>NC_135322.1:41503404-42117950 GCF_048772815.1 Callospermophilus lateralis
TATTCTATTTATCTTTATGGGGAGCTGAGGATGGGACCCAGGGCCTCCTGCATGCTAGGCCGGCTCTCTGCCACCGAGCCACACCCCAGCCCGACTTCCTGCTCTTTCTGCCTCGCTTCTCTGTGACATTCACATCAGCTCTGAGGAAGCCGGGCAAGTGCCATCCTCACATCTCGAATAATAAAATCAACGCTCCCATCCAGGTGTGGTGACACCTGCAGCCCCAGCTACTCAGGAGACATAAGTGGGAGGGTCACCTGAGCCCAGTCTTAGGGCTCCCCAGCCACACAGTACAGATCCTCATTTGTGGGGCATATCCCATCTGGAAAGAGGAGGGGAAACAGCCTTCAATGAGGGGGCAAGTGGACCAGCCTGGGTAACATAGAGAGACCCCATCCCAAAAATAAAATAAAATAAAACAGCCAAAGAAACAACAATAAGCCCTGAGGCTCCAGGTGGTCAGCTTAGGTCTGTTTCTTGCCCCAAAGCAACCTGCTTCCATCCTCACCTTGGCTACAGGTGACAAGGGCCAGGCCCCCTCCATTTTCTCTCCTGCATGTGGCCTCCATCAACTGCAGCAGTGCATGCAAGCACACCTGCACACTCACACATCCCCACACCCATATGCCTGTATGAGCGTGCACTTTCTCACACTTGGGTGAAGGCGCCCATCTGCAGGCACCCTGGGTCGGCTGGGAGCTGGAGAGCAGGGTTCTTCCAGGTGTTGGGCTTTTTCTGCCAGAGAGTGAGGGAGGAAGAAAGAGAGACCCCGTCTCTCTCAGAGGTGCTGGTGGGCGGGGAGGGGAGCAGGGGGGAGCAGGGGGCGCCCTGGCTCCCTGTTCCATGGAAGGACAGACTCCGTGGGCTCGGCTCTCCCCCACTCCCCTCCTGATTTTCCTGGAACAAAGGCTGCGGATGGGGAGGAGGAGGCCCCCAAAGCCACCTGGGCACAGACTCCTGGTGACCTCACCTGCCCAGTGTGGGCTAGAGTCCCTGTTCTGCCCACGGTTGCCACTAATCTCGACCCCGGCTCTCAGAGGGAAACGGAGGCAGGGAGCAGGAGCATCCCATCAGTCGGCCTGGGGAAGCACCTTGCAGTCACGCCCTTTGAGGGTCATGGCGGCCAGTCCCCTGCCTTGAGAAGACCTCAGCTCCTCAGCAGGGCCCTGCCCCACCGTTCATCAGGCAGTTCCTGCTGCTGTCCAAGCCAGATCCCCCTGCCCTCCCGCTGCCCTGAGAACAGACCAGAGCTGGCCTTGCCTGCCACTGTCCCTGGCCAGCAGGGCCTGGCACGCGGTGCAGGGAAGACGGAGAGAGGCCCTGGCTGCGCAGGCTGGGCCTCGGCTCCCACAGGCTTGGCCCGGGTCTCCTCCCTGCTCCCTGCCTCCTCTCACCTCCTCCGCTCTCCACTGACTTCTCCTCTCTCCCTCTCTCTCTTTCTAGGTCTTTCTCTTTCCTTCGGCTTCTTTCTCCCTTCCCTCCTGCCCCCACCCCCCCCAGCTCTGCAGCCCTCCCAGCCAGTGCACCCAGCTGTCCTGCTGTCCTCCTCCCAGCTCCTCTACTGCCCTCAGCCACCTCCTCCCCGGCACACCCAGCCCCAGGGGTGGCTCTCACAGCCCTCCTCCCTACCGTTGCTCAAGCCAGAACCCAGGGTGTGTCCCGAGTTGGTCCCCAGCACTGGCCAGGCCCACCTTCCCCAAGTCCCTGCTGGCTCACTTTTTTGGGGGGAGGGGATTAGACTCAGGGGCACTCGACCACTGAGCTCCACCCCCAGCTCTATTTTGTATTTTATTTAGAGACAGGGTCTCGCTGAGTTGCTTAGCACCCACTTTTCCTGAACTCGCAATCCTCCTGCCTCAGCCACTGGGATTACAGGCATGCACCATTGCGCCTGGCCTGGCTCTACTCTTGCCTCCCCGGCTCCTGAGGCCATCTGTCTCTCAAACCCCTCCTGCAGGTGCACACTGGACCTTTGGGGAGCGCCCACTGTTTCCAGATGAAGCCCCTGTTCTGGTGCAAGACTTGCTGGTCCTTCCCCCTCTTGCTCTCACTCCATCTCTGCCGCTGGCTCATGCCTCCCCCAGGGCCTTCGCACATGCTGCCTCTCCACCTGGGAAGCCCCATGGCATTCCCCATACACTCACTTTTTCCCAGGCAACTTGATTTTCACGTCACTTACACACACACACACACACACACACACACACAGAGCCTCTGGGTGGACCCTTGTACTCCCCATTTCCTGCTTATGCCCCTCAAAAGGCAGATCTCCCCCTGACTCAGAATATCAAGACTGTGATAGGACCTTGATGCAGGTTAGGAGTGAGGAATCGGGTAGGAACTGACAGGAGGAGTCCCCAACACACCCGGGAAGCAGCAGCCCAGGCAGAGCCCAGGACAGTGGGAACGGGAGATCTCTGAATGTGCAAGCCGCAGCCCCTCACTGTACAGCTGGGAAATCAATCTTGGCTACCGTGCTGGGGTCCTAGATGGGGCCCCCAGGCCCCTTGGTGCAGGGCCTTTGTTTGTGGGGCTCCCTACAGCTGAAGTGAGGCCGGCTGGTGGATGGCCCCCCAGCAGCCACCCCACAGTGCAGCACATTGAAAATCCCTGCCATTGTCTGGCCTGGCCCCAGTCTTGCCCACACTTTGAAAAGGAAGGACAGAATCTCCCTGTCCTGCCCCCCGCCGGGAGCTGGTGCAGCAGAAGAAAAAGGGGGTCTTTATGCCCACAGGCAGGAGGGCACGGCGTCCCCTCCCAGCCCCCACGATGCCCTCTGGTGAAAAGGCTCTTTGTGAGGCTCCCTAGACTGGCCAGGCTCAGAGCCCCCCCCACTCAGGAGGTGGTGGCTGCCAGCGGGGAAGAGGTCACAGGCCACAGTGGGGGAAGCCTTGGGCCCTAAGACGAGAGGAAGCAGGCATCCGACAGCTGGGAGTGAGAGCCCAGGGGGTGGGGCAGGCTCTGTCCAGTGTCCCTTGTCACACAGGCCCTGCTTTCTCACAGCTGCTGCAGAGCCGCTAGGGGCTGTCACAGAGGAGGGGCTGTCCTACTCCCTGCTCTGACCTCATTCTCACTCCCCTCCCCTCCCCCACTGGGCTTCTTCTTGGCTCAGTTGGCAAATGCCCACCCGGGGATTGGCAATGCTCTTCCTCCCCGAGAACGCTCTTCCCGGAGAAGAGAAGCCTGAGTCGCTGGGCACCTTCTTCTCTCAGAGGCCGCCTGGGACCACCCCCCACCCTGCCCCCCTCACCTCCGCCCCCCCCTCACCTCCGCCCCCCCATCACCTCTGCCCTCCCCCCCCACCTCCGGCCCCCCACCTCCGCCCTACCATGGATTGAGGGTGTCTGTATGTTCTGGTCTCGGTCTCCCCAGCTGCAGTGTCAGATGATGAGGGCTCCCACATCACCCAGTATGGATATTTGATTGAATGAACAAATAGGTCATCTCATTTCGCTTTTCTCCCACCCTGAGGGGGAGCACGGTGAAGGCTCTGGGGACTCGGGGATATTCCCCAAGTCACACAGTGAAAGGTAGGACTGGGATTGAGACTCTGGATTCTGACCCCCCAAAATATGCCTTTCACCAATGTACCCCCACCTGCCTTCTGCCTTGGTTGGCCTGAGGGCATGGTCCTGGGGATGCCCTTCAGTGGTAGCTCTGAAGTGAGGTTGACCCGATTCCTGCCCTGCAGGTCCCCAAGCAGAGCCTGGCCATGGCCCGCCCCCCAGTTTCCCAGGACACTGCCGAGGTCCCCACAGCCAGGCAAGGCTCCTAGCCCCAATGCCCGCTGGGCAGACGCACCTGCCCCCAGGTGGCAGATGATGAGCGAGTGCAGGGAAGGGCTCCTGGGGTCTGAGGATTGAAGCCACAGGTATAGCGTGACCCTCACCCTCAGCCAAGGGGTCTTTTCTAGAAGTGAGGGTGGAAGGACACCAGAGAAGGGCTCCCGCTGCACCATTACCATCTCCCAACCCCCGGCTGGAGGAAAAGCTGGGCAGAGGGGCTGCCAAAGGTCCCGGGCAGCCTTCCCTGGGAAGGAGGCCGTGGCTGGGGGCAGGCAGCCCTGGTCCTCCTCCATGAGTGGGGGGCTTTCTTCAACCTCCCCCGCCAGGAGCCATGCAGAATCCATCTCTTCTGAGCCTAATGGAAGGACCTAGAATGTTGCTGGCAGGTCCCCACAGGACTTCTTATGGAAGACAAACTTGGGGCCACCTCTCCCTCCCCTCAGAATATCCTTCATTCCCGCTCCATCCTGACATCCCATCCCTAGAGTCCCCAGTGCCCAAGGGCCCTGTGAGCCAAGTTCAGGGCCAAGAGAGCCGGAAATTGGCCCCCTCACTGTGCAGACAGGGTAGTGACCCAGGGAGGGACAGGAGCCTCCAGGGGCCAGCAGCAGCAGAGCAGGGGTGGGGGGAGGGCCCAGCTCTGCCTACACCTGGGGCCAGGCGCTGACCGCTCAGAGTACACAGCCCTCCAGTGCAGCCGACCCCTGCTGCGCTCACTGGACTCGGGCATGAGCAAGCTGGAAGTGGAGACCCCTCCGTGCCTGCTCTAGCCCCACACAGAACTTCCGGCCATTCCTACAAATTGTCCAGTGTCTTTCCAGCCTCTGGGCCATTTGTCTGGAAGAGTGTCCCCCTCTCCTTTCCTGTGGTTAACTTGTACCACCCCTCAGCTCCCAGCACAGACAGCAGGGGGGCTTCCTTCTAAAGTGCTCCCTCTCACCCCAGGACTGAGCTCTTGAGGCCAGGCCTCAGCTCCCCCCCCCTCCCCCGCCCACTTCCCGGGCTCCATTGCTGGTACACACAGGGATCCCTGTGGGCCTGTGCACCCTGCACCCAGGGACAAGCTCTCTCATGGTCTGCAGGCTGGGGGAGGCCCCAGGAAGCTCTGCCCCCTCCCCCTCTCACTTCCCTCCTCTGGCCACTCTAGCAGCTGGGAAGGTAGAAGGAGGCCCTGAAGAGGAGAGGAGCTGACATTGTGTGGCCTCCCCTTCTGCTCTGTGGATCCATTTCTCTTTTCTGCCTCCAAAGCCCCTGCAGCTCCCTGCTCTATTTATCCTGCCTCGCCCAGGATTTCACCATTCTGTTGTTTTCCGCCAGGCGCCCAGGGCAGGCCACGCTCCAGGGAGCCATGATTTGCTCTGAGCACCATCCGTGCGCTGGGCACCACCCCAGGTGCTGGGATAGGGTAGGGGAGAACACGGGGCCTGCCTTCTCAGGATTTCTGGAATCCTCCATCTCCCTGAGCCATGAAACCCCTCCTGGTTCCCTCTGTGATGGCAGAGACAGCCATGAGAAACCACTGTCCCCATGACAACCCCTGCCATCTGCTGGTCCTGTCCTAAGCGAGTAGCATTGATTCTCTCTGTGGTCCCTATCTTGCCCCTAGGAGGTGCACGTGGCTGTCACAGTTTTCTGTTAAACAGGAGACTCAGTGAGGTTAGTGCTGCATCCGTCCCGAGGGCACACGGCTGGAAGCAGTAGAGCCAGAATCCAAGTCCAAATTGGCATGCCCTAAAGGGACGGGCTTAACCTCTAGGCCACTTGGCTTTTCTGAGCCCAGAGGGTCATATCCACTTGACTCATTGCCCTGCATGATCCTACTGGCAGGAAGGGCAGACACCAACGGAGGTGTGAGGTCTCCGCCTTCTGACGGGAAGGAGGTCCCAGAGAGCCTGCCTGGAAAAGGGGGACTGTCGCTGTGGCAGCCCAGCCAGCCCAGTCCCTTAGAGTGAGAGGCCACCCCTTCCCCCAGCAGTCCCCATCCCAGTTCCAGGCACCTCCTTTCCTTCTTGGCACATAGGCCAACCTGGGGAGGCTGTGTCCGCCCCATCCGTCCCCTCCAACCAATCTAGATCACACTCGGGTCACTGACTCTTCTCTGCAACCCCCACCTATGGCCCATCTCGCCTCCACCGTCCCCACCTCTGTGAGGACCAGGCCGTGTAGTCCACCCGGGCCTGGCTCTGGTCCTGCTCACCCACCCTGTCCATGGTCATCCATGTTTCCTGGTCTGAAGCCAGTGACCCACTCAGCATAACTATTTCCCTTCCCTCTGACACAACTGTCTTCCCTGGGGGGGGGGGGGGGAACAGCTGCAAGGGATTAGGGTGGGGAGCAGAACAGGAGAACCCTCCCCGACAGCCCCACACCCACGGAGCTGGGTGGAGCAGGTGGAGGGGCCTGCTGTACCCAGTGTCCAGGGCTGCCTCCTCCCCTGGAACAAGGTCCTCTCCCACAGGGGCTGAAGAAGCTGAAAGGGATCTGTGAAGCGTGGCCTCCCCTCCCCCAGTGCTGCAGCCTGGCCCACCTGTGGCTAGAATAGGCCCCTCCAGGCCTGAGGCTGTAGCTTGCAAATCAATCTTTTTATTTCACTTTTACTTTGAGACAGGGTCTCCATTGCCCAGGCTGGCCTTGAACTTGCAATTCTTCTGCCTGGGCCTCCCAAGTCCCTGGGGTTACAGCATGCACCAATGTGCCCAGCCCTTTTAGCTTCTAAGATAAGCTTACATTCTATGCACCTTTGGTAAACATCCTTTTTGGATGAGTTACATGTTAATACGTTAGTGTCCTGCTTCTCCTGACTGTGCCCTACTTTGTCTTTGTCCCTCCTTGCCCAAGGAAATTGGGGCAGGGGCAGGCACCCGGAGGGAGGCCCTGGGTGTATTGCTATTACCCCTGTCACTTAGGTTTTATGATCAGATGCTTCATAAGAAACCATCCCCAAACTTCATGACTTAAGGCCACCTCCATTTTATTTGTTCCTAATTCTTTCATTGTGAACCAGCTCTCTGGCTGTCCTTGGGCTGGGCTCACTGGTGACCAGATACAGAGTGGTGTGGAGCGGCTAGCTGGGGCTGGTGTGCTCTTCCCATATTCTCTGGCCTCCCTCTCCTTCTCCACGTGCCTCTCCACGTGGCCTCTGGACGTGATCTCTCTAGTCCGGCAGCCAGACTTTTATTTATTTATTTTACCTTATTATCATCGTTATTATTCTTCTGCAGTGCTGGGGGATCGAACGCTCGGCCTCAGTGTGCCAGGTGAGCACGTGCGAGCTACAGCCCCAGCCTGGGGTAGCCAGTCTTTGGATGTGGCTGCTCATGGCTTCAGGAACACAAAAGCACAAGCCGCTAGTTTACCTCGAGCCCAGAACGGGTGCGCCTCACTTCTGCCATGTGCTGTGTATATAGAGCAAGTGGCAAGATTGGTCAATGGGTGGAGTCCCTCATTCACCGAGTCTGGAAACCTCACGTCTGAGTGAGTCTACTCCAACGTCTCCTATCAGAAGTGAAAGACGATGGGCAGTTTTGAACTCGCAGGTCACTGCTGAAGGCTTAACACAAATAATGCACCTAACATATTTTTAATGAATACTTCAGGGCTGGGAATGTGTCTCAAGCGGTAGCGCGCTCACCTGGCATGCGTGCGGCCCAGGTTCGATCCTCAGCACCACATACAAAGATGTTGTGTCCGCCGATAACTAAAAAATAAATATTAAAAATTCTCTCTCTCTCTTCTCTCTCTCTCTCTCTCTCTCTCTCTCTCTCTCTCTCTCTCTCCCTCCCTCCCTCCCTCTCTCACTCTCTCTTTAAAAAAAAAAAAAAAAAAATGAATACTTCAATCTCTCCCTGCTCAAAAGGTGACCCACGAACCAGCTGCACTGGCACCGCCGTGAACTGATTGGGAATGTAGAATTCAGGGAGGGACTGAGACCTCAAGAGTCAGAATTTGCATTTTAACAAACTCCCTGGTGATTTACATGCACATGACTGGTGAGATGCCTGCTCAAATCAAGTTATAGGCACAGTTATACTACAGTGAACATTTTTCTTTTTTAATGATGATAAAGTCTTATTTTGGCTGGGTGTGGGTGTTTGCACACCTGTAATCTCAGCCACCTGGGAGGCTGAGGCAGGAGGATTCCAAGTTCAAGGCCATTCTCAGCAGTTTAGTGAGGCCCTAAGCAACTTAGCGAGACCCTGTCTCAAAATAAAACATAAAAAGGGTTGAGGATGTGGTTTGGTGGTTAAGCGCCCATAGGTTCAATCCCTGGTACCAAAAAAAAAAAAAAAAGGGAGAAAAGGTCTTATTTTATTCAGTGTTAACAGAAATTTCCCATACCTGCCACAATATGGTAGCTGCTTTTCAATACCAATATGGTAGCTGCTACCACAGGTAGTTGTTACACACTGTTACTGAACCAGGCCTCTTTTGCCTGTGGTGAAGTCTGCCAGTCTCTGAAACAAAGAGCTTTGCACAACAGTTTATTCACAAGATGACCACATGTGGAGTTGGTAGAGAAAGTCTCAAAACCGCTTCCCCAAGAACAGGGTTCCAGGATACCTGTGGGCTGTGGCTAGGAAAGGTGATGGGAGGTTCATATCGGTGGTCTGCGCATGTGTGACCACGGGACACTCAAGTCGGAGGTATTATCCGTGCTGCTAAGATGGGTGACTTGAAAGTCAACTAAAAGCAAGTAACCAAGAGCAAGTGAAGAGGATTTATCTAGGAATCCCTTCAGTTGCAGGGAACTTGAACTGTGTGGCTATTGTTGTAGAGCCGAGTTTCAAATTTTATGTAATTTTAATAAAGCTTTAATTTAAATAGTCACATGTGGGTACTGGCTACCATATTGGACAGGGCAAAGATTTTAAATCTATTGTAGTTTTAATGAACCACTGCCCACCAGTGGGGCCCCTTCTCTGGCTCCAAGGGGATTTGCACAGCCTCTGATCTCATGCATCAGATGAGGGAAAAAAAAAAAAAAGTGTGTGCCACTGAGGCCCATGGAGCCCCCAGGGAGAGGAAGAGCAGTCAGCAGGGGTCCCCGCCAGGTGAACTTGGCCTCCTAGAGAACGGATGGTGCCTTGGAGCCCACCTCAGGTAGACAGCCTCCCTGACGCCAATACAGGGGGACAGCGGACCATCTGGGGCTCAGTGGCCTCAGGAAGCCCAGCTTCTACATGACCCTTGTCTGAGGCTGCTGGGACTCCTGGGCTGTGGGGTGTCTCCTACCCTCTGACCAGCATGCTGACCAAGGTGATCACAGCCTTCTGGAACGAATCTACTCCCTTATAATTAGTACAGGGATTTCAGAAAGACTGTAAGGGTCCAGCAAAACGTCGGAGGGAGAGACCACAAGAGACCGGCTCCATGCAATTGGCAGAAGGGGCTTTATTGATTCAGCATGCTGAGGCTCCAGGCTCACTCAGGAAGATAGAGCAGCCCAGAGCCCCGAGCAGAGGTCAGGCAGAGCTTAAGTACACTTTTTGGAGAGGGCGGGGGGCTTTGCATACATCAGAACAAATCATCATGAGGCGCGGGAAAATTGAACAACAACTCTGAGACCTGGTTAGTACATTTACTGGTGGGAACAGATTGGACGGGAGTGATTGTTACTTTTAAGCGGGGTGAACATTTAAACTGATTGGTTCTGGGGCCCGAGGTGCCTACGTGCCAGCTTCACAGAACCCCAACTTATTAGACAACCAGAGGAGTCAGTGAGAATATTTACTGGGCAGCTCGGGTATTGTCCTAACAGCTACCGAGATTACAGGTTCCGGGGGTAGCAGAAGAATTGTAACAATATTTAATCTTTTACTCTTTAACCCAAGCCCTGCAGTTAGAAACTTCACAATGTCCGGTCCTTTACACTTTAACTCTGGCTCTGCGGCTTAGAATCAGCTTAGAAATTTTACCTTTACAAGACCTTCTCATTAGTGACATGAGTCAAGTTCAAAATATGTGCCTGGCCAGAAACATTTGTATAGGTTTTTCTATTAAAGTGAGACATAGAATTGGGTGGGCTCCGTCATGTTTGGGACATCTCAGGTTCCTATAGGACCTGCAGCTCATCCCTGCCACTGACTCGCAGCAGAGAAGTCCTGCCCTGTCCTGCCTTCTCCACCTGGTCCTGCTGCCTGCGCAACCTAGACCTGTCACAGAAGCCCACCGGCACCTTCCCGAGCTCTGGGGACAGGGAACGTGGATGATCTTTGAGTGCTCGCTGGCAAGTTCATACCTGTGGTCCAAGATCTGCTCTCATGGTTGGGCAGCACCTGGCAGCCAGCTCTCCCCTGTCGCTCATAGCTGGAAGCTGAGGTCAGTTTTCAGTACCAAGAAGAGAGGCCCCAGGCTCTGAAGGATGCTCTGGGTTCAAGTGAAAATGAAGGCAGCCTCAGAGAACCAGAGGCGGCTTCGGAGAGTGACCTGGAATTCAAAGGCCAGCGTCTATGTGGACTGATTTTATGATATTCTCTCCCAAATACCAGCAGCCTTTACAATTTTAGGCTTTATGGAAGCAAGACTTGGGGGAACCCCAGTGGGTGAGAGAACCCACGGAGGCGCTCACCAATGTGTATTAATCTCATGCAATAAAACAAGGGGCTCCGGGAGACATTTCATACCCCTTTAACAAGGGGTTCTGTTCAAGCCATTTCCATACCCACCCCTTGCACACTGTTTTGCTTTGCTTCAGATACCATGGATACCAAGAGGCACAATTTTTCCAAGGCTCCTGCTCCATCCAGATGTTCAGCGCCTTATGGATTTACAATCTGGAGCGCCGTGACCACCGCCCAGAGGCCCCCGGGGTTCCCATTACAGGGTCCCACATTTTTGGGTTATGGAAAAGATACGGAGATGTGAGTTACACACTAGGAGTCTCTATAAAGGGGAGCTGAAGGGCTTTAGGGGGATGGTGGAGAGAGGTTGCAGCTGCAGATGCGTGGGGTGGCCTTGCTCTGTTCCCCCTCTCTCCCAGCAGCATCTGCCCTGTCTCTGTACATCAGCGGGGTCACATCAGCCTGCTCCCTCCAACATGGATAGGCTTTCAAATGACACAATCACCCAAACCCCAGAAGGTATTAGCATGCAGGTTTCTGGGCTGGATGAGTGAGAGCCAAAGTCTCTCCCGGGGTGAGGACAACGAATCTTCATTTTAACAAGTTGGGCCTAGGAATCTGCATTTTAATAGGCCAGGGCCAGGGAATCTGATTTGATTTTTTTAAAACTGAAAAAATATTTTATTTATTTTGTATGTGGTGCTGAGAATCAAACCCAATGCCTCACATGTGCGAGGCAAATTCTACCGCTGAGCTATAACCCAGCCCTGAAGGTGGTAATGGGCCACTCTTGCAAGGGGCTTTTTTTTAAATTAAATTAAAAATTTTTTTTTTTAGATGTTGATGGACCTTTATTTATTTATTTATAAGTGGTGCGGAGAATCAAACCCAGGGCCTCACACATTCCAGGCAAGTGCTCTGCCACTGAACCACAACCCCAGACCTTTGAAAAATATTATTGAAAGAGTATATTGAACAAGTTAAGTAATAACTTTAAAGTTTTGTGTGCAAACACTTCTCAGGTTAAGAAACAGCTGCTGAAACTTGGAAGCCCCCTGAAGTGGCCCTCCAGGGCTTGCTTCCCCAACCGTGTTGCCACACCTCCAGCTAAAACATTCTCTTAAGTTTGAAGGCATTGGGTCCCCTGACTGTATCCTATAACAATGTTGTTTTGCCTATTTTAAACCTTTATGTAAATGGGATCATACTTACTATAGTATGCCTTATTTTTCTCTCTTGATTTTGATTGTGAGACTTCTTCTCCAGGTTTTGTGTCAGTTGCTGTCATTCGCTTCTATTTTGGCTGTATAGTATTCCACTGTGTGAAAATAGAACAGCTAGGGCTGGGGTTGTGGCTCTGAGGCAGAGCCTTCGCCTACCATGCATGAGGCATTGGGTTTGATCCTCAGCACCATCTAAAAATAAAATAAAGTTATTGTGTCCACCTATAAGTAAAAATGAATATTTAAAAAAGAAAATAGAACAATTGATATAACTGATTGTTCATGGATGTCTTTTCAAGCCAGTTCTGCAGTGTGTCACATGCTCTATCTTCAGGTTCATTTTGTTGAGGAGAAAACAGTGAGTCAAAGAAGTTGAGGGATTTAAGTGCCCGGCACTGAGGTTGAACAGCCTGAATTTGAAATCCGCTTCATCAGAGGGATCACTGTGTGACCCTGGGCACATATGAATCCCTGTGCCTTGGTTTTCTCATATATAATGAGAATAATAGTTACTATTTCTGTGTTATGATAATTCAGTTAAATAATACATATAAAGTACTTAAAATGTTGCCTTGCCCATTGAAAGCTTTCAATATGTATCAGCTGCTCTGTTATTTTAAAAAAAAATTTTTTTTGTAGTTGTAGCTGGACAGAATCTCTTTATTTTATTTGTGTGAGGTGCTAAGGATCCAACCCAGTGCCTCCCACATGCTAGTCAAGCGCTCTGCCACTGAGCTACAGCGTCAGCCTAGCTGCTGTTATTAAGCCCAAAGTATAAACGCCAGCTCCTCTGTTCTCTGTTCCCTGCACCGGGTTCGTCCACTTCCCTTCTAGGACTGACCCACTGAAGGTGGCTCCCTGCAACAATAATTAACTACAAAACACAGAGGCCTGGAATAGCAATGCAATCTGAAAATACCAATTAAAACTCAGCTGATGAGTTCTCCTGTGGTGAAGGGGCGGGGGACTCTCCATTGTGGCCCCCCAAGTCTATTCTAGAGCTTTGCAAATATCTGATGTAGTTAGTCAACAGGTGGGTGAGCAGCTAGAGCCTGACCTTTCAGCAGAAAGCCCAGGCTGTGTTCCCAGCCCTGGTCCCTGCAAGCCCCGCAACCTTCCTGAGCCCTTTGACCCCTGGGCTTGTCTTTAGGTGGGGGTAGCCCCCACACTTCACCTTGCAGAGGGGTCCAAGTGTAACTGTGGTCCACTTCACCTTTTGAAAAGAGCCCTTGCTGTTTATTTTAAAAGGACATGTTTTTCTCTTCGCTCTCTCCCCATCCCTAACCTGGGGACAGAGAACAAGATTAACCTTGAGTTATTTGTTCTCCACAGGAAGGAGATATCAAGGGAAGAACTAGGAAGTGACCATCTACCAAACTTACAAATGAATTTCAACACACCCTCAGGGTGCACCTGGAAATGTAGCCTTTGAATAGCCTCTTTAAAAGCCTTCTGTTTTCCTTGATGGGCAGAATCACAGACTCTGGGGCAGCAGTACCCTGTGTTTCTCC
Source organism: Callospermophilus lateralis (assembly GCF_048772815.1). NCBI lineage: Eukaryota > Metazoa > Chordata > Mammalia > Rodentia > Sciuridae > Callospermophilus > Callospermophilus lateralis. The sequence continues at coordinate 41,516,484 of NC_135322.1, forward strand.
TCTGCTAACAAAGCAATAAAACTTCTTTTTCCTTTTTCTCAAAATCGTGTCCTCATTATTGGATTGGATCAGGGACAAGGATGGAGCTTTCGGTAACATGATGGTGCCATGTGGAGTGGGTTTGAAGGCATGCCACCACCTGGAAAGTAGTGTCCTAAAGCTCTGCTGTCAGGAATGGGCCCAGCACCAGACTTTTCTGGACTCCTGGGAGACCCTGAATGACAATGATCAGGAATCTAAACAGGCTGCTCATGCTAGGTGCAGGGCCAGAGCCAGCTGCATTAGTAATCCCACATTCTCTCCTTCAGGAATGGGGACTGAGCTATTTCATATTCTTTCTATAGGTTGAATTTACCGTGAGCATATATTTTATGATCCATTAGTGAAATACAAACCTTTGTTCCTGAGCTGCTTTTTAAAAAATATTTTTAGTTGTAGATTGACACAATAACTTTATTTTTTAATGTGGTTCTGAGGATCAAACCAAATGCCTCACACGTGCTAGGAGAACACTCTACTACTGAGCCACTACCCCAGCCCTGTTCCTGAGCTTCTTACCCTCAGCCTCAGGTCCTGGAGTTCAGCTAATGAGACTCTGATCAAGTGATCAGGCCAGCCCTTACTGTCAAGGCAGAGCCAACTCCAGTCCTAGGGGCAGAGGATGCCGACACAAGGGAGGCCAGGGATGGCCTACGCCTCCTGTCAGGTGACTTGGGTTCATGTTCCTCAGTGTCATTTATGGCTAACACATCTTTTTCTGTGCTTCAGAAGTGTCCCTGCCAGTGGCTTGAGGGGGACAGGGACACAGACCACGAGAGCTCCAAGATCTATTTCAGTGAATTTCCTGCACTTAGAACTTTGGGCTGAAGCCACTGAGGGGCTGGGGACCAGTTTGGGGGTTGTCCTCTGGCGCATTTGCATCCCTTGGAAATACAGGAGAGTGCTGGTCCTGGCCAGGCTTTAGGCTAGCCAGAGGCCAGGACACCAGGCCATTGGCAAATAAGGGCCATGGGGATCTTCTCTTTGCAGGGGAGCCTTGTTGGGAGCAGCTCCAAGTTTTGCCTTAAGAGTTCATGCCGGGAACTAAACTCCCACTTAGAAAGCTACTCCATCATGGCTTTCGAGCTGGAAATGCGATTCTGCCTGCTCCAGTTACCAAGAGCCAAGATCATCCTGGCCCAAGATCCACGATGGGGCCTTCAGCCCTGTAGCCTGTCCTCCCCTGCCTCCTCCCGCAGCTTGTCATCTCCCTGGTGAGCTGGAAAGCTGAAGGCCGTGTAGCAGCGGATGCCACTCTTGGCACTGGCCTGGCTCCAGCTTAGATAATACATGCCGTCACCCTCGGCGCCCCCTCACTTCCTCCAGGATGGATATGTGAAGCATCTGGGAAGATAGCAGCTGCGGCCGCCACCCCACAGAGGGCGGTGAGGTCACTCCTGTGGGTCTGACAAGTGCCTCGGGGTGAAAGGGGCTCTGTGAGCAGGAGAGAGCCTCACTGTTTCTCTGGACTTCCAGGAGCGCTTCACTGATGTCCTGGCACCAAGAGGAGATGAAAAGCTAACTGGGATTTTCTCATCCCCACAAAAGCATCTTTCATCCTACAGCAGACCACAGATTGCAGGGAAGATTTCATTAGCTAGCGGCCAGAGACGGGAAGCTGTTTAAGTCACGGGCCACCGCACCCCCACCCATTGAGAGGGATTCCTACTGTAACTTCCAAAAGCAAGGGACACAGGCACACAGTCCAACAGTGGGGAGGCTGACATAAATTTAAGGACGAAGTAGACAACACTCAGATTTGGCTGGGGGTGGCCTTTAAAGAGGCCAGCCATCGCCTGGGCTGACAGGTGCTCTGCGGAGCTGAACTACCAGGGACTCCCGAAGGACGGGGGCAACATCGGTGGAAAGGTGGCTCCAGTCAGCTTGATGGCACGAAGATAGTGGATCTTAACTGAAGTCCTTGACAACTGTACAAACCAGTACTCAGTGTTGCCCGATGAGGGAACAATGGAGGGAGGAGTTCCATTGTCCTGCCTCCCAGGAGATTCCATCACGCTTACCCAGAGCACACTTCGGGGTAAAGGGGGGAAAGGATGTCGAGAACTTGACTCTTCCCATCCAGCTTCTCAGGAAGGCAGCAACAGTAATGGCAAATCTCAGAACTTAGTGTTTTTAAACTTCAGCCAAAGCCATTGGCTGGTGCCCACAAATTCCAGTCTCAATCCCTATGGAATGAAACCAAGTCTCGAGGGAGTGACTGGGGGCGCCTGGTATCTGGAATGGACTTTTGCTCTTTTTTAACTTTGAAATTTTTATTATGTAGATATTACTTTTTCCAAAAATGTTTAATATAAAAAAATATGAGTGAAAATACAGAATCCCTCCAGCTAAGAGGTTATCATTGTGCCTGTCCCATGTCCTTCAGGATCATCTAGGCTCATCTACACTCTCTTCGGTGTCTCCAAATTGCTTTTCTCCCAAGAACATCACATTCCGCAGAATTACATTATATAAAAGTGCGTAACTCTTATGAATTTAACTATTTGTGCCTAAGCACTGGGTTCAATCCTCAGCACCACAAAAATAAACAAAGATACTGTGTGTTCATTTACAACTAAATGAATTTAAAAAAAAAATAGGAAAAAACCCCAAATTACAGAATCAGGGTGGCAAGTTTCATCTGAAAATCGGGAAATGGTGATCCATTCCAATGGGAGGAATACTAGATCATTTCAAGAAACATGTAGGCCTCTGAGATGATGCTGTCCATAGTATTTTTTTTTTAATTTTTTTTTTAATTGTCAATGAACCTTTATTTATTGATACATGGTGCTGAGAAGCGAACCCAGTGCCTCACACATGCTAGGTAAGTGCTCTGCCACTGAGCCACGACCACCCCCGCCCCTCCGAGTATTAAGAGCAATGTGGACTACGTCGTTTTGTCTTGAACTCAGTTGAAGACCCAAATCCTCGTAGGATGATTCCACTGTTTGTTTTTTTCACTTATTTTGAGAGTTGTCCCAACTCAGTGAACACTTGTTCTAAGCACTCCAATGAGAGATATGTCCTGGCCTGAAATGGCTCCATTTTCATCACAAAAGAAAGGAACATCGCCATTTAAAAAAAGGCAAACAAGGAGGAAATTTACAAACCAAGAATAAAACATTTTATTCATTTCCAGATTATGAGTATTACACCACATATACATATGTTTAGATAATATATAAAACAGAGAATAAACTGTAGGAAGAAATATTGGTCTGAAATTGCCATTAGGACATCTTTAACTCTGTAAGTTCATGGTAAAAGTATCTCCCCACACACTGGGGCAGACAGCAGGAGAAGCGCCAGCAGTCGTGTGTCACTCAGCGCTGCTGATCCCCCAGTGGACTTACAGTGCAATCAATGATGGAGTTAATGCATGGTCACTGGTGTCCACAACAAGCTAACCATAGCCCAATGAATTAATATAAATGGTTTCGCAATTGTCCTCCAGATAGTTTCCTTTTAAAACCAAGAATCGTGTCCAGGGTCTATCCCTTGAGTTGCATTCCAGTTATTGCTGAAGGAAAAAAAAAAGTAGAAAAAAAGCATCAGTTCAAGTTATTAGAAAACAGACAATCAATGCCACCAGTCTACCTTTGGTGACACCTGAGTGGACACTGGCAGTGGAGGTGAACCCACATCTGCAGCAAGCAGGCACCTAAGCACCCACCGTTGCATTAGGGAGAGCCAATTGACTGCTGGGGATTTGGGGCTGATAAAGAGGTTCAGGTGGAGGATATTCTTCAAAGAAGGCCATAAGCAGGAAGCAGCAGGACACCCCTCGAGAGGGGCAGGGTCACTGGTGGAGGTGGAGACTGCAGTAACAGAACCGTGCTGACTCAGAGCTGATGTTAGAAGGAGACCTAAGAGCTTGCGTTCCGATGGCTCCCCAAATCTTCCCTGAGGCAGGCCCCGCAGCTGAACCAGACCAGAACTCTCTGCAGGCCGAGGTTCCTGACCCAGCTGACTGTCTGTAAGGTGCCTTACCTTGGCCTTGTTCTGAACTGGGAGGTACAGTTTGAACTCTGCTGGCAGCTCATCTTCAGAGTAGAGCCTGTCTGAGAAGTAAACCCGTCGGATGCGACAGTTTGCATGGATCTGTGGGGCAAGACCCATTTGGGCAGGTGAAACACGCGTTCCTCTTTTCCGGATTCTCCTAGAGGCCCTCTCATGGCACTATCAAAACTTCATCTCTTTGGCATCCCTTCAGCTTGGCTGAGGGGTAGATTTGAGCAACACAGGTATTTTGTTTGCGGAACTTACCCTTGTAATAGTGGACTTCTGAGTATTTCCAGAACCTTTTTGAGACCAAAGCCCTTGGACAGTGACTTGGGAATTTTATCCAGAAACCCCCACTCTTCTGCCCTATGGGCCAAAAGCCATCACCGGACACAGCACATGTCCCACACCCCCGGCTGGCAGCTCCATCGGTGAGAGGCACTCTACCTGTACTCTTAAGGTCTCGATGTAATTCGTGCCATACGCTCGCCGGGTGAAGTCAGATAAGTTGAATTGAATCTGGTTCCAGCCATCATCCAGCCGCATGGGCATGGTACAGATGAAGGGTTTGACCCGGGTAGTACTCTGGTAGTTACTTGCCCGAAACCGCCGACGCACATTCTTGTCATCTAGTACCTAAGAAACGCAGAGAAGGATGGTGTCAATTGGCAGGATCAAACAACCTTGTGAAGACAAGGACCTGAGCTCCTATGGCCCAGTTTCCCAAGGGTAAAATCCAGAAGAAAATAAACAGACTAGACACAGGTCACACCACAGACCACCGATGGCCAGGAAGTACCAAGTTTATGCTGTTTGTTGCCAAGTCAACAGCAGCTTCTTGTGACATGAGACACACTCGGCATGCTCTCAAACTATAGAGTGAGTTAATAAACTTTCTTCCCTTTGAAAAATCAAAAATAGTAAAACAGAGAAGAACTCAGTATTAAATAATTACTCCCCAAAGGACACTATGCTAATCTTTTAAGTTTTAAAATCTCTGTAGCTATTGATTAGAGCTTCTAGTAGTTTACTGTTTCTTTAACAAACTGGAATTAAATTAATTAAATTGATTATTAACACCAAATTTATATCATAATAATAAAGGTTGCATTGTGCTTGTAGTAGAGGCAGGAGAATACATGAAAAGGGATAATACTTTGATAGGGTCAGTTTCTCCTAAAGTTGAAAGGATCTGTCTTTGGTATAGCCAACAGTGGACACATTCATGTGCACAACTCACCTGTACTTCAAAGGTAAAATATTTCTTCAGGTTTTTGATAATCATGACAAGGAAAGGAAGTTTAATCCCCAGTGTCTTCTTAGGGTCTGCAGGACATGTGATATATGTGGTACTGTAGAAAGGAAATACCAATAAACCACTTTGTGCTATGCACAACGACACACGGTTCTCGAGGAAAAACTGGAAAGTAGATCTAAAAGATTCAGGTAAAGCATCCAAGGAATCCCTTGACCCTTCAGCCAGCCGATGCTTTAAAAACTGCCAGACTCAGAAACAAAAGCTTAACACAAGACTACACACCAACAATAAAATGTCTGAAAAGCCAAGCCAGACCAGCGGAACGCAGGAAGTCCCACCAGTGAGTAAGACTTCAATTCTGGTCCAAGAGAACTACGAAATGACAGAACATCACAATTAAGACCACTGTGGCACTGGCCACGTTGGCCACCCAGTGGACAGCCAGTACAACTCCTCCCAGAATCTGGTTAATACTAGTAATGTACCTAAGACTTACTTTGTGCTTACTATGTGCTAAGCATGGTTCCGAGTGCTTTATGCATATTCACTTATTTAATCCTCACAATAACCCTGTGAGGAACATGTACAGTCATCATTCCCATTTTACAAATGAGGAAACTACAGCCTGGGAGGTTAAGCAACTCCCCAGGGTAAGCTCTGAGTGGCAGCCTGGAGTCGCACCAGGCAGGCTGGCTCTGCAGTCAGTGCCAGTAACCTCGATGGTGCGCTGCTTCCTTGCTATAACATGCCTCTGGGAGAACATAGCAGGCCACCTACCTGACATTTGTCCCTTCAATCTCTAGCACCAAGGACTGGATGTCATTATCAGTGATTCTTTTGATGTGGCCATTCCGTACCTTCAAGGAAAAAAATTAGATTAGTTATGTACAGAAATATTTGGCAACAACCTTTTAAAGATTTTAAGAAACCATTTAAGGAAAACCGCAGTTGCCCAAGGGACATAATACAAAAGTTTGTGAGACAGTATGTCAAGCCTTCCTATACCAAGGAAGCCACACTACTGCCCCTATACAGGGTCCCGTCAACTACCACAAGCAGCCCAGGTAGCTTGGCAATCTGAATGTCAGGATAAGAAACAAACTCAATTTATATACAGCTACCCTTTACCAAGTGTCTGTTCTGTACTAGGAATGTTCACATAGGTATTTTCTTAACCCTCACAGCAATGACAAAAATCAGAAGGCAGGTAGTACGATATTCATTTTACAAACGTGAACACTGGCACCCAGGAACTGCAAATGACAGGTCCTAAGTAGGAGACTCAGGATTTACTGGACCTTTCACGGCCCCATATACTTCTTTGGTAAAAAAAGGTCCATGAAATGCTGGGCATCACCTAGAAAGGAAGATGGCAACTAAACAGTGAGAGTATGACTGCCCTGGGCTTGCTGTCACTTCCTTATCTGTTTTTCCTTCATTTTTATACTTATAATATGAATTCAAGTCCTATCTGGGTCACACACAGATGCTGAACATGCTGCACTGTCAGCCCACGGCGACCTCTGTTTTCCTGGCTCATGTTTTCTAGACTACCAATTTAGCACTTCATCAGATATTTGCTGTACTGTTTGTGCACATGATATGGATTACTTCTCTCGCAATACTTGGGAATGAACAATCATCTTCAAATATTAAATGTTTAAGCACCTAATACACACAGAGCAGAGCAGTGCTGAATGTTCTAACACACGGAAAAGATCAACCAGATTTAGAACAGGATACATCAGAAAGAAATGTGATCTTCTTTTCCGCCAGGTCTTTTTCGGTGAAAATGGCTGTGGTGGGCTGTAATATTCAATGCCTCAATCACACTGACTGACGCTCCCCTTATTCACTAATCAGCCTTCTGATTACAATTTCTTCCACTAATTTGTATAAGGGGAGAGAACGCAGCGCTGAATCTGACAGTTGCATTTTCTACATAGATAATTAACATGACATTCTGTTTTAGACACCAGTTTCTATGAGCTCTGTTACTGGTTTTGATCCACTCACGGTGTGCTTGCTGTTCCATGGGTGACACCTGATACCAATACTCACACTTTTTCCCATAACTGCAACTGAGAAAGAATAAAGCTCAGGGCTGGGATTGTGGCTCAGTGGCAGAGCGCTTGCCTAGCATGTATGAGGCACTGGGTTCAATCCTTAGCACCACATTAAAAAAAAAATAAATAAAATAAAGGTATCGTGTCCATCTACAACTAAAAGTAAATATTAAAAAAGAATAAAGCTCAGGCAAGAGCAGGGACCAAGCATCAAGCATTGTCCATCTTCCATAGTGCCCAGTACTACGCTAGGCATAAACTAAGCATTCAAATATGTGCTGACTTCTGGAATTTGTCACCCCAAGAGTTGGCACATGTGAATAGGTTCAAGGAGAGTTTTAGACATTCCTGGATAACATACCCAGTGTGACTACCAGACGAAGCTGGAGGTCCTGGGGAGTTTCCCCAAGCCCACGAGCTGCTAGCACGAAGAATGCCTTCCCACCAAACACCCTTTGGAGCATTATCAGAGATGGAATGCTGAGCTCCGTGGTCCCAATCTCTGCCAATGTAGCATTTCTTGGGTTCTCAAGACACAAACGTCACATTGAAATGCTTTTCAAACAAAGCTGGTGACATTCAGTGCCCTCCTGCTTTGAATTCTGGGCCTCTTTCCAAGGAGATTAGGAGCACAAAGGCTTGAGTCTGCAGAACATGCCCACACTGCCCACCTCGTTCCCCAAGCAGATGCTCCCACCAGAGTGGCAATATTACTCCTGTGTTTTCTGTGGAAAGTTGGGCAGACTGTTGGTGAAGGAGGAATTAATCAAAAGCTTATTTCCAAATGATTGGATGCGGCCCCACTGATAAAAGCTGGCAGTATCCCAGTAAAATGCAAACACCAATTTTATAACATTCCACTAAATTATTCTCAATAATATAAACACTCTTTCTGAAAAAGGTACATACTGTAAAGATCAAATAAATGGTTAAATTAAAGACTTAAGAAGTAGATAGATACTGAAAGCTATCAAAGCTAGAAGGCAACAGGTTGCTATTTATCCAACATTGTTTTAAAGTGTGGCCTCAAACCTAAAATCCCCAAAGCTTTTGAGGCAGAGTCAACAAGAGGCCTCCCTCAGCTGCGGAAAGACAGAAAGACCAGCCAGATCTCGCAGGTAGGAAACGTTAGGGAATCTGCCTTTTCCCCATCTCCAAGTTTGAAGCAGATGACTTCACTGGATACTCCAGAAAACCTGACCTATTCAGGTCTTCACAGACCAAAAAAAAAAAAAAAAGAAAAAAGAAAAAGCCTTACACTGCATGCAGAAGCCAACTGGCAAAGCCAGAATAGACTGCAGTATTCCTCCGCTTCTGCCCACCCCAGAGGCAAGTTGGACTTTCAATAGCCTTCTAAAGAGGTTTCTTGCAGCACTAAAATGACCACACTCACCAAATTAACTCTCAGAGAATGAATTAATACATCCTGAAAAAATAAGACAACCCAGAGATAAAGACAGCTTTGTTGAAGGACTGTGCATTAGGCTCTCTAGAGTTTGTTTGTTTTTGGCAGGTGGGTAGGGGGATTGAATCAGGGGCACTAACCACTGAGCCACATCCCCAGCACTGAGTTGCTTAGCACCTCACTTTTGTTGAGGCTGGCTTTGAACTCGAGATCCTCCTGTTTCAGCCTCCAGAGCCACTGGGATTATAGGCATGTGCCATGGTGCCCGGCAAGAGTTTTTGTTTTTGTTCTGACACTGGGGTTTAAATCCAGGGCCTCGCACATGCTATGCAAGCTCTATACCACTGAGTTACACTCCCTTGTCACTGTATTTGTTAAAATTTGAGACAGGGGCCCCGCTAAGTAGCCCAGGCCATCCTCAAACGTGTGATCCTCCTGCCTCAGCCTTCCGGGTAGTCTCTAGAGTTTTAACTGGCTGCTGATGAGACAAATTAAATAGTGCTTTGCCCAAGGAGAAAATTCAGCTCCCACAACAAGTATTCCCACATCACCAGCTTCTCAGGATCTGCAACCAAACTGAGTTGATTTGTCAAGAATTATGATTTTTGTCCTTTTTAGAGTTGAAAGGGCTCCCAGTGCAAATTCCCTGGAAGAAGAGTGGGCTGGAGGTGATGAATCAGGGATAGCACTAGGCGGGGAACTTCCCTGAGCCTCTTCTCAGGCTCTAAAGCCAGGAGCAGGGGGAAAACTGAGGGCACAATCTGAGGCGAGGCCTCCAACTACCCTGGCAATCTGGTAGCCCCCCTCCTCAGACCTGCTGCTTATACACTCGCACAATGAGCTGCATGTCCTCAGAAAGCAGCGACTTCCTTCCTTCAGCTCCTTCCAGTTCGGAGGTCACTGGCAGGCCTGGCTTTAGGTGAAGGTAAACAAGCTGCTCAGCTCTGCTCAGCTCTGCTCACAGAGGAAGAGGGTTTTATTTTGACCTCCCTCTCTCATCATAAATAGCAATTACTTTTGACTTGTCAATTCGTTTTCATTCATGACACTTTCTCATTATCAAAGTGTGATCTCCAAGTGTTCTATTCCTCAACAAAACACAGTCACGCACACAATTACAGATAATCTTATTTTTGTTTTTGTTTTTTTTTTTTTTTTTTGGTGCTGGGGATTGAACCCAGGGACTTGTGCATGTAAGGCAAGCACTCTATCAACTGAGCTATATCCCCAGCCTGATAATCTTATTTTTATTTCATGAACGCCTTCCTCCTGCCCCTTGCCCAGGGACTCTCTAGAGCCTCAGAACCCAGGCTGCCTCTCAGCCTCCAGGCACCAAGACGGAACAAACCTTCAAGCCCATTTACAGTCACTCCCAGGCTTTCCATGGTTGCTGCAGCAACTAATAGAGAACAGTGATTTTTCTCTCAGTCTAAGCCCCAGGGAGGAGGTCAAGCTGAGGGGGAAAAATACTACGGGAGAGGGAGGAAGCTGGCCAGTGCTCTTCATCTACAGAGTGTTTTAAAAATAACACAGAAGCCATATCCATTCCCTTCCCCTGCCCCCACTTTCATTTTTCTGGCTCCACCCACTCATCGTGGCAGGCAGCTGAACCCTCAGCCATCTGGCATCCTCGTCTTAATGACACATGTTCCAGTTTACATTAAGCCATTAGAGCTGTCCTTTCTGCAGTGAAGTGTCTGCCCTGGGTTAGGGGCCGGCTCCAAGTCAGAAAACAGGCAGAGGGAGCCCTCTGGGGGGAGAACCGGGCACAGCTCTGACTGCACACCACAGCGGGGGCCTTCAGGCTCCCAGGGCCATCCTCTCTTCTGCTGTGCTTTACAGTTCTGGGCACATTCAAATAACTCCTTAGTTAATATAAGGGCAATCATGTACCTTGAAAGGGCAAGGGTAACCAAAACCTGTGCACTCATCCAATCACAGTAAAAGGTATTACTCAGAATAATGAAGAACCCAAACTGACTGACCTGGGAAAGCAAAGGTCACTGTACCACCTTCATATCCAAATGCATGCAATCCTGCTACTGGAAATTGCATCAATTTAACATGCACTAACAAGGTTTGCTAAAACTTAGGGTACAGGAACTTTTTTCTGAAGGACTGTGTTCACTTTTAAAATTAGGAACTAGGAATAGGAATCTAACACAATCCAGTAATAACATCAACAAAAAAAAATGGATTCTAATAGTTAGTTTTGGAATAGGGTAGAAACAACAGCAGCTGACAGAAAGGAAGACAGAACAGCAATCATGACTTAATCTCATGTCAGGGACATTGAGGATATTACTAGCGAAGACTGAAAATTGTATAATGTCTTACACAGGCGTGAGCGAGAACAGAACTTCCAGGTACTCGCCTTAAAAGACAGAAGTAATATTTACATTAAACATAACATTCCTTTTAATAAACAAACAATAACAACAAAACGAATTTCTTCTCAGCTCTTGGTTTGAAAACTTACAATGACAGCTATCAGAAAACTCAGTGTAGCCACATCTCAAGCTAATTTCAAGAGTGATGAGAAGAAAATCCTATGAGTAGATGAACTAAACTAATTTAGCCCACAGGGTCAAGGAAGGCCTCTGAGAGCCTGCCTTTGAACTATGGCCTGAGGACTAATGAACAGGTAGGGGGATGAGCAGGGACTAGCAACTGCAAAAGCTTCAGGTGGAAGGGAGCAGGACTTTCTTCATTCTGTAGAAGGATACTGCCAAGAGGGAGAACAGGAAAGGTGAGCCTGAAGAACTAGTGAAGCAGGCGCCAGACCATGGGCTGCGCGGCCTTACAGTCGCATTAAGGGTTTTAGACCAGGAAAGCCATAATGCAATGTCTAAATTACTCTAATTTCACATGTCTGGTTTTGCTGTGCTCCAATTCCTAGGCATCTGAATGCTGGACTGTTATAAATTTTTTATTATTTTAGTCTTAAGCAAACTACTCAGCTCCCTGCCATTTTAAATTCTGTAAGCCATAACTTAAGTACTAACCATTGCTAAGCATTTTACACATCTTCATTTAATCTTTCTAGCTGTATAGTACAGTTAGGATGTAATCCAAGGTGTATGGCTGTACCCTAGCACTGGGGTTTCTTCCTTTGAAGGAACTTGCAGTCCAGTGGGAAATAAAAATAGATAGGAAACTGCTATATGTGTTATACTGAGCTACAGAAGTATGTACTAGATTTAACTTGTCCATGACAATAATGTTTAAGACAGGAAAGGTGAGATGGGACAGGAGGGGGAGGGGCTGAGTTTCAAAGTCTTGGTTAAATCCCAGCTGTTACATTTATGAGCAAGATATACTAACAAAAGCAAAGTTCACAAAGTCGCCAGTACTGTGAGGATGGCATTAGCTTCTCATCTTTATAAAGACATACAGAACCTAAATAGGGGCCAGGTCTAATTTTTCAAGTTAATTCTTACTAGAAGCTAAAAAGAAGCCCACTTTTTATAAGATCAAAAAAGAAAAGAGTAAACATTTGTGAAACAAAAATAATAACTAAAAATAGGCATGGCAGTCAATATGTACCTATTAGCCAAGGTCAGAGTCACGTCTAGATAAATGTGGACAGCACTATTTGCCCCTATCAAACTCTGCCCTTCTTACACCTTTGCCTTATTCCCTAGGAGCAGGGAAAATGTTTTCTTTAATTCTGTATTTTCTCAAGTATACACAATGTCACTTAGATGTTGCAATAAATCTTTGATAAGTATATCAATTCCCAGTGTTTCCCTGACTAGAATGGATTCCCAACACTTTGAGAACTTTATAATATAGCAAGAAAAAAGCACCAATACAAAAAGCCTGTGGATATGACCCCAAACTTTCCCCTTTTCTCCCTCTTCTGCCCTTGCCCCAGGGAGGCAAAAACAAAAAAACAAAAAACACCCTCCCTTAAATTCTTTTGAATTTAGTCCAAATAATTCAATCAATACACAATCAACTTTTGCTTTTGTGAGGATTTTGCCTAAAATGAGTATTCTTCTAAAGGTTTTGTCAGAATGTCTGTTTAATTTACTCCATGTAACCTTGCCAATGAATCTAATGTTTTCACATGTGTTTATGTCATTAGGGTACCATCCGACCTCTAGTGGCGTTGTTAAGGGACACAGTGCACCATGGTTACTTTGCTTTTATGTTCTGTGTGTAAACATGTTGACTAGTCAAAAAGTTTCATTTGAAAATAAAACACACACCACAGAAATCAAGTCTGTAAAGGTTAGAACATTAAACTGATAAAAGTTTCACCTAACAAAACTTCAATTCTTCCAGTCAGCAAATGGACCTGCTCTGAAAACCTATCCTCCTAGGTCAAGTCCCATTCTCTATTCCAATAGCCTTATACTGACACAATTGTTATCATTTGGTTTCCGCGTTCATCTGGCACACAAGGTTGTTCTATGTCTTATTTATTTATTTTTGGTACTGGGGACTGAACCCAGGGATGCTTTACCACTTAGCCACATCCCCAGGTATTTTTTACTATGAGACAGGGTCTCCCTAGGTTGCTGAGGCTGGCTTGAACTTGTGATCCTCTGCTTCAGCCTCTTGAGTCATGCAATCAAAGCACAGCGCCTGGCCCTTTCCAAGTCTTCTAATGGCCTATAACTGAGCCAAGTGACAATACTATGAAGCCATCTCCCTTACAAAGCCTCCAGGTAATACTCCAGGTTCTCTTTGTGGAGGTGCAATAGAGTTTATGTTGCTTTATTCCATCGTAAACAAAACCATAGAACTGAAAACCTCAGTAACAGAAGAAAAGTTAAAGGACAGCTTTCCTACATAACACTCTTGGAATTAGCTCTGGCTTGTGGATAGAATCATCTGAAAGAGAAATGTTGGTAGATTTGTTCATATATGCAAAGGCCCAACCTCATTATATTCAGAACTTTCAGCTACATTATGCAAACGATGCTACGAACAAGCATCCCTTAAAGCAGATCTCAGAACACAGAATTGCTTAGAGATGTCAGGCAGAAGGTTGTCCATGTTCTAACCCAACCTCTATTTGAACCAAAGCTCTCAGCTGATAAGGGAAGATGTTATGAGATGAAACACAAAATCCCTGATTTCCTTACCAATTAACTCTGCTTATTTATACCATCCCACTTGCACCTACATAAAAACACCATTCAGCATATCAACTCTCTCCACGCATTCCGGAGAGGGCAATTTAAGGATATTTCCTAAAGCCCTTGGCTTCTCCAATAGAATGCCTACCTTAATTTATATTAAAAAATTGGTACAAGGCTGTGGCTGTAGCTGTGGCTCAATAGTAGCACACTTGCTTGGCATGTGTGACACTGGGTTCAATTCTCAGCACCACATATAAATAAATAAAATAAATAAAGGTCAACAACTAAAAAAAAAAAAAATTGAAAAAAACTGGTTCAGCTGACTGACTGCCTGGGAATTGTGAGAAATGAAACACCAAATGCAGGCTGACTCACAGCTAGATCTTAATATCTCCAAAAAGTGGACAGGGTCATCATCTCCTGGGATTAGTGAAAATATCATGCAGTGGATACCTGAATGAAAGCAATGAAGCTTGCACTTGGCTGACTTTATTCATCCAGGCAAGACTTTGATGGTCATCCTCTTTGCTCCAGCTTTCCATAGGACCCCGAGCTACAGTGAATGTGGAGGAGTGCGAAAGGTGGCCAAGTACCAGTTTGTTTGGGATCAGAGAGGAAAGGAGCAATGGAATGAAACCCGAATCGCTGGCCTGTCCCGTGGGGTTCCTTTATAAGGGTGTCCAGAACAAAGGTTCTCTGTCTAGTGACAGAAGTGCCTGGTACAAACTAGGGCATCAGTAAACATCTGGGGAGTCCGTAAACGTAAGTCCTTCTCATCTGTGCCGTCCCAAAGCTTCCTCATATAACTTGATGCATTCCATGCTGTGACATCAACCCCACTGCATGACCACGTCTTAAGCACGCTCGCCCACATGCACCCCCTCCCGCGCTCCACGCCAAGTTGGAGACAGGGTACAACAGCGGCCTCCTGCTCCATCCAGGCCCCAACTCGACACAACTACTGCCCGCTCCAGTCCCGGGACGATGGGGTGCAGCCTCTGCACCCCGTGCCGCCGCTACCCCTCGCTCCTGACCTTCTTGTCCCAGATCTGCAGAGGTTTGCTGCCGATGCTGTAGAGGATGGAGAGGAAGCCACTCTGGAACGTGTTTTTGAACATTTCGCCGGCGGCCTGCTCCGCAGCCGACCCGGAGCCGGCCTAGGCCCGGGAGATGTAAGTGGCAAAAGCAAAGCAGGGGCCGGCCCAGGACAAGACGGGGACGCTGAATTTCGATCTCCGGACCTGCAGCCACCGACGGCCCAACTCGGACGCGGGACTCTAGGTCTGCTAGTGTCAGCTCCCAGAAGGCCACCTGGAGCCAGAAACCACAGCAACTGCCGCCGGCCGCCTCTTTCCCAGCCTTAAATGGAGGCGGAGGGCCGCCCTCAGCTTGGAATGGATCCCTCCGCGCACTTGAGCCCGCCCCCCGGGAGCTCAAGGCCCAGTCCCGCCACGGAGAAAGCAACTTCCGGTTCCTTTCACTCGTAAGCCCCGCCCCGGTTCCGCCCCTCGTGAGAAGAACTCTGTTGCTAAGGAACTATTTTCCCCATCGAAGTCCCGGATTTGCTACCAGGTAGCGGAAGGAGACAGACGATTACGGCACGTGTTGTTAGTGACGACGTGGTGTCAAGGGAACAAGGCGGGAGTGAAGCGAGGGTGCGTGATGGCCAGGCTCCGCCCCCTAGAGAGTAAGGTGGAGTGACAGGGACCAAAGGAAAGGAGCGAGGCTAAAAGGTTTTCTAACCATACTGATCCGTGTCCTATGAGTGCCAAATAAATGCTTGTTGGCTGAGTTCAGGATAAAGTTAAAGCGAGCTACCTGACATGAACGCTAGCTGTCATAAGCGCTTTATACACATTATGGCCTTAAATTATGAACAGGGTCACTCTGAATGGGATGTAGTCAAAGCAATACTCTGAGGAAAATGTATTGCCTTAAAATGCATTGATTAAAAACCCAAAAGGCCTGAACATTAAGATAGCAGCAGATATTAATAAAATTAATCAAAATAAAGTTGAATTGATTTGAGTTGATTTTTTTTAAAGCCTCAATGTCTAGAACATAAAATAAGTTATGATAGTTCACGTGTGGAAGGAAATTCCAAATGTTCGAGACAACAATCAGTCACTGAGAATCTACTAAATGTCATATTATATGCTTAGGCCTGTACTGGGTATTATGGCTGACAGATGTTAGCAAAAAGATTTTAATTGCTAAAAAGATTTTAGCAATTTTTTATTGTTATAGCAGTAAATTGAGCATTTACTATGTGTTAGGCACTTTTTAAATGCACTGACTTGTATTAACCCATGTAATCCTCACATCAATCCCTTGAATAACTCAGCCAGAATTTTTAGACACAAGAGGGAAAATATGAATTTTTTTGCATGGGGATTGAACCCAGGAGTGTTTCATCACTGAGCCACACCTCCAGCCCCTTTTATTTTTTATTGTGAGGCAGGGTCTCACTAAGTTGCTTAGAGCCTTGATAAATTGCTGAGGTTGGCCTCAAGTTTGTAATTCTCCTGACTCAGCCTCCTGAATGACTGGGATTAGAGGCATGCATCACTGTGCCCAGATAAAGTATGAATCTTTTGTGGAGCACGGGAATGGGTACTGAGATTTAACTCAGGGACACTCAACCTCTGAGCCACATCCCAAACCCTATTTTTGTTTATCTTGAGACAGGGTCTCACTGAGTTGCTGAACACCTCACTGTTACTGAGGCTGGCTTCGAACTCCTGATTGTCTTGTCTCAGCCTCCCCAGCTGCTGGGATTATAGGCATGCACCACTGGGGCTGCTGAAGTATAAATCTTATTACAGTATAAAGGTAAAACTTTTAATATGAAGCTATTATTTTTCAATAATTTCTGGAGCCTGTATACTTTAGGGTACTGGGATTTAACTTGATTGTTTTTAAAGAGTTATTGAAAATACTTTTTATTGTTAAGTTATTCATGAAAATGAATTGATGGCAAGTCTGTCCCCCTTGAATAACTCAGGGTTATTTCACAGAGTCCCATGCCAGAATAAACCATGGCCCCAAACCATTGCCTGGTTTCTGCCCATAGGTTGCTGGCACCAAAGTGGGTTATACATTTCGGGGGTGGGCTGGGGGGGAGGTTGGAGGGGAGATTTTCAAAATTCCTTCAGGGGAAAATCCAATTAAGAAACATTAAGAAAGAGAAGTATAGATGAGTGTTGATGTGATGGTGATGGTGATTCAAATACTGTATACAACTTGACCTCTTTGAAAATCTATATGCAATAAATTATTTTTTTCCAGCACTGGGAATTGAACCCAGGGCCTCTCATGTGCTAACCAAGTGTCTATCACTGAGCTGCATCCTCAGTTATTTTTATTTTACTTTGAAACAGGGTCTCTCTGGCCTTGAATTTGGGCTTTTCCTGCTTTGGCTTCCCAAATAGTTGGGTTTACAGGAATGCACCTGGTGAAATAAAGTACTTTCTAGGAAAAATTACTAGTACTAGGTCTAGAAGTAGAAAACCAAATAGCCAATAATCATAGAAGAAAATTAAGGTGGTCATTGTACTTCAGAAGGTTCTGAATCTGATTATTTTATGTGAGTTTATTTTTTTTCTGATTAAAAAAGGTGATATGGGGCTGGGGATGTGGCTCAAGCGGTAGCACGCTTGCCTGGCATGCGTGCAGCCTGGGTTCGATCCTCAGCACCACATACAAAGATGTTGTGTCCACCGAAAACTAAAAAATAAATATTAAAAAATTCTCTCTCTCTCTTAAAAAAATAAATAAATAAAATTGTCCAAGGACTGATAGATTCTCTTTATAAAAAAATAAAAATAAAAAAGGTGATATGGGTTTATTGAGGAACTATGAAAAATAACTTTGCAATAACTCGGTATCTCACCATTCAGAAAAAAATGTACGCATCTTTATGTGGTCCATTCATGTCTTCCTGCTCTGCCTTCACTACCTGTCCCCTTAAATGAATCAATTCTCTTTCCTTACCTAATCATGTATAAATATATACAGATACCCATAAGACTTTTGTCTTCAAAAGACCCTTAAAACACATTATTCAGCACTACAGTTTTTAAGATCCATCCATTGGACCAGTGCGTATCAAATCTATTGTTTAATTGCTCTAAAGTCCGAATGCATCTACCATGTTTTATCTGTCCACTCCTTTACTAATGGACATACTTATACATGTCCCCTTAAGGACCTATGTCAGAATTTCTGTTGCACACACATCCAGTACCAGAACCTCTAGGTCATAATATGTGCATGCATTGAAGATGACTAAATGCTAAATGACTTTCTAAATCAGCATAGTTACTTACACTCTCATCGACAATGCAAGAGGGTCTCTGTAGTCACACCCACATCCCGTCACTCAGCATTATTCTACTTTTTAAATTTTGTAAGTTCAAAATACATATAAAATGACTTTTAGTTATCATTTTTCTGACTACTAATACGCTGGCTCATCTTTTCATAGGAATTTAAATTTATTTACTTTTTTTTGCACTGGGGATTGAGCTCAGGGGCACTCATCCACTGAGCCACATCCCTAGCCCTATTTTGTATTTTATTTAGTGACAGGGTCTCACTGAGTTGCTTAGCTCTTTGCCATTGATGAGGCTGGTTTTGAACTCACCATCCTCCTGTCTCAGCCTCCTGAGCCGCTGAGATTCTAGGAGTGTGCCACCGCGCCTGGCTATAACTGACTTACTTTAAAGAGAAAAATAAAACTAATTCCCTACCTAACACCATTTATCAGGAGGATTGAAGCACAGATATGGGGCTAGAGTTGTGGCTCAGTGGTAGAGCACTCGCCTGGCACGTGTGAGGCACTGGGTTCTATCCTCAGCACTACATAAAAAATAAATAAATAAAGTTTTAAAAAAGTATGGATATGAGATAAATCTGTAGTTAATAAAAATATAGGGGTGTCTTAGGGATGGTTAATGAAAGTTCTAAGCACAAGCCATTCAGCAAAGAGATAATTTATCTGTGTCCACCACTGCACCTGGCACTACTCCATTTCTTAGACGATGGAGTAGTGGCCGGGAGGCCTGATGGGTATCCTGAGTTTAATATTTCCAAAATAGGTTTTACATCTTCCTTCCCCACCATCCACTACCCAAACCTGCTCCACCCCTCGTTTTGCCTATTTCAGTAAATGCCAACTTGATCCTTGGAGTCAGCCAGAGCTCCTCTTTTTCTCGATGGATCCTGTAGCTCTACCTTCTAAGTACCTTCTGGTCTGGTCACGGCACTACCTGTGGCAAGGCCCTAGTCAGCCACCAGCTGCTCTTGCCTGTGCCCCTACCGCAGCCACCTCCGTTCTCTCACTTACACCTTTGCCACCTCACAGTCCAGTCCACTGGTGGCAGCCAGTGGGATCCTTTTAGTGGCTCTTTGTTCCAATGGCCACCCATTTGTTAGATTCAAACCCAAATCCTTGCTATTTCCTCCTTCATCTTTTTCCTGGAAGCCTTTCACACTTTCCTCATGTCCCCCCTGGGCTGGTGTCACCCCACTTGCTTTTGCTTTTGCCTGAGCTGGTCCTGCCTGGCTGGCTGGCTCCTTTCCGAGTTCAGAGCTCCACTTGGATGCCACTTGCATTACTGTCCTGGGGGCCATAACAGATTCTCACACCTGCATGACTCAAGACGGCAGTAATTTCTTCTCTTACGGTTCTTGATGCGAGGTCCACAGAGTGTCAGCAGGGCCACGCTCCCTCTAAAGATGCTAGAGAAGAATCCTTTCTGGCTTCTTCTAGCTGCTGGTGGCCCCAGTCATTCCTTGGCTTGTGGCAGCATCACTCCAAACTCCGCCTCCATCTCCATGTGGCTGTTTTCTCTCAGTGTCCTCTCTCCTTCCTAGGATGTCAGTCACTGGACTTAGGGCCCACCCCACATCCAGTGTATTTTTGAGGTCTTTTCGCTACTTGCTTTTGCAAAAATCCTTTCCAAATAAGGTTGCATTAGAGGTTCTAGGTGAACATGAATTTTTTTGGGAGGAGCATAACTCAACCCACTATACTACCTTATAGAGGGCTTTTCTGACAACCTAATCTGAACCAGCATCCCCCCTCAACACATGCTACCTACTCTTCTCCCCCTAGTCTGCTTTATGATTTTTAAAATAGCACTCATCACCACTTCACAGTCTAATTATTTGCTTATTGTCCATCTCCCCCTACTGCTCAGTTGTTTCTAGGAGAAAAAATTTGGTCTGTGTTGCTCAGAGATATATCTTGGTGCCCAAACCAAATCCTTGCTTTTTTTTTTTTTTTTTTTTTTTTTTGAGAGAGAGAGAGAATTTTAATATTTATTTCTTAGTTATCGGCGGACACAACATCTTGGTTTGTATGAGGTGCTGAGGATTGAACCCGGGCCGCACGCATGCCAGGCAAGCGTGCTACCGCTTGAGCCACATCCCCAACCCCAAATGCTTGCATTTGTAAGTGGATATGCAGTATGTGTTGATTCTATGAATCAGAGTCATGGACTTGGGGCTCCTGGTTCTGTCTCTCCTGGTCTCCAGGTCCAAGCCCACCCAGCTGAAAGAGATGCTCTTCTGCTCAGAATCAGGGCAGCTATATCCCAGTCATTGGCCAACAAAAGCTCTGTCAAGTCTCTTATTATGCAGGTTTGTTCTCATGATGCTCTCTCATTAATTGTTCCACTTAAAATGAAAACCTGACCCTGACCCTAAATAAACACACTGACCAAGGAAATGAAAGTAAGGAAGTAGCTTGCTTCTCTCACCTACTCATCAGCATAAACTGTGTTCCATTCTCCCTCATGTCAAAGTTTGAGGTGTATTGTGATCACAACCTTGGTCACAGTAACGATTATTCCATAAAAGGTAGGGAAAACATAAATTAACGGGTTTGCTCCTCTGGCTTAGTTTGTGCATGCTCCCTCCAGATGTGGACTGTGTCTTTCTCTGTGCATTGTATCCTAGGACTTAGCACACTACCCACCATCATGATAGGCAGTCAATGAATAAATGGAGAGCAAAAGTTCATCTCAGACATCAGTGTTCATTTCAAAGGTCATGTAGACCAAATTAACCTAAAATCATGTCTCCCACAGACATATGCATCAAACACTACAGTTCTTGTGTTTTGCATTCCCTTCAACACAAAGATATATAAGAACAAAATATGAGAAACCATGCTAATAAGTGGCTATAGTCAGATTTTTAAAAAAGGTAATCAGTTAAAAGGAGGAAGATTCCAAGGAGGCAGTAGAGGAACTGCAGTGGGTACACAAGTTCAATTCATGCAAATCAGGCAATTAAAACTTGTACAAAAGGGCTGGTGATGTGGCTCAGCTGTAGAGCACTTGCCATCCCGTTATGGATGGGGGACGGGGAATCTGACCACGAATATAGTGAAGTTCTAGGCTGAAGCATAGTATGTTCCCCTTGGTGGGGTGTCAAAAAATACAGATATGCCAGGCACAGTGGTGCACTCCTGTAATCCCAGTGGCTTGGGAGGCTGAGACAGGAAGATCACGAGTTCAAAGCCAGACTCAGCAAAAAGCGATGTGCAAAGCAACTCAGTGAGACCCTGTCCCTAAATAAAATACAAAATAGGGCTGGGATATGGCTCAGTAGTTGAGTGCCCAAGTTCAATCCCTGATACCTCCCCAAAAAATAAAAGCAAAAACAAACAAAACCCCCCACACAGACATTATGGCAAGTAAACTAAACCATGATCTCAATAATCTGTATCAAATTGGGTAATAAGTTTCCGATTGTGGTGATCATATTTTTAGATATTTGAAATATTAAAGAGGACGTAATGTATTAAGAGGATCTGATGTTTTGAACTTAAATCAAAATGCTTAAAGGAATTTAAGATTAGATATGATTTTAATTTTATAATGTCCAAGAAAATTTAATGTTTAAAACATTTCATTTAAGAAATTTCAATTTATTAAATTTATGAGTTTAGACTTAGACTTATTAGTTTTCAAGTGCTTAGGAAAGTTTCATCAGATTTTAGATTTTTCATATTTGCAAATCAAACAGATGGAGAATGTGATTGAGTCTGAATTGTTTAAGGTAACTAGATTAAGCATGTAAACAACATTTACTGTTAACCCATTAAGTTCGGAATTAGTTGACCATCAATCAAAAGTTAAGCAAGTATTCACATTTATATACAAAATCAATTAGTTTGCAGCCATGAATACAAGATTTGTAAATTGATCTTTAAGACACAAATGAGATTTTTAAATGTACAATTTTAATAATGAAGACATTATTTGAAACATAAGTAGTTATAAGCATTCCTTTCAGTGCATAAAAACCCCGGTCAGATGCTAAGGGACAGCAACCCTTTTGTCAGTCCAAGTCTAGAAACACAGAGAACCTTCCCTTGGGACACACAAGGGACAGACATGCCATGCACTGTAAGGCAGAACTTATTTTTCACCTCTCCCTGCTGATACGGGGGTAGGAGGGAGAGGCATAGCAATGAGGTGGAGTTTGTCCCTCAGCTGGGAGCAAAGACGGAAGTGTGCCCTGAATGCCTGGAGTCTTCAGCTGGCCAAGGGCAACTGAAGCGGGTCCCAGCACTTCTATCCAAGGAAGACCATCAGTCCTGACTATCAGGAAAAGTCAGAGGCGGGCAGACGAGGTTCCTGCTAATCTGAGCCTGAAGTCCAAAGGGACGCTGTTAGGCCCCTGCACATTATTGTTATTTTTTAAAATGAATTTTTAAGTTTACAGACAATAAAATGTACTTTTTTTTGGTGTACAGTTTTGACAAAGGCACCAAGTCATACAACCAAAACATTTAGGCCACAGAATGATTGCAGCACCCCCCAAAATGACCTCATACTAAACCTCTGTAGCCATCCTTAATCCTAGGCAACTGCAGACCTGCTCTTATCCCTGGCTTGCCTTTTCCAGAATGTCCCATAAATGGAATCACTCAGTGTGCAGCTTTTTGAGTCTGGCTTCTTCACCTAGCACAATCATTTGAGAGGCATATTATTTCAACAGCCTGAAGAATAATATTCTGGAAATGTTGCTCATCCATTCCACCTGGCCCCCTCTAGCCAGGGCTATTTTAAAACATTTGCTGGCCCTCGGCATGCTTACTTTTGAAAGTTTTTCCATAGCATTCCAAATACATTAAAATGAAACTATTTTTCATATTTAAGATAATTTCTTCCTGTAATTAAAAAAATCTTTAGAATTTGCTTGTGGAATCATTGAATTTTATGATGGAATGAGAAAAGTATTTTTTAAAGTAAATATTGACTTTAACAACAATGAATTTCACAGGATTATCCATTTTAAGACATTTAATTCCACTTAATTTTTATTTTCAACTTTCTTAATGTAGAGTCATCACTTGTTTTTCAGATTTGAACATTTCTGTAGGTCCCCAGAAAGCTCACAGGCACTGGGCACCAGGCCCCAAGTGCCTAAACCCCCCAAGAACTCCTTGACTAAAGTCATGGCAGGTCTAATCTGTACTAGTGTGGAAGGGGCAGAACACTGCTTTCTCAGAACCATAACATTTTTAAAAAAATCATATGGCATAGTAACTCTTTAAGATTTTATTCACATATAACCAATTCAAAAAAACTTATGTGCAGATTTGCCCACTGCAGCAATACTGAAAATAGAAACAACCCAGAGTCTATCAAGAAGGAATTGTTTCAGTTGTGATACGTCACACAATGGAATACCATGCCGCCGTGATAAAGGGATGAGGTAGATCTACACACATACACAATAAGATTTTCAGTTAAGTGAAAATGCCAAGTTTCTGGTAAATAACAGAGTTCAATTACATTTCTATTACATTCCTATTACCATGAAAATCAATGTTAGTAAATGCATAGGAAAAAATGGGAGCATACACACCAATTTTAACAGTGGTTACCTCCAACTGAAGAAAGGGCGTGCATGTGTGCACCTGTGCGCATAGTGATGGGGCTTCATCAACTTTTCTGTTGATAATGATAAAATTCATTTGAATTTATTTACCACAAGCATGGATTATTTCGATCTCCAGGAAAATGCAATAAATATTAAACCACCAAAACACAAACAGGACTGTTGGAAGATGTGATTCTGAAACTCCAAGTCTGCTGTGGATGAACTACAGATGATCCTTGGTTCAGCAGGCTCCCTTCTCTCAAAGTCAAAACCACCTAAGCAAAAACTTCTCCTTCTGCTTCCATCTACAACAACTCTCCTCCCCAACCATAACCATCCACAAAACCCAAGCTTATTTAATAATCTTCAGAAGTTTCTGGAAATCGAGACTTCCATACTGGAAAGTTAAGGAGAGCCAGGGTTGAAGACAGGAGGAGAAATTGAGGGCAAAGCGAACATTCCAAGCCCCAAGCCCACCACTTGTGGACCTGTTTGTACAACACCCTCCACATCTGGAAAGGGCCTTAAACACCAGCAGGTCCACATGGAGATAACACATACATGCTGTGTAGGTAAAACACACACATCCAAATGAGGTATTTTGATGCCATCCCAGAGATCTGGAAGACCAACAAGAATTTGTAGAGCCTTGAGGCAAAAAGGGCCCCACAAAAGATTCAGCTTAAACAAATTAGGTCAGTGATGGGGCCAGGAAGTACCAAGTCTTTTATGTCCCACTGGCCTGACAAAGTCCTCTGCTGGTGGCCTGTGGGTTTTCACTCGCTGGTATCCAGGGCCAGGTAATTTCAAGCTCTCAGGCCTGAGGAGCTGTTTGAAAATGGCAGAAGCTGGCCCAAAGGACACTGTGGCGTGGTGGTGGCAGCCCTGACAGGGACCTCTTTGCCTCTTTCTATAACTGCTCCACATGCCCTGAGTGTCCACACTTGGATTCACACAGCTGTTCAGAACAAGCAGCAGAGGAGGAGTGTTGTGTGGAACAAATGGCCTCTGTGGAGACCAGGCCAACACCCCAACCTGGGCGTCCGCTTCTGCTTATTCTTCTGCCCTCTACAGGCAGTGGGGGGACACAGGCCCAGCCATCAGAGGCAAGGCTGGTGGCCACCAGGCTGAGCCACTGTCCTCACGGCCCACCCCCGGTACAGCTGTTCTGGGAGGTTAAGACCCAGGTCTGAGGGAGCCAGCAAAGCCCTTTGTAAAACTGGTTTTGTTTTCACTAAACAGATACAATTGTTGCTTCCACTCCAGCCTCTTTGCCATTTGGGAGGACCAGTTCACTTCTCATTCATGGAGTGTCAGAACGTGACCAGGAGCAGCCCCCAGCTCATCCCTCCCCTGCCTCTGGACACTAGGCTCCACCAGCCTCTGGGACGAGGTGTTTTTTCAGAGGGGGGCGGGCAGGATTAGGACATGGAACGAAATGTTCAGACATAAGCCAAGGGACAGCAAAAAAAAAAGGGCTAAGGCATCTTTTTGAGTCCAGTGGAGGCAATATTTAACCTACTTCAAATGCTGGGCCACTCACCCAATTCAGACTGGGGCCCGGGGTGGCCACTGGCCAGCTCTCCCAGCCCACTGGGTACTTCCTTTCTCTGGTTGCCTCACTCCTAGGATGGTTCACTCCACACCTCTGAACACTCCTTTTTCTCTGCATTGCTCTTTATAACTGGCCCTCCTCACCTCAGGACTTCCCCCACTTTCCTCTGGTTGGAACCTGGCACACAAGATCTTCTGTCACTCAGTCCTCCATGGTCACAGGTCTTTTTTAATGGTCCTTTCCATACTGAAAACTCTCCATACATTTCTTTTAAAACCTTTTATTCAATAATATATACTTTTAAAATAATATGTAACTGCCCGTCATGCCATATATTGCCCCCATTCCCCCACTGTGGTGTCTGTGGCCAGCTAATTAATGTGGTTTGCTGGAAAAACAGGCGGCCACAGGACACATCAAGGGGCGTGGAGAGCAACAGTAACCAACAACCATTTTGCATACCCTTCACATTTCCCATGCTTTCTGGGTCGGGAGGAAGTCAACAGGAAGTCAAGGCATGTGAACCTTTTACATTCGGAAGTGAGGTTTGATATACGGTGGTAGGCTGCCCTTCAGTTCGTGCTCGCCAAACCTGCCACCGTTTTGTGTCTGCTCACGGAACGTGATCTCGCTACACACGTTAAGACGTTTGATTTGGTTCTTGTTCTGCTTATGGAAAAGTGGGAGGTACCGCAACAGACCTGGGGAGAGATGGGAGGAGGGGAAAGACGGCATTAATCAATCTGACCCAGAGTGGGGCGGGCCTCTACTTGCGTGGGGCTTCCTTCTCTTGAAGAGGGCTGGGGGTAAAATGCAAGCTTGACCTCCCCAAGCCACTTCAAGGAACATGCAGTGAGAACCCGCTGCATGATTCCAGGTTTCAGAGTACCCTCTTCCTGCCCTTTTGACCACAAAAGGCAGTCTTCTGGAGAGGAAGGGGAGAGCTCTGGACACACCATGCCATAGTTGACTCTCCAACCCTCGAGTCCAGGACGCTGGTGTCAAGCCCCATAACCACTCCATGCAAGTCAAGCAGTCCAACACCAGATCACACTTAACCGGACCCAATTTATTAAGGACATCTTGGGACCAAGAATGAGAAGATGACTTGGCGTGTACTCAGAGAAAAGGGCCGAGTCACCAATAAGGGAACAAGTGACAGTGAGTATTTTCAACTCTGCGCTGGAAGCAAACAGCTGCCTGGCATGGCCTGAAAACCCACTCCTCCTTTCCCATCTGGCACAGCAAGGTGATGGTGAGACGCCAGCACAGGAGTGTCTCCCAGGGGCCGTTTAGCAATACTGAGGGAAGGCACTTTGCCCTTGGGAAACTGTCACACGGTTATTTGATGAAAACTTCCTTTGGGTAAAGGTTCCATTGATTAATATTTGAGATTGCCTGCCGAAGCACATTAAGAAATTACCGTATTTGCCTTTAAGCACTGATTTCCAAGAGTCCAATTCCACAGTGATCAGTGAGGAAAAAAAAAAGAACACTAATAAAAAAGATACCATCATCGCTCAACAGTTGCACGTGCTCACATGTGCCTGCATGTGTTGTGAGGACTGGCGCAGGGGAGACTTTCACAAGTGCAGAACAATGGGCTACAAAGTTAAAGTCACCAACAAGTCAATCCCAAGAAGCAGGTGTCTGAGTGGTGCAACTCAGAAACAAAACAATCCCACCACATCTTTAATTCAACTTCAAGTTCACGCCACGGTGATGATCTGCAACCACCATACACATCCTTGCAGTTCAAGGTTTATCCCTCCCTCCCCCAAGAGATAGGAAATACAAGTTAAGGTCCTCATAGCAATGGCTTGTCTCCCACTCGGGAAGGCTGGGTATTGTCAACATTTTTATTTAGGAAAACAGGATTTAACATGGCATTTTTCTTCCCTCTAAGGGCAGTAGCACATGAATCACACATCAGTCATCCAGAGATACACAGAGGTGGCCAACTGTGTCTGAAGTAGTCACTTGCAATGGATCAAACCCAGGCAGTGTTGCTTTTCTGCAAAAAGGCTCCACGGTTCTTGAAGAGTATCCAAGCTTTCCAATGGATGTCAAGATTTGTCACAAACGCTTAGTCAACCATTTACAGCAAGAAGAGCCAGCAAGTGAAAAACTGTTAATTTATTGATTCAAAGTTTTTTTTGTTGTTGTTTTTTAAACAATCCCCAATACATGCAGTTCAGGGTTAAGAATCACATTTGTAGCACATTGTTGAGTATTGACACAAAAGTATGCATCACTGTATACCCCATCACATCTCTTCCCAGCCTCTACAATCCCTGGTTGGGGGTGTTTTCATTAACACATTCATAAAGCTCAGAAGCATGTTATTATTGGTTTCCTTGCAACCTCCCCTCCCCAATATCCCCATTCTGGACTTAAGGTTTTAAAAGGCAGGATATTCTTTAGTTTTAATTTATTAAGCCCACTGACAAACCTGAGCTTGTGTCTCATGAGGACCCAGAGTTTGCTTTCAGAGGGTTTCTACTTAAATGAATGTGACTCTCACCAGTTATTATCCACTCATTTATTGCAGGAGGGAGGTCTGCTCTTCCCTGTGGGTGCTCACACAGTAACACAGGCTTCTAACGAATCAGTCTGAACTGGCCCTGAGGAGACCATTAACTGGGGCTCTCTTAGATTTCAATGCATATCTCAAAATTCTTCTGACTGGATTGTGTTTCAAAGTAGCTTTGCTTCCATCTGCATCAATGCAGCACCTGGGAGAACTTGCCATTTCCCTGAGTGGGCAGAGACAAGACCCTTGGCACCAGCTCTCTGGGACTCAGCACCTAAATCAAGATACCACCTCTCAAAGGCCCAGTGGACCCAAGCCAGAGGGCAGCGTCCTCCTCCAGGGCACACGTCAGAACTTGGTGTCCCCTGATTTCAGCCTTTCAAGGATATTCCCTCAAGACCTACAGTTAGGTCATTTTTCTTATGGATTCCTTTTACCTGTCCCTCCCCCCAGTCACTCTCTTCACATTCCCAGGATTCTGAGCTCTTCTGTCTCCTTGAGTTAATCGGCCTGAGAGTACCTTCCTCTCTATGGGAATACGTGTGCTCTAAGCCTGGTGAGCACTGATGCATTGGAACACCCGTGACAAGACCTGGCAGAATGCTTGGTGCCCAAGGGCATCACTGAATTGGCACAGGAACTGCTCTGATTGGTAAGAATCCCCAGAAATACCCAGCAGAATACTGCCGCACTATGCACGCAACAGCATCTCCTATCCAGCCGCCTGCCACAGGACAGGATGGGAACCAGTCAGCTGACAAGAACCTGGAGAGAGTAAACTGCTACACAGTCACCATCGAGAATGTTGGTTAGCCCTGCATCAGTTCCACCCGCACCCTGAAATTCCTTGGCTGAAGCACCCTTGCAGATAAGCTCACTCGTGGCCACCAACCGTGAGACCCTGACCTGGATTCAGCACAGGCACCTTCTGTCCTCACCCTACAGGTCTATGTTCCTGAACACAGGCAGTACCTGAGATGACGGTGCAACACTACCCTGTTCCCCATGTTTTTTGCTTTTCTTTAGGAAAGAATTAAGTCCTTGTCATAGGCACTTTTAACTTGTTATAAGGTAATGAAGCAAACAAATGAAAATTACTGAGTTTAAAAAAGAATATGCTGACTTAAAAGATACTGGATGGGTAAACTTATCTAGTTTAGTCTAAATGTAAGACTAGACTCCCACTGCTACACACACTCACTCACACAGACATACACACCCACCCTCCTTGAGGACTCTCCAAGACCATCTCCTAACCTAGGCAAACACTCTAATATCTCAGGGGAGCTTGGGCCATCTGGACACAAAATGGACTTGGAGACCAGTGAAAGAGAGGACTAGGACTAGACGAGACTCATTTCAGTTTTGGAAAGAACAGCTTAGGTGTCAAGTCCAGATCCATAAGGGAGTGAGCATTTCAAAGCCAGGAATGCTCCAAGTCTAAGGCATGAAGAGAGGTAAGAATAGGTGCTGTGGAAACAAACCACACGCTCAAAAGGATAACTGCTGTGCCAAAGCTGCAGTACTGACCCAGGACAGGCAGGTCAGTTGTGCTGTGTCACCTCAAGCATGGCCAAAGGAAGAAGGGGCAGAAGTCTATCACATGACCCTTCTCCAGATGCTTTCATTGCCTCTGGAGGACCCAAGGGAAAGGAGCAGGTTTATGGCTCTACAAAACCCCTCCATCAGGGTACTCTTGCCTGATCAAGGCAGCCGGAATAGAAAAGAAAAGGAGAAAGGGAAAGACAAGAGAAAAGCAAGGTAAGGGGAGAGGCATGGGTGATGGAGGAGGAAATGGGGCAGGGAGCAGGAAAGACATAGTGGCACTCTCCCTGATAACCAATGGTTCAGGCTGCCCATAAGGGCAGGTCAGAGACCTTTGATAATTCAAAACACTTGAGTTTCGCTGCCTGACTTATTGAAATAGGTTCATTTGAGAGCTCACTAACATCTTGTTTTTAATTTTCAGGTAAAACAAATTTATACATCAATATGCAGACTGTGCAATGCAGGCAGGCGGTATTGGTATGAGAACCTTAAGTGAATGTATTTCCTGGCTTCAGAATCTTATTTTTTAATCTATAAACTCAACTCTATGAGTTTCATTTGCAATTTAAGTTTCCACAGACCAAACGACAAAAATAGAATCTACATTTAGAGATAGGACCTGCTACCAATACCAATATGATTTTATTGGGATATGGAATGTAAACAGATGTTTCAAACAAACAATCTAACCTTATAAAAATGTACGGCATTATTAAATAGTTAATAAAGAAGTCCTAAGTGTGAAGTGGTGGTAGACACCTCTAGCTCTATTCTAGACATGCTAGGTCCCCAGAGCTGAGGCATGAGTCTGCAGCCGGGGGCCAGGGAACAACCAACAAACCTTGTTGGTTACAAGTCCCCGAAATTAAATCAGCCCTGTTTTTTTTTTTTTTTTTTTTTTTTTTTTTTAAACAAAATGTAGCTTTCTTTGTTAACATGGACTTTAGCACAGTGGATCCAAAACTTTAACACTGGCTCCAAGAGCTCCACTTCATCCCCACCCCCCTGCACATTCCTCTCCTCTCAGTAACAGGATGGTCTTGCCCACATGTTGTCAGTACCTACATGCCAGACTTATCTTTGCCATCACATTCACATTATCAGAGCTTAAAATGCATATTACCCTGATTATAGCTGGTATTGTCATGGGGATAAAAAGAGGGAAAAAGGATGAGGATACATTTTTTTCCCAATAAGTATTTCCTGAATAAATCCTAATAGGACATTTTCTCCCTTCTTGACCTGCCTGAAAACTGACTTTCCAGCTTTAGTTATGGTTATTAAAAAAAAAAGAAAGAAAGAAAGAACTAACAATAAAAAGGTAATTTTTTTCAGAGAGGTGCATTAAAATAGATGCACACACAGGGATGTGCTGGGAAATGGTGAAATTCTCCTTACAGGGCTACAAAAGGAGGTGAGGGGCACAGTAAACAAAATCAGCAATGGGATTCTGTGGTTAGGCAAATCAACAAAGGTTACCATGAGAGCTCAAAGGTTACCGTCAGCCACTTAGCATGGAACTTCTGATGAAACCGACGAACCTGCTGATGGCATCTCAAGATTTAAAGTGATGTCTCCTGACACCATAGGATTCTGAAATTGACTGCAGTTTGCTCCCAAATGCATACACTTAAGAGGAAAACTGCAAGAATGAGGGACTTTTCCTGGAGAGCTCATGTCATAAAAAAATACATAAAACATGAATTTGTAAAAGAGCTTAAAAAAAAATACTGTCACTGTTTTAATATCTCTTTTTCATAAATGAGGCTGGTGTGTCAGTATAGACTGCTGACATTTGCTAAAACTTGAGCCTGAATTCTCACAAAAGGAAACCAGACCACAATGGAATAGATAGGAAGTCAGATATTCAGAGCTTGTTGACCGAATGGGTAAATTCAATAGTGGTGTCCTGTTAAGTGAAGGTACATGTACAACAACTCCGAGTTTCTCATCTCCCATGCATTCCAAAGGGAGAGTCCCTCAGATCCTGAACTATGTGCATCATCACGCTGCCACAATGGCAGCTCCCTGTAGACTAGTACTGGGGAGTGTCTTTTTGACAGACTTTTAGGTCTTTACTCTTCTTTGCCTTTAGAAGGAATGATTAAAATTTCTCTTTTATCACACTGTAGTTTCCTTCAAGGTTTGTGTTTGGTGCTTGGTTTTATTGGCAAGCATCAAGGCCGCATTACCCGTCGCTCTCCAGTCTTCACCGGGCTGCCGTGAGACCACTGGAAAGCACAGCGTTCTCTGCACAAGGCTGGGACTGCTCTTTCACCACAGGGTCTGCAAGAAAGCAGGACACAACGCAACCAAGTCAGGATTCAAGTGCAGGAGGGGAAGTCACAACAGACAGGCCCCTTTCACAGTGAGACACGGACACACACAGACTCCTGGGCAAGCCAGTGTCAGGAGGTCCAGAGAGGGAGACAGAAATCACAGAACTTAGGTCCCACAAAACCACACACAAAGAATCAGGGGAACTGTTCTTACAGTCAATTTTTCTATTTCCTTAGAGGACAGACTCAATTGCTGAGAGGCATAAAAACCCTAATTTCCTACTGTTCAAAATTCCCACTAATTTATGTGTTATTTTCTTTGAATACCAACATAATATTCAACCCCTAATTTCTTTAAAGCATGTGCAATAATAAGCACATCAGGGGAAAAGGTGAATAGAAGCCTATCAATTTTAAGCAATAGTGGCTTAAATTTTTTTAAATTGAAGTATACTTTGTATTTAGAAAAATAGCTTGATCATGAATTATGTGTAATATCAATTTTCTTAATTTGACCCACCTCGAAGGGTTAGAACACCTTTCTGTGTCAGAAATTGTAAAGAGGACATCTGAATTCCACTGTCTGGGGTCCAGAATGCTGAAGGGTTAAGATCTTTTAACTCTGCTGTCTCCTGGTACTTACTTCCCTAGGTCTAAGACCACAGCAGTGTAATTTTCAGGCTGGAATAATGGGGTGGTGATAGGGTTCTGGGTGGGGGCAGGAAGGAGAGGGAGAGACAGCATGCTGGTCTAACAACAGACAAAAACTTCAAGGAATAAGAGTTTTCATCTTGATTCAGAGAGTGAACTGCAGTAAGTCACTAGTCACTTAATTTCCTTATTCTCCATTTTCCTCTCTAACTGGATGAAATCTCACATTGCTAATAACACAGGGAAAGTATATCTGAAACACTTTATCAGTGGGAAAAGCCACATGCCCACAGAACCTCAACTACACGTGGTTACACAGGTAAATAATCCAGTTAGATCCTAGTGAGGTCTTCCTTCAAATCTCTTTTATCTATTGCCTTCTTTAGAAATTCATTATGGTTATCTTACTACTTTTAGCCAATTACTTGTGTTTTGAGGGGAGAAATCTTTGATTAGGTTTCCCCACAAATATAACATTTGAAAACAAATTTTAGATACTTAGAATGTCTTTCTCAGGGAAACAGGAATGGCCCAAAAGACTGGACTCAAGGAAACTACAGCTGGTGAATGAGCAAATGCCTCTGGGGGTCAAAAAATCTGGTCTTGAAAGTTGTTTCAATGACTACAATGAAGGAGGACTAGTTCCAAGAATGATCCATGCCAAACACCTAGATTTTCCTTAACAGGCCTCAAAGATGTGAAAGATTTTTTTTCCCTTTAATAAATTAGACCGCCTAAAAAGTCCCTGGAGACTTACAGAAGTATGGGTGCTCCATGGCTTCTTTGGCAGTCAGTCTCTGTTGATGGTCATATCGCAGAAGTTTGTCCAGAAGGTCTAGGGCCTCAGGGCTAACAAGGTGTCTGTTCTCACTGTGGATGAAGTTTTCCCAGCGTTTCCGTGAATGTCTGAAAACAAAGTATTGAAACATTAGGATTGAGACTAAACTCAACAAGAATCCTCCTCTACTATGGCTAAAGCCAGAACAATCTTAGAATTCTACAATGATTACAACTTGTTAAATCTCATGTTTCCTGGTACCCACTCTACCCACCAGTCACATCACAATATACTGACAGAAAACAGTGTTCTGTTTAATTAGTTAGAACATGGACATCTGATTTAGAATTTATAGAGTTTTCTTGACTTTTTTTTAAATGCCTCAGGTTCTTCATTCATTCTGGGTCAGGCATGGTGGAAACTGAGTAATTTGTGCTAATCAGCAGACATATTTAAAGTACTGGCCACAGAAACATGATAGCTCCAAATATAAAAGAATGTTTGAAAACTACCAATCAAGCATTTCCTTTAAAACTACTGCACTGTACCAAAAACCTCAATGCTATAATACTTGTTTCTTATTCAAAGAAGAAACACAGCTTTCCAAGATTTGTCATTAAAATTAATGCATATGCTGTACCAGAAAGCTTTTTTCTGTAACATTATGATTTTGCCCTCCATTTTCTATTGATACAGATTATCTCATAAAGAAATAAAAGAACTAGAAAACAAATATAAACTATGTCCAAATACTTCAAAATAATTTAAAGAAAACACACATAGCAACGAGATATGGTGGTGCACACCTGTAATCCCAGAAATTTAGGAGGCTGAGATAAGAGGATCTTAAGTTTGAGGTAAGCCTGTATGACTCAGTGAGACCCTGTCTCAAAATAAAAAGAATTGGGCTGGGGTTGTGGCTCAGTGATAGAGCACTCGCCTAGCACATGCGAGGCCCTGGGTTCGATCCTCAGCACCACATATAAATAAATAAAATAAAAGTATTGTGTCCAACTATAGCTAAAAAACAAATACTAAAATAAATAAATAAATAAATAAAAAGAACCGGGCAGATAGCTCAGTGGTACAGTGCTTGCGTAGCATGTCTGAGAGGTCCTCGGTTCAGTCTCAGTACAGCAAACAAAACAAATTAAAAGAAAAAAGATACTTCAATTTGATGTAACTAGAAAGGGAAAGAATAATTTTGGCTAACCTTCCCACTTTTGAAACTGGGCAAGGCAAAGCCCTTTTTCTTTCTCTCTCTCTTACTTACTGTCCCAGGATATCGTTGAAATGTGGATCTAGGTCTATATGATACTTCTTCAGATACCCATACAGCTCGTCTGTACCCAGAACCTTGGCAATGCGAACAAGCTGAAACACAAAACAAACTACCAAATCACTGAGCACAGAACTCACTGTGAGCCTGTGAGGATGCTGGGCCAGGGAACTGGAAGATTCCATACCACTTGATCTCCAGGGACCAGGCAGAGATCTGAGTCTAGGACTGGCCAAAAGACTCAAGGACATGAGGCTCACATGAATGCAAATTTCCAAACTGCCTTTAAAGGGAGAACATAACTTATGACAGTAGTCTTCTAGAAACTAACAATTATGGGGTTATCACAATCTAATAACTAGAATCTAGTTTTATTAGATAAAGGAGGTACCTGACTTCTTCATAAGAAAGAGAGCATTATCTGTATTGTTGGGACTTCATAACCTCAGACAAAAGTCTAAGAAATTCTAAACTTTAAAAAGAGGGTTATATGTACACACTGAGTGACATGCAGTGGCTCAAGGAGAATATTCTAAGCACACTATTTTCTTGAGATTCATCCCCAAACATGTAAGAGCCAGATGGTTTTCTGCTCACCTGGTCATAGTTGTCCTGTCCATGGAAAAAGGGTTCCTTTCGAAAGATCATGCTTGCTAACATACAGCCCAAACTCCACATGTCCAAGCTATAGTCATACATCTGAGGAAACAAAGACAACCAGTCAGACAAGGATGTTAGAAACCCACTTTTCTGATCTGAGTTTCTAGTCTTTATGTGAACTTTGTAGACAGTTGAAAATTAAAAACTACTTCTTCCTCCTTAAAAAAAAAAAAAAAAAAAGCTGTTGAGAAAAATCTGCAACTAGTATTCTGGGGTGGAATAATGACTGAGAATTGAATATATGCAACTTACTAAATAAATAACAAAGCAGAAAAAGCTCTTAGTAAGTACCAAAACAACCCACAGCAGCCTTGCTACCAAGTTCACCTGATAGTCCACAAGAAGCTCTGGTCCCTTGAAGTACCTCGAAGCTACACGAACATTGTACTCCTGAGCAGGGTGATAGAACTCCGCCAGGCCCCAGTCTATCAGTCGCAGCTACAAACATGATAGAATAAAACATGTGAAAAGAGTGTTTCTAGATTCCTATGCCTAGGGCAAGACCACATCACATTTCTGATAACAACTATTTAGCCACACAAAAAATGTGAGCAGGTATACTGTTAAACAATTACATTTTCAGCAAAAGTAAAGAGGTCATTTCTGGAGCAGAGCACTCAGAATGCTTTTTTAAAATCATTCTAAATCAATAGAGCTCAACCTTTTTTTCTGCTTCCATACTACTTACATGTGTATCACACTGCCCCATCACTCAGATTTCATCGTAAGCTCCAGGAATAACTAGAAGGGTTGGGAACACATGGCCCACCCCAGGACTGAAGCACGGTTCTAGCTTGTCTAATACTAGCTGATCCATTTACTCACCAATCAGGGACAACCAGAGTTGGATATCAAAATTAGGAGGGCCCCAAGTGTACTTTTAAGGCCAGGCAGATTGGTCTGAGGGTCATTAAGAAGTGAAGCAGAAACCACCACCTGTAGTTTCTTTTTCTGAGGCCCTTTGGAAAACTAAGACCAAAATAAAACAAGTGACTACAGTCAGGTCATCTGTCCATTTTCCCAGTAGAAAACAACGCTAGAGACTGGACAAGCGACAGCGACACAAGTTGGTCATAGGAAATAGCATGGCTACAAAAACCATCTTGGTAGGGGCAGCTTTAGGTTGGCCCTAAGCCTTCTAATGAAGGCTTGTTGCTGCCTGGCTGTAATGGTACCTTTTTTTGTTGGTGATCTATCATGACATTGTGAGGTTTCACATCCCTGTGCATGATTCCCTTGCTGTGGCAGTAATCCAGAGCCTATTAGGTAAGAAAGCACAGAGAAAAGTAAGCAAACCCTCTACCACCCTCCAATGCAAATACATTCTTATTATTTTGTTTGTGACACTTTGATGTGAATATGGTCTCCCAAGGGGCAGTTTACTGCCTATAAGGAAAGGGAAAAACATGCTTTTGGAGAATGCTCCTTACTCTCTGTGAATTAAACAATGGGCAGCTGATAGAAAGGGAGCTACAGAGGGCCATGCTGAAAGTTTCTTTAAAAGGGGGGATGAAACCAGTTCTGGGAACCCAGCTAGAGCCACCTCTCATAGTGGCTCAAAGGAGATTCCAGAATCCATGTGGACATGAACATGGCTGGTCTTTGTGGGTCTTCTAGATTAAAAAACATTAATATTTTCCTTAAATAGTAGTTAAAGCCAGCTGGTCTTTAACAGCTATCAATATTATTGCTCAAAGGGAAAAGTTATTTCCTATAATTGATAAAAAGATTTTAAAGTATACAAGTCAATAATTTTTAATTTTAAATTTATAGAGCTGTGCAACCCTCACCATAATCCAGTTTTAGAATCCCCCTCTATCAAATTTCCCTTGAACTTGTTTGCAGTCAATCCCCATTCCCAAATATGCCCCACCTGTTATCTGCTACCTCTGAACATTAATAAAATGACATGATTAAAGTTCAGTACTCTACTTTCTTTCATTTCATAATCCCTTTTTGTATCAGTTACTGAGGATTTCCTGTGTGTGTGTGTTACCCAAGGCCTCATGCATGCTAGGCAAGTGCTCCAACACTGAGCTACATTTCTACTCACTATGTTGTCCAGGCTGGTCTTGAACTTGTGATCCTTCTAAGCCAATGAGATTACAGGCATGAGCCACCATACCTGGCCCAGTATAATACTTTTGAGATTCACTCATACTGCTATTTTCTTGCAGTTCATTTTATGAATATTCTAGCTGGTGAACATTTGGATTGTTTCGACTTTTTTAGCTGTTAAGAATGAAGATGCTATGAACATTCATGCATAGTCTTTGAAAGACAAATGCTTTCATTTCTCCTGGGTAGAGTCCTAGTGGCAGAAGTGTTAGGTTGTATGGTAAATTTACACCTAACTTTTAAGGAATTATCTTTCAAAGTGGCTGCACCACTTTGTATTCCCACCAGCAATAAAAAAGGATTTCAGCATCTCTACATTCTTACCAGTACTTGTCGTTGTTCATTTTTTAAAAATTATAGCTATTACAATAGGTACAAAGTAATATTTCATTGTAGTTTTGATTTCTATTTTTCTATGAATGAATGAAGTTGAATTTCTTTTCATGTGCTTACTGGATATTCTATACTGCCTTTGGAGAAATATTTATTCAAACGTTTGTTCAAATTTGGTACAGAATCTGATCACTACCATGAAAGACATTTTTAAAAGTTTTTGATTCTGCTATTTTGCATAGTTGTTGCCAAAGGAATAAACTAATGAGATGTGGAAAACTTTCTTTTTTTTTAAAACATAAAAATCTGTTAGATTTGTCTTTCTAACACATTAATTATTTCCATAAATTTCAAAGATAGGATCCTTGGCTTGTCTTAAAAGCACTTAAAGGTCGCACGAGGTCAATGATATATATATTCTTTAAGTAATGTGACAGCAGCCCATAATCATATGAAAACTACCATGTGCATACCAGTGAGTGTTCTTTGTGGAAATTTTCATGTGGAATTTTTCACAACTTCAGCATTGTTAACATTTTGGATCAGGTAATTTGTTGTGGGGTGCTACCTGGTGTATTAGAGAATGTTAAGCAGAATTACTGGGCTCTACTTGTTGGATGCCAATATCCACCTCTGCTTCCATTCAAACCAAACTTTTGTTATTTTTATGTGGTGCTAAGGATCAAACCCAGGGCCTCACGTGTGCAAGGCAAGTGCTGTACCACTGAGCCACAACCCCAGCCCTGCTTCCAGTTTTAACAACACAGATGGTTCCAGATACTGCCAACTACTGCCCTATGGGGCACAAACTCAACCTGATTAGGAAACTCTGAACAGACCAAGACAGACACTGTACTAAAGAATACATAATCCAGAGAATGACCCCAGGATCAGCACTCCAGAACAAGCTGGACTTGACTTTGCCTTCCCTACACACAAGGCTGTGCAATGTATAATGCTTTTTATTTGATCAAAAGATCAAAACCAAGTAATATTAAACTGTGATGGTAGAGGTAAGAACAATATCTCCAGAGGAGGAAATATGAAAAGGAAGGTAGACAAGAAAATCTTCCAGGATGTTTATAATATTTCTACAGTCCTGGTCCAACAGAACTTTCTGGAACAATGTCTTTGTATGCACTGAACAATACAGTAAACACAGGTCACATGAAATGAGCACCTGAAATGTGACTACTATGACTACAAACTGAAATCTTTTTTTCCCCCAGGTGTTGGGGATAGAACCCAGAGCCTTGTATATGCAAGGTAAGCTACATCCTTAGCCTGGAACTGAATTCTTCATTTTACTTAATTGAAACAGCTACCTATGAGTAGCAGCTACCATATTGCATAGTATGGTCTTACATACATTTGCACGAAGGTTTTACTTACGTAAAATGTAAAATTCTGTACACGTAAGACTTATTCACTTCACTTGCATTCTATTTCAAATTAATATTTTTCTTTGCTTTACAATAGTTGTAGCAAGATTCTAAAGTGCCTTTGAGACAGTGCCTTAGGAAATCAAGGGTCATGAGGGCTGATCTCCCTCAAATTGAATCAGATCAGACTGTTGCAAAGCCTCAGAGAGCTGCTGAGTCACATGGAGCCCTCAGCCTCAATTTCTTTTATATTTTCAATGAAGTTAAATATTGCCTCTACCCAACTCCTGTATTTTTCCCCAAAGAGAAAATTTAGCAATGTTGATTCTGTTGTTTTGCTTAGTGTGCCAACAGAAATAAACTAATAAAAACCACAATACCTAGATGTAAAAGATACCCGATGAAAGCAAAGGCCGAACAAATACAGTGAGGTAATTAATTCTCTTGCTAAGTTCACCAGTCAGACTCCCTGTGAAGTTACTGACATGCTTTTAAATTCCTTGGGGAATTATTTCAGTTTTAAAATCTGGTACAGTTTCTGACCATTAAGCATGAAAGATGTTTTTCAGGTTTCACTTGGAATCTATGCTTTATTAGCAGAAAGAAACATGCCCTATTCCAGTCTCCAGAAAGCAGGACTTAGGTGAGCACTGAATGACATCTGCCTGGCTATCCTGTAAAAACCTATATTACAGGGGTGCCTTCCTTTGCCTGACCTAAGGACCAATGTGCTAGGTTATAAATTGTTATTTTGCTGGTGCTAGCTAAAAACTGCAAAATCTCAATACTGGATTTAATAATAACCACTGGATTATGGACTATAGCTATATAGATATGGACTATAGCTCCCATGGGAAAAGTGAATGGGGTTTTCTGGGAAGACCTTCAGAGAAGGGCTAGCCTGACAGTTCATAGGCATAGCACTACAAACCTCTTCCACACTAAAGCTTCAATTCTAGTCTAGAAAGGACGAGAAAGATGGGGTCAATCAAGTGCTACCTCCTTCATATTTCTACTCACACAAAGGAAACCCAGTAGACATGAATGAACCCCCAAATACACCACTGTGGTTCTCTCTAATGTCATGTGGTCTGTGCAAATGGTTAGGAAACATCCATTTCTTTTTTTTTTTTGGTAACCGGGATTGAACTCACGGGCACTCGACCACTGAGTCACATCTCCAGCCCTGTTTTGTACTTTATTTTAGAAGCAGGGTCTCACCGAGTTGCTTAGTGCCTCGATTTTGCTGAGGCTGGCTTTGAACACTGATCCTCCTGCCTCAGCTTCCCAAGCTGCTGGGATTACAGGTGCATGCCAAGGACCAGTACTTTGATTCACACTCTTCACAATCCCATCAAAACCCCACCTTGGCAATTTTCTTCAATTATGACCTTTGTCATCTCTATCTTCTTTCAGAGATTCTTGAGATCTACATCCCCCTAAAGTTTTAGGCAATATTGTATATTTCCAGATATACTTCGACAGGAGGGTTCATAGCTTTCATCAGGTTCTTAATGATCCAGGACCCTAAGAAGTTAGGACCCACTGGTTTATAGCATTTTAGAATTCTTAGCCTAAGTGTTTACCTTGACAAACTAAAAATGATCACTCCTCCATCAACCAGTTATGCTTCAAAATTTCAAAGTGTTTGGGATTAGTAAGTCACTTAGAAGATTCACCCACCACTTTTCCCTGTATTAACCTAGAGACTACCGTGGGACTCTAGGTGGACTAACTCGAGGTGGACCTGAACTAACTCCTGGAGGATGAGACCCCAACTATCCCAATTGCCTGAGTTGAGGTCCCAAATGTAAATGGGGCCATCCTGACCCAGTCAAGTTGACCCAGACCTAAAGAATCACATAGCTAACTCATGAAATTATGAGGAATGATACATTATTTTAAAAGTCTGGGATTATCTGTTATACAGAGAAAACAAATAGTAAGTATTAAGTGGCAAAGAGAAAATCCAAGGGCAAAAAAACCCCCAAAAAACAAAAAAAACCCAAACAACTATGAGATTCTAATATTTGGTATAATGACCCTTGTACCCTTTGACTTGCCCATCTTTCCCAGTTCCAATGGAAAATTTCTTCCTTTTTTTTTTTCCCAGTTGTCGATGGATCTTTATTTCATTTATTTGTTTGTATGTGGTGCTGAGACTCAAACCCAGTGCCTCACACATGCTAGGCAAGCGCTCTACCACTGAGCTACTACCACAGCCTTCCAACAGAAACTTCTATGTGAGATTCCATGATGGAGGCCACAAAAGTTAAACCTCAAGAAATATTCTGCTTGAGGTCTCTCTGTCCTTTCAAAAGCTTCTTTAATAGATGAACTTGAAAAACTTCACTGTTTATGAATGTTAACTTACTTTTAGTAGTTCATACATATAAAACCGGATATCAAAGTCTGTCAGGATCTGGTAGAGTTGCTGAAACAGATTTCAGAAAACAAAGTTAGTTTAGTTTCATTGGGACTTGTCATCCCAAGTGTCAGTCATTCTCTGCAAACTTAGTGCTTAAGATACTAAGGAACCCCACAGACATTTTACTACCCGATTTGGAATAAATGGTAAAAATGAGGAATGATATTAGAAATATTTCAATCTTCAAAAGAGACGAGAAAAACTAAACAAAACAAACGCAAAAGGAATTCCACGGGAGGAAAACAGTTAAGCCAACTTGGATTTTTGGTTATTTTATACTCCGTGATTTTAATAAGCACAGTTACTTTATTGTGAAGTCTACATTGTCCAACTGTCCTCATATTCTTTTTTTTTAGTTGTAGTTGGACACAATACCTTTATTTTATTTACTTATATGTGGTGCTGAGGATTGAACCCAGGGCCTTGTACATGATAGACGAGCATTCTATCGCTAAGCCACAACCCCAGCCCATGTCCTCGTATTCTTATTGCAATTAATCAAACCAACCGCCCTGCAGCACTACAGTGTACTCTGGAGAACTGAGTTCTGAAGAACTTCATTAGCTGATGAAGTTTGTGGTATAACAGTTGTTAATACTGAACTGTTTGTGAAAGAAACTTGAGGACAATGAGCTGCTCTTCCATTCAGAGATGGCAAAAGATTTCAAACATCCATTCCTGCCCCCCAAATCAATTCCAGGCTGGAAAAGAATGTTTCACAAGCAATAACTGATGTCTTGTGGGTAAGAAAAAAGGAGTGGAGTGAGGCATTAAAAAGAAAAAGATGGAGTGCCAAAAATTATCACAGGCCAAACGACCAACAGATGAAAACTTTTATTACCGATAATCCAAAGACCCACCCATTGAAGTTCTAAAAACATTTCTCTTCTAAAAGAGTACAAGATTCATTAAAAGCATCATAGATTCTTGTCAAAAACTATACTATTACCTTTGATATCTAATGAATTCCAAATAAATCTCTTTTCCCATCATTCTAGGCAGCAATTTGTATAAAAATTAACCAAATGCCTTTATGAAGCTTCTCTTGTTCCTCTACTGGAAGAAAGACTCAAGCAGTGTAGGGAATCTCTCCAAGGAACACAGAACAACATATACAATGTATCTATGTAAAGGGGAAAGATAAGACTATATATCTGTAGAATGATACAGGAGTTATTTCATGAGTATGTATAGGGGAGAATAGGCCACACTTCCACTTTTATTCCCCTTTTAGGTAAGGGTAACTCTCCCAGCTTAGTGAGAATATATGACTTCATCAACCTCAGACAGCTGCTAGCTCAGGGCATGGCAGGGAATTAAAAGGCATAGACCAGAACATTGGCAGTGTCCTGAAGCTGCTCCAGTGCTGATGGCCGACCCTGGTTGGGGCTGAACTGCATTGGAGCTAAGTGACACAAATAAGCCACTATTTTTACTCAGGAGAGCTTCAGCTCCATAACAACCAAATCTCAGGTTTTTTGTTCTTGTTGCTCTGTTCTGCAAGGGAGGCTTCTTAGCTAGCACTTGGCCACAACCGACAGCTGGAATGTGCAGGCGCAGGCTTAAGATACCATCTTGGGTGTTAAGGAAGATCACTCAGAGAGACTGTTCTAAACTGAACATCAAGTCAATAAATAGCCTGTGAAAGAGAAAAGATCACATTCTCTAAGCCTTGGAGGGCTAGAATATTTTATTTCCAGAAAACCAATATGAACTATTTTGTTTGGACTTCCTCTCATATTATGTGGTATGTATACCAAGCATCTGTGTAATTGACATAAAGCATAAAAACTAATGTCCTTGGACTACTGACATAATATCTCTAGTTATTCTAGTCAGTATCAATTTTACTTAATACAAAAGATATCAGCTATGCAATAGTGCTTAGATCTAATATATCACAAAGTACTGGACGACTGTACTTCATCCTCCCTTCTCAGGAGCTCTAGGAGGAAGGACACAGAACATTATCTGTAACTTTTAACTTCCTGGGTCTAAAATTTGGGCCTCTCCAGGGTCCAGTCTGCTTCCTCTAACTTTTGTAGCTCTGATCTCCATTCCATCTCCCAGGAATCCCCGTCTTTGACCACACAACCTGAGCTGGCTACCTCTACTCTTCCCTTTCCCTGCTCTTAACATGCAACATCAAATCCATCCCATCCAATTTTTACAGAATGACAGTGGTCTCACCCTTCTCTGAACTCCCAGCCATTTGTTCTCAATTTGTGGTGGTCAAAGGACACTAACATCAGTAGTGTCCCCAGGGTTAACATTCTTCACTTGGGTGACCAAGAAATGGCAGTAACCCAAAGTTCTCAAGGTAAATTTTCACTGTTGTAAACATGAGGCTGCTTCACTTCAAGAGCCT
Organism: Callospermophilus lateralis; assembly: GCF_048772815.1. NCBI lineage: Eukaryota > Metazoa > Chordata > Mammalia > Rodentia > Sciuridae > Callospermophilus > Callospermophilus lateralis. Next base: position 41,560,165 of record NC_135322.1, read on the forward strand.
CATGCCAGCATTCCCTGGGTATCATGCCACACATACATGATGAGGGGAGATGGGTACTGCAGCAACTGATGGTCACAAGTTTGGTGATTCAAGACCTCTGAACTCTCCCTACCCTCCCAGTATGTTGAGGGTCCACTATATATCTGGGTACCACACACATTTTTCTCCACACTCCTGAACCGTCTTCTAATCCTCATATAGAATAGCATATACTTTATCTACTCCACACTAAGTATGGTGGTTCTCTGCACATGTTTTTATAATGATCACTAATCAATGGAACAAAACAGAAGCTCTTTTTCAAGAAATAGAAGAGGTTGGAGATACAGCTCAGTTGGTAGAGCTCTTGCCTCACATGCATAAGGCCCTGGGTTCAAACCCTAACACACACACACACAAAAAAAAAACAAACAAACAAACAAACAAACAAACAAAAAAACCTAGAAGAGTCCATAACAAATTCAAAAGGGAAACTCCAAAAGAACCATACTTTCCCTCTAGCTATGTGTAGAATATTATTAAACAACAAACTGTAAATATTGGCAGGAATATAGCTTTGCTCACATAATCATAGAATAACTTATCAGAAACAAAACACTGGGGTTGTGGCTCAGTGGCAGAGTGCTTTCCTAGCGCGTGTGAGGCCCTGGGTTCAACCTTTAGCACCACATAAAAATAAATAAAACAAAGGTATTGTGTCCAACACCTAAAAAATAAATATTAAAAAAACAAAAAAACAGCCAATGCTTCCAGAAAGATTATGACAGTACCAATGAAGAAACTATTCACTGGTCCTCGTTTGGCTGCAAATTCTCAAATACACTGGTATTTCTCTAGAAATCAGTTCCACTACAGGACTGCTCTAAAGGGCTCAAGGTGGCTGGGTATGGTGGTGTATACCTGTAATCCTAGCAACTCAGGAGGCCAAAGCAAGAAGATTCCAAATTGAAGGCCAGCCTCAGCAACTTAGCAAGACCCTGTCTCAAAACAAAAAATAAAAAGAGCTGGGGATATAGCTCAGTGGTAGAGTGCCTCTGGGTTCAATCCCCAGTACCACCACACAAAGCGGGGAGAGGGGGCAGATAGGAAGAAAATGGCAGATGCTGCAACTTGATCGTCTGACTCAGGGCCTCCTGGGTCTCAAGCCACAGACACCATAGGATGACCACCAGTGGATCTCTCTCATTCCTGCTGCATGTATAGGCAGCTCTTCAGATGCAGCTGTGTCTTAAGGAGATCAAGGCCAGATCAAGGCCCATGCCCAACTGTCATTTGGGAGGCCTTCATGCTTTATGAACTTTTAGCCAGCAGAGTGTAGGCATTCCCTCACATAGCCCTATGTCCATAATTTCCAGGGCTGGCCACATAGTGGGGGAGAGAGATTTAAAGTGAAAGTGAAAGAGGTGTTTAACATCACAGTTATCAGTTTAGCTGTAATTAACCTGTAACCTCCAAAATGTAGAATAAAACCAAGGCCAACATTTCTAGAAATTTAGGGAACTAGAACAAATCTGTAATGGAACAAATAAATAAACTGAAAACATCACTTATTTTCTTGAAGTCTTACAAGAAAACGACAAAACAATGTTAATGACCTATGATTACAGTTCATTTCTTCCCCTGATTTAACATATAAGGGAAAAGTCAAGGCTAACAACTGAACTAACAAGTATGGCATAAAAAATGACCATGCACTAAAATCACAAAGCAAAGATCAACAGATTTCAAATAATCAACATTATATAGGCTGAAGTTCCCTTAATCTGAAATCCTTGGGGCCAGAAATGTTTCAGTTTTCGGATTTTGTAATATTTGCGTAGGTATGACAAAGCACCTTGGGGATATTCAAATCTAACCATGAAATTCATTCGTATCTCATATACCTTACACAGAGACTGTATAAAAATGTAATTTTATACAATACTTTATATAATCTTGTGCATGAAACTCTATTTCATGGTGATTTCAATTTTCCACCTATGGCATCACATGAATACTTATAAAAGTTAGATTAAGGATGTTCACCTGTATAGATCATGTTCTCTGGACACAGTGCCATCAAATTAGGAATCAACAACAAAATAATAATTAAAAAAAAAAAAACTACAACAAAAAAAAAACAAACAGTTGGATTCTGCCCCACAAACTCACAAGCATATAGGAAGAAAGGATATTACTGGGATAATTATGGTGAAATTTTGAATATGGATTTTATACTAGATGGCATTATCATAAATATTAAATTTCTTGGGTGTATGAATGGCATTGTGGTTATGCAGGAGAATGACCTGATGCCAGTGCTGACATCTTCAGGAGTGGAGGAATATCATGATGATACTTTTTCATCTGAAGCTTCAAGATGACTCAGCAAAAAGACAAAAGAGATAGAAAGGGGAGGAAGAAAAATAACTGCAAATGTGGCAAAGTAAAATTTCTAATGGAAAAAGTCTAGAAGGTAAAATCCAAATCCTCAAGTTTGGAATTTGCATTTATAATTTGAACAACTATCTAGAAATAGAGTTCAACAACCATGGAATACATCTAAAATGGTGCTTGAGGTTATATAAATTTAAGCACATGTATTATAATCAAGGAAAGTTGAAACAAATCAAATGAGCTGACTCCAACTCAAGCAGTCAGGGAAAAACCAGCGGAGGCCCAAGAAAATTGAAGGAAGAAAAACAATTAAGACAGGAGAAGAAAGAGAATGAAATACAAAAAATAACAAGAGTAACAGGTGAACAATAAATCCAAAAGCTGGTTCTTTGAAAGGGTAAGAGAACTAGATCTAGCAAGGTTTACCTAAAAAATTTTTAAAAAGGGAACAAAGGCATGGATAATGTTTAAAATTTAAAGGAAAGCCTAACTACAGATAGAGTTTTTAAGTCTTAAATATTTTTTTTTTAGAGAGAGAGAGAGAATTTCAATATTTATTTTTCAGTTTTTGGCGGACACAACATCTTTGTTGGTATGTGGTGCTGAGGATAGAACCCGGGCCGCACGCATGCCAGGTGAGCGTGCTACCGCTTGAGCCACATCCCCAGCCCCAGAGTTTTTAAGTCTTAAAGAGAATTTTATCAATAACTTCATGACAATAAAGTTTAAAGTGAATAATTTTAGAAATATTATCCAAACAGACTGTGAAAAGAGAGAAAACCTTAAAAGACTTTAACCTATTTTTTTTTTTAGTTATAGGTGGAAACAATGTCTTTATATTTATGTGGTGCTGAGGATCGAACCCAGTGCTTCACGCATGCTAGGCGAGTGCTCTACCTCTGAGCCACAATCCCAGCCCCCTATAGTATGTGTGTGTGTGTGTGTGTGTGTGTGTGTGTATATATATATATATATTTTTTTTTTTAAAGAGAGAATTTTAATATTTACTTTTTTAGTTTTCGGCGGACACAACATCTTTGTTTGTATGTGGTGCTGAGGATCGAACCCGGGCTGCATGCATGCCAGGCAAGCGCGCTACCGCTTGAGTCACATCCTCAGCCCCCTATAGTATATTTTTAAAGGGAATGTACAGTCCAAAGTTTTCCTCCCACCTCTAACAGACACCTACCTGGATTTACCTCTCTTATAGGTACTTTCAGAGATTAAAACAAGAAAATGCCACTCAATTTGTAAGTTAGTACAACCTTGATACAAAATCAGAGGACTCTAACAATAAAAGGAAATTAATTATTAATTGTGCCAATAAAAAGTACTAAAAAGAATGGGCTGCAGCTGTAGTATCCCGCCCACTCCATGCTGGGGACTGAACCCAGGACCTTATATATACATGCTAGGCAAACACTCTACCACTGAGCTGCATCCCCAGCTGCCACCACTGTTGATTTATCCTGTTCTTATGCCAGTGACAAACTCTCTGGGTGACACCTTAAAAGCAATGATCAATATCCTTTATAGTTAAAACAAACAAACAAAAAAGTAGAAACAGACTTTCCTAGTAAGATAGACACATAAGCCTAAAGGACATTAGGACATTAAACCAACAGACTATGCCTATCATACTATCCAGGGAAAAGAAGTAACTCTCCTGCCATTATTTTGCTCTTCCAAAATACACACCTACTACCTGATATTTAATAATCTTGTAAGTGAACTAAAATGTCATGACTTGAACATTCAAGGGGACCTCCAGTTAAACATGACAGATCAAACACCTCTGCTTCTTTCTGAAGCTCCTCTAAAATAACAATCAAAGGAGTGGGGGAATAACAGTAAAAGGAGAGAGAACTCTGAAGAACTCAGGGAGGAAGAGACAACACTCCAAAGCTAGAAATGTCCAGCTAATTCTACAGACCAAAAAAAGCTAAAAATTCTGCCAATAGTGAATTAGGCCCAGAATATAAAACTACAAACTGAAGAACTACAGAAAGGCTCAGGATGAAAGAGAGTAAATAGAGTGAGTTGAAAACAGAAAACGGGTTTAAAGACCACACTGGAAACGAGGAATTAAGTGTAAGTCTCTTAACAGCCCCCACAGCTCTCATCAACTTGAGACTAAGATGCCAGCAGATACAGGGCTAAGCTATGTCCTCAAGATAGATGCAGACTGCTTTTCAGAGCATTATTCCAAAATATGAACCATAATATTTCAAACAATTATCATAGAGACAAATAATAATCACAAAGCAATTGGAAGAAAAATAGAGAAAAGGTATGAAGAAAATAAAGCTATTACACAAAACATAAAAGAAAAAGACTATTTTTAAGAGTTCAAAAATTGAGTTATGGACTTCTAAGATATGAAGTCTAACATTTGAATGAGTTTTAGAAAGTGAGAACAAAGAAGAAAGGGGAGAAAAATCAAAGAACATTAAAAATATTTTCCCAGAATGAAGAACATGAATTTTTAGAAAAAAACCAGCAAGCATCCAGAACAAAAGATAAAAGGAACCCACAGGAAGGCACATCATTGTGAAATTTCAGAAGACTGGAAATGAAGAGAAAATCCTAAAATCTTCAAGGGGAAAAAAAAAATCACGTCAGATACAACTGGAATGGCTTTACTGGTAATATTGGAACAATCTTTTCAAAACAGAGGAAATTCTGAATTTCAATCTAGAATCCTTTACAAATCAAAAGGATAAATTACAGATATTTTCAGAGATGTATGCACCAAAAAACACTGATCCCAATGACCTTTTAAAGAAGGAGAATGTGTATCTTCTTCAAAGCACCCCAGGCTTCAAGTCCCACCCAGAGTAATACAATTTCCCAGGGAATGAGAATTCCTGCTAACTGATCTCCATGTTGTTAACATCAACCAGGAAGACAGATGTCACTTTTAAGAAACACAAAATGCTGCTGTGAAATTTTACACATGTGACCTGACAGCTGGTAAAAACTCATCCTGCTGAAAATCAACACCAATATTTTGTTATTTATATTTTCAAATTATGCACTAAAAATGGTGTTTCTACCAGTATGTCTAACCCCAAAGTCTTATCAGAAGTTAAAAGTTTGTTTTGGGGGCTGGGGATATAGCTCAGTTGGTCCAGCGCTTGCCTCAAATGCATAAGGCCCTGGGTTCAATCCCTAGCATCTATCTCACACTCTCTCTCTCTCTCTCTCTCTCTCACAAACACAAACCAAAAAAAAAAAAAAAAAAAAAAAAATTGTTTTTGAACAATAATAAGAAAAAATTCATCAAAAAAGTTCAAAACCATGTTCTTAAAAGAACATTTCAAAATCTAAATCAATACACATTATAAGAAAATATAAATATCCCATGACAGGCTCCTCTAAAGCAGTGACTCCTAATAACTAGGTTTCAGTACAATTTGCTTGCTTGGTGTATATGAACACACAGTCATCATTTCACATCTCCAATTCAATATACCGCCTTTCCCCCCAAGGGCCCTAAATCACTTTATCCCTCCCATCAGCAATGTAAGATTTCTTATGAAAATCAAAGTTAACATCCACATAAAACTATTGTCTAAAACAGGAAGCATTAGGTTAGACCCAGATGGGCAGTTACTCTCAGAGTAAGCCAGACAAAGGGTGATAACTTCACCAAATGCAAGAATCCAATACTTTCTGCACCCTGTATTCCTGTGTAAAGAATCCAATCTGTTATTCCTACTCTCACAGGACATCCCTAGAACCTCTGTGTTCTGGAGTTCCAGCTGTACTCATCACCAGCTCTCCACCCTCCCACAACCCAATATCAGAAAGAAAATGTACACGTACCTTAAAATCTGTATTATTGATATATTCAAATACCAAAGCTGGTGTCTTTGACTGTAAGAGAAAATATTAATGCTTTTTAGGTATTCAGACAGTAATGAATGTAATTTGCTTTTGCCATACTGGTCCATTTCTAAATTTCATTTAAGATGAAAAGGGACTCAATCATCAAGGATGTCTGTTAAAAAATATTTTCTTAAATTTTTATGATCTCTGAAATTTGCTTCAAAATAAAGCTATGGTGGGATGGGGGGAAGTGAGTACAGATGAAACAAGGTTGGTGATATGTGCAGGAGGGTCATGTTATTCACTTTACTTCTGTAAATGAAAGTTTTACTTAATAAAGTTTGTTTTTTTTTAAAGGAAGGTATTTTTTGAGCAACCCACCATTGACCTTAAACAATCTGTCAATGATTTTATGAAGATTTCCACTCTGCAATATTTCAATTTGCCAACTACAAAAGGAGTGACACATGTCATCTAGGTTTAGCAAGCAAGATGCACTTGACAGAATTTTCACAGGTCTTGGGAATCTATTACAAATCTTTTCAGGGCCCCCAAAAGAAAATGTAACTATCTGTGAAACTATCAATAAGTTACCTCGTGAAATTACTGTCCCAGTTAGAATATCTCAGTTTAGAAGACAATGTTCCCCCAAAAATCATACTTAATTAAATTTTTAAAAGCACCATAGTCTTTAAGGCAATAATACTTCCTATGGAAGTACAGATTTTCAAAATGTCAGAAGTAAAATAATGCTAATTGTCAGTAATAAATTTTCAAAATCGGGAGAAAAGCAGAGGCTTGGGTTATAGAAACAACACCGACAAAAAGCCATCTTGGAAATCTTCACTGCTGACAACATTTGCTTTAGGACTAGGTGAAAGTTACCTAGGAAATAGGGCACAGTGCATTCACACAGGTCTTTGCCAGGACAATGCACAGCTCAAGCAACAGCTGAAAACAAATGATTTTTCACCTGTCCCAAATTTTAAAGGTTTCATCAAGACCATCAGAATGCTCTATGGACTCAGGACTAAATTTGATCCTCTCAAACTTAGGGGATGAGGATTCCCTGATGCTTTTCATCTACTCCAATTTGTTCTATGAAGTAGTCAAACAAATACTTTAACAAATTACAAATATACTAAGTAATACTGAATTCTGTTAATTTTTTTAAAAAATGAAGATGCTCCTGGTGAGCTGGGTGCAATGGCACATGCCTACAATTCTAGCAGCTGAGGAGGCTAAGGCAGAAGGATCACAGGTTCAAAGCCAGCCTCAGCAATTTAGCAAGGCAAGGGTAGGGATGTGGCTCAGTAGTTAAGCACCCCTAGGTTCAATACTTGATGCCAAAAAAAAAAAAAAAAAAAGATACTCTTGGTATACTATGTAATGGCACTGGCTCACATTTTAAAAATTCTTCTGAAAACACATATTTTCATGTATGTATTCTTTTTTTAAAAATATCTTAAAAATGGGCAACACTCATTTTTAATGTAGGCCATTTTCAAATATTAGACAGCCCTGGGCTAGTCATTATTAAATCAGTCTGAACTTAGCAGGCTGGATGTATATGTACAAATTTTTTTTTGGTGATACTAGGAATCAAGTCCAGGGTCTCACACACACACTAGCCAAGTGTTCAACCACTGAGCTACATCCCCAGTCCTTTAAAACAAAAAAAAAAAATTTTTTTTTTGAGACCGGGTGTAAGTTGCCTGGGCAGGCCTCAAATTTGTGACTCTTCTGCTTCAGCCTTCCAAGTCACTGGGATTACAGACGTGCAACACCATGCAGGATGGACTATATTTTGAATGACAATCAGATACATTTTGGCATACAACCATCCCTTTTTGGTCTTTCCAGGGTCCACAGGAAAAAACCTTTTCTTTCTTTCTTTCTTTAAGAGGAGTTATTTTTTAGCTTTAGATGGACACAATATCTTTATTTTATTTTTATGTGGTACTGAGGATCAATATCTTTATTTTATTTTTATGTGGTACTGAGGATCAAACGCAGTGCCTCACGCATGCCAGGCGAGCATGCTACTACTTGAGCCACATCCCCAGCCCGGAAAAAAACCTTTTCTTACTCAACAATACTGTGTAACCTTGGGCAAATTACTTCGGCAGACTTTTGTTTATCACTACAATGTGGACAATGACAGCAGCCACCCCTCTGGATTGTTTGAGGCTTTTTAAAATGATGCAATATAGTTAAATCCTCTGAATAGTGCCTGGCCTGCAATAAGCACTCAATACATATTAGCTACTATACCACATGCACTATAGCAGACAGAAACAAAGACCTACTTCTTAAATAAACAGAAAACAGTCATGGAAATATTTGGGGTACAGAAGGCAGAGTTCAGAAATGGGATAGAAAGTAGTATAAAAGTACATGTGTATATATATAAGTGTGTGGGTGTCCTAACTTAAGGAGAGAAAACAAAATTAAACAGCACATCTAAAATGGCTAAAAATTAAGCATTTTCACAAAACTATTTTGATTGGTAAAACTTTTAGTAGCATCTACTCTGGAATTAAAGACTAGTTATAAGATACAGCAGGCTTCTTGACCTCAAGGGGTTAGTGGGCTGTGACTTGCTCAGCTCTACATGCCAGGTGTCCACACAGAGATACTCCAGTATTTCCTTGTGTAAATACAGGTTTTCAAATGTCAAGCTTACTAAGTGAGGTAAGGTAATGCAAACGGGCAGTAATAAGCTTTCAAAAAAAGGACAAAAGCAGAGGCTCACGGGAGCTACACAGCAAACATTTGTGGGCTAAATCAAAATAATGATAACACAGGACAAGGGTTTTTCTGAATATCCTTTTATATTCTTATAAAAATAGTGGTGGCTACCTTATCACTGGGCCATCTCAATTTTTGTCTGGTGTTCAAAACTATTCACCAGTAAACACACTGTGCACCTTGAGGCTCTGAATATTCAACAACCACCCACCGCCTCCGGTCCATTAGCACACTTCTCAGCCATCAGCCACTTACCACAGGATCCTTTACAGTATCAATCAGCTTAATGATATTTGTTCCACCACGAAGGTTCTCCAAAATCTTAACCTCACGTTTTATCTTCTTTTTCTTCACTGGCTTAAATACACAAGAGTAATCAGAAGTAAGACTCCAAATTTGAAGTTAATATAATAAATACAACCTGAAAACAATGTAAGCCAATCACATGGTTCATATGCTACCTTATGGACTGGGATGTATTAAAAGAGCATGCCTGAATCAGAAGAGAAAAACTGAGACAAAATGGGCTTGCCCATAAGAACTTTTAAAGTTAGGTTAAATCATTTACAGACTTGTATAATCTATGTGTCAAGATGTTTAAGTAGTTATATCTAAGGCACTTAAAATTTTTGAACACCCATGTCACACTTCAAAAAATAAAATGTTTACTAGATAACTGCCAAATAAAAAGTATTCAACCTCTGAACAGCTGCATATCAAGGATGTACAAATGGAAAAACTGGAACAAAATGGGGTGCTCTTCCAATGAGTTACATGTAATTTTGACTTCCAGGAATGAAGACCAGTTCACTGACATCAAGTTACAAACTCGTTTCCCAGCTGCTGGCTCCCATTTCCTGTTGCCACTCCCATTTCCTTAATATCTAGAATCTGAAATCAGCACAGAGCCTGTAAAATTTACCAACAGATTCTATTCCTAAAGAAAGATGTTGGATCAGCAAAGGAGAAAACTGACTGGATAAGTAGTGATTGAAAACCTCTACTATCTGCTAAGCTATCAAACAGCTAGACAGAAAAATCAAAGACATTAATTACAAATACTCTCATTACACATACGATTTCCTGTCTTACATGGGCCAAAGAATTTGAAGACTAAAAGCAGCTCTGAAAAAATAAGGGTATCTCAATCAAGTAAGCTTTACAAGGCACTTAGAACAGTGATTGGCATATAGTAAGCACTGTTACCACCATTATTTTCAAATTATTAGGCAGTAGTAAATATAATCCTCATAAAACCTCTATGCAGTAGAGTCAGCAGAGTGGAGGTCACAGTTAACAGTAGAGGGGGGCCAGGAATCAAATCTGGGGGTCTGATTCTGTATGCCACAGTATTCCATGCTGTGTTTTTGTTCTCCAGCGTGGTTGAGGAAAAAACCTAAGGGGAAAAGGAGTTTTGTATCGCTGAAACACTGTTACAATAGCATAGGTAACTAGAGGCCAGTGGGGTCTGGTATGAAATGTTAAAACAAGAACTCAAAAGCCTGTTGCAGGGGTTCAGGGAACAGTAACACAACCATATACCAGAGATCATCATTTTTTTTTTTTTTAGCCAGACTTGAACCCAGGGGCATTAGTTCATTGAGCCATATCCCTAGTCCTTTTTAAAGTTTTTTACTTTGAGACAGGGCCTTGCTATGTTGCTGAGAAGACCATTATCTTTTGTTGGTCCCTGACACACAGCTCTCAACAATTAAAAGAGGAAAGGAGAAGACTGTGAAACAGAGCACCTGCACTCTAGCTGCGTCCTTGCAAGTCAGCTGTGAAAGACAATGTCACTATCTACTTTGCCAGGGTTCCCTGTACAGCAGGTCTGGCTGCTGTGTCCCTGGCTCCATCTCCACTTAGGAACTTTATTCCTTAGTCTCCTTTTCATAATTATGAACTTCATTGTTTTCAGAAAATGAAGTACTACACAATTTGATTTAAAACAAAAACAAAGCCAGCCAGGGAAGAACATATTACATAATAACTAGCCTATAAGCTTAAAAAATGCCAATGTCACGATATGGACTGAGCAACAGTTTCCAGATATGAAAGATATGACAACTGAATGTAACACATGATCTGAAATTTTCTTTGTTATAAAGAACATTATAGGCATAACTGCAAATGTGAACGAAGGCTATAGATTAGCTATAAGCACTGAATTAATGTTAACTTCCGATTTCTGAGCATGGAAGCATGGGTAAGAAGTTGTCTTTGTCTTTAAGGAAACACATGCCGAAATAGTTAGGATGGCTACAATTTACTCTCAAGCACTTCAGAAAAACTAAATATGTGTCTGTATGTACATACACATGCAAATACATGGTATGTATATGAAAACAAAGAAGGATAAAGCATTAACATTTGAGGAATTAAGTGAAAGGTATATGGAAATACTTGCAACATTTCTAAAAGTCCAAAATTATGTCACGAATTAAAGGAAAAATAAAAGTTGGCTATCTTGTATGTATAAAATCAGCCAATGCTACCATTGTATTAAATAACTTTCTTTTTTTTTATTATTTATTTTTTTTTTAGTTTTCAGCGGAAACAACATCTTTGTTTGTATGAGGTGCTGAGGATCGAACCCGGGCCGCACGCATGCCAGGAGAGCGCCTTACCACTTGAGCCACATCCCCAGCCCCCTATTAAATAACTTTCAATGAGAGAAAATTCTAGAGTTGTCATCCACAACTCTAAGGGGAAAAAGACTCACAGCCAGAAGCCTGTTTACAATAAACAACCTCTTCTTCTACTAAGAGCATCCTTAACTCCTTACAGGGTAATTTACTAAATAAGTTATCTTTATGATGCTGCCCACATAAAGCCCTCCACTCTCTCCTGTTACTCAGCAACAGGTCAGGCAGGTGCATAGTTCCTGGACAATCAGGTTAAGATCAAGCTATCCTTCAACATATCTAAAGGCAACTCAGAGCAACTGAAGCATATTTTGTTGCCAAATGTCACTTATCCAAAAACTATCCAAATTAGAGATTAAGAATAGCAGGGCAATTCTAAAGTGGTATAATTGAGTACAGCAGTTAAGAGTCCTCATATGCTGACAAAAGATCAAAGAGTTACAAAAAGGAAAGTGACCTGCAACCCAGGACATTCCCTCCAACCCATCAAGAACAAGCTCCAGACAGCTCTCTTTAGCCTCAGTTTATTTCCAAACCTGAGAAAGTCAGATGGAGTGAAAGAGACCATTTTAATGCTACAAATGGAATCAGAGAGAAAAAGTCAGAATTTATGAGAGGCTCATTAACATCCCCCAAAAAAGATAAATTCTAAGTTTCATAGAAATAAAGATGCTTTGACTCTCCTGTAGAGTTTACACCCATTCACTACCAGTTACACAAAATGCAGAAACCACATGATTTCCACAAAGATCTCATGATTTCATCTTGTATGCTACACAAAAAGTCTCTCATTTAGGGTTCATTTACTTCAGTTCAGAGAATACCTGTTGAAAATATTCAAACTGAATTAGCTTAGCTATTTTCCAAATCCCTCTATTTTTTTTATTAAACCCAAAATCCAGATGGATGTACTGGCTCATGCCTGTAATCCCATGCACAGAAAATGCTAAGGCAGGAGGATCTCAAGTTCAAAGCTAGCTTCAACTTAGCAAGGCCCTGTCTCAAAACAAACAAACAAATAAATAAGGGCTAGAGATGTGGTTCAGTGGTTAAGCATTCCTGGGTTCAATCCCTGGTACTATAAAATAAACAAACAAACAAAACCACCCCATCCCCCCCCCCCAAAAAAATCTCGAAGTCCATTAAAGCAGCAAAAAGTTAAAAAGAGAAGGGCTGGGGCTATGGCTCAGTGGTAGAGTGCTTGCCTCACACATGTGAGGCACTGGGTTCCATCCTCAGCACCACATAAAAATAAATAAATAAAAATATTTTTAAAAAGTTAAAAAAGAAATTAAAGTAGCAAATCAAGTTTCATAAATAAATAAATTTTGGCATTTATAGGAAATATTTAAAGGGAAAGAAACATTTAAAATTTTCTGTGCATGCGCTCTGAAAAAGAAAAAAGGAAGGAAGGAGAAGAGGAAAAAGAGAAAGGAAAGAAGGAAGGAGTCTTCCAGAAGGTTTCTACCAATGTCATGATAAGCTCTTGCTATTTGGGAGAACTTTTTCCTTTCTGATATCCAAAAACATTGAAACAAAATATAAATTTAGTGCCAGTCTGCTTAGAAAGATAAGAGTTGGCAAAATCCGCAATCTGCCCCGTTTATTTACCTAGTTCTTTCCCCCCCCCCTTTTTTTTTGGTACAAGAGAGTGAACATTTAACCAATGAGCCACATCCTCAGCCTTTTTTAAAATTTTGAGACAAGTTCTCACTAAGTTGCTAGGGCCTTGTTAAGTTGCTGAGGCTGACTCTGAACTTGTGATCCTCTGCTGCAGCCTCCTGAGTAGCTGGGATTATAGGCATGCACCACTGCTCCTGGCTCTTTTTTTTCTTTTCTTTTTTTTTTTTTTGCACTTAATCACTGAGTCACACCCCCAGCCCTTTTTCATATTTTATTTTGAGACAAGGAGTTGCTGAGGCTGGTTCAGAACTTGCAATCCTCTTGCCTCAGTCTCTTGAGGAGTTGCTGGAATCATAGGCATGCGACACCACAACCGGCTTTTCTTTTTCTCTTAAAGGCAGATTTGAGAGATTTCAATTACTAGCATTTAATTACAAATTAACTTGCAAACTTACATTTGAAAGGTATAAGAATTGTGACCTCAATAAATTCCAAATATTAACAGGCAAAATCCCACTTAAACTTATTTCTTGGATTGATAAATTCAAGACAAGAAAAATAACCTATAACTTCCAAAACTGGGTTACTTATTCTAGATCAAACCAAAGAAGACCCTACTAGATATTAAGTTTATCACCTGCATCAAACAATTACCATTGATAATGGTTGCTAAGAATGAAGAAGGATGAAGTAAGGAACAAAGTTCAGCCTGGATGATGGCACTTGTTTTATTATCTTGGTAGCATCTCTGAAACCCACTGCACTTGACCTAAATACAAATATCATTCGAGCAATAGTATTTATTCACAGCAATTTCTTCACTATTTTTTCAAGTCTCATCGTTATCATTACATTATCAATTGCTTGAGGGCAACTATTTATTTTTAGGATTAAAAAATATTTTTTGTTAATTTAAAAAGGAAAGGCATAAAATCAAAATGACAATGAGATACCATCTCACACCATTAGGATGGCTATTATAAAAACCAGAAAGTAATAAGCGTTGGTGAGCATGTGGAGAAGAGGAGACTCTGTACACTGCTATTGGGAAGGAATAGCCACGGCAGAAAATTCCTCAAAAAATTAAAAATAGAACTACCTTCTGATCCAGCAATTACAAAAGCGGTACTCATACACCCGTGTCCAAAGCAGCGTTATTCATAATAGCTAAAATGTGGAAGTAGCCCAAGTGTCTGTTGATGGTCAAACAGATAAATGTGATATATACATACAATGGGATATTATTCAGGCTTAAAGGTGAGATGTGCTACAACCTGGATGAACTTGGGGGAAATCACGCTAAGTGAAATAAGTCAGCCACAAAAAGACCCTTAATGATTCTACTTACATGAAGTACTCAGGACACTCAAAATCATAGGGACCAAAAGTAGAATGGTCATTGCAGTAACTGGGAAGACGGTGGACTGGACAGTTACTGTTGAATGAGCAATTTTAATTTAATTTTATTTATTTTTTTATTTTATTTTATTTTTTTAAAGAGAGAGTGAGAGAGAGAGAAATTTTTAATGTTTATTTTTTTTTTAGTTTTCAGCAGACACAACCTCTTTGTTTGTATGTGGTGCTGAGGATTGAACCTGGGCCGCATGCATGCCAGGCGAGAGCACTAACACTTGAGCCACATCCCCAGCCCGCAATTTTAATTTTATAAGATGAAAAGTTACGTAGATAGGTGGTGATAATGGTTACACAACATTATGAATGCATTCTGACTTAAAATGGGTAAAATGGCACATTCTATATGTATGTTACCCCAATTAAAAAATTAGAGGTGGGGGGAAGGCAGCTTAATCTCATCAAGTGAATGTTACAACCCTTTCTACTATTGTTTCTGCCTCTTAAACTGTTCACTTGGTCCAACTGTAATGCTGTAATTACAAACCATACTATACTGCTCTCAATGTGTCACTGTCTTCAGCAAATCCAAACCTCTGGCAAGAGTACTATTTAACATAGTTTTTTCAAAGGACACTGAGGCACAAAGAATTTAAATTGTTCAACATCAGAGTTTCTAAGTATTTGAGATGACATCTGAGTTTGGGCAATCAACTTCCTGGGCCAGATTCTCTCAGGAAAGAAAAATATTTTGTGGATTATTAAAACACTATCATCTACCTACTCATTTATCTATTTTTCATGATTTGCCTTTCTTACAGATGAGAAAACAGCCAAAGGGTATGAAGAAACTAGTTCTAGAATCCAAGTCTTCTACCTTCCTTGTATAACATGTCTTATACTATACCACCCAGATTATGAGATGGCAGATTCTAAAATTAGGCTCTAAAAATTATCTAGAGGCCTGCTCCACACATAGGAATGAATACTCTCCATCAAGATATTCTTTTGCTGGGTGTGGTAGCCTGTAAATCCGGTGGCTCAGGAGGCTTGAGATAGGAGGATTACAAGTTCAAAGCCAGCCTCAGCAACAGCAAGGTGCTAAGCAACTCAGGGAGATGCCAGTCTCTAAATAAAATACAAAATAGGGCTGGGGATATGACTCAGTGGTTGAGTTCAATCCTTGGTATCCCCCCCACCCCCAAAAAAGATTTTCTTTTCACACGTATTCACTTTCAAATAAGCTCTAATATATTAAAAGGATAAAACTGTAACCCCCCAAAATCTGACAAGTGATAATGAGACATGGAGAAACTGAATGGGTTAAAAAGCATAAAAATAATGCTCACTGAAGCTTCAAATGAAGAAAGTAAAACAGTATTTCCCTTACATATTAAACTTGTTGCTAGGGATGCTAATCATAGAGACACTCTGCCTACAACTCTCTGGGTTTGCATCTATTTGTCACTTCAACTAGCAACCCACCAAAGTCAAATACTTAGAAGAATAACTCCAAAAATTAATTAGAGATAATTTCATTTGATTTTAGTATTTTCCAATCCTTCCAGTACACTTCAATACATCAAGAAATCAAATATTCAGCAAATGTTCTGTATTCCTCAGATCTACCAAGACTAAATGACAGGTATGCAGAGTTCTATACCTAGTGCCTCTACCCACTAATATGCAACTTTGATCACGTCACATCCTTTCTTTAGGTCCTAGTTTATCTATAAAAGACCGACTAGGGTTCTAATGGCTTATAAGCTCCTATACCCTGTGATTCTGTTTGACAAAGGATAACTACACTTTCCATCTGAAACCCATTTTAACCCCAATGTTAGAAACGGTACTGACTAGTCCACACAGAATTTTTAATGTTACTATATTTTAATAATACTGTTTTAACTCTTGATATCATGAGACATTTGTGAAAACTAGAATTCACAAAAAAATGTAAACACCACTAATGTGTTGCTTTAGGAAGATACATGTACACATACCCAAACGTATGGTAAAAACCCTACCTCTGAAAAAAAGCAGAAATAAAGAAGGAAGCAATATATCAGTATGTAGAAAACATCCTTTGGATATAACATAAAGACTGCCAGTCGCCATAAAGTTACCAAGGATCTGTATCAATGCTACCTCCTGACAACACAAAATTTTTAATAATTTGTAAATACAGCAAACATGTTTAAAAAACATTTTAATCCCACCATTCTCTGTTTTAACTTCAAGAATTAATTTCTGCGGAAAAAAACGGATAGCCCAGCTGTTATAAAATAATACTATTAAAAGGAAGCATTATATGGGAATTTCCATGTCATCGTAGCACTGGCTCAAAAAGCTATACGATGGTGTTGTTCTTGACTACTATTCACCAAATAGCAGTTTAATTTGAAAGATCCCAAAGACCCCAAGAAGCGCGAAAATCCATACATACAGGTAGTACCCACAAAATGCTAAAATTTATCTAAAATGGTTAAATGTTTTCATTTCTGTGGATAGCTTTTTTTTTTTTTTTTTGGTGCCAGGGAATTAACTCGGGGCACTAGACCACTGAGCCACATTCCCAGTCCCCTATTTTGCATTTTACTTAGAGACAGGGTCTCATGAGTTGCTTAATGCCTCGCCATTGCTGAGGCTGGATTTGAACTCGCAACCCTCCTGTCTCAGCCTCCAAAGCCCTGGGATCACAGGCGTGCACCATCACACACAGCCTGTGTATAGCTTTCTAAGTGGTATTACAGAGGAACTGAGGAATAGATTTTTCAGAATTAAAATATGAAACTTTTGACACTGAAGTAGCTTTCTGCTCTGCTCTATAGATCCTTACCACTCCCAAAACAAACTCTTGTCAGAAAAATATAGAACCTTTTTACTGATTAGGAAGTTTTAGGATTTTAGCCTGTGAATATACCACTTAAGGATAGCCTGTAAAATTTTCCTCACCAGTTCCTAAATTCACAAAATCTTTTAATAGCGTGAATACATTTTGATCAATAAAATACTTAAAAATCTCAGATGCAAATGAAATAAAATTTCTCGGTGATCACTCAGAATCCAATCATTCTCATAAATGGAAAGACTGTTATAAAATGGTATTTACTGAAAAAGACATCCTGTCCTCAACGGAATGTACCCTTTGTCTCGGTTACTCCATGAACTTTAATACACTAAGTTCCTTCTGTAGCTGAAAAACAACCGGGGTATATGAAATGGAAGCCTTTTCTATATTCCAAACTGAGGAGCTGGTACTCTGCTAAGGACTTAATTTCCTATAACCAAACACCACAATGGTAGATATTAGTCATAACTTGAACTTATTTGAGTAAGGGAATATAACCTCAGATAAAGACCATGTTCTTTTAGTCAAGTGTAGTGGTACACGAATGCAGGAGGCTGAGGTAGGAGGATCACAAGTCTGAGGCCAGCTTAGTGAGGCCCGAAGAAATTTAAATGAGATCCTATCTCAAAATAAAAAATAAAAAGGATGTTTGGCTTGGTGGCGCACACTTGTAATCCCAGCGGCTCAGGAGACTGAAGCAGGAGGATCCCGAGTTCAAAGCCAGCCTCAATAATGGTGAGGCGCTGTCTCTAAATAAAATACAAAAAAGGGCTGGGGAAGTGGCTCACTGGTTGAGTGTCCCTGAGTTCAATTCCCAGCATCCCCTCAAAAATAAAAAAAAAAAATAAATAAAAAGGGCTGGAGATGTAGCACAGTGATAAAGCACACTGGGTTCAATTCCCAGTACCAGTACCCAAAATATAATACTACTTTGAACCTATTTTAGTAACAAAACCACAATAATACCATTAGTGGTTTCTTACCCTATCCTTCAAATAGGAATAGAACCTGGATAGAAATGCCACAGGGCTTTGAAAAACATAAAGAAGTCTAGTTTTCACCAGTGGAAACATGGTGATTCAGGTCGTATCAAGGAAAGAAACAAAAAACATTTCACTAACCATATCATCAAAGGCAACTTCTAAGTCTCATTTTAGGACAGTAGAACTTATAAGATCTGCTGAGTACAGTGGCATACACCTGTAATATCAGCTACTCAGGAGGCAGGACATTGCAAATTCAAGGCCAGCTTGGGCAACTTAGTGAGACCTTGTCTCAAAAAAAAAAAAAAAAAAAAAAAGCCAGGGATGGTGGCACAAGTTGATAATGCCAGCAGCTCAGGAGGCTGAGGTAGGAGGATCACAGGTTTGAAATCAGCCTCAGCAACTTAGAGACCCTGTCTCAAAAATTTAAAAAAAGGGGTCTGGGGTTGTGGCTCAGAGGTAGAACGCTCCCCTAGCACAGGTGAGA
Source organism: Callospermophilus lateralis (assembly GCF_048772815.1). NCBI lineage: Eukaryota > Metazoa > Chordata > Mammalia > Rodentia > Sciuridae > Callospermophilus > Callospermophilus lateralis. Next base: position 41,579,065 of record NC_135322.1, read on the forward strand.
CCCTGGGTTCAATCCTCAGTACCACATAAAAGTAAATAAGTAAAATAAGATATTGTGTCCAACTACAACTAAAAAATAAATATTTTAAAAAGCGGCGGGTAGGGGCCACTATGAATGTAGTTCAGTGGTAGAGTATTTGCTCAGCATATGGAAGGCCCTGATTTCAATCCCTAGCACTGAAAAAGAGAAAGAAAAAGATCCTACAATTCAATGTTGAAATGAACAGTAAGAGACATGAAGAAATAGGCAAGAAGAGTTCTAGTCAAGGGTCATTTCCATGTAATGATGTCAGGGCAGTTTCTTACAAGGATGACTGAAGAGCAATGTGATGCTTTCCTAAATGAACACACTGGTATTTAAACATGTGCCTGAATGCTGTTCTTTTCAACAAATTCCACAGGAAACTGCACACTTATATTTAAAATGTTGCCACTGCACAAAAGTTTATGCATTTTTCTAGAATTGCTTTATTCATTCTTCTGAGTGTACAGCAGTGGGATGTGGATTGTGTACTAACTTCAATTTATGTTTGCTCATGATTGGAAGCAGCTTATATTAAAAACATTTATGCTTATATACATAAAAGAATCATGGCTTCCTTGGACAATGTGACTAAAGGAAACATTTAAATATTTTTGTTTTAAACATGCATGCACATATGTGTGCACACACACACACAAAAACATATACATATATACACCTTATAGGTACAACTCATACTCGGGGAAGAGGGGAGTCAAACTCCGTATCTTAAACATCATTTGCCCACTTTTCATCCCCAATGTTTCTGACAGCACAGGTTCTGTACTGCTCCTTCATCACTAGACTTGGATGGGCTTAGTGATGGCCCTAGAGATTGACAGAGTGCATAAACTTGACCCCTCATATTATACAGCTGCCCCAACACACAAGAGCAACTTTTCAATCCCATATTCTTACTTCACAGAACCTCTCAAAAGGCGTCACAATGGAAATCAAGTACATGTAAGAGTACCCTTCGGTCTTCTTGATCTTTCACTAAATGACATGTACATACATTAAATAATCTGGCAAAAATGAAGACCCATCAGAGTCTAAGTATTACTTTTTAGTATACCCTATAAAACATTATCAAACCTCACAATCAGTTACCTGAAGGAAAATTTACCTATTTCTTGATGCTTACTAAGATCATGCTTAATCTGAGAGATAACAAAAGACATGTCATCAAACTGCTAAACCAGACATTAGGACAGTTTTTGTTCCAATTCTCATTTTAGTGATTAGAATTGCAGTCTTCTGTTGCTCCAAATTTTACTTTAACTAGCTGATAATAAACAACGGCTAACCAGCTTCCTAATAAGATTTCCCCCGCCCCGCACTAATGCCTAACTATCCATTCCACCTGAAACTTTATTACCAAAGAAGAAGAAATAAGTGATAATTCACCGAAGGAGTCTCCTTTTATTTGGACTTCAAAGTTATCTCTGAAGCCACTCTAGTTTTTAACAACTTTTTTTCTGGAATAACTCAGAACCAAAAGTAACAAACACAAAAATCACAGAGCCTTTGGATTGATGGAAATCTCCCATTAAAAGACTTTCTTTCCTTTGAATACCTATTTATTTTGGGACAAATGGAACCATTTTGGAATTAGTTTTGGGAGTTCCTAATTTATACTTCAGAACAAGGATGTTCCTGAGCTAACATGCTCAGATTTGAGATTAGTCTGCATATTTTCTCAAAAGTTCACAGGAAAATGGGGTGGGAGGAGGAAAGGAGTGACATCCGACAAAAGATACATAAAATAGTTAGCACTGCTCATTCTGGAAGGTGGCAAGAGCAGCTTATGTCCTTTTGACCTGTGGAAAAAAAAATATTTGCAATGCCACTCGTAAGACACTCACCTTGAGAATTTTTACAACCACTCTTTCATTGTTGGTGATGTTGATGGCCTCAAATACTTCACTATACTTCCCACGACCAAGTTTCCGAACAAGTTGGTAATCATCTTGATTACTGTGGAAGGCAAAAGACACAAATAAATGCCAGGATTTGGGATTAACTAACCCTATGCCCCCTGTACACCCAGTCTAAATGTTTCCACTAATCAAACATTTGGAAGTGTCCATATATCATGCCACAATTCATTTCCTAAATGAAAGCTACGGCATAAACCTGGCTCCCTTCATTCTGCAGAGGTCCCAACCTAACTGACCCTCCCAAGGAGGAGATGGGAGCAGGAAGAGAGCACTGAGCCAATCTAGGGGGTCAAGTAAAGCATCCACCTGAAGGCCCAGAGGGTGCCCGCTCTTCCCGTGGCTCCACCAGCACCTGCCTATTCCACATCCTTAAGGCAGACAGTGAATCTGGACGTCTTCAAAAATTTTCCTCCCACCCAGCCTCATTTCAGAAAACTAAAAAAGCAGCGAATTTTAATAGCTCAAGGGGACAGCTGTTGACTTCCCACCCCAATAGAAACCCAAAAGTGTGAGGAGGAGGAAGAACTGCTCCCTCACTCCCAGGGTCTGGTCCCTGGACCCTACACTTCTCCTCGACCCCCGCACCCCCACAAAGCAAAAAAAAAAAAAGCAGCAGCAGCATTCTCTGGGGACGAGCGGTGTGCAAAGCCGGGATACAGGGGTGGGGAGGTGGGCAGGGAAGAGGAAGAGGACATGTGCGAGAGGGGGGCCTGTGCCTCCCACCCCAGACCCGAGGCGGCGCCGGCCCACCGAGGAGCCGGCGGAGAGGCGGATCCCCCGGGTTCGAGTGCGGTTTGCGCCGGGGGGCGGGGGGGCGGCGGCTTTACCCCCAGCTCGGGACGTGAGCTTCATAGTCCCAGTACTCGCGGCTCCTCAGGCTGTTCACCTCGGCGTAGACCCGGGCCCTACTGCCCGCGGCCGGGCCGGGCATGGCGGGCGGGACCGGGGGGCGCCGCGGGGCGCAGAGGGCGGCGGCGCGGCGGGGGGCGCGGGGCGGCGGGCGAAAGGGGTGGCGGGCCGCGGGGCACCGGAGGAGGAGGAGGAGCGCGGCGGCGGGCGGCCGCGCCAGACCGGGCCCGCGGGGGCGGGCGGGCGGGCGGGCAAGGGGCGCGGGGGGCGCCGGCCGAGCCGGCCCGGCCCTGGAGCTGCCGGCTGGGCGGCGGGGCGGGCGGCGCTCGCGCTCCGCGGCGGCCTCCGCTCGGCTCGCGGCCCCAGGAGGCGGCGGCAGTGGCACCGGCAGCGGCAGCCACCGGCCGGGAAAGGGGCAGCGGCGGCGGCGGCGGCAGAGAAGAAGGAGGAGGAGGAGGAGGAGGCGGAGGAAACCCGGAAAAGGGGCCGCGCTCACTAGGAGCGGCCGCCGCCCAGCCCCGGGCCGCCCGAGCTCACAGCGCCCCCTGCAGCGCAGGGGGACCCGCAGCGTGGCGCCGGCCCCGCCCCCGGCCCGCCCTAGCCCCTGGAGCCCCAGCGGAGCCCCAGCCCCATCCAACGTTGCCTACTGGGTCCGACCCGCCGCTCGTCCCGGGGACCCCCACCCGCAGACCGCGTCCCTGGAGCCCTCCCCCTCGAGTCGCGGCCCTCTCAGGAGCGCCCGGAGACGCCCACCCCCACCCTGCCCTTCTGGTCACCCAGGTTCATCCCCGCAAGACCTCCCATCCCCACCCTGTTCTGACCCGCCTGTCACCCAGCTGGTCTCATCAAGTCCCTCCCCATGTCTCGCTCATAACTCAGAAACTCCCCTACTTCCAGATTTCTCCCTCCTCTCCCTTCCCCTCTGGACCCTGCCCTGTCTCCCACAGACCCCTCTCAACCCCAGGACCTCCCATTCTCTCTTCATCCAGAGCCTGCCTTTCCCTATGTCTTCCCGAGCCTTCCCTCAAATCCCTTTCCAGAGCCTTCCCTGAGAACCCTCTGAATGTCCTCTTGGGTCATTTCGTTAAACTGGAGTGGGTCAGGTTGCTCCACTATTAAGTTACTATTTTTCCCTTTGTAACTAAGAAGTAATTTGTAGGGAGATACTTTGAGACTCTGTAAAAATCATTTTTTTATTTTCCTTTTTGTTTTTGTTTGGGAGAAGGGAGAGTATGGGAATGGCCAGTCCAGCCTGAAGGGACAGACTAGGGGTTGGGGATGGCTGAGGGTGGGGTGGCCGACCCAGCTGGCCCAGGTGATGGTGTTGCCTTCTAGGTCTGAACACTCTCTTAATTTCTTCTTCTGGGCCTTGCTTTTGTTTTGCTTGCCCACCCTGGGTCTTTTAGAATAGAACCTCCTCTTCCAGCCCTGGTGCTCCTACTCCAATCCTTGTTCCTTCTGTTTTTTTAGATGAGATCTTGCTCCCTCCCCCTTCATGTAGTTCAGAGCAAGGACTGACAAACATGTGACCTTGTGCTGCAGATTTTATAGCATAAAGCCAGTAATGGCATCTACTTCACAGGGCTGTGTGAAGAATTAAAAAGGTAAACCACTCGAAACACAACAGCGTTCGGTGTTAAGATTACTAAGTGTTATGCTATTGTTATTGGACAGGGCGTTTCTCCTAACACTTTTGCTTCCCCAAGACCATCACACGCACACACCCCTTTCAGTTCCTTTCACCTTCCAAGCTTGGCTAGGGGACTCCTCCACCTTCCCAAGGCCTACTCTTTTTCCTTTTCAAGTTTCACCTTAAAGGTAAAAACAGCATGAGGACCGGATGCTCAGCACTGGCTCATCTATCACTGGCCACAGCCAGAGGCCTTCAGTGGTTACCATGCTATCCCAAAGTTGACTTGGGGGTTACATAGGGGAACTTAGAGGTTCCCTAACCACTGATCATACTTATCATCAGTAAGGAACCAACTGACCCTCTGATGTGCTGCGGTGAGAAGAGCTACATCACCCTTGTGGTATTCTGCCCAAAATCTTCAACCTGAATCTAATCCGTAGGACACAAGCAGACAAATCCAAATTGGGGGACATTTGACAAAACTAGCATCCTGGACTCTTTAAAATAATCAGTATCACAATAGAAACCAAACCAAACCCCAATTAATGGAGACTAAAAGACTAAGTTAAGCGCATGATTCTGGATTCAATTCTGGATTTTAAAAGGTGGGAAGAGACAGGGAGGGGGAGAAAGAATACAGCAAACAGACGGACACTATTGAGGGAATTTGAATATAGGACATATATTACATAATAGTGTTACATTGATGTTAAATTTTGTCAGTGTGGTCATTGCACTGTGGCTATGCAGGAGAACCCCTTGATTTTAGGAGTTATATGCCAAGTGCTTACGAATGAAGTATCATAATATCTGCAATTTATTCTCATATGGTCTCCAGGAAAATTTGAGTTCCTGAGAGCATAAGCACGCAGGGGGAGGTGGGGCTGTTAGGGGGAAAAGTGAATGTAATTAAAGGGTCTGTGAAATTGCAACTTTTTGGTAGGTTTGAAATTTTTCAAAATAAATACTGGAAGAAAACAAAGCACACTAGAGGACACAAACATTCTCAAAATCTTAATGCTACTTTAGGATTTTTCCCCCCAAGTTCCTATCAACTAGTCCAGATCAGAGATTCTTAATCTCAACCCTTGAACAAGCTTTCCGGGTTCTAGGAACCCCTGAAACTGTGAGCAAAATTTGTGGGTCAGTGTGTGTGTGTGTGTGTGTGTGTGTCTGTGTGTCTGTGTGTGTGTTCTTTTTTCATGATATATCAGATTCTTAAAGGAGGCCATGACCCAAAAAACGATTCTAAACCATTGATCTGACTACTAAGTCCAAACCCTGCCAGGGCCCCATTTTTTACCTCCACCCTTGCCCACCCCTGACTCCACCCACCCTCCATGCTTCTTCTTGCCATCCTTCGTCACCTAACCCACACCCATCTCACGTAACCTGCTCCCACACCTGTGGGATGCCTGAGGATTCACCCACACACCACTCTGGTGCAACACACTCCAGATGTGGCTGACATTTCACTAACTCAGCCCTGAAACCTGCAGTCAGTCCTCCCACAGCCAAATGGAATATGTTTTTATGGTTTGTTGGTAAATAGGTTGGGCACCCCATAAAATTGGCATGTAGCTTCTGCCATGTAGCTAGCGTGGTGTGAATTAACATGGGCAATTGGAAATGGCACTAATGCAGCCTAAACTTTCACTTGGATATATGAAGAGTCAAGTGGGTGGCTCTGCAGGGTGGGTGACAGGCCAGGAAACCAGTATTGACCTCCCCAGTTACTCCATGTGTGCCCTTTGGGGGTGAGTGTAATTCAGAGTTCTATAGGGAAAATAAGAGAGGCCATCTTGGATCAAACAGCCCAACAACTTCCTATTAATTCCTTCTATGTTTGCTGAGAGCCATAGCCAAGTAGGAATGACGCATGGCATTTTTGGTTGAAAGGTGACCTCCAGCAAGCCATTGAGATGATAATGATTATGTTAAGATGTGCATTCTATTGGAGATTAGACCCCTGCTGTCCACCTCTGCCTGCTGCTTTGGAGCTCTCCCAGGACTCCGGGAGAGTTCCCATTGGTTGGGGAAGTGCAGTAGGAGGGAATTCCGGAGGAGGGATTTCCTGTTGGTGTAGTGTGTCCCGGGAGAAGGCCGCCGTGGCATTCGAGGGAGTTTTGGAAATAAAGTTTGTTCCTGCTTGAGTGGCTCGTGATTTTGTGCCCAGCCAGACTGCGGCATATGTTCCCAAATTCCATCCAACACTAAAATTCCTTCCAAAACAAATACATTTTGGAGAACTCTTTGACTCCCATATATCTTGACAAGGTCTATTTCCAAAGCATTTGATAGGCATACAGGCTTCTAGCGTGTATTGCTGCTTCTTAAAACCTAGCCTTGGGGCTGGGGATAAAGCTCAGTTGGTAGAGTGCTTGCCTCCCATGCACAGCACCACAAAAACAAAAACCCTAGCCTTGGAGGTGGATGTGGTGGTGTGCACCTGTGGTTCCAGCTCCTCAGGAGGCTGAGGCAGGAGGATCACTTGAGCCCATGAGTTTGGCCATCATAGTGAAGACTGTTCTAAAAAAGCAAACACAATTCATATGTTCTGTGTAATTGAATCCTGCAAAAACCTCATAAAGCTAAAACCACTGAACTTACACTTTAAATAGGTGGATTGTATGATGAAGCTAAGATAACATCTGTAGGTTTAGAGCTGCTGTAAGAACCCCCTTTTATTGAAGATGAAGAAACTGAGACTCCAATGTCAAGGATAACTTGAGATAGAGTTTACATTTAAACTCACAAAGTCCATTTTCTTCACCCCTTTCTGATTTAGGGTTCCCCAAAGGGCCCAAAGATGTATATAATGAAAATAACTATCATGGCAATGTAAAATAACCTACATTATCCCAAATAAGGGGACCAGTAAAATAGATTGTAATTATGAGAAATTGTTAATAATGAGAAAAAATTTATGATATAAGATTTGTTTTGGGGGTGGACACTGGGGGTTGAATCCAGGGGTGCTTTACCACTGAGTTACATTCCCCAGCCATTTTTATTTTTTAAGACAGGTGCTCAGTAAGTTGCTGAGGGTCTCGCTAAGTTGTTTGGACTGGACTTGAACTTGTGATCCTTCTGCCTCAGCCTCCTGGCTCTCTGGGGTTACAGGTAGGCACCACCACACCTGGCTATGATATAAGATTTTTAATAAGTTTTCTTAAGTTGCACAGAATGATGATTCCCACCCCTATCCCAAAGATACCTACTTCCTATTTGCCAGATCCTGTAAATATGTTACCTTCCATGGAAAAAGAGACTTTGCAGATGTAATTAAGGATTTTGAGATAGATAGATTATTCTGGGCCATCCAATGTAATCATAAGGGTCCTTATAAGTGAAAGAGGGAGGTAAGACAGTCAGAGAGGTAGATATATTGATGGAAGCAGTGATCATAATTATGTGATTGCTGGCACCAAAAATGGAAAGGGGCCATGAGCCAAACAACATGGGACAGCCTCTCCAAGTTGGAAAAGCCAAGGAAACAGATTTTCCTCTAAAGCCTCCAGGAGAAACACACCCCTGCTGACATCTTCATTTGTCCAAAGAGACCATTTCAATACAATCTGTGTGGTTTCAAACCACTAACTTTGTGATCACTTGTTACAGCAGCAATAATAAACTCATACATAGTTAATGATAAAGACTGTCTTCTTTGACCAGAATTTTAATCAATCAGGCTCCTGAGTCCTTTTTGTCCAGCCTGATCTTAAGCTCTCCTCTCTGATCTTGCTGAATCCAGTTTGAGCAACTATCCAGGCCAAGCTAAATTGAGCATAAATTCTCACCTTTGGTATTCGACTACCTTGGCATCACCTCACCTGTCTTCTGCAAGAACTCTGTCAAGTCTGTTTGGCCAGAAGCCCCTTATTCTTGATAGCTAGCCCCTTGGTTATACATCCTCATGTGTCCTTGTTGTAGTCACAGTTGAGCCCAATCTCTGTCCGCCACAGTCAGACCCCAAAGCAGTGATCCCTGTACCTATCCCATAGCCCCCTTTGAGTGAAGTCTGCCTTACCATCTTTAATGAGTATTGAGAATATTTATTTCTTTTTAATATTAATAAACAATTTTTCAAAGAATTCAGAGAAAAACAAAACTTGCTTCTCATTGCCTTTCATACTCCCACAGTTTGGTGTGTATCTTTCCAGGCCTTTTTCTACAATAAGAATATATGGGGGCTGGGGATGTAACTCAGTGGGAAGAATGCTTTCCTTGCATGCACAAGGTCCTTGGTTCAGTCCCCAGCACTGCCAAAAAAAAGAGAAAAAAAAAAAAAGAATATATGATACAAGCTATGCTCTTCTGCTTTGTGTTGCTACGTTTCAAAGCAAAATACCAAATGTATATCAAAATGTTTGATAGGTAAGATGGCAGGCATGGAACAAATGCATAACACGAACTGGAAGGAAATGCATTAAATGCTTTTTGGTCTTGGAATATTAAGATTTTACTTTTACCATTAGGAAGTGGGGGGAACCTCAAGGTTTACAGCTGTCGACAGAGCCTAGCCCTTCCCCTAACAACTTGTGAGCTCTCTGAAACTGGAAGTGGGTATAGGACAAGGTAAAGTCTCTCTGTAATCCGGGGCATGTGAAGAAAACGTGTTAACTGGAGCCCAGCAGACCTGCACTCCACCTGGGCACATTACACACACACTCCTTAGGAATATCAGTATTTGATTCTTTTATGCCCTCGTCATCCTTACAGTGTGACCCACTGTGTCCTCCATCCAGAAAGTGCCTGAGGAGGCTGGAGGAGAAGTGACACATCCTGGCCAGGCAACAAAGCCATTGAACTGAAATTTCCTGCTAGTGCACCAGTGGGGGCCCCTTTCGCTCAGTCCATCTGACTGGGCTAGGGGGCACATTTTTAGCATCTTCCCAATACCTATCTATTCCCCAAAGCTCATGAACTTGAATTCTTCTAATATGACCAGGGAAATATGAATAAAGTCATTTGAACTAATATGTAAGTACAGGTTGAACATCCCTAATCAAAAAAATTAGAAGCCTGGCACTGTGGCCCATGTCTGTAATCCCAGCAGCTCAGGAGGCTGAGGCAGGAGGATTGCGAGTTCAAAGCCAGCTTCAGCAACGGGTGGTGAGGTGCCAAACAACTCAGTGAGACCCTGCCTCTAAATAAAATAAAAAATAGGACTGAGGATGTGGTTAAGTGCCCCCGGATTCACTCCCAGTACTAATATGTATATATTTCCTGAATTCTCCAAAATCCCAAACCTTTTGAGGGCCAACATGATGCCACGAGGGGAAAATCCCACATCTGACTTCATGTTTTGGGCCACAGTCTAAACACAGGCTCACTAAATATATTGTATAAAATTACCTTCCGACTACACAAATGCTATGATATGTGTGAAACACCTGATTTTTGTATTTTAGACTTGAGTGCTATCTCTAGGAGATTTCATTACATATATATGAAAATATTCCCAAATCCAACAACATCCAAAATATTTCAGTCCCAAACATTTTGTACAAGGGATGCTCAGCCTATAAAAGTGATCTCAAAGGGATTTTAAACAGTGTCAGGGCTAGGATGTCTAGGAGATATATCTTTAATCCTGGAAATTTCAAGGGATAAAAAGGAGAAGGGAGTGTTTTTCAGGGTAGTACTTCCCTAGGGGACACCCACTCCACTTGGTGGGAATGAGCATTTGGGGGAGTGGGCTGAACTCTGCAGCAGCAGACACTCAGACCCCCTGGCAAAGCCAGGGTTCCTCTTCCTGCCAAACTGCTCTTCCCTAGGTTCTCATAACCCAACCAAACTGCCCAGAATCACCATCAACTCCCACATTCCATCCATCACCAAGTCCAACTGGCTTTTACTCCAGATGGCTTCTCGCTTCCACCCTCTTGTCTGTGCCCACAGACATTGCCCCAATTAAAGCCCATATCGTCTCTGCTCGTGAGCTTTCTCTGGGGCCCTTTCTGCAGTTATCTCTGCTCTTTCGACCTGCCACATGCTAGCCCAGGGTCCTTAAACTGGGTGGATGGCCAGAACTTTGTAGGTTATAAATTTGTACAAAAAGTTTACATCATTATTCACTAACCTCTCAGTAAAATTGCGCATTTCCTCTCATTCTAAAGGTAGTGAAAAACTCCAAACAAAACACAGCAGTAATAGCAGTACCTGTGGCTCCGTGACTGTGGACATTGAAGGTGTTTGCTTGTCACATTACAAATGTCATTATTTTGAAGGAAGAAAAGTTTGTTTTCCTGGAAAGATCAGCTGGAACACGGAAGACCCCTGCTGAGGTTGGACTTTCTCCTGGATTCCAGACCCTACCTCAGCTCAAAATGTTCCTTCAGAGGAAGCTTAGCCTGAGATCTGATGCTTTTTATTTCCCCCCATAGATACTAGCTGCTCCACCCAAAGAAAACTTAAACTAAAAGATGGTGAAAACCTAAGTGGGGCTTTTTGCTTTTGACAGTGTGCCATTCTGAATGTTTGCAGAAATCTTCACAATCAACTGGAAGATGATAGAAGAGCCCAGATATTAGCAAGGGGCCCTATGGTTCTGGGGACCTGTCTCCTCTGCTGCCTACAAGAGCAGAGAGGGTAACAGAAGTTTCCAGATGTGATCTGTCAACTCCAGAAAGCACAGTCCAAGCCTGAAAATCAAAACTCTACATGCCTAAGGTGGTGGCCAATCCATCCATTGAGAAAGCGGGGAGAGACGGTAGGGAGAAGATGGCACCCACGGCAACCAACCAAGCACACAAGACCTGGAACCATTGCTGAGCGGAAGAGGGTCCCACCTTAATTCTCTCACAACACTTACACGCCATGACTGTGTCATCCTAAGACTCCATTCTAACATCGTCACTTGCCCCAATCATGTCTTTAGAGCAAAGGGACCATTCTAGAACCATGTGTTCTTAGCATCTTTTGGAAGATTATAGATTATTTTGGGTAGAATGTAACTCAATTTGAGGTTATCTGATGTTTCTTAATAATTTAATTCAGCTTATGTATCTTTGGCTGAAACACAAAAATAAAAATCATAAAAATCGTGTTCTTCTCATAGCCTCCTACCAGGTGGCACACAATGTTCTTTGTCCCATTACTGGAGATAGGAACTTCAATTAGTTGATTCTCAACGTGGTGACTGCCAGATTTCTCCACTGTAAAGTTTCTATTTTTAACTTTTCAATGAATATATATTTGGGATAGAGGTATTTTCTTTTTTCTTTTATTTTTTAAATACATGATAGCGAAATGCATCACAATTCTTATCACACATATAGAACACAAGTTTTCATATCTCTGTATAATAAAGTATGTTCACACCAATTCATGTCTTCATATATGTACTTTGGATAATGATGTCCATCACATTCCACCATCATTGCTAACCCCCCCCAGCCCCCTCCCTTTCCCTCCCACCCCTCTGCCCTATCTAGAGTTCATCTATTCCTCCCATGTTCCCCCTCCCTACCCCACTATGAGTCAGTCACCTTATATCAGAGAAAACATTCGTCATTCGTTTTTTTGGAGATTGGCTAACTTCACTTAGCATTATATTCTCCAACTATATCCATTTACCTACAAATGCCATGATTTTATTCTCTTTTATTGCTGAGTAATAATTGTATAAATATGCCACATTTTAAAAATCCATTCAAAATCCATTGCTGAGTGGAAGAGGGTCCCACCTGAAGGGCATCTAGTTTAGTTCCACAGTTTAGCTATTGTGAATTGTGCTGCTCCACACATTGATATGGCTGTGTCCGGGATGGAGGTATTTTTAAAACTATATAATTATCCTGGACCTTGTCAAACTTTCTATGATTTATTATATTATGGAATCATGGATTCCTATTTTATTCAATGAGTTATGATCGAATATTATCCTGAGTTACTTTGATGCTCAAAATGTCCCTTATTTTGCTAGTAAGAGCCCTTTCCAAGTAGCTCCTGAATCCTTTTGACAAGTCCCATCATCCTGTGAGTCCTTTTTTTTTTTTTCTTTTTTCCTTTTTTTTTTTTAAGTACAAAAGATACTCCAGGCTCATTTTGTATGTTCCCTGCTCCAACTCTGGAATCAACCATTGTTTCATGGGGTTCTGATTCCCTTTCATGGGGAAGAGCATTTAGAAGTCAAATTAGAACATGAAGTGGGCTCATTGTTACTGACCTATTGTTGTTCCTAGGCCTTCTCAAGTAGCCAGAGAAACACACACATTTACATCTTTATTTATTTCTACATTTATCTATCTATCTATTTATCTGTCTGTCTGTCTATATATCTGAAGCTATGAGTTCATTCTATATCTCCAGTTCCAACCTAACACAGTAGAATTCGTTCTAGCTTTATCCCTTTCTATATTTGTAACCCTCCTTTCTGACAGTGAGCAATCTGGCAATGAAGGGCTCTTAAGTGGAGGAGGAAGTGTTAGGAAAAGTCCCGTATGAAGAGGCATTTAAAGCTGAGATTTGCAGGCAGTGAGAGCATCTACCATGTAGACTGTGGGACCAGAGTATTCTAGGCAGATCATGGCCATCATTGCCAGGGCCCCACACTGGAGTGGAGAGGAACAGCAGGAGTCCTGTGGCCAACCAGCAGGCAGAGGACAGAGGCCAGGTAAGAAGGGATAATGGAGGCAGCACTTCATAGACCATTGTGAGGACTTTGGTTTGTAGAGTGCCATCAGAGCATTCTGAACTCAGGATTGCTCTGACTGCCAATGTGAGAGCCGGAACCCTTCAGTAAACCAGGTAAAGGAGAAGAGTGTTTGGGGAGGGGGTGAGAAATGCTCAGATCCGTGCATCAGTTTTTAGGGCTAGCCAACAGGACGTGGTCCTCAAAGTGTAAGAAACAGGTGGTGGCGCAGTGTGCTGTGTAAGTGTTTGTAAAAATAAGTATGCAAAGCCCCCAGCATAATGTGTGGCCTATAATAAACTACATTCACTACCGCTGTCTGTCCCTTGGTGAATGAAGGTGAAAACTTTCCCTATTTCCTTGTCCCCATTCATCTTCTGTGTCCTGGAAATTTTACCCACTTTCAACTCGGGCTCCTTCCTATCCCTCCCCCACCCTTCCCAATGAGTCAAAACTCCCACTTCCTCCGAGTTGGGTCAGGCAGGGTGTGGGTTGGCATCTGATAAGCTAATTAACAATAAAGTATTGACTTGCAAATGTCTACTCCTCCCAGTAGGATTCACATTTTTAAAAAGGCCACCAGGTATTTACCTACTTCAGTGAATGTGGTGGAATCTCTCACACTATATGGCAGGGGTGGTTAAGGAGGTCATTTTGTTCTGGGCAGCCCTCAAACGACACCTTTGAGATGTCTGGGCCCTCCTGGAAGGGGCCCAGCCCAGGGCCAGGCTGCATTTCTCCCTCCCTGCCTTGAACAACAATCCTGGGTATTTAGTTCTCTATTTCCCATGAGAACTGGATCCCTATGTGGCAGTAAGATCAAGAGCAGGACCTGGTGTAACTCCCTTCCCCTTCGTGAGCTCCCATCTCTGAGGTAGTAACTCCACACACTAATGGACTTACGGCCATGGCTCTGGGTGCCCAAAATCTTGCACAAAAGTGGAATCTATGCAAGACTGTTTTGAGAAATAAGGTCATAAAATTACCATGAGGTATCACTTCATGTCTACTGGTCAAAAAGACCAACAATGACAAGTGTTGATAAGGATGTAGAGAATTTGAACACACATATTGGTGGAATTGTAAAATGGCACAGTCCTTTGGAAAGCAGATTGACAGCTCCTGAAAGGTCAAACACAGAGTTCATGGCCTAGAAAACCCCTTCTTGGCTCTACAACCACAAGAAATTAATATACACACCCCCCCCCCAAAAAAAAAACTGTAACAAATGTTTATGGCAGCATTTTCCATTATACACAACAGGTGGAAACAGTGTATATGTTCACATCGGGATTAAAGGTTAAGTCAAATGCAGTTTCTCTGCACTGTAATATTATTTGGCATAAAACAGGAATGAACTAGGGACTGGGATATAGCTCAGTTGGTGGAGTGCTTCCTTCACATGTACAAGGGCCTGGGTTCAATCCCCAGCACCACACACACACACAAACACACACACACACACACACACACACACACGGAATGAACTACTGATATATGTTTCAACATGGATGAAACTTGAAAATACTACGCTAAGTGAAAGAAGCCAGACACAAAAGACCCACATATGGTATGATTCCATTTATAGAAATATGCTGAAAAGGTAACTCCATAGAGACAGAATGTAGATTACTGGTGCTAAGGGATGGGAGGAAATGGGGAGTGATTGCTAATGAGGATATGTAAGTTTCTTTCTTTGTTTCTTTCTTTTTTTTAGTACCAGGAATTGAACTCCAGGGCACTCAACCACTGAGCCACACCCCCAGCCCTACATATTTTTTAAAAAATATTTTTTTAGTTGTTGACAAATTTTATTTTTATTTATTTATACATGGTGCAGAGAATCGAACCCAGTGTCTCACACATGCCAGGCAAGTGCACTACTGCTGAGCCACAGCCACAGCCACATACCACCCTCCCCAGCCCTATTTTGTATTTGATTTAGAGATAGGGTCTCACTGAGTTGCTTAACAAGCCTCACTTTTTCTGAGGCTGGCTTTGAACTCTCAATCCTCCTGCCTCAGACTCCTTAGCCACTGGGATTACAGGGGTGGGCCACCACCAGTGGCTGAGGATAAGGTTTCTTTTTAGGGTGGTAACAATGTTATAAAACTGACTGCACAACTCTGAGAATATAATAAAACCCACTTTACTGCAAACTTTAGTGGATATATGGTATATGAATTGTGTCTGAATAAAACAGAATATAGAGAATAAAATAGAATATATATATGTATTTTATTTATCTATTTTTTCAGTACTGGGAATCAAACCCAGGGGTGCTCCAATACTAATCAACATTCCCAGCCCTTTTTGGTTTTTATTTTGAAACAGGTCTCCCTAAATTGACTAGGTTGGCTTTGAACTTGTGATCCTCCTGCTTTAGCCTCTTGAGCACCTAAGATTTCAGTCATGCACGACTGTACCTGGCTAAAATAATTATTTATTAATCATTGTTATTATTTCTAACATATCATTATGTTAGAAAAATAACAAATATCATTGTTATTTGCAGCACTGGGGATCAAACCCAGGGCCTCATGCATGCTGAGCAAACACTCTGCCACTGAGTTATACCCACAAACCTGAAACAGTTATATATCTTTTTAAATGAAAGCAGATAAGTTAGGAAGAAGGGAGGGAGGGAGGGAGAGAGGAGAGGTAGGGCATATGGAAGAGGAAACCTGTCCAGGTACAGTGATTAAATGGACTACCCTGTGAACTGGTCTCATCTTCCTAGAGTGTGGGTAGAGGGGAAGAAAGTGAGAGGTGACAAAGGACCACAGAAACCTTGTCCACTTTCCCTTAGGGAAATACTGTGCAAAATTCACGTGGGGTACCAAGGGAAAGAATCCCACACTTGGAAACAAGGCAAAAAGAAGACTACATGTCCCAACAGTGCTTGCTGCAGCATCATCTAATAGAATGCTGGGCTGTTACATTATCCAGGGATTTTTGTTTGACTTGAACTTGACGGGACCCAGATTCTGTAAAGTTATGCACTAGCTTGTAGAATTTGTTCAGTACTGATTCAAATGGTTTTGTCTCATAGAAAAGATAACTTGGAACAGGTTATAATTTTATTGTCCTGTGAGATGTTCATCAGTCCTGTCCCCAATCTAGGAAACTGGTTTGGGTCTGTGCTTCCTGAAGGACCACCTAACCCCTTTTTTTAACCATCCCGATGGCTACCCCATTAACAAGTTGCCTATACCTTGGGTGCATACAGAGTTAGGTTTTAAATGTTCTTGGCAGGAAATAGGAGTCATTTGTTGTATTTAAAAAATAATAATATTAAAAGGTGATGGGCTTAACAAGATAGGTATCAGAACTTGAGTCATAAAGAAGACCCCACAAACACATAAAAGTTGGATGCACATTAACCGATCAGTAAGGACTCTGGGTACTTAAAGCAAGGGGGAGATATTGCAGTGCTACCACATGAGAAAGCGTTTTGCTTAACATTTGATGCACACATACAGAGGAAATAGGAAGACAACAAAACAAAACAAAAAACCAAAGTGCTGGGCTGGGGTTGTGGCTTAGCAGTAGAGCGCTCACCTAGCATGAGTGAGGCACTGGGTTCCATCCTCAGCACCACATAAAAATGAAAAAAAGGTATTGTGTCCACCTACAACTAAAAAATAAAAATGTTTTTAAAAAAGTGCTTTTTCCTATTCTCCACTCTCACTCAAAACTTCTGACACTAGGTTGGTGGGGTTTCATGCCTACACACCAAGCAATGCTCCAGAAATTTCTCTACCAACTGGCTTTTCCTTTATTTCATTGAATCCTGGGCACCCCCTCATTTATTGCTATCAACCTGGAGAAAACATCAGCTCCAACAGTTAGAGCTCAGTCCCATAAGACTGTCCCCACTTCAGATGCCAGTCGCATAGATCAAGGTTCCCACAACCCCTCCTTGGGGCTGACCAATTTGCTAGAGCAGCTCTGGGAACTCAGGGAAGCACTTTACTTACATTTACCTATTTATTATAAAGGATGTAACAAAGGATACAGATAACAGCCAGAGGCAAGAGATGCAAAGGGCCAAAGTGTAAGAGGGTAAAGGGGCAGGGGGTTCCCACACCCCTCTGGGTGTACCACTCTCCGGGGACCTCCCCGTGTTCAACCATCCAGAGCTCTCAGAACTCAGTGCTTTCAGGGCTTTATGGAACCTTCCGTACATAGGCAGAGCTGATTAAATCACTGGCCAATCAGTTCACTAGCACCTTTAGTTCCCCTCCTGTCCCTATTATCAATCCAGAGATTCCTCAATATTAGGAGCTGTATGTCGGAAAATGGGAATGAATACCAAACGTGTGTGTGTGTGTGTGTGTGTGTGTGTGTGTGTGTGTGCGCGCACGCATGTACAGTGGTTTGAATGTCCTCATTATTAAATTAAATTAAATTACAATTAAAATTAATTTCCCCCAATGTCAACAGTGCCAAAGTTGGGAACTCCTGGTTTATAGTAAAAAAGCAGAATATGAGGAGATCATACCATGATTACTGTTGTGTATAAAGATAGGGTCAAGGAGAGGCTGGGAACTATGTATCACCCCATCCCCCCACACCACGCCTGTTCCCCAACCTTATGTAACCCCTTCTCCTGGGGCTTAAGGAGTGATGAAGCAGTAATTTTTAAAGAATATTCTCTCCTCTGGAATAGAATTTCTGCTTCTACCCTGGCACATCACACAGCTACAAGGATGAATGGAGGAGATCTGTCTATACTGACACTGAGAGGTGTCTAAAAATACGTTAAGTGCAAACAGCAAATTGCTCATTAATAAGCATGGCATGATCCATTTTTGCAAAAGTAAAAGTACGCAGAGGAATATTAACATTTGCTCAGCGGCATAAGGGGACATCACCTCGGCAATCACATTAGGGAGAACATGGAAAACATGGCATTTTCTGTTAAAATAATAAATAGGTTGAGGAAAATCATCTGTCTTGTCCCAGAGTCCAGCCCAAATTCAAGTAAACAAACCAAAACCATAAAAACCCACAAAGGAACCAAAAAGAACCAGAAAATAGACAATAGCAGAAGAGGGATGTTAACAGATTTTTGGAAGAGAGAGAGCAGGGCTAAAAATGCCCCAGAGATGCCAAGGAGCAGCCAGCTCCCTGTGGTCTTTGTGTGAAGAGGGCATGACTTCCCTTCCTCTAGGTACATGACTTCCATGGGTGGGAAGCTGGCATACTGTGGCGTCCAGTTCCCTCTGTTTACTGACATCTGCTGGGAAGGTGTGGATGTTTACATGACAAATGGAATCCCTAAGACACGTTTTCATGGTGTACTGTCCAGCCTGCATACCTGTACGTGGGGACCTTCCAAGAATCAGAAGATTCATGGCTTATAACTCCAAAATGCTAGGAATAGAGCTCAAATGGTGTGCTAGAGGAGGGTAGGGCTGCAAACAGAAGTATGGCTAGGAGTCCTACTGTAGGGGTGGTGTTTACTCAATATGGCTGCTACCATTTCTCTTATTTCACATGTTATTCTACAATGTGACTGTGACCATCATCCAATTGAAAGATGGTGTCTGTGTCCCTTTTCCTTGAACTGAGGTAGGTTCAACTCAAAAGATTCACTTGTAGCTAGAGAATGTCGTGGAAGTGATGCCACATAATGTCCAAGGCTGTTCAACACCTGCTGTGAGGAAGCTCAAAACAGCCTACACAGAGAAATCACATGAAGAAGCCGAGAGAGAGAGAGAGAGAGAGAGAGAGAGAGAGAGAGATTGATTCCTGCTAATTACTGTCCAGTTGCAAGAGTCCTTCTTCAATTCTTCTACAACAGAAGTCATGAGAGAAACTTGGTTTTTGTTGTTTTTTGAAAAGGAAGGGGAAAAAAAAAAGGTTTATTGCTTTGTTGGTAAAAAAGAAATACAGGGGACTCCTGTCCCAAAAGATGTGATTCTGCCCATCAGGAGGAACAGGGGGCTTTTCAAGAGGTGATTCAAAGGCTACCTTCTGTGTGTTCTCTGTTGCAATTCACTTGTTAATCTGGGGGATGGTCATTTCTGAGATCCCCTGGTACCATCCCCAAAGTCTGGATTACTTTGTTCCTATAAACCTACCTAAAATGGGGAAGAAAGGTAATCCTATTTCCCCTGAGATTAGGAAGGGGGAGCGATTAGGGAGGAACAGAGAGAGGAAGAGAAAGAAATGTGTCCGTTTAAAAAAATGAGTTGCCGTTGTAGAGCAGCAAGGGCTATTTTCAAAGCATAAAGTGGACCACGATATATTTCCCCACTCTCAATTTCTATGTTCCATTTCTATGGAAAAATGGGCAACAACATCTCCAGGCTGCTTCCTGCTTAAAAGGGGAAAAATTTGGGAAAGTAACCCAAAGTCCTTGTTCTCTGTCTGGTGGGATGAGGACAGCTAAGGGCATTCAGTATCCGAGCAGTCCAGAGGTCCACAGGGGCAGAAGGCAGGTGACTGGACAAGGCCTACATAGGGCAGGGATCATGCTAAGACACCAATAAACAAGACAGCGAAGCATTACTTTTTTTGTAAACAATTAGCTCAAAAGCAATTAGTATTTCATCCAGTCTCTGAAAATGATGAAGACAGTAACTCATAATCATACCAGTGAAAAACAGATCAAATATACTGATATAGGAAGTTAGAAAGATTTGTAGGTCAATGAGATCAGGCTCAACTCAGGACAAACTTGCAATTATAGAGTCCTTTGTGATCATTATTATTAGGCACTCCCACACAAGAACTCTTCCTTTATAACCTCCAGGTTTACTTACTTTTGGTAGGGTTGGCCAAAGTGTACATTTTAAGTTACATCAAAAAAAATCATTGCTTTTCCTTTTAAGTGTCCATGTAGAACTGTGTTTAGGCTATACTCTCCTGCTGGGTGCTTAAGACTAAGTTGGTCACAACTGATCTTGTTTCTATCTACTCTTTTTTTTAAAAAGATACATTTTTTATACCTTTATGTTATTTATTTATTGTTTTTTTTTTTTTTTTTTAATGTGGTGCTGAGGATCGAACCCAGGGCCTCAAATGTGCTAGGTGAATGCTCTACTGCTGAGCCATTATCCCAGTCCCCTATCTACTCTTAAGAGTCAGTTGAGATTCCTCAGAGATCACTCTTGGGGACATGTGTGAAGCCTTTGGATCCTTTAACTTTCCTCTATCAGTGGTGCCATCTGCCAAGATGGGTCATACTGGCTTCTTTGGAAGGATCAAGGACATTTCCATCTCCAATGATCCTCCTCTTTGCAGAATGTGCCCATTCTCTAGGGTCTTCTTTATCTCCCTAATTGGTAGATTGGGTGACTCATCAGAGTTGCAGGGGTCCCTTAGAGGGCAAAAGCCAAAATGTTGGGCTGCTTTTTCCTTGGCCCTTTTACTTGCTTGACTTTGGTCTCCAAGTTTTTGGTTTTAAACACCCAGCAGGCCAGTTTCACCAGTCTTAAAGTGGGAGTAACAGGTTATAACTTCAATTTTACATGTTACTTCAATATCTCTAATGTTTACAGGTACCTGTTTCATTTAATTGGGGTTAGTATTAGTACTGGAAGTCAGCATTATATACTGTCTATCCTACAGGTGACGGCTTATTTTATCAAATTAACTCAAGTTGTTTTATTAGAAGCAGTATCTCTGCAAAACACTAACAGGCAACAGTTATAAACTTTACAGGGAAAATATAAGATGAAATTAACAGAGCAAAAAAAAATCAATTTGTATAATAGCTATGAACCAAGAAAAATGATTTTTTATAATCTTAAACATTTACTTAGTTATATATTATATCCCTTATTTTTTGAGATCACAGTAATCTTTACAACAAAAATCAATCTTTTGAACACAACTTTAAATGAGCTCAGGTCTAGCTTATTTTGGAGCCATTCTAACATGGAGTAAGGTGAGAGGCAGGGCCTTATCTCAGGTAAGTGAGGGCTCTTGACAAATAACATAATACAACATTACATCCAAAACATGCATCAAATAAAGGTAAGAAAGCTTTTAACTTTCTTTTTTGTGGAAAAAGTGGCAAAATGCAAAGCCACCTTTAAATAGATCAGGCTCTCCTTATTACCTTCTAAAAAAGCATTTAAATTTCTATCCCATTGTGAAGAGTAATACAAAATTGTAATGTAACTTATTGACACAGGTTACTTTATCCAGCTCTAAACCTCAAATGACATGAATAAATACCAATCAAATTTGTTACTTTTATACAAATTACCTATTGCTACAGGTCATTTTAGTTTGGAGAACACCAACTTGGTAAAGGGCTCGCCATTTAACCAAGTTTAACTCTCAAAGTACAATTTAGACTCCAGAGTGTATAATAACAATAATCATAGGTCTACGTGGGTTAACAAAAATCAAAGAATAGCCTTAAATCTCTTATACATTTAGGAACAGTGTCATGATCAGAAATTGACTTAGTCAAAGCAAACAGATATAAGACAGGTCTTCAAATGACAGTGTGGCTCTTCTATGTAAGACACAATGTATAAAGGCACTTATTGGTTACCTTGCCAGTAATCCTATATAAACTTTAATTTTATAAACTTCTACATAACAATTAGACAAGGCTCAGATAGATATAGTTCTCAGATATATACTTTTATCTAGTCACATATATTTAGAGTATCAACTATATTGTTATAACCTAAAGTAATAGTTTATCTAAGAAGTTACAAAACAATCATTTAAAAGAGCTTAAAACAGGTACAAACCCTAATTCCTTTAAGATGATGTTTTCCTAAGTAATAAAACCTAACAGATAAAAGAAAATTATCTAAACAGATAAAAGCAGATCAATGTTTAAGATTACTTCATATCAGTACATTAAAGTTCAAATAACTTTGTGCTAATTACAGCCAATTTAATCACAAACACAACTTTTTGAGATTTATCTTCTGCAAATCTTCTGTGACTTACTTAGACATTCACAACTTATTTACATCCTTAATTTTGTCCTCTTTCATCTTGGACTTTAACACAAGAATATTATTTGATAATATTACTTTCTCATCCAATATTACTTTGATAATATACTTTCTCGTCCAAAAAAATTTCTTTTGCCTTCTAATTTTCTATACTAATATGTATTTTCATACCTATAACTTTCTTTTATCTTTTTTAGTTTGGAACCCTTTCTTAAGTTCATATTTTTTGAAACACTCCTTATAGATATTATCTGTGCATTTAATTTACACAACAAATTTCATCCCAGGGGAGGGGTAGACAATTTAGCCTATAAAAAAACTGTGGCTCAATCTTTCTTCTCCCAAGTTGCATCCCAGGGGTTGAAGCACAGGATATTTTTGAGCCTGACCTGTCTCCCTTATCATTAGCACAATGCCACCAACTTTACGTGGGTTCTCTGCTGTCAGTTGTACCCAGGGACTCCTCTGGGCCTTTTTCTTGTACGATGCACATTGATGCACAATGGGGAGGCCCTTTCCATTCTTTTCTTTAGGCTTCCTTGAAGATCCCTTTGCAGAGGCTGCCTACAAAACCAAGGTTGGCCCCAGTTTCTGTCTTTTTCCCCCTGGGTACAGTTGTTTATTTTGCCAGTCTCCCCATGCATTTAGTTTGACGGGATTCTGTCATAGCAAGAATTGCTTTGCCCCAGTGGTGGGCATCCCCTGGCCAAATGGGGTGTTCTGTCAGATCTTAAAATGGAGGACTATTCCTGTCCCCAGGTCATACACTAAGAGTGCTGGAACCTACTGTCACATCCTTTGTGGCCAGTAACACACACACGCACACACACACACACACACACACACCTTGTGGGCAAAAGGGGCTGGGAGGCAGGGGAGGGGACAGGTGCTCTGTGGTCATTATTCTATAGCCCAGGCAGCTTTGGGGGTTTTCCCCCGCAGTTTGGAGCTAGTGTCCTGCTATCCTTAAGTACCCGAGGCAGTGCCTTTTGGCACCTTCAACTTAGTTCCTGACTGTTCAGGTCCCTTATGATGCAACTGTGGAAATGCATTCAGAAATCTCTTTCATATACTTTACTCCTGACAGAGCAACGTCTACGTCAAAATTGTATAATAATCCAGAAAAACCATTCAAAGGCTAGACTCTGTTACAGTACACTGTCTTTCTCTTAGACAGGCTTATACCTATAGGTGGCCCATTCAGCCAAGCTATCTCTGTTCTAGAGACTACCAGTAGATCAAGGCAGCATGGCCCATGTCTTAAAGGGTCAGTAACATACAAAAAAATGCAGAGGGGATCACCAAAACCAGGGCTAACAGATGGGAACCTTTAAAACATACCTGTGTGTACAAATTTCTCCCACTTACTTTACCTTTGATAGACCGACTCCAACTGTAAGATTGCACAATAATCCAGAGAGCTATTCAAAAGACAGCATTGCAGTAAAACAGTATCTTCGACAGGCTTACACCTATAGGTGGCTCTTTCTTCAACTTACTTTACCATTGACACACTAACTCCAACTGCAAGATTGTACAAACAAGAAACAGAGAGACCTAACCAAGAGAAGTCCCAAAACCATGACCAACAGATTGGCCAGCCAAGATCTTTCCCAAGAGACTACCTATAGGATCAATGCAGTATTGGCTATGACTTAAAATGGGCAGTAACAGAAACAATCAAAACAAACACACAGACAACCAAAGGGAATTCCCAAACCCAACAGATAACAACCTAGAACAGACCAGAAGGGAGTAAATATCCCTAGGTTCTCCAGTCTCGCTTAACCGTGACTCCTACACCAGTGGCACCAAAGATGTCCCCACAAAGAGGGACCAGATGTTCCCACAAAGAGAAACTGAATGTGTAGAATCAAGGGTCTCTGCGTGCACCCCGGGGACTTAACAGATGACCAAGGGTGTTGCGACTTTCCTGAGTTCAGTTTCCTTTTTCTCAAAGTGGACCACGATGGAGTAACCCTTACGGTCCAGGGAGGGAAAGTGGGAGCTCCCCAGAGCAAAAGGAGCTTTGGCAGCAGCTGGATGGTTCCTCCATCCCCTCCCTTTACTCACAGGAATAGCTCCTCCCATTAGACCCAAGTCAAACTCACCTAACTGCTAATTCTCCTGCAGTTGCCTCTCAACAACTTCACCAGCACCTTGAATCTTCAGCATGGACATAGGGTTTCTTGGAGAGCCAGGCCTGCCCAAGAAAGCTGAAGTGGGGTCCTACCTGGGGTACCAAAAATTTTTTTTGTGTGGGGGCAGGTACTGAGGATTGAACTCAGGAGTGCTCAACCACTGAGCCACATCCCCAGCCCTATTTTGTATTTTTTTTAGAGACAGGGTCTCACTGAGTTGTTAGTCCCTCACTTTTGCTGAGGCTGGCTTTGAACTCGTGGTCCTCCTGCCTCAGCTTCCTAAACCACTGGGATTATAGGCATGTGCCACCACGCCTGGCTGGGGTACCAACTTTTTACTGAAAGTTCGTCTTTGTTCCCAATGCCAATCCAATACTGAGGACAAGGTTTTGAGAAAAAGGTAAAAGAAGGCTTATTGCTTTACTAGCAAAGGAGAAACAGAGGGGACTCTTGACACAGAAGCCGTGATTCTCTAGTGTTGCTCTTTTCATTAGTTCAGGGTGTTTTTGTTTTGTTTTGTTTTGTTTTGCATAGCAATTATACTGAAGTAACCACCTGGGGCCCCTATCAAATTGCAGGCCACTAACTACTGCTTCTGGATTGCAACATAGGTTTGTTCTATAGAAAAATGGAACCAAGGAGACTCCAGACCTAAAGACACTAGATATGGCAAAGGGAAGGGAGAAATGCTATATTAAAAGCAAGAGATAATATGCGATAGTCCATATAACCCTGTTGCCTCCTGCCACTTGGTTCCAAAGATTCTGCTAGTCAGGCACATGTCTAGTCACAATTGCAGAATCCTTACTGAGAAAAACCCCAGAAAACTAACCTGTAGTTATTATGGGCCACACTAAGTCTCCATGTAGCTGCAAGAGTGAGCTTAAAACAAAACAAAAAACAAAAACAAACAAACAAAAAAAAAACTGTTAGCACTGGGGGAATAGCTCAGTGGTAGAGTGCTTGCCTAGCCTGCACAGGACCCTGGGAAACTGCAATCAATCAATCAATCAGTCAATCAACAAATGCATAAATATTAGATTTCACTTTAATCCACATCTTGGAAAACGAGATGCTGCATCCATAAGACAAGAATAAGTTTCTAATTTTGAAAGGTGAAGGAAGGTATCTTGGTTTGGGTTTCCTCAGAAGTGAAATCTGAGACGACGATTCCACCACTATAATTTTTGGCACAGAGTCCAGGAAAACACTGGTTGAGGCTTGGGGATGTGAGATAAGGAAGGGAAGGAAACCAATAAAAGGTGTATTATTAAACCATTTATCACTGTGAACAACTGAGCTTGATCTCGCTGGAGGACTCTGGGAGATAGTGGGAAGAACATGCCTTGGAGGTATCAACGGTGGGCAAAGATCCATTAACTGCTTCCAAGGGAATTGGCCATTGTTTTTGCAACTTATCCTGCACTCAGGCCAAGGATGCTACCTGGAGGAAATCCGTCCTTGGGCATAGTCATAGATATTTACAGCAAACAGCCTTGGGCAGCACACAGGGTGAAGGCCAAGGTGTATACATAGGATGCCAACGGTGTCTGCTTCAAGAAGCAATTAGGAAACAAGAAGGAGCTCTTGTCAATGAAAAGTGAGAGCAGAAATAAAACATTCAATTGGAAGTAGAAGGGGAAAAATTAAAAGAAATACTTTGAGTGGGGCTTGTGGTACAGACCTATAATCCCAGTGGATTGGGAGGCAGAGGCAGGAGGATTCCAAGTTCAAAGGCAGCCAAAGCAACTCAGTGAGACCCTGTCTCTAAATAAAATACAAAATAGGGCTGGGGATGTGGAGCAGTGGTTGAGTGCTCCTGAGTTCAATCCCTGGTACCTGCCCCCCCCCAAAAAAAAGAAAGAAATCCTTTGAAAAATTAGAATGAAAGTCAAGAGAGTTGGAGAGATAAAAACAGAGAAGAAAGAAAAATCTTAGAGGTCCAACATACAACTAATAGGAATTTAAGAAAAAGAAAATGGAGTACATGAAACTGTCTTAAGGATAATTTACATACAAATTTTTTAAAAAAATAGAACATAACTTTCTAGATTCAAAGGTCCATTAAATGCAAAATGAGCCAGGCTTGGTGGCACATGCCTGTATTCCTAGCGGCTCGGGAAGATCGCAAGTTCCAAAGCCAGCCTCAGCAATTTAGCAAGGCCCTAGCAATTTAGTGAGAACTTGTCTCAAAATAAAAAATAAAAAGGGCTAGGGATGTGGCTCAGTTGGTAAGTGCCCCTGGCTTCAATCCACTGTACAAAAAAAAAAAAAAAAAAAAAAAAAAATTAAAGAGATTTGTGACACCAGAGCACATTGTCACAAAATTTCAAGCCACTGGAGTTTAAGAGAACTGTCTAAAAACTTCATAAAAACAAGACGGAACTTATACAAAAGACCAGGAATAAGAGTGACATTGGACTCCTCGAGTCGTACTAGGAGCCAGAACATAATGGCTTCAAAAATGCTGAGGAAAAGTCTAGAATTCTAAATTCCATCAAGCTTGAAGATAAAAACATTTTGGGGCATCTGAGGTCTCAAAATATATACTCCTATCTTCCCATGAGGATGTGCACCACTAGAACAAAGGGAAGACTTGGAGGGAGAGATGGGGGTCCAGGAAACAGGGAACACACCTCCAAAGATGCCTAAGAGCTGCGTGGTGGGCTACGCAGGGAGAGCAAACTTTCTGTAGTGGAGTGGGGTGCTGGGGCACTCAGGGAGGTCCTGGCTGGGGACAGAACCTATACCTGTTGTGGTTGACAATGCAGACATTCAGAGGGGTTTTACATTTCTATTGGGAAGAATTCATGACAGAGAAAGCACTAAAAATTTCCAAGGGAGAAATACTAAACAAGGAAAATAATGTACTCATACTTGGCTTAGCAACAGTGGCTCTTACTTGTGGCTAAACATTGGAATCAGTTGAGAAGTATCAAAAAGTCCTGTTGTCTGGGTCCCACACCCAGATAGCCTGACTTAAGGAATGTGGGATGCAGCCAAGGCTCAGGAATTATTGAAAGCTCTGTGTGCAAAGTTGAGAACCACTGGTTGGCAGGAAGAAAGACGTCTGTGGTCACAATAATGTAAACAGGGAATACTGAGTTAGCCAGAAAATTGTCGTGTGACTCTATGGGAAGGGCAGAAAGAGGTGAGGCAGAGGGTGGGATGGTGAGTAGGAAGCATTAGACTACTTCTGTCACAATAGAAAAGCTGTCAATCATGTCTGGGGTTGATCAATCAATTGGAGTTGATACATCAAGAAATTGCACCTTATTCAGAAATATGAAAGAAAATACCAGAAGAAACAGTTGAAAGAGTAGCAAATCATTTTCTTAGAGGAACAGTCTGCAGTGATGAAAAGTATGTGTGTATGGATGGGGGTCCTGGGGGACATCACCTATTTTGTCTATAAACCTTGTGATATTGTTTGACTTACTACTACTGTGAACATGCATGGATTGAATCAGAGTTGAAAAAGTATTTGTTTTAACAAAAGACAAAAGAAAAAAATGGAAAACAACCTAGATATCCTTTAATAGGAGAAGGATAAGTAAGTTGTGACATGTTCATTTAATAGAATACCATGTTGTGCCTACATGGTATTGTTTGGGTTGTCCAACATGGGGGGATTGTCGAGATTCAGGATGACTAGGACTAGCAAATCATGGATGCAATGTCAGTGCTTGTATAAAACACAGGCATGGTGGTGCCTGCCTTAATCCCAGTGACTTGGGAAGATGAGGCAGGAGGATTGTGAATTCAGTCTCGCCATAGCAACTTAGCAAGATCCTGACTCAAAAAATAAAAAGAACTGGAGATGTAGTTCAGTGGTAAAGTGCCCCTGAGTTCAATCCCTAGTACCAAAACCAAACCTAACAAATAAAAACACCCACCCAACCAACCACCAACCCACCAACTAAACAAACAAAACAGCACACAAAAATAGAGCTGTGTATTTCCTGTGAATATGGATATAAATAAGAACAAAAATAGAGAAAGCTGAGAAGAGATACATGCACAGCCAACAGGCTGTGTGGTGAGAGTGGATTCTGATGGAGGTAAAGTTCAAGGCAGGCTTTACTCTGTTTCATGTTTTTGTTCTGTTTTGTTTTTTCTCAAGGAAGATAAATTTCTCTATAATTTTTGGAGGTATTGCTGGGGATCAAATCCCGGGCTTCGTGCATGCGAGGCAAGTGCTCTACCACTGAACTAAACCCCAACTCCTCTGTATTACTTGTAAAATTAAATTTTGATTTTAAAAAATATCAAATATGCATTAGATCAAATCTGGAATCTTCCACATCAACCTCTTAGGGGGTGGTTTCCTCTGGGTCTGGGATGGGAGACAGGGTGGGAAAGTGTTCCATTTCTACTCCAGTTATCCAGTGATGGTTGCTGTTGTTTCAGTGTGTCTCTGACAGACCTTTGACTAGAGCCGGGTTTGGGAGCCCTGGTTCTGTGGCCTGGTGTTCGACTCCTGTTTTTGACTTGGGAGGAGGGTGGAGGGCCAGAGTTCTGGCTTGGCAAGGGCAAGGGCAGGCCCCAGCTCCAGGGGGATCTGGTAGAACCAGCTGTGACATCAGAAGGGCATGTTGACAGAGTGACTCACGGTGCAGGCTGGGTGGAATTGACTCCCTCCTCTCCTACCCCATCAGCCACCCACCACGGAGCCGTGGATGATAGACAGCCTTGTTCTGACAACCCTAATGAAGAAGTCCTTTCCAAATCCATCTCAACCCAGGGCCTTGCACAGAGTTCCCGTGGAGCCAACTGGGGAAGTAGCACAAAGTTCATTGATTGGAAAGAAAGAGGAAGAGGGAGCTGAGACAGAGTCTTGAGATTGGACACCACAGGGCCTTTGCATGTGAAAGGTTCTAGTCATCCCCTGAGTTTCTTTAGCCCCTCTAGTTTTCCAAGAGCTTCTAATTCTAGCAATTTTCCATTTGACCCTCAGGACCTTTTGTGAAGTAGATGATAGAATTGGAGTAAATATCTTCAACTTTCAGATGAAGAGACAGAAGCTCACAGTCTTTCTTGTGCACTTATCTGAGAGGTATGTTAGTCGTCTTCCCAGATCAATTTCTCTTTGGCTTTCCACCAGCCCTGGGACAACTCCTTGAGAGAGAGATATATGGCCAGGGATAAGTTAGCATGTGTTCTTGGTAGGCAGTGAGCAGAGTTTTTCTATGCCAGATCCCTTTTCAGTCTCCCAAGAAGCCCCTAGTCTAGATGATCTTATTATTCCTATGGCTAGGCCGGCCACCCAGGAAATTTCTTTCCTTTTGTTTCTCAACAAGAATGACATGGGTCTTTCTTGATTCCCATCTGGCGCTGCTCATTCAGCATCATCCCCTAAGCACCTGGTCTGTGCTCCTCTCCTGAGCACAGGGATGCAGCAGAGGACAAGGCAGATGGCATCTCTGCCCCCAGGGAGCTTGCAGTCTCCTGAGGGTTGGGCTGGCACAGAGAGGTCAGAAACGCAGGTCATTATTCTTGATCTGCATAACATGCTGGCAGTGGGGAGGGGGTACACGTGATTCACTCTATGTCTGCAGAAAGAGGCTGCCAGAGAATGAGGATCTTCCACAGCCAAAGGGAAACAAATGTAACCACAGCAAGAAGGAAAGATCACCTGAGGCTGTCCCCTAGTCCTGAGATTGTATATAACACAGTGAAGAGAGAACTGGGGGTCACCGCCATCCTCTCATCCTGATAGTGATGCTGGGGGAGGCAGGCAAAAGAGAGACTCAGAGAAGCCCAGTGACGTGTTCATGTCACACAGCTAGCAAGTGATAGAAGAGAAGGAGATTTGGTTGGCTTTGGACCCCAGATCCAGTTCCCTTCCTCTCTCCATCACTCAGAGCACCACAGAGGAAGGAGGAGGAGCTGGGAGAGTTGGCGCACGCCTGTAATCCCAGCAGCTCGGGAGGCTGAGGCAGGAGGATCACGAGTTCAAAGCCAGCCTCAGCAAAAATGAGGCGCTATGCAACTCAATGAGACCCTGTCTCTAAATAAAATACAAAATAGGGCTGGATGTAGCTCAGTGGTCGAGTGCCCTTGAATTCAATCCCTGGTACAGGAAAAAAAAAAAAAAAAAAACAAGAGGAAGGAGGAGGAAAGCAACACCACTATAGGGCCTCTGGCATCTCAGTCTGACAACATGGTCTGGTGCTTCGACATTCACAGATGATTTTGACATTCACAGCCTTGTTACGTGCTTTGTCCCTCCTTTTGTGGTCAATTGGAGTGAACCTTACCTGTGGTCCAGAAGTAAGCAAGTGGGTTGGCAAGTGGCACATTCAACTGGGTCACCAAGGCCAGTGTTCAAAAGGGTCTCCTTACAAAGGGTTTAGGGAAACCCACCCAAACTGGCTCAGTATCCTGGGCCTGTAAGAGCGGGCAGCCATCATCCCACAGCCTGGAGGGAAACGAGGGCAAGTATTGACTGGAAGAATGGTTCGCAGGAGAAGGCACCTCGCAGGAGCTTGGGAACTCCAGCGGCCATGCAGTGCCTCAGCGGAGGTCTGGGAGGGAAGAAGCTGGAAAACACACACCTTGACTTCACCGTCTCCTTACTCTCCAGTCACCTGCCTGCGTGCCTCCGATTATTGAACCCAACCTAAACCCAGAAGGCAAGGGAGCCTACTTTTGTCACCTAGCTGGGTCTGCCTCCCAAGGCACAATGCAGGATGGAAAAGTCGGAGAGCAGCTGCAGAGGGGCAAAGGGAAGAGACCCAGCATAGCACGTGGCCTGGGCTTGGCTCCGAAAGTGCACGTGACCCAAGCAGACCAATAGGCATCAACCTCAGGACCTTGGTGGAACTATGGGGAAAGACCCTCAGCCTCTCTTTGCTCCGGTGGCTTAGATCAGGGGATAGGAGCCTATGGCTACTGACCATTTTGGTGCCACGTAAGAAAAGCCTGCCTCAGGGCAGGACCAAGGTAGAGGAAAGCTGAGTCCAGATGAGATGCAGGGAGTTAGAATCCAGGTGGCATCATTAACTGTGTCCCTGGATTCATCTGTGCTTTTGAAGGTGGAGGAGGCACCATGGAACCAGTGGATCCTCATTCTCTTTAACCTGGTAGGATTCTGTCACTTGCACCAGAAAGGGCCTTGACTGATTCAGGTGTCTGAAGCACAGTTATAAGCAGGTGTTCAGAACTGAAGTCAGGCCAGAGTGGAGGACTTCCAGTTCCGGGAGCACCGATCCTTGCAGATTAGGCATCCTGAAGGGCGAGCTTAAGTGATATCTAAGAACGGGAAGATTCTCCAAAGGAAGCGGCCTCCAGGTGAAGTCATGATAACTACCAACATCATATTTAAAACTCTTGTTTGCCAGGGACCGCTCCTTGTGCCTGACCTACATCAAATTATGTCACCCTCTCCAAAACATGATGGGACACCACATCCCCATTTTACAGTTACCTATCAGAGCCAGGATTTGAACTCAGGTAGTCTGAGCTCTTCTGAGTCACCTTCCCCACCACACTCACCTGAAACTTCCCCAAATAAAGCTGAGTGAGGTCTCAGTCTAAAACAGATTTTTAAAAGCTGGAATCAAGAACCAAGGCCAGGGATCAGAGAACCCCAGAGCTGAGTTCTCTGAGATGTATTATGACCCTGGACTTGCCTCTACCTCCCCATCTGAGCATGGCCACAGATTAAGTATTCCTTATCTGAAATGCTTGGGACCAGATATATTTTGGACTTGGAATTTTTTCCCCAGATTTTAGAATATTTGTGTATATATATATCAAGATAACTTGAGGATATGGCCCAAATCTGCATACAAAATTCATGTATGTTCCATTATACACCAACCTAATCACATAGCCTGAAAGTAATTCATACAATGTTTTAGATACACCTGTGTTTTGACTGCAACCTGTCCCAGGAAGTCAGGTGTGGAATTTTCCACTTGTGGCATTATGTCAGCATTCAAAAAGTTTTGTATTTTAAAGCATGTTTGGATTTCATATTCTCAGAATGGGGATGTTCAACCTATGGCATAGGGTTCATTATGGAGTGTAGAGGTCATTCAGACCCACATTATAAAAGAAGTGCAAATGTAGATTTACAGGAAAGACAATATTTGAATGGCATAGACACAATTGGCTCTTTAAATGTAAACATTTAGAACATATTGCAGTATTTGCATTTTTAAAAATTTCTCCTGCTCCCCTCTCCCCTTCCTGTTCCTCTATTTTTAAAGCTGAGATGTAAATTCTCCACTGAAAAGAATTAGCACTGTTTGGAGAAATGGCCGACTCTAGATGTGGATAAAGAAAATATAGTGAACATCTAGTTCTCCAGAAAGTAAGCAAGTTCACAAAAAATGATGGGGACATGTCAAAAGGACACAGGCTCCAGTTCCAAGGGGGCATGCATTGGCCAAAACTGGGATAAATGGAGCAGCAGATAAAATAACAATAGCAAGGGATCACACAGCTCATTAAATAAGAATCCATCGTCCATATGGGTTTAACAACCAAGCAGAATCCTGAGAGATGTCAAGGGAATGATGGAATCAGGAGAATCACCATTTGACAGCTGTCACAGTAACAATTTATTTGGGCACGAATTACCAATGAAGGCTAAAACTGCTGGGTGGAAGCGGGCAAGATATTTACACAGACTCAAAGTATCTTCCCACAAGATACTTAGAAATTACAGAGAAAAGAAGTGGCTTTACTGCAGAACAACCTGGCAGGAATCATCTTAACCAAGGGATCAGAGTTAAAATCACCACAGACATGCCACAATGCTACAATGAGAATGACACTTGCCTGAGATGTCTGCCCAAATGCAAAACCTGAATGGAATCATGCAGAAACAATGGACAAGCCCCAAATAATCAGCCTTTGCTTTTTAAAAATGCTAAGGTGAGACAGGTGCAGTGGCACACACCTGTAGTCCCAGTGGTTTATGCCTGTAATCCCAGTGGCTTGGGAGGCTTAGGCAGGAGGATTGAAGTTCAAAGCCAGCCTCTGCAACTTAGCGAGGCCATAAGGAACTTAGTGAGATCCTGTATTAAAAAAAAGTGGGGGAGGGGCCTGAGGATTGGCTCAGTGGTTAAGTACCCCTGGGTTCAATCCCTGGTACCAAGACAAACAAACAAACAAAAAGGATGCCTCAAATATTGAAATTATTAATGTGATCCCAAAAGAGCAACTTAATGACCTGAAGAAAGTTATCTAGAATAACAGAGGGGCTGGGGATGTGGCTCAAGCGATAGTGCGCTCGCCTGGCACACGTGCGGCCCAGGTTCGATCCTCAGCACCACACACCAACAAAGATGTTGTGTCCGCCGAAAAACTAAAAAATAAATATTAAAATCCTCTCTCTCTCTCTCTCTCTCTTAAAAAAAATAGAATAACATAGACAAATTTATAACATATATCATTTTACCAGATAAAACAAGGTAATTGTTTGTTCATTAAATCTGAAGGTTGTGGGCAGGGGTTGTGGCTCGGTGGTAGAGTGCTTGCCTAGCATGTGTGAGGCACTGGGCTCGATTCTCAGCACCACATATAAAAATAAATAAATGAAATAAGAGTCCATCAATGACTAAAAAAAAAAAAGGTTGTGACTTATTTTCAGTCTATTAATTGTCATAAATAAATAAGTAGATAGTTTAAAAAATCAAAGTATAACATACATGAGATAAATATAATTTTATATTATATATAGATACAACTTGTATATATGAACATAAAACAGAGTAAAATTGTGTTTCATTGCATGTTTCTGCACAACACACACACGGGCTCTGCCACTTCACTAATGCTCATTTGTTATCTAATTTCCTCCAGAAGTTGCTCAGGTGAGCATCATCATTTTCACTTCATACTAAAGAAAACTGAAGAAAGTCACATGCTTACTAGAGGCAGAATCCCCAAATCCCAATTCATATCACTGTCTTTTTTTTTTTTTTATTTATACTGGGGATTGAACTCAGGGGCACTCGACCTCTGAGCCACATCCCAGCCCTATTTTGTATTTTATTTAGAGACAGGGTCTCACTGCGTTGCTTAGTGCCTCACCATTGCTGAGGCTGGCTCTGAACTTGTGATCCTCCTGTCTCACGCACCATTGTCTTTTGAGTTCCAGAGCCAGTGTTTTAAGCACTCTGCTACACTATTGATGCTATGGTCATCAACAAACATTGTTTGGGGACCAGTTACTTTACCTCCCTGTGCTTTAGTTTCCTCTTTGGTGGAATGGGATCATAATGACACGTGCTGAGTGAATTAAAATTCATCAAGTGGTCTAGGGATACAGCTCAGTTGGTAGAGTGCTTGCCTCACATATGCAAAGCTCTGGGTTCAATCCCCAGCATCACAAAACCAAACAAAGCAAAAAAACCTCCTTGACTGCTCAGGACAGTGTCTGCACGTAGTAAATGCTCGTGTCTTAGTTATTACTGCTTATTGTGCATGAGGCCCAGGGAGTGCCATGAGGTCTAAGATGCCACTGTCAACTCCTGGGACTGCTCCCAGGCCAGGGAGACATATCTCATTCACACAAAGGTATATAGCCACAGCAGGCTGAGGACTGGCCTGTGGCTCTCCAGAGGGATGCCTTGGAGAGAGCAGCCTTGCGCAGTAGGACATTGAGGTGGGCACATCAACAGTGCGCAGATGGAGGAACTTCTGTCCCTATTTCATAGCAGTCCTCCTGGTGGCCCCCCAGGAAACCTAAAGAATACACCCCCTCCCACAGCAAAGTCTCCTCTGCCCCCATCAGTGTGATGGTCTTGATGAAAGAGATTTGGCCTTTGGCCTGGAGATCTCCCCACTGGACCTGGAGGTCCCAGCCAGGATCAGTAAAGGGCCAAGTCCAATGGCAAAAGAGAGCCCATTTGAAAGCATCTGAAGATGACGTGCTTTGGGGAATTAGGTGCATCCGTGATGGAAGAGTAGGGAAGATGCAGCGCCCCTGGCGGGAGGAGCAGGAGAGCAGTCATGGCCCCGGAGCCTAGGAAGGAAATCTGCCCCAGCAAGAGGTGCTAGAGGCAGAGAGGGGGAGTTCCCAAGCTTCTTCCCTCTGTTTGCTAGGCTCAGCTTCTAGTTGACCCAGGGGCCTGGGAAACACCGTCTAAAGGGCTCAGTGCCATCCCACCCATCCCTGCTCCACCCCCCTCCCCACATACACACAGGTCAGGAACAGCTCAGATCTCATGGCCTCTCCACATGGACATTCCAATGGCTCGTCTGTACCTGGCACAGGTATGGGCTTCCTAAGTGTGTGTCAACAAATGATCGGCTGTTTAGGGAGGAAGGCACAGTGTCCCATGCCACTGGTAATTTTAAAAAGTGAACATTGGTATAATCACTTGGGAAACTATTGGTTAGATCTACTCAAGTTGAACATGCTATGACCGGCCTAAGGCCCTGAACTCTCTGCCTCCCATTCTAATTTTTTAAATGGGAACCCCCTTGCCAGGGACCAAGCCTCAGCTCAAAGGCTCTGTGGGGACTTTATGATTCTTGTTTCCTCTTGGCTGGCACAAAGAAACTCCTGAACACCAAAGATGCCGGATGCCCCCATCTGCTTTTGAAGGAGGCAGGTCTACTTCTAAGTGTAGACCTAATAAAAATGTGCACATACATTTTCCAAAACATACACTAGAATATTCATAGCAGTTCTTATTACAATAGCTTCAAACTGGGAACTCCCCAGACGCTCATCAGCAGTAGGATGACGATCACAATAGAATACTGTATGGGAACAAGAATGGCTGGCCCGTAATTACCTGTGGCAGGGTGGATGACTTTTATCCGTATGACACTGAGTGAAAGAAGCCATACACATAGGACCATGGTCTGAATGGTTCCATCTGTGATCCATAGAAAACAGGCGATACCAATGTCAGACTTCCAAAGTCGGGGTAGAGGTTACCATGGGGTGGTGATGACAGGTAAGGCCTTCTTTGCAGATTCTAGGAGCTGCTTATGTTCTGTCTTCAACCATGTGTTGGTTACACAAATGTGTTAATTTTGGATGCTGTGTCAAGATGTACACTTGTCATCTGTGCGCATTTTCTTGTATATAATTCTTTAATAAAAAGTAAATACCCTCATGGAAGGACTAATTTCTTTTCCCTCTTTCAATTTCCCCCATTTCAATCCAAGGAGCTTCCCCAGAAATTGGATGAAGGAGGAGGCTGGGCTTGGATTCATGGCCAAAGATGACAAAGAAATGTGGTCCAAAGGACTGGGCCCTTTTGGGGGCCCAAGTCCTGTGCTGAGCTCTTACAGGAATGATCTGGTGACCCCTCCAATGCACCCATGGACACACACCCCTAGAGGGCAGCACTGTGACGACAAGCAGTGAGCCTCAGAGTGGTGACATGTCACACAACTAGTCAATGGCCAGGACAGAATTTGAACCCAGATCACATTTGTTTTAGAGCCCAGGCTGGTAAGCCCTTTATTCCTCTCTGATCCAGGGGGAACAGGAAGCACAGGTAATGCTGGCCACGGCTCCCAGCCCTTTATTATGTGCCTCTGATTCAAATTTTTTAAATGGGAGCTCCTTTGCCAGGGAACAAGCCTGCACTCTAAAGCTCTGTGGGGACCTTATGCCTCTGCTTCACTCTAGACTGGGACAAAGCAACTTCTGGATACCAAAGATGCCTGGCCACTCTGGATGCTCCATCTGCATCTGAATGAGGTCAAAAGGCTTGGTCCTGAAGGTCCATCCTTAACAGGAATGATCTGGTGACTCCTCCAATGCACCCATGGACACACACCCCAAATTCAACATGGACACCAACAGAAACATCCCACAGCTTCCGCTAGACAAGGAGGCCATCAGGAGCCACCGGAGGACAGGAGGAAAACCAGAAAGCGGATGTTAGTCATGATGCTCTCTGCTTTGCTCTCTTCTAAAGAGGTGGAGCACCGACTGACCTTCCCTCAGTTCTCTTTGTTCTCTGGAACTTTCCACAGGTTCTTCCCTTCCCCGATGCCACTCTTGCCTTTGCTTGAGGACTCAGCTTATGGTTGAGTTTGGACCAAGAATCCAGTCTTGCTCCAGGAGACCACTTTCCTGATGCTTTGAAATCTGGGGTACCTTATACTTTTACTCTGGGTACCACCACCCAGGACCGTGATTGTTGACACTAGACTGGAAGCTCCAAGTGAGCAGGGACATCCTTGGCCCTGCTGCTCACTACTGCAGGCCCAGGGCCAAGCACACAGTAGGCACTCAATAAACATTTGTAGAAAGAATGAAGGAAAGCGCTCTGGTAGCCATCGATGAACATCTACCTCACATGGCTGGCATTGTTTCCACAATTTGCAAACAGTCACTTGTTCATGAGCCTGAGTTCCTTTATTTGATTTTCAAGCATCTTACCTTCCCCTTTGGGGAGGAAGAGGATAAGCACTTCTGTGTTATGGTTGACAAATATTCAATACTTGGGTGGATCTGACCCTATCGTTCAAAACAAAATCCTGCAAAGGAGCAGGCAGGGGGCAGAAGCCACATGGAGATCCTGGAGGCTAAATCAGTGGAAGTGGTACCAGAAAAGTGGTGGGGGAGGGTCGACAGGAAGGGATGGCCTCTGGATTTGAAGCCACTCACTCTGAGACCCTTGCTGTTTGTGGCAATCTTGATGAGCAGAGCCACCTCCTTGCTTCTCAGAGAAGAGGTGTTTCTCCAGAGCAGAGTTCCTTGATTTATTGGTATTTGGAGGCAGGTAAGTCTTTGTTGTGGAGACCGCATTTCAGGGTGTTCACCAGTGTAGTGAGTTCAAAAGTCCCCGTGCCAAATTCATGTCTATCTGAAACCTCCAAATGTGACCTTATTTGGAATATATTGAGATGAAATCATTCTGGATTTAGAATTGACTCTGACTCTAATGATCTATAATTATCTTTCAGTTGAAAATAAAATTAAAAGAAGAAAAACAAATCTGATGACGTGGAAAAAGAGCTGAGAACACACAAAGACACAGGGAAGGAGGCCATGTGAAGAGAGATCAGGAGAAGCCAGGTAGGCACAAGCCACAGGATGCCAGGAATTGCCAGGAGTCCCAGGGAGCTAGGAGGAGTCGGGGAAGAGTTCCTCCCCAGAGCCTCCAGCGGGAGAGTGGCCTGATTCCAGTGGCCTCCAGCACTGGGAGAGAACAAATCTCTTTGGCTTTTGCAGTCCTTTGTATGGAAACTATGGAAACCAAGGCAAGCTGCAACTCACCGGCAGTTAGGACAAACAAAAACATCTCAGAGTTGCCCAGAGTCCTCTGGGGGGCGTGTGGTGGGGGTCTTCACTTGTCTTCTGGGGACCCCTGCTCCACCAGGATGGATAGGGTGGGAACACTGAGCAGAGCGAGGTGAACCTGGATTTCAGCCCCACCCAGAATAGCTACGTGACCTTGGGCAAGTTGTATAACTTTTCTGAACCTCTGTCTCTCATCATGCGTATAATAGGGTCATGAAGGTCTCTGTATCTCAGAGAATCTTCATGATGAAGAAACAAGATAACCATAGAACGTGCTCCACGCCGCGTGGAACAGAGAGCCAGCATGCAATAAATAGTAACTGAAACAGTAATTGGTATGTGTTTTATTAAGCAATCAGAACATTACCTAATGGGTAATAAATATATAAGAAATAGCAATGGCAATTATCACTATTATTATTTAAAGCCTGAAAGCTGAGTCAGTTTGTCACATAATAATCTACTATGAACTGCTGCCAATCTGGGACAATGGCTCCTCCCAGATGGAGGAGGTGCTGGGTGCCCATCTTGGCTTCATACATTTAAACTACTACCTTTTCTTGCTTCACACCATTTAAGCCTGATAGTAACCTTGTAAGATGCATAGGGTAGTCACTTATAAAGTATTGTACCCGTTCTCCAGAGATGGAAGTTGAGGGACCAAAAGTGTTCGAACACACGTTTTAAGTAGCCAGTGGCCAAGCCAAGGCTGGAACCCTGGGTCATAAACAATCTGCTTCTGACTCCCCCACCTCCATGCCATTCCCTTCCCCACTTCTTCTAGACACTGGCGACCACTTTCAAGAGCCAAACTCCAAGAACAGAAGTCAATGACTTACGGTTTAGAGTGACTTGTATTTGGCAGTCCCCTCTTTGGGGTATCTGTATAGTAAATCTCTCTGTCCAGTGGGCAAACAGTTTTTGGAGCTGAGGTGCAATCCTCAGGCAGTGGAGCCTAGATGTATTTATTAGTCAGGATCCTTTAGGAAATAGAATTCCACACAGTGCCACCTAAGAGACCTTAGCAAAGGGGTTGTTGGTACTCACCCAGGCAGAGCTGGAACCATCAAGCAAGGCAAGGCACCTGGGGACCCAGTTTGGTGTGCTTGTACAGGTGCTGTGCCCGGCCGGAACTGTAGTGCCAAAGGAGGAAGGTCACAGGAGGTCACAGGGAAGACATTCCTGGGTGCTCTCTCTTCCTGCTTTCTGGTCTCCCATGGATACCTCTCACTGACAGAAACCAGTCTCAGCTAGAAGCCTGGGGAAATCCAGGAAGGGTGGATTAGTCAGCTTCTGTCACCAGAGGATATTCCTCAAATAACCAACTTGTGAAGAAAAAAGGTTGACTTTGGCTTATAGTTTTGGAGGTGTCCGTCCATGATCAATTGTCCCCATTCCTTTGAGACTGCGGCAAGGCAGCCCATCATGGCAGAAGTGTGCGGCAAAACAAAGTTGCTCATTTTATGGCCAGGGAGTAAAAGAGAGGAAGAAGAAAGAGCTGGGGTCCACTGTCCCCTTTGAGGGCACGCCTGAAGATGTCTCACTAGGACCTTTCTTTTAAAGGTAACACCGCCTCTCAAAAGCACCAAAGCTGGGGACCAAGCCTTTACCACATGGATCTTTGGGGACATTGCAGTTGCATACTATAGCACAGTGTCTAGGGCGGCAGGAATGGGACAGGGGGAAGGGGTCCAGGGAGGGAGGAGTATCAATAGCACAAACATGGGTAGGGTGACAACTTGAAGGGGCAAAGTGAGGGCTGGCAGCCCTGTCCCCAGGAGTGGTGGGGTGAACTCTTCTGCCCTGACAGGAAGCCTGAAAACACACTGACTCTGCCCCTTGGATTCCGGGTGTTTGTTTCAGAATCAACCTACTTTGCTGGCTAGTTTCCAGGGCTGAGAAGCGGGCAGAATGGAGGGGACATCCTTGAAAGAGAATCAAATCTGAAGGAAGTGAAGGGAGCAGTCGTGTGGCTCACCTGAGGGGAGAGTGTCCAGGCAGAGGGAATTGCCAGGGAAAGGCCCAGAGGCAGGGGCATGTCTGGCATGCTTGAGCAACAGCCAGGAGACCAGTGTGACTGGAAAGGAGAAGGAAAAGGGGTCGGGGCAGGAACTGAGGTCTGAGAGGAAACAGCAGGTGCGGGGTGGAGAGGGTACACCACCATAAGGGATTTTGGATCTTGCTCTAAGTGACATGGGAAGTCATGGAGGGTTCTGTGCCAAGGAGGCATGGTCTAATTTTATATGGGAGTTGGCAGAATTTCCTTCCTTCTTTCATTCCTTCCTTCCTGCCTCTCCCCTCCTCCTCTTTTCTTCTTACCCTCCCTCTGTAAGAATCCCACCCCACCCTCGGTCCAGTTTTATTGGTGTATAACAATACACAGTGGAGAGGTAACTGCGGGAATTCAGGCAAGAGATGATGGTGACTTGGACCAGGATGGTTATAGCTATGAGAAGAGGTCAAGTTCAGGATTTATTTATTTATTTAGGGTATGAGGGATTGAACATCCTGAAGTTCACATTTGGTTTCACTGCTTTACTTTTTGTTTTAATTGTGGTTTAAAATAACAAAATATGAAATTACCATTTAACCACTTCTAAGTGGACAATTGTGTTAAGTATGTTGCTACTGGGATCAACCGTCAAACAGGCTGCATTGGCTTGTTTATGGGCCATTTTCCTCAATTAACTAGAAACCCTTTGAGGGCCAGAATGTCTTTTCCGCGTATTCCCCCGGGTACTCAGGACTCAGCAGAGATTAGTGCCTATTTAGTCATGTTTCTTGAATTTATACGAAAGTGTTGATATCAGAGAAACTGCAGCTAGCATGCATGAAACAGCAGGTGGTGAGCAGGGTATGGACCTCGTGGGGAAAGACAGACTGACAAAACGTTTTAACTGTCTGGATCTCAAGAACCTGTTTTGAAGAATAGGGAGAATAATAATATTACAGGGTTGATGCAAGGATTTTCATAAACTGTGCTTTCACACAGTGCCAAAGACATAGGAAGTGCTGAGCAAACGGTAGCTGCTAGTATGACTGTCAATTTAAAAGCTATTGTTAAAAAAGAAAAAGAAAAAGAAAGAAAGAAACTAAATGGGCTTAGGTGGCTGAGAAGGCCAGGAACTTGGATCAGGTCAGCGCGGTGACAGGCGGAGGAGCACTGGGCGGGGCCTTCCGCAGCCCCGCCCCTCTGCCGGCGTCCGGTCGCCCAGGCAACGCTCCCCTGAGTAGCAGCCTGAGTGACGCGTGGCGGCTGGCGTCCGGCGCTCCTGGGCACGCTCGGCATTGGCAAGGGCCACTTGGGTACAGCGATGACCGACGAGGACTCTGAGAGCGTCCACACCGATTCCCAGACGGGAGAGGACAGCGAGCTTCCTGTTATCCAGCTGTGCGGGCTGGTGGAGGAGCTCAGGTACCCCCCGTGGGCTGTTGCTGGCCGCTTCTCGGTACGGTGGATCCCCTGCCGAGTGGCCTCGGACCTTGGCTCCAGCCTGGAGACCATCCAAGCCCACACTGAACGCTGGGAAGTCCAAGACCCCCCAAGTGGGTGTCCTGAGTCTCCGTTGCCACTGAGCTGACAAGCAGTTGCCGGGACCTGGAGAAGGCGCGAAGGGGCGGGGCGGGGGGGGGGTGGAAGCCCAGAGGGTCATTGGTGACGTTGGAGTTTCGCCTGGTGTCTGAGTAGTGCCAGATTGTGTGCCTAACTGCTCCCCTGTTCTGCAGCAGAAAAGGCTTTCCAATGCTAAGATTCTATGGTACAATTAATATGGAAGCAGGATAGAAGGAAGCTGTCCAAATGATTTTGTTGTGAGGCAACCTGAGCTTGAACCAGAGAGTAAGTATGGAGGTAGACTGAAAAGAATGACGGGTCCAGTAGGTTTTTAGCAGTCTGTTCTATATCTACTCTAGTAAGTGATTCTATGACGTAGTTAAGGGACATCGCACAATTTACTGATTTTGCTCAGAATATCCTGACTCTGGAAGTTGAACAGATGTTATTCCTATGCATCTATAAATAGTTTAGGCCAGAATTGAGGCCTTATTACCAAGAGCAACAATTTTTGAGTGTTATTATGTGTCGTGTATTTTGCATATATGACCTTATATAATGACACAGCAATGCTAGGAGGCACACAAATTTAAGGCACTTTCCTAAATTCACACAGCTTGAGAGTACTCATGCTGGGATTCAGATTCAGGGACAATTCCACAGGCTATACTGGGAGGGAATGTGATATATGCTGAGAAAGCTAGACATTTTGGTATTTTGTGTTTTCTAGTCAACCTTCTCCACTAATCTTAAAATTCAGTCCAACAGGAATTATCTCAGTAACATATGAAAACATCAAAGCCATTCTCACTCATGTATATATAAAATATATATGCATTATGCACACAGATCTAAAACATGTAAGTTATATATATGAGAAGTTAAGAAGCTAAACTAAATTTGTCATCTCTAGTTGTTTAAAAAGACATTGTTCAAAGTTTTTCACAGTTTATGATAAACTTCCAGCAGATTCTTTCATCTATTGGGTGCTAGAAATAAAAGATTTGAGAAACATAAACCAAAGGAAACACCTGGAGTTGGTGGATATGTGTAGTTTCAAAAAAGTAGTGATTCTGAAGGAATTTCACAAATGAGTTAGATGACACTTGAAGATGAAACCAGTACAACAATTTTCAATATAATACCAGTGTTGTGACTTTTGGGGCTCATTACACATAATAATAAAGATATCCGAACCTTAAACAGCACTTGCATGTGGCCAGCAACTGTCCTAAAATCTTTGCATTCCTTGTTGCGACACAGGGAGATGCAATTCTTATTTCCTTTTTATAAGTGAGAGAAATAAGATACTAAGAGGCTGCATGTCTTGCAGAAGGTCACATGTGGCCGATAAATGTTAAGGGCTGGTTATTTGGGATTTAAACTCCTATTAGAACCTAATTAACTTCAGTAACCCACTGTCTTGCAGCTATGGAAACTCTGCTCTCAAAACGGAGACAGAGATGTTTGAGAAATATTGCTGTAAACTGGAGTCTAGGGAATACCGACCTCTACGAATTTCAGATGTTAAAATAACAGCAGCAGAATTTGCACAGGTACCTAATAGAGATCTGAACTGTACTTTATCCTATCCGTCCCCTTATATGCAGGTGGTATTTGTGTTTCTACCTGTAGTGTGCCAAAGTTTCCATTTCAAATCAATGTGAAGGGAGTCAGGTTCAATTAGTGGTGAATTGACTCTCCCAGCATATCTTATTTTATTTTAGAGAATTCCCTTAAATTGGAGGATTCAGCCGTAGAAGACCTGTTGGTAGCCCTTGTTTCAGAGGGCCTATCTGTGTAGGTTTAATCCTTTGAAAATCAAATAAAGTTACTTTGAGGCCCAAGCATTACCTGGATCACTTACTTATGACCTTTGCCTTAAATGTCTAGGAAATCCAAGACTTTGA
Source organism: Callospermophilus lateralis (assembly GCF_048772815.1). Taxonomy (NCBI): domain Eukaryota; kingdom Metazoa; phylum Chordata; class Mammalia; order Rodentia; family Sciuridae; genus Callospermophilus; species Callospermophilus lateralis. The sequence continues at coordinate 41,622,916 of NC_135322.1, forward strand.
ATTATTTGTCTATTTTGCTGACAACTGTGCCCCTGGATGCAGTTTCTCTTTGTGTTCAGTTTAGGAAGCGCTGAGTTCCAGCCTTCTCCTGATCTTGATTTAAATTCTAGTCTACAGTGATTCACAGTCTTTCCACCTGCAAGACGTTTTCAGTTACTAATTTTTAGTTCATTGTCAAACATGGGTCTTCAAGGCAACTAGCATAGGATCTTAGGCTGACTTGTGAAATAAATGCCACCTCTGGCCAAATATCCAGAATCCTTTCACCAGGAGTTTGTTTCCCCTGGCTCTCTTTTGAGATAAGTTCTGGCAGTTCTGAAGAATCACGTTGATGCCCACCTCTTTGACAGTGACTTTGGTTTTGTTGGGTTGCAGTTACGGAGCAGGCGTAAATCCAAACCCCGGGCAGGTGACCGTATGATAAGCCTCAATGTCGAACAAAAACTTGACCTTGTGCAAAAGGAGCTGGAAGACATGAAGGACGAATTGAGGCACATGAGGGCAAATGCTGAGCGGGACCTGCAGTACCACGAGGTGACCCTCCTCTCAGTCTCATGAACCTATTTGGACTCCCATTTCCACCTAGTCAAGAAGTTCCTGTGGGGTGTCTGTGTTATTATTGATGCTTTGAAAGAAACAGAAGTAGGATAAGACAGATTGAGAGCAGGTCTTTAAAGAACTTACCACTTGCTTGAGGCAACAACAAAATATAAAGCATTTTAAATGCAAAATTTCAAATATACTCAGATGTAGAGAATTAACACCACAAATCCCTATGGACTCAACACTCAGATGCAGCAAATGCCAACATATGGCCACTCTTGGATCATCGATGTCCCAACTGTTTCCCCCTCGCCCCACTGGGCTGATATGCAGAGAATCCTAGACATACCATTTATCTCTAAATATTTTAGATATGTCACTAGGATATGGATTTTTTAAAAATGTAACCACAATAACCATACATGCCCTTAAAAATTTGCAGTAGTGCCATGGGGAGAGTCCTGAACTGGAATGATTTGCAGTGAGACCATAGATACTTTCTCATTTTATGCTTTAAAATTATGTGTGTGGGGGCCCAGGGTTGTAGCCAGTGGTGGTGGGGTGCTTACCTAGTGTGTGTGAGGCACTGGGTTCGATTCTCAGCACCACATATAAATAAATAAAATAAAGGTCTATCAACAACTAATAATAATAATAATTTAAAAAATTATGTGTGTGTGTTTATTCCAAGGCAATCCATATTTGTTATACAGCATTTTAAATTGAAAACATTCACAATGGTACCTCCAACCAGAAGCCATTATGGTTGACCACTGAATTTATCTACTTCTGGAGTTTAGATCATTTCCTATGCATATATGAATTTCTTTTTTTAAAAGGACCATTGTTTTGTGAATTGTATCTTTTTTTTTTTTTAACAATATCTTTCTACGTCAATATACCAAGGTTCCCCTTTATCTTCAGAGTATGTGTTCCAAAACATCCAGTGAATTTTTGCAGCCTTGGATAGTATCAAGCCCTATATGTACCATGTTTTTTCCTCTGTATACATCTTATGATATAGTTTAATTCATAAATTAGATACAGTAAGAGATTAACAGTGACTAATAATAAAACAGAACAATTATAACAATAAACAGTAATAAAATTGTCCCAGCATCATTACTCTTGCTCTTTGGGGCCCTAATTAAGTAAAATAAGGATCACTTGAATGCAAGCCCTGCAGTGCCACCACAGCTGATCTGAGGTGGCTCCTAAGTGACTGATGGCCAAGTAGCATGTTATAGAAAGGTACACTGGACAAAGGGATATGCATGTCCCAGTCAGGACAGAGAGGGGCAGCATGAGATTTCATCATGCTATTCAGGATGGTGCACAATTTGCAACTTATGAATTACGTATTTCAGAAATTTTCCATTTAATGCTTTCAGGTGGTTAGGTTGTAGAAAATGAAAGTGTAGATAAGGGGGGCTCTCTATATGCATATCTATATATAGATATAGATTCATTGATAACATCTTTTAAAACTTTTTTATTCCTTTTAGGTACACATGACAGTAGAGCATATTCTGACATATGTATATGGCATATTACTTCCCATCACTGGTAACATCTTTTTTTTCAAGTTACATAAGTGTATAATAAGAATGCTTTATTATTTCACCACTTCATCTGTTTAGATTTAACTGGGTTCCAGTTTTGCTGTGTATCCTCTCAGGTATTTTCCACATGACATAATTTTTAATGGTTGCATAATATTTCAGATATGGAAATACATATCTGAGACCTCATTTTTGATTGCTCACTTTTTATGGATACTATCACTTTTCCGAAGCATGGTTTTTAATATTAATATTTATATAGTCAGGTTTATACCTTAAGGAGAGCTCTAAAACCAAGAGGCATGTTGCCTGGGGACAAAGACCTGGGAACTTGGGTATCCTCAGAGGATTTATCCTTGAGAAGCTTTGGAAACTCTCCTCTCTTGTGCTGCCTTGCCCAGGCTATCATCGAGGAAGCTGATATTCGGTGGACTGAAGTCCAGAGAGCAGTGCATGACTTTGAAAAAGATATTCTAAGAACCATATCCAAGAAGAAAGGGAGTATTTTGGCCACTGAGAAAGTGTTGAAGTACATCGAGGACATGAACCACCGGCGGGTGAGTTGGCGGGGGTTAGAGCTTCCAAAGGGAGAATGGGTTCATAGAATGACACAAATTATGCGTGTGGGGCTGCCTAACTTTGTATATGTTGCCCATATATACATGGTTTTCACATCCCCTGAAGAGTGTGTGTGTGTGGGGGTGTGTATGTGGTGTGTTTTAGAATGCATTTTTATCTAGGCTAAAACCAGTCAGGCAGGATGAATATTGGCAGAATATCTGACTTTTTTTTTCTTTTTTATACCAGAGATTGAACCCACTGAGCCACATCCCCAGCCCTTTTTATTTTTTATTTTGAGACAGGGTCTCGCTAAGTTGCTGAGGCTGGCCTCAAACTTGTGATTCTCCAGCTTCAGCCTCCCAAACCCCTGGGATTACAGGTGTGCATCACCATACCCAGCCAACTTCCTCTTTTCTGTTGTTCCTATTTGTCTCAAGATCTAATGTATTTTCTTGAAGAGGTGTGGGGCTGGGCTAGTCAGGTGACTACATGGAGTGGGACAGGTCAATCTCAAGCTCTTTGGATGTCCTTACTATTAGGAAATGGACACCAGGCTGGCATGTGAACGGAAAGAGAATGTGGGGGCCCATAATGTGTTCATTTCTGGGAGATTTTATATCATGGCAAGATTTGGGCCCTGGAAGACAGTTAGATCAGCTTGGTAACTCTAACATGCTATGAGTAATAGCTATCAGAAGAATATACGACCAACAAGAATCATGAGATCATTTTGTCAGGAAAGTCCCCTATACCACATCCAAATAATCTTGAATTTAAAAGCATTGTAAAATCCACATGGGGCAGACCCAGTTTTCTCTGCATCTTGATCCTAAGTGCAATGCCATCACATGGCTTTCTTGGGCAGAAATAGAGGGATCTGAAAATAAACGACTAAACATTAGGGTTCAGGTTTGGTTTGCACCCCTAGGTCTACTTTTCAAAACAACAGAAAAGAAATTCATTAACTTATGCTTTTTGTTTGTTTGTTAGGATAATTTGAGGGATAAATTACGTTTGAAAAATATTTCTCTCAAAGTTCAGAGGAAAAAACTTCTTTTACAATTGAGGCAGGTATGTGGCTTGTTCTTCCTTTATTTATTTATTTATCTACTTCTCTATTTATTTATTTCGTTGACTGAATGATATCGCCCACACCAAGATGTCCCTGTCTTCATCCCTGGAATCTATTAATGCGTTGCCTTCCATGGTATGAGTAATTTAAGGATCTTGACATGGGAGATGATCCTAGGTTACTGATTGGACCCTAATATAATCTCCCTCCTTATCAGAGGGAGGCAGGAAGACGAGAGATGATGGTAATGGAAGCAGAGATCAGAGTGACTCCATTCATGAGAGAGGAAGGGGCCCTGAGCCAGGATATGTGGATCGCCTCCAGAAGCTAGAAATTCCAAGGAAAGGTTCTGTCCCAGAGCCTCCAGAAGGAAAGCAGCCCTGCTAACATCCTGATTTAAGTCCCAAACCCATTTTAGACTTCCGACCTCCAGAACTGTAAAATGATAACTTCGCCTAATTTTAAGCCACTGGTTTGTGGCAAGTCATTTTAGCAGCCATAGGAAACCAGCAGTTACTACGCAGGCACATGGAGGTAGATGGACTTGGACTGGATCTAAAAGACCCTGGTGACATATTCATTGGCCCCTTTGGGGGATATGGCTGAGGCAGCACAACCCGTACTGTGCTTTGGTGAATCTTTGTGCAGCTGACCCTAAGGGTTCCTGCTTAAAGGCCATAAGACAGACATGGCTCAGGGCCTCGGGGCATGACATGTGGCACCCTCCTCCTTGACTTTTATCACTAAGTCAAATATGAGTATTGATGTGCCAAATGTGGGCACGTGCATCAGAGGTGGCCGTGGACGGTGACACAAAACTGAGCGGGAAAACTAACTTACTTGATTGTGTCAGGATCCAGTGCTGCGGCATGCGACTAAATCAGTCAGAGTCACTCCAGGTGAATTGGGCTGAATAATCACACAGACACAGAAAGTACCTTTTTCTTGGGGTTCAGTGATGGCTCCTTGGCCCCAGCTCCCACAGAGAAGGCAAGGGAGGCTGGCAAAAGAGAGACAGCATGCCGATAATATTTACTTATTTTAAAATTTTTATTCTAATTTGTTATATATGACAGCAGAATGTACTACAGTTTATATTACACATATAGAGCACAACTTTTCATATCTCTGGTTGTATACAAAGTATATTCACACCATTCGTGTCTTCATACATGTACTTAGGTAATGATGTCCATCTCATTCCACCATTTTTTTTACTCCCTTTTCCCTTTCTTCCCCTCCCTCCTCTCTGCCCCATCTAGAGTTCGTCTATTCCTCCCATGCTCCCCCTTCCAATCCCACTATGAATCAGACTCCTTATATCACAGAAAACATTTGGCATTTGGTTTGGGGGGATTGGCTAACTTCACTTAGCATTATATTCTCCAACTCCATCCATTTACCTGCAGATTTTATTCTCTTTTAATGCTGAGAATTGTGTATATTTACCACATTTTCTTTATCCATTCATCTACTGAAGGGCATCAAGGTTGGCTCCACAGTTTAGTTATTGTGAATTGGGCTACAATAAACACTGATGTGGCTGTGTATGCTGTTTTTAAATCTCTAGCAATTAGAGATATGTAAATCAAAACTACTTTAAGACTTTATCTCACTCCAGTCAGAATGGCAGCTATTAAGAATACAAACAACAACAAGTATTGGCGAGGATGTGGGGAAAAGGCACACTCATACAGTGCTGGTGGGACTGCAAAACGGTGCAGCCAATATGGAAAGCAATACGGAGATTCCTTGAAAAACTGGGAATGGAACCACCTTTTGACCCTAGCTGATCCTACTCCTCGGTCTGAAATCCTATTTATTGAGGGGAAGACACCCAAATGAGGCAAGGGATTGGGTTTCAGGGGGGGTAGCCCAGTCCCATTGGGTGACGCCCACTCCCAGAGCTGTAATTCCTTGCTGAGTGAAGGTGAGGCCCACTTGCTTTCGCACTCCGAGCAGAAGCCAGTCTCGCACCTTCATCGCTCAAGGCTAAGGGTACATGCTCAGCTCCTCCACGCTCAGCTCCTGTTCCTGGCGGCCCCCGACAATCCTGGAAGATCTCGACAAGCTGGAATAGCTGTAATGACATGACTAAGGACAAATGTGAGTTCCTGCACTTTGATCCCCTGAAATACCTGTACCAGTACCTGCTGGCTACGCCCTAGGGACCTGATGGTCAGCTTGGCTGGAATGCTGTGGCCCAGCTGCCCCCATAGGAACATGGCGCCCGGACCAGGAAAGGGCTGGCCTTGCTCTGCGCTGTTCTGAGTAGCCCTGACCTGGAGTTTTACATCCGGCGTGAGCTCCACCCTGGGAAGAACAACAGACTAGAGTTCATGTAGAGTGAAGATATTGGCGAGGGGAGTGGAAAACACGAGGGAAGATCTGGGACGATGGGCCCAGGATGGCCATGACCACTGTCTCAGAGGACTTATGGAGGGTGAACATACCAACTGGCAGTGCCCTGAGGCCTGAGATAGGCCTGGGCTGGAGGTGTCAGGGAAAGAGCTTCGAGTCAGTGTAAGAAGGATCGTTGCCCCAGTGGAGCTGCCTACAGATCGTGAGTTTTTGTTCTTGGAGTCCATGCAGATTTAGCCATTTTGAAACAGGGACTTTAAGGTTGACTTGGGAGGAGAAGGATGACCTCCATCCACACACCATTGCTGCACAGAAATGACACAGATTGGACCCTGCACTGTTGAGCTCAGACTAATGTGTGGTTGAGAGAAGGGAAGGAGGCACAGTGCTGTACAGAGGCCACCACAGCAGCAAAGACCCAGAGCTAAAGCTTTTTGAGGTTCAGGAGAGAGGTTGACTCCCAGGTATAAAGAACAGGTTGGAGCGTTGGAGAAGGAGGATGGGTCATATTTGGGCGTAAGGACTTTATGTTGTTTGAGGGGAAGGGGAAGAAGCAGCCCTGGAACTCACACAGCCAGAGCAGAGCACTGTGGGGAACAGCAGCCCCTGAGTTGAGCTATTGCCACCACAAACATAAGATGGCAGAAGCCTGGTGGGGCCAATCAGAGAGGCCATGCAGACACACCTGCTCTACAGGAATGCCCTAGGATCAAAGGAGGGGAATTTACAGACTGCTTTTTCTGGGGTTTCCAGATTTTAAAATGACTTTTAATGGCCCGATTCCTAATTTTCCTTCACATCCTTGTTTGGGTACTGTCTCTTCTGGGAAGCCTGCCCTGGCCTGGTTGAGGGCTCTGGGTGCACTCTGCCCCGGTCTGCCCACTGCCCCCCACCCACACCACTCTTGAGTTAGCACCTGCGGCCGTAGACCCTCATATGTATTCCTCAAGGCCAAGAAGCATTACATTTACTCTAATCTATCTCCAGCACCTAGCACCATGCCTGGTACTGAGCAGATGTCCAGGACATGTTCATTGAATGACTAAGTGATGACCGACTGCCAAAGTTTCACCAAGTTGCAGGTGTGAAGTCACACCTGAACATAACATCTTTTCTTCTTTTTGAGCCGTAGAAGGAAGAGGTGGGCGAGGCTCTCCATGACGTTGATTTTCAGCAGTTGAAGATTGAGAATGCTCAGTTTTTAGAGACGATTGAAGCACGGAATCAAGAACTGATCCAGCTGAAACTGTCATCCGGAAATACCCTGCAGATCCTCAATGCATACAAAGTAAGGCCCACCCCAGTGCTGAACACCCCCACCAGGCCTACTGCTTCCAGATTTCCAGCCCCCGGATGAGGACTAGGTTTCAAACCCAACACTTCAGCATCCAAATGGTCCCACAACCCTGGCTGCACATGAGAACCATGTGGGGAGGGTTTTCTTTTGTTTCGTTTGGGTACCAGGAATGGAACTCAGGGTTGCTTAACCACTGAACCACATCCCCAGGCTTTTTATATATATATATATATATATATATATATATATATATATATATATATATAATTTTGGACAGGGTCTCACTAAGTTGCTCAGGGTCTCTGAGTTGCTAAGGCTGGCTTTGAACTTGCAGTCCTCCTGCCTCAGCCTCCTGAGCCTCTGAGATTATAAGCATACAATACTATATCCAGTGAGATTTTCTTTTTTAAAAAAATAAACCAATGTTCTAGTCCTACCCTAAGTGAAATAGGGATAAATTTTACACACACAGTTTTACACACCACCGCATTTAGGGCCCTGTTTAATGTAGGCACATAGTAAGTACTTCCCTGCTTCTAACCCTGCAAAGGAAAAGAGTCTTAGCTATAAAATCAGAAAACTACTAAATTATTTATCATCCAAATGCAATGCTTTTGGGAGAGAAAAGGCACTATTAATAATTAAGCAGGGATTCTGGGCATGAATAGGGCCTGTCCCCAGCAGACCAGGCCATCTGGTTACCTTCTAGCAACCACCTAACGTAGTGGTCAGCAAACTGGGCCAATGTACTTCCATCCGGTGTCCTGTGAGCTAAGAGTGGCTTTTATAGAACATCTGCAACTGACTGGATGATAGAGAATGCTAACTATGAAACCCGGTTAGGCAAAGTTACTTCTTCTCTTGAAATTCCATTCTATTCCCTAGTAGACCCGTACTCCAATATATCATACTCAATTATAATTTTATCAATAAAACATACGATCATCAATAAAACATTTGTAGGATTTGGGTTTTTTCTCTTATTAATATAAGTGAATATGTAATAGTTATGGTTGTTTTGCCTCTGGGCCTACGAAGTCTAAAACATTCACTAACTGGTCCTTTATAGAAAAAGTTTGCTGTCTCCGGGCCTAGTGTCCAGGTGGCAGTGGTGGCTGTGAGCCTAGATAGGTAGCTTACAGGTGGCCTTCATTTGGCCCACACAGTGTCATTTAAAAATGTAAATTTGAATATGCTTATATCAGGCTGATGCTTGTCCAACATTTTTCTTTCATAATGGAAAACACGGAGGCTCCGAGATGCAGAGCATTAGCAAGATTCAAGCCACAAGTTAGTGGCAGAGCCAGGATGCCCAGCTCAGTGTGTGTCCCCCTCAGCTGCCTTCTCCTGGGTTACAGTATGTAGAAAACATTGTGCCGGCATTCTGAAGTTCATGTGTCACGAACGTCCAACTTTTAGGTTATCTCATCACACTTGGTATCTGATCACTGTTTTTTCAAGATGAAGCCAGTCCCTGGGCCTCCCAGGCCTTTGCTGCGGACCACCTTGGCTAACAGGTGGTAGGTCACATTGGACCTGGATCTTATCCTCTGGAATCTAACCAGCACAGGACCTGTCTGGTCTTGGAATTTGGGAAGTAGAGCTACTGCTTTATAAAGCGAATCTGCCCAGGGTGCAGGCCCTGAGCTCTGTGAGGTCGAATCTAAGCTCACAGTGCAGACAGTGGCAACACCAGAGGAGCAGCAGCTGCACAGGCCACTGGGGGCCCAACAGGAGCCATTCTGGTCCAAAGCGCGGTGGCCACTGTGCCCATAGATCTCTTGTATGTGATGGCAAGCAGATGGCGGAACTTGGGGGAGCTGCCCCACGGGAGTCCAAAGGTAGACAAGAGTAGGTCAAGGGTCAAGCCGACCCACTTCCTCCATGACCCACTTCAGCTCTCCTGGGGAAATGGAGGCAGAACAGCTGTGAATGTCGGTCAGACCTCACCTGGGATTGCAGGGGGAGATGCTTCATCCGGGCAAGACGCCTCACCTGTCAGATGTAAGTTTTTTGTGCCTTACCACCCAGGATGGAATTTTACGTGGTCTGTGCTGTGGCCCCCAGCAGAGAATGTGCTCAGCCAATATTATCAAATGAACTGCTGGAGATGAGAGAGCAGCATGGTCACAGTCAAAGTGGAGGCCGAGCAGGGCCGTGCAGGGGTGTTGCTCCAGGGGGTCAAAACTGGCAAAGCAGAGCCAGAGCCCCCTGCCCGGGGGGACCTTAGGTTCTGGAAGTCATTCTCCTCCCCACTCCTCCTCTCTTCAGGCTGCACTTCTTTAAGACTCATTTCCTGCTGCACATCCTGCACGTGAGTAGGAGAACAGACTCAGGGGGCAGCGTGGGGCGGGGAAGGCAGTTCACTTGACAGTTTTGGCTGTGTGTGTGTGTGTGTGTGTGTGTGTGTGCGGGGGGAGACAGGTAACAGGAGGGGCCACTTTGAAATAAATATCAAAGACCCCAAAGTGGTCCTTGTTAAAAACACACAGAATAACTTCCCTCTATTAGCAAAAGTACCAAGGCCTACCTTCTGCCAAACACATCCAGTGCCGAGGGTCTAGTGCCTAAACAGCACAAGACAGATGAGGTCTCTTCTGTGACTTTCCTGAGTGATCCTGAATCAGATCATGATTACTCTCCTGTGACTCTATGTCCTCGAACCTGCCTGGTGTGTCTGATAGAGCACAAGCCTATGGCTTTTCGGCTGCAGTAAGTCACTCTTGACGGACAGAACTAGTGACTGGGTGCCCTAGAGAAGGTAGACTGCTAAGACGTCCCCCAGACCCTGCCCCCAGGTGCATTCACTCTTCTCATTCCAGCCAAGGCTATGAATGTGACAGCTTCGGTCATGAGGTTCTGCCTGTTACATTGGTTATGTCAGATGGCACATTTGACCTGAAGATGGGGAGCTTATCCAGTTGGGGCTGACCAATCACATGATCCTGTTGAAAGCAGAGTTCCTCTGCCAAGGAGTCAGATACGTGAAGCACAGGGGAATTTCCTAGGCCAGAATCTCTCCATTACTGCTTGAAGATAGAGAGGCCATGTGGAAGGCACTTAGCAAGGCCTCTAGGAGCTGAGAGTGACCTCCTGCTGGCAGCCAGAAAGAAAACGGGGACCTCAATGCTCCAACTTCGAGGAAGTACATTATTCCAACAATGAGTAAACTTGGAAGAGAACCCCGAGCCCCAGACGAGAATCACAGTCCTGGCCACTCCTTGATTTCAGTCTGGTGGGGATCATGGGCAGAGAATCCAGCCACCCTGTGCCCAGACTTCTGACCCATAGAAACTGAGAGAGAACAGATAGCTGTTGCTTTAAACCTCCGAGTCTAGGGGTAATTGGCTACACCACAATAGAAAGCTCTGGAAGCCTTTCCAGCGGCAGCCTCCTCAAGTGACCAGCATCTGAACAGAGCCTTGAATGCCAGCTCATGCCACACTTTGTGAAGACCCTGCCCCAATAGAGCCAGCCCTGGCCTTGCTGTGGCCCTTGCAGGTCCTCTCTGTCCTCTAAACATCCCCCTGAATGGCTGGCTTGCAGCGGAATCTTGTCCTGCCTCCCCCAACCCAAGCTGACCCCCTGAGTCTGGTCTCCTATTCAGGTGCAGGAGGCAGGGCAGGAAATGAGCCTTAAAGGAGTGCAGGCTGGAGAGATGAGGAGTGGGGAGGAGAATGACTCCCAGAGCCTAAGGTCCCCCCCGCAGGGGGCTCTGGCTCCGCTTTGCCTAAGTTTTGACCCCTGGAGCAGCACCCCTGCCCAGCCCTGCTCTGCCTCCACTGTGGGACTCTGCTGCTGCTCTCTCCTCTCCTCTCCCAGTTCTTTTTGCACCTCTTCCCCAGGCTCTTTCCTCAGCTTGGATTGTTGCTCTCTTCCCTCTTCCTGCAGCTGTCCCCAGTTCAGCTGTCTCTCCAGCATTCCTTCCCCAGACAACCTTCCTGTCCTGTCTGCTGTTTCTTGTTGCATTTATTTGACTGCCTCCAGATCTCTGAGCTGGCCTCCCAGAGGCAGGACCTGGCTGGCTACCCTAAACAGTGTCTGGGACAGGGTGGGTGGGTGGATTATGTGAGTTTGTTGAGAAGCACCCAGAAATTACTGGCTCCTTCCCTTGACCCACTCCTCAGCCAGGCAAAGCATATCTCACCTATTCTGGTTGACTTCCCCCTGGGGGACAGTACGCACAGGGGGACTAGTCTGAGAAGCAGGGACCTTGGGGAGCTGGTGAAGGGCAAGTGATGAAATGGGAACCTTTGAGGGAGCTTTGCAGGATCCCTCCGGCCCCCAGCATCATGGTCAATGGAGCCCATGGGATCACACTGCTTGGATTCAAATCCTGCCTTCCCCATCTCTGTGATCTTGGCCAAATTGCTTCAGTGACCTAACTGGAGATAATGGTAGCACCCACTTCCTGTGGAGTACCCCTCCCTCTCCATCCTCACCAGGTAGTCATGACAACCATTTGTCCAAAGTCCTCTGTATGCTAGGCACTAGCAGGATATCTCCTGTAACCTTGCCAAAATATAAGGTGAATGGACCAAGTTCAGAGGGGTCTGGGACTTGTACAAAGCATCCCTTAGTAAACAGTGGATTCTGGTGTCTCCAACCACTGTCCATCTCTCCTCCCCTGCCAGTTCTCAGACTCGAGGTCTCTGAAAACCTGGGCACCCGTGAGAAGGGCAAGCCCGAGTTCCTGGATGGTCCTGTTTTTCTGCTGTCTACCCTCCCGCCGTTTTGAGAGGCCTCTCAGCTCAAGACTCTCTGTGTTGTTGTGTTTCAGAGCAAGCTTCACCGAGCGATGGAAATGTTCATCTCTCTGGGCAAGGAGATCTTGCTGAGAAAAGAGCTTCTTGAAAAAATTGATAAAGAAACCATACAAGTAGAGGAGGTAGGAGAGGGCGAGACGTTTCTGACGTTTGTCTCTTGTCTGCGAGGATTTGTGTGAATGGCCACCCAAATCCAAGGTACTTGGTTACGTATCTCGGGAAGCCTAGACCAGAAAAATCAAAAGAGCTCTGAGCCATCAAAGCAGAAGGTGGACTTACAGCGCAGGAGTGTTACATTTACTGTGGAGTGAGGGTCCAGAGTGAATTAAAAATCTCACAGAGTCCACAGAACACATGCATCCATAAAATATGATATTCACAGTTTTGTCTTGCAATTGCATAGAAAATATATATAACATGGTCATATAACTGATATGACAAAAGTACACTTGACAACATACGATGTTTTGAATAAGAGAGAGAGAGAGAGAGAGAGAGAGAGATGCTCTTTTAAAAATATTTCTTGGTGCAGTGGTTGGCACTGACCTTGGTTCCTCGGTGCAGTGCCTATCTGTGAAGGATGGCAGACCTATGACCTCTGCCCCAGGCTCACTCCAGAACCTGTGGTCACTGTGTGGAAAGGTAAGAGGGATCAGCTGACCTCCCTACATATCTGGCCTGCAAGTTTGTTTTTTTTTTTAAGATTTTTTTTTAAGAGAGAGAGAGAGAGAGAGAATTTGTTTTTTAATATTTAATTTTTAGTATTTGGCGGATACAACATCTTTGTTTGTACGTGGTGCTGAGGATCGAACCCGGGCTGCACGCATGCCAGGCGAGCGCGCTACCGCTTGAGCCATATCTCTAGCCCTCTGGCCTGCAAGTTATCTCTTGCATTATTTTCTGAGCACATGGAGCTGAATTTTTGTAACTTGAATGCACACAGGATGTGACTCAGCTACACATAGGAAGTGAGCTTTTGGGAAGGATGGGAGAAAAAGAGCACTGAGCACCACAGTTAAATGGCCTGGCCTTGGGTTTCATGCTGCCAGCTTCTGGTCTTGAATAAACCTTTACTTAATTATTTTTTTAATTTCTGGTACTGCTGGGGATCTAATCCAGGGCCTCATATATGCTAGGCAAGCACTCTAACACTGAGCTGTATATATCTCTCTCCCATCTGGATAAGACTTCAAATGAGACAGGCCGGTTTTCAAAATGTAACATAGAGGTCACAGCTCTTGTTGTGGCAATCAGGTGAGACCACACATAATGATGCTTTGTCAACTCGAAAGCCATTAGTACAATTAGTGTTGTTGTCTTGAGTAGGTCTGAAGTGTGCCCATCAGTGTGGCCCCAAACCTGCCCCCAATGGCCCACAGGGTTGCTTGTGACTCAGTTTTGTCATGCCATCCACATCATATTTACATCAGTCAGGCTGTCATTGTGACCAAAATACTGACAGGAACAACTTAGAGAAGGAAAGGTTTCTTTTGGCTCATGGTTACAATGGATTCCGTCCATGGTCAGCTGGCTCCAAGGCAGAAACATCATGGTGGAAGGGCTGGTAGAGTAGAGCTGTCAGCTCACGGCAGCCAGGAAGCAGAAAGAGAGAAGGGGGGGGGGTTAGGGATGAGATAAACCCTTCCAGGGCACACCCCCTGTGTCCTACTTCACCTAGGTCCTACCTCCCAATGGTCCACCCACATATCAATGAGGTCAGAGCCCTCACGACCCAATCATTGCCCAATATCCTCACCTCTGAACCTCACTGCATCAGAGACCTTTTCAACACACAAACTTGTGAGGGACATTCTAGATCCAAACCGTAACAGTAGCCTCAATGGAGAATCAACCCTTTCTGCAAAAGACCCAGCCTCAGTACAGAGCGACAGGTGACAACGCTGAAACAGAAGCCAGTGTTCTCACTCCACGAAGGATTCTTGTGCCACTTACTTGTTTTCTCCTGGGGTTGATAATGATTAGATAACAAGTAAAACTTAAAATCGACTTTTAAAAGCCTACCATTCACTACTCAGTGTATTTAAATGCCCGGGATTCTCTTTGTTAACTTTTTGAAACCAGTTTTATTGAGATATAACCCACATATCATATCATTCACCTATCTCACCCATTCAAGTATATAGTTCAAAGGTTTATGGTGTATTCAGAATTATGTTAACTATCAGCACAATAACTTTTTGCAACATTTTCATCACCCCAAGAAAAAGCCCTGTATCTATTATAAGTCCTCTCCTCCCTACATTACCTCATTTCCTCTCCAGCCAGACAACTACTAATCTACTTTCTATTCCTTCAGATTTTCCTGTTCTGGACATTTCATATAAAAGGAGTCATAGAATATGTGGTCTTTCATGTCTGGCTTTTTTAACATGGAATAATATTTTCAAAGTTCACCTTGTAGCATGCATTAATACTTTGTTTCTTTTTTTGGATGAATAATTTTCTGTTGTGTGGATAGACCACATTTTATTTTTTCCATTCATTAGTTGATGGATATTTGGGTTTCTACTTTTTGGCAAAGATGAATAATGCTGGGTCTTGAACAGGTTTTTTTGTGACTATTTGTCTTCTTTTCTCTTGGACATATACCTCAAAGGAGACCATGAGTTATATGTGGTAATTCTATGTTTAACATTTAGGGAAACTGCCAAATTGTTTTGCAAAGTGGTTACACCATTTTAGAGTCCTACCAGCAATGTGTAAGTCTTCCAATTTCTGTACATTTTAATCAACACTTGTCATTTTAAAAAAAAATAATGGTCATTGCTGTTGGTGTGTAGTAGTATCTCAATGTGGTTTTATTTGAATTTCTCTAATGACGAGCATCTTTGGTCACATGTCTATACCTTTTTGGAGAAATGTATACTCATGTTCTTTGCTTATTTTTTAATTGGGTTATTTACTTTTTTATCCTTGAGTTATAAGACTCTTATCTATTCTGGACTCAGTCTCTTATCAGATATATGATTTGCAAATATTTTCTCCCATTCTGTGGATTTTGTTTCACTTTTTTAATGGTATTATTGTTTACAACACACCAAAGTTTAATTTTGGTGAAGTCCAATTTTTTTTTTCCTTTTACACTTGTTCTTTGGTGTCATATCTAAGAATCCTTTGCCTAATCCAAGGTCATAGAGATTTGCCTCTACGCTTTCTTTAAGAGTTTTATAGTTTTAGTTCTTTCATTTAGGTTTATGATCCATTTGGAGTTAATTTTTTAAACGGTGTAAGGAAATGGTTCAAAACTGAAAAAAAAAGAAGATGAAGTTTGTTCATAGATTTTGTTATAATAGCTTTTTTTGGGTCCTCTTGTGTTTTTCTCCATTTCTTCCTGTGGATCTGAATTATCATCTGCTATTACTTTCTTATTTAAATACAGTTTTGTTTCAACCTGCCGCCTTTATGCTGTTACCATCAAATATGTTACATTTTTATGTTATAGACCCTCCTTAATACACATGTATTATTCTATGCACTTGCTATTTAAATCAGAAAAGAGAAGAAATATGCAATAATATTATCTTTTATAATTATCTACATTTTTAAAAATTTATTTTTTTTTAAAAAAATGTGAATTCTGAATTCCTACCATCTATTGTTACTTGTTTTCAACCTAAAGAACTTCCTTTACCATTTCTCATAAAGCAGGTCTGCAATCAATGAATTCTCTAGGTTTTTGTTTATTTGGGAATGTTTTTATTACTTCTTCATTTAAAAAAAAATATGAAGAAATTTGAAGTGCCATCTTCCTAGCACTACAAGAGTCTCTAGGTTCATCTTGGGATTCCTGTTCCAGCTCCCAAATCGACCATCCCCCCAAGAAGTCCTGATTCCTTTCAAGAATAGCATTAGAAATCAAGATCTTTGTGTGCTCAATTGTTTGCTTTTATTATTGAAAAAATATTTTTGCTGGATATAAAACTTATGGTAAGAGTCATTTTAAATTTTTTCTCCTTTCATCCCATTGCCGTCTAGTCTCCATTATCTCACATGAAAGTCCACTGTTAATCTCCTTAGGCTTTCTTTCATCTTATACAGGGTGAATTGTTTTCTCTTGTTGCTTTGAACAATCTCTTTGCCTTGTGTGGATTTCTTTGTGTTTACCATACTTGGAGGTGTTCTTTGGGGATATAATTTTAAAATCAAATCTGGGAAGATTTCAGCCATCAAGTGAATATATTTTTTCTGTTCCTTTCTTCTTCTCTTGTTCTGTCACTCGCATTGCATGCATATCCATATTTTTTTTGACATTCAGTTAATTTGTTCTTTTTTGTCCCTGATTTTCATATTGCATAATCTCTATCAATCTACTTTCAAGATTACTGATTTTTTAAAAAATATTTTTTTAGTTGTAGATGGACACAATGCCTTTATTTTATTTATTTTTTTTAATGTGGTGCTAGAAATTGAACCCAGTGCCTCATGCATGCCAGGCAAGCACTCTACCACTGAGCCACAACCCCAGTCCCAAATTCTTTTTTTCTGATGGTTTAAATTTACTGTTGATTCCCTTGTGGGGAAATTCTACTTTCAGTTATATTAAAAAATATTAAATTTCAGTTATATTAAAAACCAATTTTCCATTTGGTTCTCTTTAAATAATCTGTCTTTTAATTGATATTCTCTACTTGATGAGGCATTATCATCATGTATTCCTTTAAGTCCTCAAACATGATTTACTTTGGTTCTTTGAATAGCTGCTTTGAAGATCATCAAGTCCACCATCTGGACTTCCCCAAAACAGTTTATGTTGCCTGCTTCTTTCCCTGTGTGGGTTGCACTTTCCTATTTCTTTGTCTATCATCTCATACTTTTTGTTAAAAGCATACATTTTAGATGATATGGTGACTTTGGGTAATCCCTGTCCTCCTTTCTTGGCTTGTCATCGTTTGCTGACTTGGTTAGACTAGGTCAGGAGTTTGCTGCTTCCCTTGCTATTAGTGACCTCTGATGTTGTTCTCAGAGGGTGCAGCCTTGGTCTTGATACAGTCTCCCTGACAACAGAGCTGATTTCTTTTTCAGCTGAGTTCCCTTTGGTTTTTCATCTTTCTGCCAAACTTCTGGCTGCCTCATTTGGCATCAAACCTAGCTATTAATCTCTATTAATTGCTACCCAATTTCTCTATTGCTTTCAACAACACCCCAAGACATCAATTGATCACATCCCAATCCAATTAAAGTCAGGGCCCTTTGCAGGGGCAAGTTGTTGCTAGTCTTTGAAGCTTGCCCAAACCTCAAGAGGATTTTTCTTTTTGTTTATGTGTGTGTGACACTGTGATGCTGAGGACTGAACCCAGGGCCTTACACATGCTAGGCAAGCACTCAACCACTGAGCTACATCCCCAGCCCTTCTTACATTTTTATTTTGAGGTAGGTTCTCACTGATTTGCCCAAGTTGGCTTCAAACTTGTGGATCCTCCTGCCTCAGCCTTCAAGTAGCTGGAAGTATAGTTCTGGCAAGAGGACTCTTCTTAGTGGTTTCTTTCTCTAACTCTGCTGGGCAGGGTGGTGCACATCTGTAGTCCTAGTGATTTGGGAGACTGAATTAGGATTTTCACAAGTTTGAGGCCAACCTCAGCAACTAGCAAGATCCTTGACAACTTAGCAAGACCCTGCCTTGAAATAAAAAACTAAAAGGACTGGAGAAGTAGCTCAGTAGTAAAGCACCCCTAGAGTCAATTCCCAGTACAAAGAAAAAAAAATCAGCCTTAAAACGGAAGGACATGCTGGGTGCAGTGGCACGTGCCTATAATCCCAGTTGCTCGGGAGGCTGAAACAGGAGGATCGTGAGTTAAAAGCCAGCCCCAGCAATGGTGAGGTGCTAAGAATTCAGTGAGTCCCTGACTCTAAACAAAATACAAAATAGGGCTGGGGATGTGGCTCAGTGGTCAAGTGCCCTGAGTTCAAAAAAAGAAGAACAACAATGTTCTGATACATGCTATACCATGGATGAATCTTGAGGACATTATGTTAAATGAAATGAGCCAGTCACAAAAGCACAAATACTGTATGATTCCATTTAGAGGGAGGACCTACAGTAGTCTAAATCATGGAGACAGGAAGATTGGTGGTAACCAAGGGGTGAAGGTAGGAGGAAATGGTGAATTAGTGTTTAGTGAGCAGAGTCTCAGTTTGACAAGATGGAAAAGTTGTGGAGATGGATAGTGGAGAAGTCACACAACAGTGTGAGTGTATGTAATGCCATTGAATGGCAAATTTTATATGTATTTTACAATAAAAGAAGACAGGAAAGTGAATTGAGACTGATCAAAGTGTACTTCAATACACAATTTTTCACATACATACAAATTAAGAATTCCTTAATAAAAGAGAGAAAGAAAGAAAAGAAAAAAAGGGAAATGAAGGGAAAGAAGATTAGTATTTCTGAACTGGATTAAGACATCACAATCTGTTAAAAACAAAACAAAACCCAAAACAAAAAAACTCAGCAGAACTTCATGATTTCCCTGCCCACTGAATATGGAACCGTTATCATTTGAACTACATGGAGCCTCTGGGGAGAGATGGCAGGGCCAGCAAGTCCTCAGAGGAGAAGTCACCAGGATTCCCTGGGGTAATTGGTCCTTTCCAACCCAGGACCGGGCCAAAGCCGAGGCTGCCAACAAGAAGTTGCGGAAGCAGCTGGCCGAGTTCCGGGCGCCACAGGTGATGATGTACCTCCGGGAGAAGATCCTCAATGTGGAGATGGAGAAGACCATCAAGATGTGGGAAAGGAAAGTGGAAATCGCAGAGGTGAGCCCCTGAGAGCCCCGTGGGCTGGGACTCCACATTTCCGTGGGGTTGTCAGTCTTTCTTGCCTGTGACATTTTGTTTAGGATTTTGTTTGGGGGGCTGACTATGGATGTTTGGGTGGGCTACATCTGTGAGAAATCTTAGCAGTTGCTTCAACTATTAAACCAAAATGAAGGATGATTTTAAAAACCAACAATTCCTTTTTCACCATTAGGGACACAGTATTTTTAGGTATCAGGGAGACACTCTGTAGTAATAAAGTGTTTGGAGGCTTTTGTTTTTGTTTTTGGTACCGAGGATTGAACCCAGTGGTGCTCAACCACTGAGCCACATCCTCAGCCCTTTTTTTATATTTTATTTTAGAGACAGGGTCTCACTGAGTTGCCAAGTGCCTTGCTAAGATGCTGAGGCTGGCTTTGAACTCACGATCCTCCTGCCTCAGCCTCCCAAACAGCTGGGATTACAGGCATGCGCCACCACATCCGGCAGTCAAGTGTTTTTATTTGTTTGTTTCCTTTTCTTTTCTTCCCTCCCTCCCTCCCTCCCTCCCTTCCTTCCTAGCTACATCCCCAGCCCTTTTTATTTTTTGTATTGAGACAGGGTCTTGCTAAGTTACTGAGCCTGGCCCCAAACTTGAATCCTTTTACCTCAGTTTCCTAAATTACTGAGATTACAGGCATGCACCACCTACTCCCAGGGAGTTGTTTTCTTAGTGAATTCTAGAAGCTTCTGAATCCCTCCACACCATAGGTAATTTGGTGGTTGCTACTTTATACATGGAGAAGCCAGTTTTTAAAAAATGAGATAACAATGGATTTTTAATATCACTCAGAACCCGATTCCATACATTGACAGAGTTACCGTGGGCCTTTGTCTTAAACTAATCCCACAGCCTTTGAATATGGTCCTGTGTGCCCAGGAAGTGCCCTGGCTCCCTGTGAGCTGTGGAAGAGAAATGGGCAATGTAGAGACACTGCACTGGTGTCAAGACTGCCACAGCCAGGATGCAAACCAAGGCCACTTGGAAGACATCCTTTAAATAGCTTCCGGGTCAGGCCGCTTGGAAAACTGGGGGCTTGGTGTCTTCACGTCTAGGACCTCACTCCACTTCCCTTGTTCCTTTCTCCTGCCTTTTCCCTGGTCACTTGGTGGCAGGGAGAAAATTAGGATTCAAACTTGGGCCCCCCAGACTCCAGCCGGAATCTGCAACTCCTCAGGCTCCCTAGAAGGATCTCCTGATGGCCACTTCCCCTTGGTGGCATGCTGCAGGGCAGAGTGCTGCCCCCTACAGGTGGCCCACACTTGTAGCAAGGCTGGATGAGTGCCCCATTAGGTATAGGCACTCAGATTTCCTCAACTGACCTTCTCCCCCTCCCCTTTTGCCATTTTGCAGATGTCCCTGAAAGGCTACCGCAAGGCTTGGGATAAAATAAAGGCAAGCCAGGAGGAATTGCAAGCAATTGGCTCCCCTGGGAAATAGCCAGGGGCAGGAGCACGGATGGCTGACCAAGAAATGATCCATTAAAGCACTCCCCTCTCTTCTAGTCACAGGGTCCTCTCACTGGTGTCCCGAATCCCCAGCCAGGCTGGCCATCACCTCCCAGGCTACATCTGCCCACGGGGAGTCTTCACCGCCTGGCCCCTGGAACCTGGCCCCTGGAACCATTGTCACTGAAAGAACCACAGGGCACGCTAACGGTTTGACACTTGTTAGCCCACGTTTAGTTCACAAGCACAAATGAAAGTGACCTTTCCGCATGTGGGAGTGGGACAGAGGAGGGAGAGCCAGCCCAGTGTGTGCTGTGGGGCCGTCCGTGGCAGCCCAGGTGTGCAACTATCAAAAACAGACACCCCAGCATCATGGCGAATGCCTGGCACGTGGCATCCTGAGCTTCCTCTTCAGTTTGGTGGATTAGCTCCCCTTAGACTAGACACCGCTGCCAAAGAAAACAAGCACGAAGAAAACCAAGATGATTTCTTGAGGCTGATGTAACCTGTTCTGACCTGCAAAAGACCCGCCCTCCCCAGCCTCCCCACCGTAATAGTCATAGTACATGGGTTGAAGGGCCGCCTCCGAAGATCTGCCCGATTCCCGGAGACCCTTTTCCCTAAAGTCTAGCTCATCTCTAGTGCTGTTCCTCAGCTGTGAAGTCATAGTGGAACTACTTTGTTCTTGGAAGGAGGTTTGGGACCGTCTGGTGTGGCTCACTTCAGAATGTGTGCTCCTGTGGCTCACTTCAGAATGTGTGCTCCTGTGGCTCACTTCAGAATGTGTGCTCCGTGTCACGGTAGCGTGCTCTTCGAAAGAGGGACGAGGCATAAAATTGTCCCAGTGTTGGAGTGAGAACAGGGGATGGTCATCCCTGGTAGTCATGGACATGATCCAGTCGCTGTAATCTTCCACCCTGGTGTATATAAAGATGCCTGGGCATGTATCTCCACCTTGGGTCAGGATTCCTCTCAGGATCCACAGATCCAACTGCTGTAGCTGGCACATCATGGGGCTTCCTGCTTCCCCCTGCGACAAAGGACAGAAGGCTTCAGGTCTTAGAAAAACATGTTTTCTTTTCTTAATAGATCCTTGTGCTGTTTGTTCTAGAAATGTTTTACACGGGTTCTCCCTGGAAATAGGGCAAATTGAGGGATACTATTTCAAATCTAGACAGCCACCACCACAAATTCCAACATGATTTTCCTTTTATTATGCAAATTATTTGTGGACTCCTACGGTTGCCTGAAGTTTCCTGGTTCATACTGCATTTTCTTGTCCCTTTCATGTCCCCAGTACTTTGACTATATCTTCCCTCTTTGGGCTTCTCATTCCTCAAATATTGGTTTTACTTACTGTCCTTGAATGCATGCTGTTCTCCCCTTCTCCTCCCTAGCTTGCTCCCATCTTTCACCTAAGCTGCCCCTTTCCACCTGCAGTTCCTAAGGGAATGGCTAGAGAGTGGGGCAGAGCCCCCAGGGAATGCCCACTGGGCTGGCCTCCCAGATTTCCCCACCCTAGCCAAGTAACGAGGCTCTCTCTGAGTCCAAGTGGGGACACAGTAAATGCCTCTAACACATGCAAAGCTCCATGGTACCGTGCACACAGGATGCATTCTCTATCATCTTGATGTCTATAAAAGGCCACCAGTTTTCCACAAAAAAGTTGAGAAAAATGGGAAAAGCAACAAGACCATTACTAGGTATGATTTACCTTACTTGTCCCACCCACTCCCCACTCCAGGCCTCCTCTTAAAGGAATGTCCCACATCCACCTCTAGCCCATGGCCCGTCTTAGGTCTGCGAAGAGGGCTGTCCTCCAATGGCTACTCAGCCAAAGTGGACCAGTGAGGCCTGTCTGGCTGGAAGAGCAGGCAGTGAAATGTTGCTCTCACTGTTTGAACGCAGGCAGACCCCGAGTGTCTGACAAAAGGAGTAGATTCATCCAGGAGAAGCAGAGAGGCAGAAGAGTGGCCACTGCGGCCCCTTCCCAGGGTGAGGCCAGGGTGTTTGGTCTGTTTGGGGTATCCTCCTTCAATAAGCCTCCCTTTTCCTGAGGAAGTCACTCCAGAAGAGAGGTGAGAGTAAAGAGAAGAAAGAGCAACTCTGCAGGAAGGGCCTATCTGTACAGCCCTCATACAGGGGGAGGGAAGGGCTTTTCACAGGAGGAAACCCCAATATCTGACATTGACCAGCACTAGAGGAGAGTCTAGATTCCACAGAGGCTGGTTTCAGTGACTCCTCTCCTACAGACCTGCTCAGATATATCTGCACATGGAGTTTGGCACCTTCAGCCCATTTAAAAATCTGTGACTTAGACCTGCGTAATCATGCCACACTGAACATGGGAACTGGTTTGTTCATTCAGCAGATCTGTGTTGAGCCATCTGCCTGAATCCCACGGCATGCCCCCGCGGAGGTTCCCATGCAGGGAGGAGGAGCCTCCAGGCCCACCTGGACGAACCCAAGGCTCAGTCTCAGGATTCAGGTTCTACATTATTGTTCTTACCAAGCAGACGGCTTCGGTTTCCCGTTGTGTGTGACTGCCGCATCCTGTTTTCTGGAGTAGGTGTAAGGGACACAGGTCAATGTCTTTCACGGAGATTCTCCTCAGGATACTCATTGTCATGTGATTTCCTGTCTGGACCATGCAACAGAGAGCCCAAGAATTATTAAGAAGAAGGCAGTCCCCTGTGTCAGTGCAGCTGCAACTCACATATCCAAATGACAACAGGTTGATGTGCCCATAAATCCCTTTTCTTTCTAGAAACCAGAACCTATGTCTGAGTTTTTGTCATCGTTCTGGACTTGAATGTGTAAACAGGCAGAGAACAATGCACCCTTCCTCCACATCTAGAGAATGTCTATTGCCTTGTTTCTTTTCCAGGGATGGCTGGACAGTCAGCTCTAATCTAGGGAATAATATCCCCACCCCCA
Organism: Callospermophilus lateralis; assembly: GCF_048772815.1. Classification (NCBI taxonomy): domain Eukaryota; kingdom Metazoa; phylum Chordata; class Mammalia; order Rodentia; family Sciuridae; genus Callospermophilus; species Callospermophilus lateralis. Next base: position 41,646,277 of record NC_135322.1, read on the forward strand.
CTCCCTACCCCCCATAACCTTGTGCACATCTCAGGCTGTCCACTACCTCTGTACTTCCAGTTTGGATATAGGCCTAGAGGAAAAAGGACCCATGTAATATAGAGATTCCATGATTGGGTGAGGGTTCCAGCCCAACTCCAGAACTTCAAATAGCCTGAATTATTACAGTAAGCCCTAGAACAGTTCATCTGAGTCACCCCACTGCCAGCACACACACAGCCTCCTCTAGGAGAAGGATTGCATTAACTGCAGACGTGGGATTCCATCCTGACACCCAGCAGTTCTGCAAGTCTGGTGGCTTATGCAGCTTTCTGTCCAGGAAGCAGATGGACTGGACCAGGTCGTCAAAATGCATGGCCGAGTCTGTCCTCAGGAGGGCTATGTTATTGCTCATTGAGTGGTTATCAAAGTCCTCGTGGATGATGATGGTATCGACTGGATACTCTGTGTGAGCAATATTTCTGTGATCCATGTTAGCTATACCAACAATAACTATGGCAGACTTCCTGGAGAGAGAGGAAGAAAGAGAACATTGAGAAGCTAAGGCAACCAGGAGCTTCGCATTTCCAGTTGCCTTACTTCCCAGCCTGGAATATGGGTATCCGACTCATCTTCCCTGGGCTTGCTTATTTATTTATTTATTTACTGGGGGTACTGGGAATTGACCTCAGGGGTACTTGACCACTGAGTCATATTCCTGGCCCTATTTTGTATTTTCTTTAGAAGCAGGGTCTCACTGAGTTTCTTGGCAAGCCTCACTTTTGCTGAGGCTGGCTTTGAACTCAAGATCCTCCTTGTCTCAGCCTCCTGAGCCTCTGGGATTACAGGTGTTCGCCACCATGCCCGGCCCCTGGGTTTATTTTTACTCACTCCTTTAGATCAGTCTCCAGGCTGGTGTCTTCCCTTGGGAGCCTGAAGGATCTTTTATTTCACACCCTTTGTTCCAACACCTTGTTACAAATGTTAAACTTTCTATGAATGTTTTTAAAAACATGGTTATACCCATTGTGTAAGCCTCCTGCTTTTAGCACTTGACACTTTAAAACAAGCTTCTTTCCAATCTGATACTTTGTAAATACACTTTGGAGAAGTTCTGGTTTTACTAATGATGGAGTTAAGTTTAAGTTAAGGTGACAAGAAGTCCCTGGCTATCCCAGAAGAACAAAAGTGAAGTCAATCTAAATTGGGTCATATCACTTACCGTCTAACTCTGAGAAGCTATGATATGAGAGGAGGGGCTAACAGCAGGAATCTGAGACAGCAGGTCTCAACCAGACTCCTCCCAGGTGGACAAGAACGAGTGGTCACTCTACCCAGGGGGAGAAAATAGAGCGAGCTCAGACTTCTCTATAGCAAAATTCAGTTCTAGAAACCAGAGTGGAGTAGGTGGGGCAAAGCCTTTAAAATCTTCAAAAAGAAAGAAATCATAAGGCATGAAATCTGTCCTTCAGTGATCATCCAGGTTTAAGGACAGCACAATGCTTTTGAATATGCAAAGACCAAGGAAATGTGGTTCTTGGGAGCCTTTTCACAAACTACACAAAGACGCATTTTAGCCAGACCTAGTGTCCAATGGAGGAAATCCAGACAAAGGACTGTTGGGGTATGTGAAATTCATTTTAATATTGGACTAAAATTAAAACAAAAAACTTTCAAAAGTTTATAGATTATAACAAAAATGTAAACCCTTGCAAAAATCAAATAGCATAACAAGTTAGAAAGTAAGTCAGAGATAGGTATGTAAATGTTTTCATCTTTTTAGGAGTCTAAACTATTATTCTTTTACAGCTAATATAAGAAAAAATGTTGGGGCTGGGGTTGTGGCTCAGGGGTAGAGAGCTCACCTCGCACAGGTGAGACCCTGGGTTTGATCCTCAACACCACATAAAAAATAAATAAGTGAAATAAAGGTATTGTGTCCAACTACAATTAAAAAATAAATATATATTTAAAAAAAGAAAGAATGCAATATGTAAATACACCAATGAAATGAAGGGAACACCAACATACCCATGTAATCCATTAAAACTGGATGATAAAAAAGGAGAAAAGAAGTGAAAAGATAGAAATCCTGGCATTGGCCACTGCAGAATCTAGAAAGAACTGTCCAGAAAGAAGCAGAGGATTGGGGGTCTTGCATGAAATTACAGATCTAAGCTAAAGAAGATTTTCATTCTGAAAAGCAGAATGAAGAAACAAATTTGTCAGCAGAGACACCTAAAGCAAAAGAAATGTCATATAGTGAAAAGAAAAACAAGAAATAAAAACAGAAAATGCAACCTGAAACAAGAAAGAGAAGCAGGAGTCAAAACCCAAACATCGGCTCAGAGAAGAGCATTAAGTAAGGTGACAAAAGGCTCTTAGAGACGACAAAGAATTCAGTCTATGGCAAAGTGACACAGTGCCCAAGTAAAAAAATCACAGGAAATAAGAGGAGAAACAGGCTTGTTCTCAGTAGGAGATTTCAACTCACTTCTGTCAGTCTAGTACACTGATCAGGTAGACCTCCTCTTCCCATTTTTTTTAAAAAGTAACAAATTATACATCAAAGACAGAGAGTGAACTTTTGGGAAAATATTAGCATGTTCCACATATAACAGACAACCTCAGCAAGTGGCTAAATAACTCGCTATGCAGCATAATTCGAATAATGTTAGGAAAAAACTAACAGAGGACCCTAGCATCTGGATACTCTAAAACTCTGTCTTTAATAAGACACTTGAGTCAAAGTGAAACTCAAAACCAGAACTCAAAACTCAAAACCAGGACTAAGTGATAGAGAATAGCAACAATGAAAACTCTAACGGAAAAGCAGAGCTTCCGAACTTCCGTGCAGGGCCCGTTGGCAAGAGCAATGGAGATTATATAAAGGCATGTCTTTTTTAATTCTGTCTTTCCACACCTAGGTTATTCATACTACACTATATTTGCATGTGTGTGAAATAATGTTTGTACAAGTCCACTGCAGCATTTTTGGTACTAGTCAAAGTTGGAACAATTTCAATTCCCATTTTTTTTTGGGGGTGGGGGAGGCGTTACTGCAGATTGAACTCAGGGACACTTGACCACTGAGCCACATCCCCAGCCCTATTTTGTATTTTATTTAGAGACAGGGTCTCACTGAGTGGCTTAGTGCCTCACTTTTATTGATGCTGGCTTTGAACTCAAGATCCTCCTACCTCAGCCTCCTGAGCCCCTGGGATTCCAGACAGGCACCACCACACCCTGCTTAAATTTCCATTGTTAATGGACTGTGTAATTATATTATATCCACAATGGGGTATTATACAGCTGGCAAAAAGGTCATAAAATATGCAAATATGATTCTTATCTATAAGATAAATTCTCCAAAATTATCAAGTGAAAAAAGTTAAGAGAGGAATAAGGTAGATGGTGTGTTCGTAGCTGTATTGGGGGATGTTGTGGAATGAACTGTGTTCCCCTGCCAAAAAAAAAAAAATTCATAGGTTGAAACCCTGACCACCAATGGGACTGTATTTAGAGATACAGCCACTGAGAGGGTCATTGACGTTAAAGAGGCAGGTCTCTAATTCAATAGGACACTAGAGATAGACACTAGGGATGTCCACATAGAGAGAAAAGGTCACGCGAGGGCACTGCTGGAAAGCGGTCATCAACAAGCCGAGGAGAAGGGACTCAGGAGAAATCAAACCTGCCAATACCCAAACTATGACAAATTTCTTTTGTTACCCCTAGCAAATTGATACAAATTTTAGCCCTGGAGTGCCACTGTACGAAAGTGGCTTTGAACTGGGTTTTACGCCAGGGTGCCTCTGTGCTGGGGACTTTTGAGTGGCAACTGAGGAGCAAAGTGGCTTCTGCTCCATTCTCTACGGGCAGGACATGCATTCTGATTTTACTATAATCACAGAGGCACCGACTTTTTTTTTTTTTTTTGGCTGGAGATCCCGGGGATTGAACTCAGGGGCGCTGGACCACTGAGCCACATCCCCAGATGCGGCAGAGCAGGTGGTGAGCCAGAATCCAGCCCCCCTGGCAGTGGAAATCAACCCTATCCTGCAAGGTGTCTCCGGACTGAGAAGAGAACAGCCACCCTGCGACCCCACCCTCTGGCCTCGTGAGCCCCAAGGCAGAGGTACTGGCCTGTTTTGAAAGGCAGATGCGATGGTGAGGATCCAGAACTCGCTGAGGATGCAGCCGAACGCCAGGTGGGTGTACTGCAAGTCCTGTATCGACACCACCCAGGGGAACTGTGTGCTGGTGACCAGGTCCTCCTCGGAAAGGTCCCTAAGTGGGGACTTCTGGAGGCCGCAACCTGCAGAGGGAGTGCGGACCTTACTGTGGGGCAAGGGGTTTGTGGCCGCCTACAGGGCCACCAGCCCTGGGACCCCTCTCAAGCTGGCTCTCCGTCTTGCTCATCATGATTCTACCACCCTGTTTCTTTTCTTTCCTTCTCCTAGGTGGTCTTCCACATTAAAGATGCTTGATGGCATCTTTGGACCAAAACGTCACATCCAACATTGATACTAATGCTCATTTATTGAGCACGCAGCCCTACATGCCAGGCAATACCTGAGCTCTTCTGAATACGTCACCCGTTCCCAAAGTGTCCTCTGGGACCTGGGGAGTCAAGATGTTTTTCTTCCAGGTTAAAACTATGATTTGCTTTTCTTACTCTCCTTCTGTAGGTGGAATTTTCCAGAGGCTTCATGATGTCATCCCTCAGATGGCCAATAGTGTGTGTAAATTTGTGTGTTCTTGTGTTTTAAGTTTTTCCTAGTTTAATTTTTTAATATGGTAAATACAGAAAGCTATAGCTCCATAAAACAAAAAGTCTTTGGACATTGCTGATAATTTTTCAGAGTGTTAAAGGGTCCTGAGAAAAATTTGGTAATTGCCTGTATTCCCTACTTCACAGGATCCCCCCAACAACCCTGAAGGTTGGGCGTTGCCACTCTCAGCTCCTGGGTGAGAAAATCAAGGGTGAGGGTGACTAAGCACTTGTCGGTTTACACAGCTGGTAGCCTATGGGGCCATTCCAGACGAATCCAGACTCCAACCTCTCAACCTCAAGGTTTATGTTCCAGCCACAGTTTGTATCCTTGAATCCACCCTTGCTCTCTCCCAGCAAGCTGTGCGTCTCTCCCTGCTGCTGGGTCTGTTTTACTTGGAATAGATCCCTAGGGTCTAACATGGTGCCTGGCACCTGGCAGTTGCTCAGTAAGTTACCTAGTTCATGAACAAAAGGGCTCTGCCAGCTAAGGCTCCCTGACCTCTTGTCTTTGGGGGGCTAAAAGGTTCTGGCCACTGGGGGTTGTCTGTGTCCCCCACCAGTCCTGCTCAGCGTCTGCCTTCCAATTATTGAACTGGACAATCTCTTGGATAGCCTGGACTTTGTTTCCAGTGAGATTTAAATGTTGATTAATGGTTTAAATAGTATACTCCCCTACTAGTACTGGGTCGGTCCAGGGTGGTCCCGTCTTGCCCTGAATTAAAAAAAAAAAAAAAGTTCTCTACACATGGAATCATGGAGCTTTAGGATGTCAGAAAAGGAAGACTCTTAAGATTGATCCAGGGGCTGGGGCAGTGGCTCAGTGGTAGAGTGCTTGCCCAGCATGTGAGGCCCTGGGTTTGATTCTTGGCACCGCCTTTAAATAAATAAAATAAAGGTCCATTGACAACTAAAAAATATTTTTAAAAAATTGATCCAATTGGGAAGGAGTACCTCACAAATCAGTACAATTTTTATGTGACAGTTAAAGAAAATTAAAAATAAAACATATTTGAGACAGGAAGGAGGGAGGGAGAGAAAGAGGGAGGAGGAAAAAGAAAGGGAAGGGAATGGACGTGCTCAAAGCCCCAGGTGGGGTCAGCTGAGCCCCCCCCCCCCCGACTTTGTTGCACCCTGGGTTACAAGACGGCAGTTCCAGGGGCTACTTTGCTCTCTGCTGCCCTGTGTCTTCCTTCCCCAGTCAACATGCCTTGTCTGAGGAGCCCCACCCCCACAGGACTTGGTCCCTGTCTACTTTTTGGACCCAGAATGCCCCTAAGCAGAGGTGGGTGAGAGAGTGTCTGTCCTGGCCGTGCATTACATTTACCAGAATCTGAGCACTGCATTTACTCAGGGTAGTTTCTCAGGAGAGAGTCTAACGTGTGTTTGGGAAGGGCCTGAAGGCAGAGTCCAAACTCAAGTCAGCCTCTGAGGCAGCTGTGAGAATGTGGGGGAGCCACTTCACTTCTCTGAGTCTCCATTTCCTCTTTTGAAACATGGGGCAGGGTCCAGGACCCGCACACCTCTTAGAGGTGTAGTGAAGATCACACAAGGTGCTTTGCAGGCGGTATCCCTAAGACAGATAATGCTCAACCTCAGGGCAGAATGGACAACTGTATTTTTTAAAATCAAACGATTGCTTTGGTTGCTCTTTGTAAATCCAGATCTGCAAGCACCAATACTTACTTCTAAATTGGTGGCCTTGGGTCACAGGTGTCACATGATGAACACCCCCAGACTGTATGAATTTTACTATTGGTGACTGCACTTACAGCCATGCACTCCCCATCACAGAGCCCTGCCAGGTGTGGGCACAGGCCGATGAGTGATGGCCATGTGGAGATCTGTGACTCGAGAGAGTGCACCTGGAGTATACAGAAGAGGAGCCGAGAGTTCTGCCGTGAAGTCTGGGAGGTGACCTTTCCTGTCAGCGCCAGAGACAGAGTTTCCAAATCATGATACCATGGGTTACTTGTCACCTACAATATAGTATCATTAAAAGACCACAGAGGACCTCTCTATTATGGGACATCATGTGATCAAATATCTCATTAAGGGACCCTTGGAGATTTTGCTGGAACAATAACTAGGCTCACTGTTAGCAAGATGGTACAGTAAGGCCACAAAGTGCTTCAGGAACCACCAAAAGTAGGATTCCTTATCTACAGTCTGATTTTTTGTTGGGACTTTGGCAATCTTCAGAGTCCAGGCATTGATCAATCCCTCCTAACCCAGGTGCCTTGTGCATGTGATGGCTTGTGCCTTTCCAAAGCTCTAGTTGGCCCACTCAGTTGACCTCACTGACCCTTGGGAAGCCAAGTTGTCATGAGATCGGATGCAGAGATAAAATGTCTATCTGGGTCACTTAGCTGTGTTTTCTAGGCATCTCTTTGTCTCCTTGGGGCTGCAAGGAGGCGGTGGAGGTGGAGGAGACTGAGGCAGGTGGAGAGCTCCGGCATGTGCGTGGGGGTGGGCGCTGTCTTGTCTCCCATCTTTCCTGGGAAGGCAGGGCCCAGCCAGCTGTGGTGGTCGCAGAGTGGGGCCAGTCCTGATGTAGTGGGCTTAGTCGTCAGCCGGCCCCTGTCGGCCTACCCTTTTGCGGGTTGGAACTCTTAGTCCTAAAGATCCTGGAGATCAGGCGAGGAGGGGATTGCAGCTGCCACAGTTGCCACCTGAGGCTCTGGCTGGCAGGCTGCAGGCCACCTACAGCAGAAGGAGCCCACGCTGTTCCCAGGAGCAGCCCCATACTAGGTGGTTACAGTTGGCAGAGGGCAGGGTCGGTCAGGCTGCTGACTCTCTGCCTGGCATCCCTCTCTGCAGCCTAAGGCTTATTTTCCTACCCTAAGGAGTAGCCCTGGCATTGGGCTTCTGAAGCCACTTTCCTGCATCCACACCCTACGGTTCATGGGGATGCCTGTTTCCTGCTGTCAGAGCAAAGTGCTGTGTCAGCTCCCTGAGTCCCTCCCTGGACACTGAGGACTACTTCACTTCCTGGCCCAGGTGGGGTCAGCTGAGCCCCCCGACTTTGTTGCACCCTGGGTTACAAGACAGCAGTCCCAGGGGCTATTTTGCTCTCCGCTGCCCTGTGTCTTCCTTCCCCAGTCACTCACCGGGCCACTCACCGGCAGAGGATTGGAACAGGCAGAGCAGCACCAGCAGCACCCCTCTCATCTCTGCCATCCCCAGAGAGGACCACAGCGGACACCATGGGCAGCTGGGGAGACAGGAGATTCAGCGACCGCACATCCCGGCAAACACACCCAGGGTCTTCCTCACCCCCCACAAAGGGGTGAGTGCAGGGACCCTCGAAACCAACCTGTCACATCCCTAGTGCTTGGTTCTGTGCAGTAAAGGGGCACGATGTCCAGCTAGCAGTTCGTAAGATGGCTCAAGGAGAGAAGGCAGCCCACTTTTTTACAGTTTTCTTCTCAATGCAGCCTGGACCCTTGGACGTCCTAGAGAGTTAGGTCTCTGAGAAGGGTTTGTTTTGCCTCATGGAATTCAACCCTTGCAGTAACTCTGTATCCATAAAATGCTGCTGAGAGAAAAAGCAGGGTTTGGGTGGAAGCCCACCCCAGGCTCAGGTCTCTCCTGTGATTTGACCCCTCTATTCACCTCTGCAGGATTAAGTCATGCTGGCTTAATTAAGTCAACAGCCAGTACCTTTCCAAAGTTGCAGCCCCAGAATGTAGCTCATTCATTCACACAACCACCCAGGGAAATAGACCCTCTCATGAGCCTCATTTTACAGATTCACACAGTGACACTCAGAGACATTGAGAAAAACCAGCCCAAGGTCACACATCTCCCAAGCTGTGGACCTGAAATTTGATCTCAGGACCATCTGAATCCAGGCTCTTGGGTTCTTCGTGTCATTCCACATCTCCAGGCCAGCACCCTTGCTTCAAGCAATGCATGATGCCCTAAGAAACCGGGGTACACCGTTCTAAGTCACCTTGTTCTCCTCATGACACCGGATGTTCCTGGTCCTCAGGATGGTCTTCAGAGTTCTTCCATGAACTGCTCTCACTAAAGAAGAAATGAATTCACTCTGGCGGCCTTACACAGCAGAGCTCAACAGAGGAGTTTGTTCTACTACCTCGGGAAGAATGTTCCATTGTGGCATCGTGGTTACCATGGTGCCTCCAAGCAAACGTCTGGATGTGGGAACTCAGGAAGACCTGGGATGAAAAGCTTCTTGACATCTAACCTCGTCAGGCTCTGCCCAGGTCCGGCTGGGGAGACATCTCTTGCGAGATCACAGAGTTCTCACTGGTGGTAGCCTGGGTCTGTCTTTGCCCTCAGTACCCACCCTGTAGCTACCCAAGTCTGTCAGACTGCTGGACTCAGGAAGCCCACAAATGGGGTAGGTTGGAGGTTTCCAGTTCCTTCAGCATCCTATATCCCAGTGTGGTTCTTCAAGGGTCAGCCCAGTTTTCTTTAGCTCAGTGGGCTCAAGCCCAGTAGACCTGCTGGGCTAAGACATGGGGCCAGTTGGAATCTGTGCTTCAGCCATTTATGAGCAACTTTGGTTTCAGCACGAATGCCGGGACTCAAGGAAAGTGTTGACAGCACGGGGGTAAGATTTAACCCGGTGAGCCACAGAGGCTCACAAGCACCTGGCACTAGTGCTCAGAAGAGATGTGCTGTATGGGTAATGATGCCTGGAGGGAGACAAAATGGCGGGATGGGAAGGGAAGCCCCAGTCAGAAAGGGGCTGCTGTCTCCTGGCTCTGGTGGTCCCCTGGATGCCCTGCACACCTGCACCTATCACCATTAACCCCAGGCGGGAATGACTTCTGCTGGGAGAACAGAATGGGAAACATGGGCAGTGGGAAAAGTGAAAGTTGGTTTACTCCATTTATCTACCTTCCATTTACTCCCCATTGAAGGTCTCAAAGAACTTTCATGAACATTTTCTCATTCACAATCCAAGTCACCAGGGAAAGAAGAAGGTTAAGCTTTATAGATAGAACATGGTGGCTCAGAGTGTGGGAGTCACTTCCCTAGAGTCACAAACCTAGAAAGTGACAAGAACAGGACCAAACAAGGTCTTACAACTCCAGGGTGGGGAGCCATCTCCGAGTCTGGGTTTGTCAGTCTGGGCCACATGTTGCCTTTGTAAGCAGAAATGGTAAGTGGATCAAATCCATGGACTGCTTTTAAGTCACTGTACCCTGAAAGTCAAATTATAATCAACAGTCATAGGGACTAACTGATAATGAATACTTATACCATGTCTGCTGTGTCTATTAATGTAAATTTTAGTGCAGTGAAAAGTTTAATGTAAATTGAACTCCAATGAAAACTTTAGATTGTAAGTTACTCAATTTAAAAGGAATATTTGTAAATTTTCTATATGTCATTAAACTTTCCATTCAATTTTTTTTGGGGGGTACAGGGGATTGTTGAACCCAAGGGTACTTTATCATCAGCCCTTTTTTTTAGTAAAAAACAAAAGATTTATATCATCTGAAAAGAAACCAGAGTATATCATCCCCCCCCTTTTTTTAATTTTAATTTTGAGACAGGGTCTTGCTAAGTTGCTTAGGGCTTTGCTAAATTGCTAAGGCTGGCCTTGAACTTGTGATCCTTCTGCCCCAGCCTCCTAAATCACTGGGATTATAGATGTGCACCACCATGCCTGGCACCAATTTCTCACTATTAAATTCTATACATCACTAAACTTACAACAGAAATGCTAGAAAACATGATTATCATCTTGTACTTACTAAAAGTTTCCTCTTCTCTCTTTCTCCTGCTCCTGGGAGAGAATGCATTTCTTATTCCATTGCTCCTTAATAGGTTTATCTACATGATGTAATTCCTAAACTCTATATTAAGCACATGTGCAAGAGTTTCTCTGGGATAAATCCCCAGTATCAGTTAGGACCCTTGGCACCTTATTTAAGAAACACTTTAGTAGCTGAACATTTGAGAGATCAGTTCCACTTTGTCTTCTCAAAACTTTATAGTTCTCCACAGTAAGTCCTCTGTCTAGATTTTTTTTTTTGAGGTGCACAGTGTGGATCCATTTCTCACTGGATGCCCAGTTGAGCCAGCATTATATGTGTCTACAGGTCTCCAGTGCGACTTATATATATATATCAAAGTTCCATTTATCCCTGGGTTTGTGTCCAAGATCATTCTCCTATTATATTGGTCATTTGTCATTTGCCCTGTGAAAATTCCACACAATCTAAAATATTACAGCCTTTTATGTCTTAATATCCTACCTAATTATTTTTCTTTAGCAGTATCTTGAATATTCTTGGCACTTTGTACTTTTATATAATTTAGAAACAACTTGGCAACTTATATACATACACAAATGAAACCTTGCGAAGATTTGTATTCGAATTGCATAGCATTTAAATATCAGTTTTTGTGGATAGATTAACATCTTTACAATATTGAATCTTTTTATCCATAAATACAAAATATCTATCATTTAACTAGGTCTCCTTTAAGATTTTTCAATAAAATTTTATGATTTTTCCACATAGACCTGGTACATCTTTTGATAGAATTGATGCCTAGATATCTTATACTTTTTGGTTTCAATTAAATGATGTCTTCTCTTACTATTATGCTTTAAAGCCATTTCTTACTATTTGAATTTGTACTAATCTATAGTAAATTTATCATAAAAAATCTTATTTAGATTATTTTGTGTTTTCCACATAAATAATCATATCACTTGCAAGTAATGAAAATTTTGTTTCTTCCCTTTCAATTGTTACTCCTTTCATTTCTTGTCTTATTGCTTTGGCTAAGACCTTTAGTACAAAGCTGAATAGAATTGGCAATAGAGGGTTTCCTTACCAAACTCATGGTCAAAGGAAAGGCTTCTAACTCTTCCCATTTAAAATAACATATGATAGAAGTTGTTAAGTAGATTTACTTAATTAGGCTAAGGAATAACCCTTTTATTTCTAAGTTTGACTTTGTTTTAATAAAAATCTAAGGCTGAATTTTTTCATGACTTTTTGGCATTTATTGAGATAAGGATATGCTTTTTCTTCTTTAATTTGCTAATGTGCTTAATGAAGTTTATGGACATTATTTTCTCTTTTGAAACACTATTATTCATCAATGTTTCAAATAGGATTTTTGGTGAGCATCTTTATGAGTTATACTGGCAGCGAATTTTTCTTTCATGTACTCTTCATGTACTCTTCTTCTTAGTTAAACTGGCTTCATGGAATTAGCTAGGGAGATAGAAATGACATGTTCACTGAAATTTTGCAGAATTAATTTGAAAACTCTCTAGGTCTGATATTTGCTTTGTGTGGAGATTTCTAACTATGACTCATTTTTTTTAATTCCTCCCGGACTATAATGACTATTTATCTGTATTTGTTCTTTATCTCTGGCTCCTTTTAAGAACTTTTGGTACACTATGACTTCACTATAAGTTGAAGCATGAATCCCTTTTCATTTGTTCTGTTCAGGATACACATGTTTCCTAGATTTGTGTGTTTATATTTTCTTATGGGTTCTGGTTGTTGTCTTTTCAAATAATGCCTCTTCTTTAGGCTCTCTATTCTTTATTTCTGGGGTTCCAAATAGGTATATGCTAGACTTTCTCATTTTATTCTTCATATCTCTTGTCTTTTCATATTTTTATCTTTTTATCACTCTGTGTTGTGTTCTGGGTGATTCTTGTGATATACTTTTCAGTGTATTAATTCTCTTTTCATCCATCTTTAATTTTCTGTTCAACCACCTTCTGGAGATGTTTTTGTTTATTTGTTTGGTGCATTTGTTTGTTTGTTTTTTTTAATTCAACAAAGAAACTTTTTTTCTTTTTGCTATTTCTAGAAGATCCATTTTAAGGTCTCTGTTTATTTCTGATTATATTTTCCTGGGGTCTTATGTTCCTTAATACATCCTTCATCAAACACTTCATATATACATATATCTGTTCTATATTTGGATTCTGACAGTTCCAAGGTCAGCTCTTTGAGAAGTGGAGGGATTCTAAAGTAGTTTTTTGTTTTGTCTCCTACCTGGCACACACAAGTGGCTCCTTGTACCTTCAAAATACTTGCTACTTTTTTCCTCTTGCCTATATGGGTGCCCTAAGGGTCTAAATTGAACGTACTTTCTCCCAGAGAGAATTTGCTCCTGCTTCTGCTGGCCCCAGAGGGCACCACTAACCAGGCCTGTGGCTTGGCTTCCTGCTCTCTCCACTGGTTTGTTTTCACAGCTGGGGCTGCTGAGAACACCTGCCCTAAGGCGACCCTTCCTCTCCCAGCTGGTGCAGCTCTGACCTCAGCTCACTTTTCTTGGAATCTTCTCCTGGGGATTGTGAGATTAAAGATAACTCAAAGGGGTGTCCCCTGTGCTGTGTTGCATGAGAGGCCTTCTCAGGCCACCTGGTCTGCAGTGATGCTCCAAGTCAAAAGGGGCTGAGCTTTGCAACCCACCATGTGCTGGAAGATGTACTAGTGGCTTCCCGGTGGAGTGAAATGTAACTTCGAGTGGTCTCATATTTCCTGTTTGCACCCCTGGGTTTGGTGTTGCTATTTGGTTTTATGCATCCTGTCTTCTGGCTGCTTTTTTTTTTTCTCTCTCTCTCTCTCTTTCTGACTCGAAGTCATCATACCCTTGGATTCACTTATTCCAGTACAAATGAATCACACTTGAGTTCGAGCCACTCTTATTTCTGAGTTACAGTATTTGTTTCCATTTCTCATCACTGTACACTTTGCTGAACCTCTTTAGCCTTCCTTTCTCCCCCAGCCACCCCTCTCTCTTTGTGAATAGGGGCTATAATGACACACAGGATCGACATGCCCATGAGCCCCCCGGGTGGACCTTCAGCCACAGCCAGATCTGTCAGATCCCTTCATCCCTGAACTTGAGCCTTGAGCCAAGGGTCAGAGAGATTGAAGCGGATGGACCCACTCATTCAGGCCAACAGAAGGTTCTGGTTCTGCTGCCACCTCAAGGGCACGTCCCCATCCCACCCTCCACAGATGTTTCTCCTGTGAAATCTCACCAGCATAGCAGCCGGAGGAAGTTTCCTTTGTTACCAACCAAAGAAAACCTGACTGATACTGGGTACAATGGCGCACGCCTGTAATCCCAGCAATTCAGGAGGCTGAGGCAGGAGGATTGCAAGTTCAAGGCCAGTCTCAGCAATTTAATGAGACCCTAAGCAACTTAGTGAGGCCTTGTCTCAAAATAATTAAAATAATAAGGTACTTTAGTGGAAAAGAACCCGAGTTTAAATCCTCAGTGCAAAAAAAAAAAAAAAAAAAAAAAAGAAAGAGAAAGAAAGAAAAAGGCAAAGAAAGAAGAAAAAGATAACCTGATTGATCCACCAGTCTTGTGCTCAGAATATCTTCTATGTCTATTATTTTATTCCATGTCTGATAAATGACTAGTGCCAATAAGATATCATCAACAATAAGAACAGCAGCAATCACTGGAAAACAGGGTCCCCATAGAGTGAACTTGAATTTCATCTTGGTTGACACCTCAAGAATTTCTTTCTTTTATTAAAAATACATTATGAACTATGTCCTACGAATAGTAGGAGACACTTAAGTGTATATAGTGACAATATGCTGTGGCTGGGATATGGTCTGAGTGTGTCCCCTAAGGGGTCGTGTGTTTGGTGGTGTCTTTGGGGGTGCTGCCTCTCAGAAAGGATTAGCATTGTTCTTGTGGGACCCCAGTTAATTCCTGAGAGAGCAGTTGTTGTAAATGAGCAAGACTGGCCCCTTCCCTCTTTCTGGCTTCTTGTTTCACCATGTGACCTCTCCCTCTCGCACGTGCTCCTCTCATGATGCCGTGCACCATGATGTGATGCAACCTGGCAGGGGCCCCCTCACCAGAGCCCATGCCATGATGTTTGGACTTTCAGCCTCCAAAACTATGAGCCAAACAAACCTTTTTACAAGTTACTCAGCCTCAGGTATTTTGCTATAGCAATGGAGGACAGGCTAATACACAACATAAACACACAAAAAACAGCATTCCCATTACCTACAACACAGCATATAAACTAGACTGGAACATCACCATGGAGTCCATTTGAACTCCCCAGTCATATTCCTCCTCCTTCCCAGCAAGGGTAGTCCCACAGGTTTTTTTTTTTCACCCAGCCAAATATGTAAAAATGCTTGTGATTTAGTTTAAACAAAATTACATTATTTTAGTAAAAAATAAAATAAAATAAATTACCTAGCATAAGCAGTCCTACACAAATGTTTTATTTAATCCAGGTTGATATAAGAAGGATATAGGCCAGCCTCACTAACTCCCAAGTCTCTAAGTTAGACCAGACCTTGGGTCACTGCCTGTTCCCCACACCCAAAGGAAGAGGTTAGATACACACTTACAGTGTTTCAAAATGACAGAGGCACCTCTAGAACAATGATCACAGCATTACCTGTAGTTTTATAGGAAAAAATTGGAAACAACCCAAATGTCCACTAATAGGGTATTGATTCAATAAGCAATAGTACTATGAATATCCAGATACCTGCTATGATGGTGATATAAATATACAGGCACCTAAAACGGGTGGGGCAAGACTGAATATGTCGGATTCTACATTTACAAAATGAACACTAATGACATGTTGCTAGAGAAAAATTGGATGAATTATTGACCCTGACTTGCTAGAGGTAGAATGAAAAATTAAAATTAGCCTGGTGCAGTGGTGCACACCTATAATCCCAGCAATTTGGGAGGCTGAGGCAGGAGGATCCCAAGTTCAAAGACAGCCTCTGCAATTTATCGAGGCCCTAAGCAACTTAGCAAGACCCTGTCTGAAATAGTCCAGAAACAAAGATAAGATTTTTGGCTAAAATTTACTTTTTAAATTAGGGGAAAAAACATTTTTGTGGGGCTGGGGCTATAACTCAGTGGCAGAGCACTTGCCTGCCATGTGTGAGGCTATGGGTTCAATCCTTAGCACTACATAAAAATAAATAAAATAAAGTCATTTCATCCATCTACAACTACAAAATTTTTTTAAAGCATTTTTCCCTAGCTGAAGTTAAAATCTATTTCAAAGATTCCTCTTAAAGATTTCCACTCCCTAATCCAAGCCCCTAAAAGCCACTTGTTCGTCATTGATCAAAATATCCCTGATGTCATCTATAAAACTTGAAGCATTCAGCTCTTGAAGATGCCTTTTCCAACTAAGGGCAATTAGTGGAGCTAAGGTATGTTTTCACTTGCCAGTTATTTCATAAACGGCACAAAGAAAACTCAAATTATAGTATGCTGCCTGATTTTGTCACTTTAGACATAAAATTATTATACTTTCAATGTTGGGAGCAATTTCCACTAAGTTATGAATGGCACTTTGGGTTTTACTTATAAAAACATAAGCTTTTATCAAAAACAAAGAGTTGTTTAAAAAAAAAAGCCCAAAAAATTTTTTAAAAAAATTTTTATTAGTTATTGATGGACCTTTATTCATTTATTTGTTTATATGTGGTGCTGAGAATCGATCCCGGTGCCTCACACATGCTAGGCAAGAGCTCTACACAGCCCCATCCTCAAAATACTTTTGAGGGAGCTCAGTTCATTGATTCCTCTCTGGGACTGTGTCTGAAGTAAAGAGATCTATTTCCAGTATCAAAGAGTGAGGTCTTTGGGACATTTGATAAAAAGGAAATAAAGTGATTGACCAGGATTGCAGATACTTGGTACCCACACTGCAGCTCCCCAACGTCATGCCCTGAGCTGACATCACATCCTACTAAACCTGCATCCTGCCCCTCTTAGCCTGAGCGTCTCCCTCCTTGGAATCCTCAGAACAGGCCTTCACTACCTATCAGTCAAAGTTGTTTCATAAGGAAAACTGTATTTGTCATCTCTGGGACACAGGAATAAAATCAATAGACTCGCTTTCCCCTCCAGAGAAAAGTGCTGAGAGCCACAGCCCAGTCGGAATGGCCCCTGGCATTTTGCCAGAAGTAATGGTTTAGAGGCGAGCCATTAAGATGATGATAATTAAGTTAAGCTGTGTATAATTGCTGTGACTGGATGATGCTGGATTGAAACAGGCTGTGTGTTCAATTGTATATAGACCCCTGCTGTCCGCCTCAGGCGGGCGCCTGCTACTTTGGAGTTCTGGGGTGTTCACATTGGTTGGTGAAGTTTCAGTGGAGGGAGTTCCAGTTGGTGTAGTGTCCCTGGAAGGGGGGCCTCGTGGGTGGCGTGGCGTTTGGGGGAGTTTGGAAATAAAGTTTGTTCCTGCTTGAGTGGCTCGTGACTTGTGCCCAGCCAGACTGCGGCAGAAAAGACGTATTTATTCAGCATGCCCCATCCTTTAAAACAAGGTTATCTCATGCCAATCGCCTAAATCAAATGTTACTAAATCAAATATTAATTTCTAAGCTAAACATTTAAAATTACTGGAAAAAAAGGAAAACTTACGGTTATGATTTATGGCTTAATAAAAGTAGCATAACAAATAAATACTCGAACAAAAGGGTCCTTTGTTATTTTGTATTTATTATCCAGTAGATTGAAGTTTTTATTAAAGGGGATTTTGTTTTGTTTTCTGAGACAATATGCAAATATTTTATTAGGTGAACTCAACACAGTCTGACAAATGCATACATGGCAGAGAAAACAAAGCAAACCAGAATTTGATTTTAAGGTAGAGATGGTTCAAGAGTTGCATGTAAGAGGGGAGGAATATGACCCATCTCATGTTGAGTTCTCCCCTGAGATTGTGGCCCTCAGGAAGACGGATTCCCCATCATTGTGGACAACCTCGTGGTAGAAATGAGAATGGATTGTAGTTAAGAGGTCAAAGCCCCCAGTTAAATGAGAAAGCACTATGTAGGGCTTTCCACATATTTCATCTGTAGCCACTGGCCTTGGAGTTGCCCAGTCAGGCTTCTGGGGAATGAAATGTAGGCGTCATATGGCAAGAAGAGAAGGAAACCCAGTGTTTTAGTCAGCTGTCCACTGCTGTGACTAAAGAATCTGACCAGAACAACTGTAGAGGAGGAAAATTTTATTTGAGGGCTCACAGTTTCAGAGATCTCAATCCATAAACAGCTGTTCCATGCCTCAGGACTCAAGGTGAGGCAGAGCATCAGGGTGGAGGAGTATGGCAGGGGGAAGCAGCTCACATGATGATCAGGAAGCAGAGAGAGACTCCACTCTCCAGATATATATACCCCAAAGACATGCCCCCAGTGAACCACTTCCTCCAGCCACGGCTCACCTGCCTCCAGTTAACCACTCAGTTAATCCCATCAGGTATTGATTTACTGATTAGGTTAAGGCTACAACACAATAATTTCTCCTCCAAACTTTCTTGCATTGTCTGACACGTGAGCTTTTGAGAGACACCATATCTAAACCATAACACCCAGAAAACAGAAGAAACAAAAGGCAGAGGGGAAAGGTAGAAAGGAGGGAAGATGGAAAGAGGGTAGGAAATAATTCAAGACTCAGAAAACCTTTTCTGTTAAGAGCCAGTGTCTTAGTCAGCTTCAACTATAGTAAAAATACATGAGGCAATCAACTTACAAAGAAAAATGGTTTATTCAGCTTGTGGTTCTGGAAATTCAAGTCCAAGATCAGGTGGTTCCATCGGTTTGGACAGAGCACATGTAGGAATGAGTGCTCACATCTCCCGCCAGAAATAAGAGAGGGGCCAAGAGACTGGGGTTCCATAATCTGTTTCAAGGGCATGTCCCAATGACCTAAGGGTCTCCCACTAGGTCCCACTTCTTAAAGGTTCACTGCACCTTCCAAGAGCGCCACCCTGGGGATTAAGCCTTTATAGCACACAGACCTTTGGGGGACACTATCCATATTCAAACCATAGCAACCAGGTAGAAAATATTTTAGGCTTTACAGGGCCCTAGAAGCAAAATTGAAGATATTATGTAGGTATTTATATAACAAAAAAAAAATTCCAAAGTTTTTTATGGAAAAATGATCATCAAATAGGATTTTGTTGTTGTTGATACAGATCTACTGAGAAAAATGAGATTCTTTTTAGGAGATCATATCTCACTGGGTGACAGGTCCGAGCCCTCAAGGCAGCTCCACCTTGGGGGAGAAGCAGAATCAACCAATCACACAGCTTCCCTGGGGCAGGAGCCTCACGGGGAAGAATAAGATGCTGCGGAAGGCATGAGGACCCCGGGAGGGTGCCCTCTGGGTGAGGGTCAGGGGACAACCAGGCCAAAGAAGCAATGCTGGGTGACCCCCACCCACCCTTTCCTCCCGTCTGTTTGGTGAAAACCAACCCTACTGGACCTTGCAAGAACAGGCAGCAGCCAGCTGGGTTTGTCCCTCTGGTTGGATTTGCCAACTCCTGGTTTAAGACATTATGGAGATGGTGGGGGAGGAAAGCATTCCCAGGGATGATGGAGTCCATGTAAGGACCAGGTTCTTGACCTGGCCACACGATGGCGTTCCCATTGATCCCATTTATTTTATTGAAACCCTAGAAACCTGTAGAGATTGGGAAATGGATATCCTGTGACTGGCAAGTAAGGTCACAGCTGCTGACTGTGGAGAAGTGGGATGGAAGTCATCTCCCAAAAAATCATAGCAGCAGAGCAGAAATACATATTTTGCTGTTACTTTTTCATATGCAATTTATTTTTGTTTCACTTTATTATCTTATAAATCAGTTTTTGGGGGTGGGGTGGGGTGCCAGGGATTGAACTCAGGGGCACTCAACCACTGAGCCACATCCTCAGCCCAATTTTGTATTTTATTTAGAGACAGGGTCTTACTGAGTTGCTTACTGCCTCACCATTGCTGTGGCTGACTTTAAACTCGAAATCCTCCTGCCTCAGCCTCCAGAGCCACTGGGATTACAGGCATGTACCACCGCACCCAGCTTTGGATTTTTTTTTTTTTTTTTGAGTTAAAATTCCCATTAACACCTAAGTACCAATTCTAAAACCATTTTAAAGTATACATGCAGTTCTGTGGTCTTTAGGGTGTCCCGTGTTGTGCAATCATCAGCACTATCTACTTCCAGAACACTTGCCTCACCTCAAACAGAATCCCTGTGCCCCTTAAGTCATCCCCCGCCATTCCTCCTCCTCTCCAGCCCTCATAATCACTCATCTACTTGGCGCCTCAGTGAATTCCCTTATTAGGGACACTCATCTAAACTGAATCCTATGCTATGTGGTCTTTGATGTTTAGCTCCTTTGATTTATTTAGCATGATGGTTTCAAGGTTCATCCATGTGATAGCATGTATCAATGTTTCCTACCCTGATATTATGTAGTGAATGGGAATGTCACGATTTTGTTTATCCATTCATCAGTTTCATGGACATTTGGGGGGTTTCTGCTTTGGGCTGCCATGAGTAACGCTGTTCTTTGTGTTTAATCCTACTTGGAGTTTGTTGTGCTTCTTGGATGTGTGGATAAATAGTTTTCATCATATTGGGGGATTTTTCAACCATTACCAAAAAATATTCTCACTCCTCTCTCTCTTTCTCCTTTTCTCTCATTGTACATATGTGATATGCTTAATGATGTCCCATAAGTCTCTTGGGCTCTGATCATTTATCTTTGTTGTTTTTTAATAATCTTGATATGGACCATGCTTTCAATTTGCTGATTTCTTTTTCTGCCTATTCAAATCCATTACTGAAATCCTCTGTTGAATTTTTGTTTCAGTTATGGTGCTTTTCAGAATTTCTCTTTGATTTCTTTTTATACTTTCCACTCTTTGTTGATTCTCTGTTCTAGATTCCTGGGAAAGTGTCAGAGCTTTTCAAAGCTCTTATTCCCTAAAAAATTTAATTCCCCAGGTTTTTCTTCCAAAATTGTGCCCCATTTTTTTTTCCTCTCAACTATTATCCACGGCCTCGGGTAGCTGCAACAAACAGATCAGCATGTAACTGGAGAGCTGCCCAGAGCTGCAAGGGTTCTGATAAAGGTAAGCCCTTTAAGCTGTTCCTCCAAGGAAACACCAGACAGGTCAAAACCACCAGCCACAATTCTTCATGAATGAGGTCCATCTGTTCCCTCTGATGTAGCCCCTATATCCAGATAGGGGCTCTTCTCTCCAAGGGTCCTACTAAGCTGGTAAGTGGAACGCCTTCCCTAGTAAACAACAGCACCCCACTCCCCCCTCTGCCAGCCCCTGGTAACCCCCACCTTATTTTCTGTCCCTAGGAATCCGACTACTCTTGCTACCTCATATAAATAGAATCTTATAATATTTGTCCTTTGATGTCTGACTTATTTCATTTAGCATATTGTCTTTAATATCCATCCACCTTGTAGCCTGCGTTGGAATTTCATTCCTTTGTAAACCCGCACATAATATACCATTTTATACAAATACCTATCGTGTTGTCTACATTCATTCATGGATGTACATTTGGGCCATTTCTGCCTTTTGACTACTGCAAGTAATCTCATTAGGTAGTAATTAGTAATGAACAGGGAAATGGGAACCAATAAAAGCAAGATCATGGGGTTTCTTTGAAATTGCCTTTAATGAACAATGAAGTAACCCAAAGAATAACAAAAGGTGTACCGACCCTGAGAATAAACAGGGAGAAACAAAGGGAGTTAATAAGAAATGGGTCAAGAAAGAAAGATCCATGGGGCTAACTCCTGGCAGGGTCTACTGAGGTCATTGTAAAGCTGGGATTTATGGTCACAGGTTTCTCATTACATTTCAGAAGAGAAGTTTCTTCAGTAGTGCAGGCACACTAAGGGAAATGCTGTCCAGCCACGGACCCCCAGTGCCCACATTAACATAGGATTGGCTCGTAGATGAATCCTCTCTGAATAGGATGGCCTTCACCTGTCATGATGATGACAGGTCTGAAGAAGACCAGCTGGGGTCAAAAACTCCCCCACCAGATGTGAGGAAGGAGATAAACATCTGATTGATAAAGATGGCAGGAGGTAGAACCCAATTCTCCTGGCAAACATCAAAGAGCAATAAATCTAAAAGCAACATTGTACCCATTGTTGATCTCTTCTCTCTCTCTCTCTCTCTTTCTCTCTCTCTCTCTCTCTCTCTCTCTCTCTCTCTGGTTGTTCTTTTTGGTTGAGCCATACTTTCACTCATACTCAAGTTCTCTTACTTGACTTTTTGTGTCTGAATTTTAATTTTCTTTGGTGGGGAGACCAGAACTGGGGTTTGGAGCTTCAGTCCCTTCTCTCCTGTGACAATGCTGCTACGAACATTGATTACAAATATCTATCTAAATTTCTTGTTTCAATTATTTCAGGTATGAACCCAGCAACACTTTATTTTTAAGTGCTTCACACTAGGAATAAGTTGGAATCTTATGGTCAGTGTTGGCAAAATCTCAGCTACCCACCCCCATTTCTTTAAAAGACCCTCTGTACATCTCTGTTTTGCGACCTGAACCTGTAGCAAAGGAGACCCGCCCATGGGCTCAAGCAGCAGTGGGGGTCTATAGCCACCCATTCTTGGGGGTCCCCCAAGAAGAACTTCAATCAAGTCACACAGTATAGACAGGGGGATAGTAGAAAAGTGAGAAACGAGGATACCATACAGTATAACTGCCTCTGGAGAGGAGAGAGCGGTATTGATTTTAGAGTCCGGAGTCTTTAAGGGCTTGGGATTCCTTTGTTCTTAGTTATTCCCCTCCCCTTTAAATGGTTGGTTTCTCTTTCTATAGCCTTCAGCAGATTTCCTTTGTGAGGGTCCCGATGACTGGTCACAAAGGGTGTGTCCTGATGACCTGGCCACAGGGATGGGGCATGACATGAACTTGAAACAGTAGTTCCCTTAAGGGGTTATAACTAACTAAGGCTGGGAGCTTTTTGACATACCTGTTCCAGATGTTTCTTTTGATAAGTTCCCTGTGACTCCCAGCCCTGTGACCTAAGGACCCTCTTTGATGTCTATGTCTGATGTCTTCGCTACCAATTTCCACCTTTCCTTGTTCTTCCCCCACCTACATGTTCATGGCTGACCTACCTAACAACCCAGGGAAGAGCCTTTTCTCTTAACTATGCTGCTGTCCTCGTTGGCCCACATTTTACCATTTCCAGATGGGAAAGCTTCCTTCAAGCTGTTTCCTTGCAACCTCAAGGGACCAAATTCTCTCAACCTTCGAGTTCATGTCCAATGCCACATTCTGCATGAAACTTTCTCCCCACTCCAACAGCTGGAGGTCATCCTCCTCTCTGATCTTTTCGCCCTGAGTTTGTACTGAGTCCACCTTTATTCTTTCTCTAAGTCAGAGCAGTTTATGAAGTTGCTGCTTCCAAAAAGGCTTCTAGAAGGCACTCATTGCACATTCTACTGGATTCACACAGGGCTTTACCCCGAATTAAGTCTAATTCTAGAAAACCCTAATTTCATGCTATTTTGTTTTTGTACTTTTCTCCACTTCTAATGTCAAAAGTTGAATTTAGCAAACAGCTTTTGTCCCCAAATGACCCGATTGTCGTAGTCATAATAGTTCAATGGCCTCCCTGTAGCCTCGGTTGACTTGCCCTCCATTTGTGTATCTCTGTTTCTGCTTCTGTTAGAAGCTGATGAATTTTTCATTACTCAGTTCGAATCCCTTAAGGAATATCCCTTCGGGACAGCACTTTTATTCCAGTTTTCTCCAAGCCACCTTTGCTTTAATAACTAGCAAGGAAGTCAACTAAAATTTGACAAAGCACGGAGAGCACACAATGGGGACAGGAGCAGCTCTTCAGGAAGGGGTGCTGGGAAAACACCACCCATAAGCCCAAGCGTGAACTTGGACCCCTGTCTCACACAGTGTACCAAATCCAACTCAAAATGAATCAAAGATGTGAACACACACTCTGAAGCTGGAAAACCACTAGGCAAAAGCAGAGAAAAAGCTGATTCTTGACATCAGCCTGGACAATTTTTTTTTGGACATGACCCCAAAGCAATAAAAGCAAAAATAGACAAGTGGATCTTACATCAAACTAAAAAAGCTTCTGCACAGCAAAAGAAATAACCAAGAGTGAAGAGATGATCTATGAAAAGGGAATAAAATATTTGGAAGCTATACATCTGATAAGGGGTCAACATCCAAACTACCTAAAGAACTCAGTAGCTGAAAGACAAGTAACTGGATGATGATTATTGTTGTTATTATTAGGGTACCAGGGATTGAACTCAGGGGCACTTGACCACTAACCACATCCCCAGACCTATTTTGTGTATTATTTAGAGACAGGGTCTCGTTGAGTTGCTTAGCACCTCACTGTTGCTGAGGTTGGCTTTGAATTTGCAATCCTCCTGTCTCAGCCTCCTGATCGGCTGGGATTACAGTCATGAGCCACAGCACCTGGCATAACCTGATGTTTTTAAATGGATGAAGGACCTGAACAAGCATTTCCCAAAGAAGAGATACAAAATGGACAAAAAAGCATGTGGAAAATGTTGCACATCACTAAATCATTTGGGAAATGCAAATGAAAACAATGAGGTATCACCTCCCCCTTGTTAGAATGGCTATTATCAAAAGATGTGGTGAAAAGGAACGCTGTCCACTACTGTTGGGAAATTAAGCTAGTAGAACCATTATGGAAAACAATATGGAGCTTCCTCAGAAAACTGAAACCACGTTCCAGCAACAGGATGGGATCCAGCAACGCCATTTTCTGGATATTCAGCTAAAAAGTGAAATCAGCATATCAGAGCGATATCTGCGTTCCCAATAGCTAAAAGAAGGAATATTCACAAGGCCAAGATAAGGAATCAACATCAGTGTTCATTAACACATGAATTAATGAGGAAACCATGGTATTTATCCACAACAGAATGTTATTCAGTCTTTAAAAAGAAGAAAATCCTGTCATTTGCAATAACACTGATGAATTTGTAGGATACTAAGCTAAAGTGAAATAAGTCAGGCACAGAATAGAGAATACAGCATGATCTTGCTTATATGTAGAATCTTAAAAATCAACCTCAAAGAAGCAAAGGATAGAATGGTAGATGTCAGGAACGGGGGCGGGGGAATAGACACTCCAATGGTACAAAGCTCCAGTTAGGCAGGATGAATAAATTCTGGAGATTTTCTGTACTAACATGGTGGATATAGTTAATATATTGTGGCCAGGTACAGTGCATGCCTGTAATCTCAGCAACTCAGGAGGCTGAGGCAGGAGGATCTCAAGTTCAAGGCCAGTCTCAGCAATTTAGTGAGGCCCTAAGAAACTTAGTGAGACCCTGTCTCAAAAAAAAAAAAAAAAAAAAAAAATTGGGAATGTTGCTTAATGGTTAAATTCCTCTGGGTTTAATCCCTGGTACTACTATTACTACTACAACTAATAATAATAATAAAAATAATGAATTATATGTTTGAAAATTGCTAAGAAAATAGATCTTAAATATTCTCACCACACACAAAGAATAACTGTATGATGTCACAAATATATTATCTTGTGACAATCATTTCACAACATATATGTATATCAAAAATCACCTTGTAGATGGGCACAGTGTGCATACTTGCAATCCCGGCTACTCAGGAGGCTGAGGCAGGAGGATTTCAAGTTTGAGACCAGTCTGGGCAACTTAGCAAGACCTGGTCTCAAAAATAAAATTAAAAGGGCTGGGGATGTATCTCAATGATAGCGCACTTGCCTAAGCATGCGTGAGGCCCTGGCTTCAATCCTCAATACCGCCAAAAAACCCCACATTGTACATCATAAATATATACAATATTTTTCAGTTATATATGCATAAAACTGGGCCCCAAAAAGTGGGGTGGGTAAAGGAAAGGCTTCAATAGATTCTTTGAAAATTTCAAAAAAAGAAGAAAAAAAGAGAAATTAACATCACAGTTGTGGGTGAAGTCGTCAATATTGGCAGCTGGTAAGTTTTCTCCCTTCCTATCTCTACAAGGTCATCAGTACCATAATTCTTGTGTTTTTACATTTTTTCACCACAAATTACATGCATCTATAACATTTTGCATGTTTTTAAGTGGTCTTACACCATATATACCATCTGCTACGTGCTCTTTCACTCAACTTTAAGACCCAACTCACATGTTTTCATTATATCAAATACTCCATTCTATGAATGCACCTCAATTTATTTATTCACTCCCTTGCCAATGGACATTCAAATTGTTACCAGTTTTTAAAATATTAATAATGCGGTGGCAAATGTTTTTATATAGAACTCTATAAGTGGCATGGATTGTGTGTTTCCATATCACCAAAGAAACATCCTCAGACCCTTCTGAGTGAATGCTACAGTTGGTTTTCCTGGGAGGAACTTCTCAATAAAAATCAACTTACCATTATATTTCTCAATGTCAGTGACCAAAGTCCTGGAGGAAATGCAAAATGTGTTTAACCATGTTTTGTTGGGGCTCTTGGGATCTCCTGCAAGAATCTGAACTAGAAACAAATCCTCTGCTCCTACTCTCTGGGGCTAGCCCTTGCCCAGTTCTGCCTGGGACCTCCTAATTCCTTAAGGGGGTTTGGAGTTTCCCTAAGTGAGAGGCACTTGGCATCTGGCCACAGGCCGGTACTTTACAAAGGATAAAAACAGTCCTTTTTCCAAGAATCCCAGTGCAAATTAAATTGGTGGAATTGAAGTCTGTTTTTTTCTACTAAAGATGTCCCGTAAGAACAAATCTTGCACAGAGAGGACTCAGCAGCCCAAACAGAATGGGGTACACCCAGTGCCCGGACTTCCAAAAGGCCATCTATTGTGGAGAAAACCAAGCTACAAAACAGGATGTAGAGTGTGGGCTCATTTCTGTTTTTTTTTTTTTTTTTTTTTAAGTACATTATAAAAAGATACATTTAGAAAATGTCTGACAAGCTACATCCACACCTCGGAGGAGTGGGTTAAGGATGCGGGGGTGGTGGGAAGGAGATGGGAATCTTTTATTTTGGCTTCATTCAATTTTGTGCTTTTTCTTTAATAAGCCTGTGTCAGTTTTATATAGTAAAGAACATTTCTAGAATGTAGGCTGTTGTCCCTCCAGCCTTTCAGTGGGACTCAAAGGAGCAGTTAATTTTAAGAACCTTCTAGTATAAATAATTAGTAACAAAGATTATTGTGTCTCAAAAACTACATGATATCTTTAACATTTATCAGCCAATGAACACGTATTGACTAAGACCTAGAATGAGAGGATCTTTTTTGGGGAATGAAGCATGACGTAGCCCAATCAACCAACTATCTAAGGAAAGGCTCCACATGTCCCTCCATGTGTCCCTTGCTATAGAATAAAGCAATGTCAGAGACTGAGGATCCATCTGTCAGACTAGCTGTTAAGGTGTGTTCCCCCTCCTTGTAGAAACAGACCCCCCGGGTTACCTACCTCCTCTCACTGAGAGAGACGAGAGTGGCAGGAAATTTCTGGCAACAAATACTTCAACTGACAGAAGAAATGGGGGAAAAGCAAGGAGAGTTTTCATCATCTCGGTCCAGCTCTTGGCAGGGAACTGGAGCTCCTTTGAGTGCCGGCTTCTTCCCTCGCCTCCATCTGCTATCCCCACCTCCCCCTACCCATCCCCATGACATGTGTGGGGCCCGCCCCTCACTGGTCTCCCTGCCTCATCCAACCCCCAACTCCCACACCCTGTGCTGCTTTGTCTAGGGCTCCCCTCCTCACCCACAGGCAAGAAGCCCTCTGCACCTCAGTGTGGTCTCAAAGTCTCTGCCATCAGCTTCTGTCAACCTGTCTAGGGACACACCCATCGCTCCCCCACCTCAGTCCCACGACATAGTCTCACATTCCCTCCTCCTGGAAGTTGCCCCTACCTCTTGTCCCTGTCTCTCTGTGAATCCTCTGTGTGTTTGTTTGGGATCTGGTCTTTAATACTCCAGTACCATCTTCACCACCATAAAGAGATGATCAATTAATCATCAATATGCAAAATGTATTTTTATTAGCTCAGTTAATCTTCACGACAAACCTAAGCAGTCATTGCTACTTTTATTATTGCAATATAGATAAGGAAACTGAGACTTGGAAAGGTTAAGACCAAGACTCTGAACCCAGGTCTCTGTTACTCCAAGTGCTGGGTGCTGATGCACTGGACCACATCAGGACTGTTTGGGCACATGTCTGTCTTCTGGAGAGTCCTGAAGGGAGAGCTGTGTGTCTGGTTGACCTTTATACTGTATGTGAAGCATAGGGCCTGACATGAAAGCACAAAGAAAGAATGGAGGGAAGGAGGGAAAGAGGAGAGTCATTTTCGGGTTAGTAGGGAGAGTTTAGTTGGGTGCTGGCCTTCTCGAGCATTCACTTTTTTTTTTTAAATCCAACTCATGTTTATTGAGCAATTGCTATGTGCTGACCCAATTCTAGATGTATAAACCAAATAGTCTTTGACCAAGGGAGCTCACCTGCTAATAGTCCTGCTAATAGTGAGCACACACACACACACACACACACACACACACACTCAGATACAATATAAGGTCCACAATAAGTTCTAGGAAGAAAAATAAAGCTAGGTGAGAGGCAGGGTGTGTGTGTCTTATTTGGGATAGAGTGTGGAGAGGAGTAGATGGCTGTGGGGAGAACAGACCAGAAAGACTACAGTATTGGCAACAGGAAGTCCACTTAGGATATTTCTTCAATAATCCAAGGGAGAAGGTGGAAGCACAGACCTGGGAGGTAAAACTGGATTTCAGAGAAAGTGGTCCACTTTGAGATACATTTGAAAGTAAAACAGATTGGAAGGCCCGAAGATGAAGCTGGCCTGGTTTACCATAACACACTCAGGAAGCGGGATCGTAGTTTTGCTTAGTGATGTCTTTAATGAAATCATTTAAATTATTAATTCAACTAAATTTTGACATAAGTCCACGATTTTCTAATATTCTGTGTGATGAACTAGAAAACTTCTTCTACAAACTAAAGAACAAAGGTTATTTCAAGAAAAACAACTTTGTGCTGGGCACAGTGGTGCATGCCTGTAGTCCCAGGGGCTTGGGAGGCTGAGACAAGAGGATCATGAGTTCAACTTACCAAGGCACTAAGCAACTCAGTGAGACCCTGTCTCTAAATAAAATACAAAACAGGACTGGGATGTATCTCAGTGGTAGAATGCCCCTGAGTTCAATCCCCAGTACCTTCCCCCCGAAAAAAAAAAAAAAAAAGAAAAACAACTTTGTGATTGAGTTACTAGCTCAACTAACCCCCTTTATGATGAAATATCATTTTTATTTGAAAAAGTGATTGACACACATAGATTCTCAGACTAAGGTATTCAGCAAACATTTTCTTGAAAAGAAAGCAAGCCTGTTACTTAAGGAAAACAACTAAATTATTTGTTAGCAATGATAAAATTTGAGCTTTTAAATGAAAAGTAGCATTTGGAAAATGTGTATCCACTACAATGAGCTTGACAGGTTTCTGAGATTTCCATACTTTTTTAATTAGATGCTTGATGACATCAATGAATGTAAGTTCAAAAAAATTTCCAGACATTTGCCTTATATAACTCAATGAATCAATATTTTCCAAATGACCAAAACATAATATTATAAAATCATGCATGAGTAAAGACCCATTCAAAAAAAGGATGCAAACCAATAGATTTTTAATATAAGAGAACAAAAAGTTAATTCATAAGGTTTCAGAGTGCACAGTGATACTCACCTATAAGATAAACTATCAATTGACAAGTTTGAGTCCACTATCAAAGATGGGTATTAACAATGATCTAAAAAGACCATTAATAAACAGGCTAGGGCTTGGGTTGTGGCTCAGTGGTAGAGTGCTCACCTAGCATGCTTGAGGCACTGAGTTGGATCGTCAGCACCACATCAATGTAAAATAAAGATATTGTGTCCACTTAAAACTAAAAAAAAAAAATAATTTAATAAAATAAAATAAACAGGGCAGGGGATGTGGTTCAAGCAGTAGCGCGCTCGCCTGGCATGCGTGTGGCCCGGGTTCGATTCTCAGCACCACGTACAAAGATGTTGTGTCCGCCAATAACTAAAAAATAAATATTAAAAAATTCTCTCTCTCTCTCTCTCTTTCTCTCTCTCTCTCTCTCTCTCTCCTCTCTCACTCTCTCTTAAAAAAATTCTCTCATTCTCTCTCTCTCTCTTTAAAAAAATAAAATAAACAGTGTACTTTTTCTAGCTATTTATCTGTATGAGGCCAAACTTTTTCCATTAGTATTAGTCTGGAACAAATACCAAAACAAAGCTCCACCAAGTGGGTGACTTAGAAAGCAAACATTCGTTTTCCCACAATTCTGGAAAGTAGAAGTCCAAGATCAACAGTCCGCGGTTTCTCTGAGGCCCCTCTCCTTGGCTTGTGATAGTGCAGTGTCTTCACATGTCTTCCCATGCCTGAGTCCACACATCTCAAACACCAGTCATAGTGGGCTAGGGCCACCCCAATGTCCCCCAACTTAATTATGTCTTCAAGTAACCTGTCTCCAAATAGCCACATTCTGATGTGCTGGGCTGGACTTCATGGAACTAGGAGACGGAGGGGATAGGCACAATTTTGCTCATTACAACATACTTCAACACAAGAAACTGAATACGGAAGCAGATTTAAGAATCCAGCTGTCCACTACTAAGCCAGATATCATAAAGATCGATGAAGATGTAAAATAATGTGACTCCTTTCTGAATTTTGTTGATTTGTTTTGGAAAAATGAAGTTAGTTTTCACAAAATTATATTGTGTTAATATTACTTTATTGCATATAAAAGTATTGATAGAAAATAGCTTTAAACGTTCTCAGTTTTAACTTTTAATAGGTAATTTATTTAGGGTTGATATAATTGGCATAAACAAAAGCTCTTTGGAGATATATATATATACACATATATAATTTTTTTTTAGTCATACCAGGGATTGAACCCAGGGGGTGCTCTAAATCCCCAGCCCTTTTTATTTTTTTATTTCTTTAAATTTTGAGACAGGGTCTCACCAAGTTGCCCACACTGGCCTTGAACTTGCAATCCTCCTGCCTTGTCCTCCCAAATTACTGCAATTACAGGCATGGATCACCATGCCTGGCCCCAATAATTTTTATAAAGGGGTCCTAAGACCAAAAGTTTGAGAACCACTGTTTTACAATGAACATAATTTGTGTTTAGATCCTTTATCCAAATAACCCACTAGAACACTGACCTCAGGACATTCAAACTCTCTCTTTTTGGTCATCTCATTCATCATGTCCAGTTAGGATGTTTGAGGGGGGCCTTATCCATCCCCTTCCCTTGTTTCGTTAGAGATAGACAGTTTCAACAGCCCCTTCCCCTTCTAACTTGATAACTGTCCTAAGTCATCTCCTATATAGAAAATTGCCATTGTTGAGGTCTTCATTTAAATGTCACTTCCTTGGGGAGTCTTAGCCTGAAGCCTTCTTTTGCACCCTACCCCATAGAGCAGAAATAGACTCTTCTGGCTTCCTTCCTTCCTCCCACACCAGGGGGATTGGAAAACTATTTCTGAGAGTACTTGTTTCCTATCAGCCTGTCCCATTCAAAGTAGATCCACAGAGCTAGTTCCCTTGCCTGGTTTACTGTTGTATCTTTTGTTCAAAGAATGAATGAATGAAGCTGTACTGTGGTGGCTACCAATTAGAGTGAGCCCTGGGGCTCTGCAGCTGTGCACAGGCGTGGCTGGTACCAGCAAGAGTTATGAGGATACTTCCCATCTTAAACCACAGCAAATTTCATTATAGAATCCATTTTCAGCTCTTATAAAACAAGATGTTGCTGTATTGAGGAAGGAGTGGAGTGTTCGAGGTCGGTTCTAATCTTTGCCTCCAGCTGTGTTGACCTTGACAGGCAAGCCCACTAAAGGAGCAAGAGAGTGAGGGACAGGGCCTCCTTCTTCCTGGGACCTCCTTTCCCTCCTCCTCTCCAGGGAGAAGGCAGGGTGCAAATGAGTTTTTTTTTTTTTTTTTTTTGGTCTTGTGTAGATTTGGAAAATGTGCCATTTAAAGAGTCCCAGTGTGCATTCCGTGGCAGTTCCAGAAAATAAGTTTTAATGATGAGGAAAGAAGGAAATGATTGTCAAAACATGAATTCATAAAACATAGTCCCTGGGGCCTGTTTTGGCAGTGAAGATAATTAAGCTTACGTTTTAAAGGTCAGTTTTAACCAGCTCATGAGGCAAATGGCAATAGTCACATCATCCTGGTCCTCTGTGTCTATGGCAACGGACTTTCTGAGCCTTGATTAAACATACCAGTAGAAGTACTGCATCAGTCCCAGCACCAGCTACAAAGCACCCACATGAGAACAAAGTGGGCAAACTTTACACATCTTTTTAGGAGATTCTGGTCATTTACAGGGAAAACAAGACAAACCTGCCTGCTAATGAGCCTGGAGCCCTGGTCCCCAGCTCCCTCTGCAGCTTGGTGTAAGAGAAGGATGGATCCCAAGCCAATTACTGGTTTTTGTTCATGGATTGGTCATAAATTGGAGAGCAAAGGTATCAAAAGAAGGTGATTACACTATTTTTAAAAAACATTATTTTTCTCATCCCAGAAGTAAAAAAAAAAAACAAGACATATTTATTGTGGAAAATTTCTAAAATTTAGACAAATATGAAGAAGAAAAAAGTTGGGCACTGTGACTTGAGGGAGCTGAGTCAGGAATGAAAGCAAAAATAACCAAAATTGGGGCAGGGGTTGTGGCTCAGAGGTAGAGCACTTGCCTTGCATGTGTGAGGCACTGGGTTTGATTCTTAGCACCACACATGAATAAATGAATAAAAATAAAATAATGCCCATCAACAATTAAAAACATTTAAAAAATAACCAAAATGGTTTAGACCCCATAATGAAAGCACAAATAACCGGGAGGGGAGCAGACTTCATGGATCAGCAATGTATTTTATTCAGCAGCGCAGTCAGCCATCAGAGGGGCTCACTTCTGGGGTAGAAAATGGCCCCCCAGTTACAGAAGGGGTCTGGATTTTTCTAGGTTACAGTGAGAGGTGACTTTATCACTTCAGCAGAATGTGTCGGTTTGGGCATTCAGGAAAAGGGTTGTAAAAATTTTAACCTTGTTTTTACTGGGAGAGGTTGGAGGGTCCAGGACTCAGCCTTCAGTGCTTATCTTGTTCTCTGGGGGTCATTTTATTGTCACTGGGACAGGGTTTATTGAGTGGCTTCATTGTCACTGGGAAAGAATTTACTAGGAAAGGATTGATATTCGCCCTCTTCCCAGGGACTGTCATTTTAGGATTGATATCCGCCTCCTTCCTAAAGATTGTCTTGTCACTGGGGAGGATCTGTTGGGGAAGGATCAGTGTTTTGCCACCTTCCTCTCTTTCTTCTCCGGGATTACAGAGTCTTGGGAAGTTGTCATTTTCCAAATCCTTGAAGGAGAATCACAGGTAGTTAAGGCCAGCCTGAGACCCTTGGCGAGATCCTGTCTTGAAACAAAATAAGAAGGGTTGGGGATGTAGCTCAGTGATAGAGTGAGTACCCCTGGGTTCAATCACCAGTGCCAAAAAGAAAAGGTGGGGGAGGAAGAAGAGAAAGAGGAGAAGGAGGAGAAAAAGTACTTGAAATCCTAGTTGGGGCATTTCTTTCCTTTTTTCCATATACACGTATAACATGAGATTTAATCATATAATTTTCTGTCCTGCTTTTTCCCCTCAATAATAGGTTATGGTCTTTTTTCTACATCATTATTCTTTAAAAGTACAACTTTTAACAATGGAATAAAATTCTACCACACGAACCTTTTATAAGTTATTCTTTTTTTTTTCTTTTTTAGTTATAGATGGACAAAATCCAAGATGTGGTGTTGAGGATCGAAGCCAGTGTCTCTCGCATGCTAGGCAAGCGCTTTACCTCTGAACCACAACCCCATCCCCCATAAGTTATTCTTATACTTTAATCTTGTTCAATGCTAAGTATAAGGTTGTTCTTTTTCTTTCTTTTTTCTCTCCTGGGTGCTGAGCATTGAACTAGGGCGTTGTGCATGCTGACGTGCTCTACCCCTGAGCTGCACCCCAAGCCCCAAAGTTGGTTGTCTTTATAGCCTCTTAGCATTTCCTATATAGACAATCTGATTTCTACAGAGGTGGGCTCTTGGCACCTGTGGCATTTATCTCACCCCACTTTGGGACCTCAGCTAAAGCTAAAAGAGAGGCCCATTTTATCATCCTGTTACACATGTAAAGATAATTGCAGGAAGTAACTAAGACAAATCAATAGAAACAGGAACGTAGTGGTACACTTCCACCCACTTATTCAGTCCTCATTGGATTAGGCAAAGGGGGAAAAGCAGGGTATTAAAGATAAGGAGAATATAATTACTATATATTCTGAATTCTGACTTTTGGAAAGAATAGGCTTTTTTTTCAAATAAGAATGGAAAAAGTTATAAGAGAGTCCATCGATGGATGAATGGTGAACAAAATGTGGCATATATATAATGGAATAGTATTCAGCCTTTAAAAATGGAAATTCTAGCCAGGTGCAGTGGTACATGCTCCAGCTACTTGGGAAGCTGAGGCAGGAGGATTACAAGTTTGAGGTCAGTATAGACAACTTAGTGAGATCCTGTCTCAAAATAAAAAATAAAAAGGACTGGAGATGTAGCTCAATACACACACACACACACACACACACACACACACACATATGATCTGTCTGTCAAGGTGGGTGAATCTGGAAGACACTATGCTAAACAAAATAAGACAATTGCAGAAGGACAAATGCTATTCGACTCCAGTTACATGAGAAACAAGAAAATGGTGGTTGCCCAAGGCTGGGGGAGATGGGAATAAAGAATTGCCAATCCAGAAGATGAGTAAATTCTGGAGACTGCTCTTTGACAGAGTGCCCGTAGATAACAATACGTTATTGAACAGTTAAAAACCTGAGGGGGGCAAGGATGTGGGGGGAAAGGCACATTCACACATCGCTGGTGGGATTGCATATTGGTGCAACCACTCTAAAAAGCAGTATGGAGATTCCTTAGAAAACTTGGAATGGAACAACCATTTGACCCAATTATCCCACTCCTTGGTCTATACCCAAAAGACTTAAAATCAGCATACTACAGTGACACAGCCATATGAATGTTTATAGCAGCTCAATTCACAATAGCTAAACTGTGGAAGAAACTTGCAATCTTCCTGCCTCAAACTCCCAACATGCTGAGATTATAAGCATGCACCACCATACCTGGAAGTTTGGCGCTTTTTTAAGTAGATATATTGAGATATAATTCACATGCCAAAAATTCACCCATGTAAGGTATACAATTCAGTAATTTTTACTAGATCCACATATTTGTGCACACATTCCCATAATCAATGTTAGAATATTTTTATTGCTATTTCTCTCAACCCCACCCCATCCCCAGCTTCTGGCAACAATGAATCTGCTTTCTATAGCTATAGATTTGCCTGTTCTGGGTATTTCATATCAATGAAATCATGTGGGGGAAGGTGGAATGAACAATGACAGCTTAGTAGGTACAAAAGATGGTGGGAAAGTTCTGGAACTAGATAGTGATGGTCACACAATGTCATGAATGTGTTTAACTCCACTGAATTGTACACTTAAAAAAAGCCCAAATGGTTACGTTTAATATAATGGGTATTTTCCTTCAATAAAATTTTATAAATCCAAACTAAGTCCTTGGACAGGATCATACCTAATTTGAGAATTAGTCATGAATATTTAAGTGGATTATTTTTGTCACATTGTAATTAAGAGAAACAGTAAATATTACCAGCCTAATAACATCCCAAACAGCAAATATTTAAGCATATTTAATGAAAACAAGGATTAGGCATTTTGTTTTTTCAACAGCAACATATAATAATTCTAACTAAACAAACATATGAAGTTAAAAAACGTTTTAACTATAAATGTGAAATGTGTTGTTGGTGCATTTTAATAGACCCTTGCATGGCTAGGAAAGGCTTGGGATGTCCGATCATGAGGCTGGCTTCATTTGCTCTGTTTATTAACAGATTTGAAAAGAAAGATGCTCCTTCCGCTTTTCCAAGTCCATCTAATGTCTCACATCAGCTGCATTAAGCCAAGTGGACCTCAAGGCCCTGCTTCCTGGCTTCAGGTAAAGCTCTCCTCACCGCTAGTCCACGCCCTTCTTCAGCCAATGGATGGGGAGAGCGGGTGGTCTCCTCCAGGGGCTGTCAGACCCCAAGGGAATAAGGTTCAGAGAATAGCATCAAATCTAGAGCCAGCTCAGTGTGGCTTAGGGCTGGGCTACACTCCCCTGTTTCCAAATGTAGGCATACTGGGACCCGCTTCCGAATGGTTTAGAACTTTTAAAAATGAAATTATTCGAGAATGCTGCAACCAAGCATTAAGGCAGAGGTTTCTGATCTTGGCTGCACTTTTAGATCATCTGGATCGTCTAAATCCCTCCACGCCCCCCGCCTTTCTCCCCAGAGCAATTGGCCCTGGGTGTGAGCCTCGGGCATCACTAGAGCCTTGACGCTCTCCCGGGATCCACCGTGCAGAGGCTGGATGGACAGCCGGAGAAGCCTGACGATCGATCGACAAGTTGGAAACACCTTCCAGCTGCCAGCCTTGCAGCTTCTCCTCTCTCTGCAGGAACAACCTGCAGGAAGCCCCGCTGGCGAAGAAACCTTCATCAGCTCCCTTATGAAAGCCCCGGGCAAGCGATGGATGGAAGAAATACTACCGGGACGGAGGAACCTCGCTTCCATTCACTTGGTCATTCCCACACCCGCCCACGGCGTCATTTCTTCCGCATTCACCGCTCGCTCATTCATTCGTTCAATCAGCCATTCCCCGATTCGCTCCTTCATGTCATCCCTCAGCCCCGCCAACCGAGCGCCACGCTGGAGCTTATTGCAACGGTTCCTTCCGCCGGTAGGTGGCGGTCTTGCTTGCAACATTACGCACGCTTTTGCAAAAAGGGTGGCCTGGTGTAGTCACGTTCAAGAGTTAAGATCAACCTCGGGCTGGGGCTGGGGTTCGGCGGTAGCGCACTTGCTAGCATGTGCGAGGCACTGGGTTCCATTCTCAGCACCACATACAAATTTAAAAAAAAAAAATCTATCAGCAACTAAAAAACTTAAAAAAAAAAAAAGATAAACAGGGTCTGGGGCTGTAGCTCAATGGCAGAGCACTTGCCTGGCATGAGTGAGGCACTAGGTTCGATCCTTATCACCACATAAAAATAAATAAATAAAATAAAGATATACTGTATATATATATATATATATATATATATATATATATATATATATATATATATATATTAAAAAAAAGAATTAGGGCTGGGGTTGTGGCTCAGCGGCAGAGTGCTCACCTAGCACGTGCGAGACCCTGGGTTCGATCCTCAGCATCACATAAAAATAAATAAATAAAATAAAGGTATTGTGTCCAACTACAACTAAAAAATAAATATTTTTTGTAAATAATTCAGTTAAAAAGTTTCAACGCTGATAATTAGTTGGCACAGAAACTGCCATTTGCAAATAAGAGAAAAGGCGCTCAGTAGCAAACGGAGCTGATGGTTGTTTTTAGGAGGAAACGCTGGGGCGGGAGAGGGAAGGGGGCACGACACTGCTTGATTTTTGTTAACCTATTGAGAATGTTAAAACTTTAATTAAAATTAATATGTGTTTTTCTTTCTTCTCTTAATTGGTAACAGGTGACTTTTTCATTTGTCTTCCAACAAGGCAGGGTGGCAGCCTCCCCTTTGGCTCAGGGAAATGAACTCTCAAAGCAGATTGGCCTTTCAAGAAAGGGTCTACCTGTGGCTGTCACCATAACTGAATGGCAGTGCTTAGAACATTGTTTCTGTTGGAAACTTGTTATTCCAGTCACACCCTGGCTTCCCTGCAGCATCTTATAGACCAGAGTGAACCCCCAAAGTATGAATGTAGCCCTTTTTAGCTCTAGCACCTGCTTTCGCATTAGAGTTCAAAAGTAAGATTTCATGTATTGGAAATTCTCTGTTGCTAGAAAAACAAATTCTCCAAGACCATTATTTTACAGAGTCTTAAGGGTGTCAAGTGGCATAGAGAGGCAGCTGGGGATTAGATTTCAAATCTCTAGACAAGAGAAATAAATTAAGTTGGCAAAGATAAAACCTCACTTGGCAGACAGTATGTTTAAGCCCTATTTATGATAGATTTGAAAATGTTCTCAAAAGTCAGCATTTACCAGGTGTGATGGTGCATCCCTGGAATCCCAGCAACTCAGGAGGCTGAAACAGGAGGATCCCAAGTTCAAGGCCAGCTCCAGCAACTTAGCAAGGCCCTATCTCAAAATAAAAAGCAAAAGACGGCTGGGATACAGCTCAGTGGTAGAGTGTTCCAGGGTTCCATCCCCAGAACTATCAAAAGCCAAATAAAAAAGTGTTTGTGAGCTTGAATTTTAAATGGAAGTTCAAGGACATCAAGGCTTCAGAGAAGAAAACTGTAATCACAATGTATTTTGTTTGTTTGTTTGTTTGTTTGTTGAGACAGGGTCTTGCTCTGTTGCCTAGGCTGACCTCAAACTCCTGGGCTTGGGCAACCCTCCTGCCTCTGCCTCCTGAGCAACTAGGACAACATGAGCACGCACCAGGCTTGTCTGAAAATTGTGATCACAATGATTTTTGAAAGATGACCAACCTGCAACCCTTTCAATTTTCCACAATGAGAACTATTCCAAACCTGGAAGGGTGAAAATAGGCATGACTACTCAGGGCACCTGTGAGCTCCCAGGAGCACCAGGTCATGCGACTGCACAGCACTCATGAGATCACCTCCTAGTGGTGGACAAGAGGAAATGCCTAGAGGGAGCGCAGCGGTCCAGGGCAGCAACCTGGACACCTGCTTTTCTCACTCAGCCATTTTTCCAGAGAGAGAATTCTGTCCTACCTACCTGGCAGGGAGGGGCAAGTCTCCATGCCTGGGGGTACCTTCTCTGCTCGTACACCGTTGAATTCCACTTTGCTGCCTCCCAGAAAACCATGGTGACTACTCTGTATTCTAGCCCTGATAGCACGTGATAGAGAACCAGAGGGAGAAAGGACAGGGTTTGGATGTTTCCACCCTAGGTTTCCAGAAGTGGGGGCAGTTAGAGACTTGCCTGCATCACCTTGGATATCACAGCTGGGGCTAAAGGCAGCAGATCTGATGTTTAATTAGGAGTTTTTCCCACCACATCCCATGTGACTAAGAGCAGCCCAGAGGGACTGTGCACATTGGAAATTGCCTTGGAACTTCTTATGACCCAGTTCCCAGAGAATTCTTTTTTTGGCTACTGACAGACCTTAGTTCCTATGATTGGAAATTGAAAGAATGGCGAGTTTTCAAGAATAGTCTGTTGGTTTTTTTCCTCCCATGGCTATAATGGATCTAATAAAAAGACCTTTTTCAGCATTGCAGTCTGATGCAGTTGATGAAAATGTAGCATTTAGATTAGACATTGTTTCAAAAGCAGAAGTCCCTCCATCTCCACTTTGATGAACCACCACATTTTTCCAGGTTGGGTTCTCTGCTCTTGTCCCTGACAAAGCCTCCCTCCAGTAACCCAGGCAACAGGACTATCTTCCTCCAGCCTCTGGAACTTCCTGTTGTTCAAAACTCCCCCTTCTGTCTTCTTCTCTCTCTCCAACATTAAAAATTATATTGAAATTACTTCCTTTCCCAGCCTAAAGCTTGAGTTCACTATTTTCTCCAGAAACAATCTGTGTTAGTCTCCCTCACATTTATATCATTATCATCTGAAACTTTTGCCATTTTGAGACATAAAAACATAAACGTTCATTTTTCCCTTTCAGTAAGAGTTGATAAGTTTTTGTTTGTTTTGGTACCAAGGATTGAACCCAGGGGCGTCTAAAACACTGAGCCACACCCCCCACCCCCTCCCTTTTTTAAATTTTTAAATTTGAGACGAGGTCTCACTGAGTTGCTTAGGGCCTTGCTAGGATGCTAAAGCTGGCTTTGAACTTGCAATCTTCATGCCTCCCAAGCCACGGGGATTATAGGCGTGTGCCACTGTGCCTGGCTGTAAACTATTTTCTTTCATGAGACATCATAAAACCATTTTTATTTTCTTTTCTGAAGCTGCTGGTTATTTTCCTTTGTCCATTTTTTCTTGATTTCATTGGACTTCTTAGTTTGTCAATAGGAGGGCTTTATCAAATAAATAGTTCTTTAAGATTGATCTTGCAGGGCTGGGATTGTGGCTCAGCGGTAGAGCACTTGCCTAGCATGGGCGGGACCTGGGTTCGATCCTCAGCACCACATAAAAATAAAGGCATTGTGTTAAAAAAAAAAGATTGATCTTGCAGTATTTTCCCCAATTTGCCATTCTATTGAAATATTTCTGATAAAAGTACAATATCTTTTTAAAATATTTTTATTAGTTAATGATGGACCTTTATTTATTTATTTGTTTATATGTGATGCTGAGAATTGAGCCCAGTGCCCCACACATGCTAGATTCTTCAATTCAGAGCAATGTCAAGATTTTTCATATCTTTCATTTTTAGACAGTTTCCCACCCCTGGACTGGACACCTCTGGAACTTTCTCTCTTCTCTCTTAAACTTTTTAATTGTGTCACCTATTTGAAGTTGTCCTCTCCTAAGAGATAAAGTTAGTCTGTCAGGCACCTACAATACCCACATCAGGAAATTCTGGAAATACTATTGAAAAGGATAATTTCATTATTGGTAAGAATTAACACAATGCTTTTAAATGGCATTAATTTCTGAAGTCATTTCTCTCAGAAATCATTTCTTTTAACCACCTATTTTTAATTAGCAAATTTTGTTTAAATTTATTTCTATTTTTATAATTTTTGGGGGGGTGGTATTGGGGATTGAACCCAGGGCCTTGTGCACGCAAGACAAGCACTCTACCAACTGAGCTATATGCCCAGCCTAAACTTTATATATATATATATATATATATATATATATATATATATATATATATATAACATTTATTTATTTTTATTTATTTTTATGTGGTGCTGAGAATTGAACCTAGTGCCTCACACATGCTAGCCAAGTGCTCTACCACTGAGCTACAACTCTAGCCCTAACTGTGGTAAAATTTACCAATTTAACCATTGTTAATTGTGTAGTTTGGTGGCATTGAACACATTTGCATTATTGTGTAACCATCACTACCATCCCTTTCTAGAACTTTTTGCATCTTGCAAGACTGAAACTCTGTACCCATTAAACAATTCTGATTTCTTGCCTCCTGAAAGGCTTTGGAAGCCTCTATTCCATTTTCTGCCTACCAATGTGACTCCTCTGGGGGGTCTTCTGTTTGTGGGATCATATACTTCTTGCGACTGACTTATTTCACTTAGCACCATATTCTCAAGATTTATCCATGTTGTAATATGAAACACAGCTTCTTTTTTAAGGCTGAATAATATTCCCCTGCATGTCATCTGTTGATAGACATTTGAGTGCTTCCACCTTGTGGCGACTGTGTATAATGTTGCCATGAACATCGGGGTACAGTGTCTGTTCCAGTCCCTGCGGCCAGTCTTTTGGGTGTTTACCCAGAAGTAGAATTGCTGGATTCTCATCCACAACCCATGCAGACGGGATGAGCTGGGTTTAAAAAGCTGGCTGCAACATAAGCTAAGAAAGCAGCAAAAGATCACGCCACAGAGAGAGTAGTTTTTAAACCGGGGTCAGCTTCCAAAGAGGCCTGGAAAAGAGAGCGTGAGCCCGGAATCCCTTTATTTTGTAGCGGGAGCATCAGAGGGGGATAAGGTTTTGAGGGTGGAGTCTTGCTAGGAGACGTCTCCAGGTCAGCAGATTGATTGACGTCTTGGGAGCCACACCCATCACAGGTGCTGCGTAGAATCCTAGGCAGAGCTAGAGGGGGAGGCGCACCTGCATCACGCGTTCAATCCCTTACAGGGACTTTGCAGAGCCAGGCCTGTCCCCTCAAGAGGCTACTTTGCGCAACACAATCCACACACAGCCCACGGGCAGCTCGTGTCACTGGATCACATGTCTCTGAGTTTTTGAGGAGCTCTCATACTGGTTTTCATAACAGTGGTTCCATTTTACATTCCCACTCTCAGTCCCCGGGGTTCCGGTTTCTCCATGGCCTCATCAACACTTGCTAATTCCTGGGATTTGTGTTTGTTAGTTTGTTTTCCTGTTTGTTTGTTTCTAAGTAGGAAGTGGCATCTCATTGTGGTTGTGATTTTCGTGGGCACCTTTTCATGTGGGCAGTGGCCATTTGTACATCATCTTTGGAGAATGCCTATTCAAGTCTCTGACTCATTTTTAATTTAGTCATTTTTTGGGGGGTGTTGTCGAGTTATAGGGTCCTTGAGATATTCTGGATCTTAATCTCTTTTCAGTAGTTTGTAATATTCTCTCTCATCCCATGAGAGTTGTCTTTTCACTCTTATCAGTATCCTTTGCTGTACAAAAATTTTAAGTTCAACTACTTCAACTTACCTTTTGTTATTATTATTTTTATTTATATGTGACAGTATTCCACATATATAGAGAACAATTTTTCATATCTCTGGTTGTATACATAGTATATTCACACCAATTCGTGTCCTCATATATGTACTTTGTATAATAATGATCATCACTTCCCCCATCATTAATAACCCCATGCCCCCTCCCTTCCCCTCCAACCTCTCCAACCCATTATTATTATTATTTTGGTGTCATATCCAGAAACAACCTGTCAGTCTGACAAT
This sequence comes from Callospermophilus lateralis, assembly GCF_048772815.1. Classification (NCBI taxonomy): domain Eukaryota; kingdom Metazoa; phylum Chordata; class Mammalia; order Rodentia; family Sciuridae; genus Callospermophilus; species Callospermophilus lateralis. Next base: position 41,688,632 of record NC_135322.1, read on the forward strand.
GTAAAACAGTCCCCCAAGCAGGCTCTCATCCTAAAATATTAGAAGTTCTACATCATTTTCAAGCAGGAAATGCCAATATTTTGTTTTTTAAAACTGAGATGAATACCTAAAAATGGTTTTGATTAGGAATTATATTGCAATTATTGGGGATTTTGGATATTATCTTTAATGATTAATTAGACATTCTGGGCCTACCAGTTATAGGTTTTTCCAGAATATATGAAAGTATGTGTCCTGAGGCTGAGGCAGGAGGATCACAAATTCAAAGCCAGCCTCAGCAATTCAGCAAGATCCTGTCTCTAAATAAAATATTTAGAAGTTTGGGGATGTGGCCCAGTGGTTAAGAGCCCCTGGGTTCAATCTCTGCTACCAAAAAAAAAAAAAGAAAGAAAAAAATATATATGTGTCCTGACTCTACTAATCAATAAACTGGATTGACAAGCTCGGTATAGTCTGATTTCACTCCCAGGTGAAAGTCTTTCCTTCTCACAATCCTTGATTAGGAACAGAAGGGGAGAAAGTCCTACAGACACAATTAAATAGGGGGAAAAAATGTTGGGCTAGATCATCTCAGAAAAGATGGTTACTCTTGGAATTTTAAGAGGCTAACTAGTATTATAAATTTTATCTGAAAGACATATGCAGGACAACTACTGGAACACAATTTATATTTCAGAAAACAAAGAGGGGTTGAGTGACTGTGACTCCAGGACAGGATGGCGGGTCTGAAATACATCTTGATGGCAACTTTGAGCTTATCCTTCTCTCAAGAACATCAAGTCCAGTTTCCAGAACATTCTGCTTAATACAAAAGGTATTTATTTTTGTTACTCACTTATAATATCCATAATGTATCTATGTCTACCCTATGACTTAAAGAAGTTTCTCTTACTTTCCCCCCAAACTTGAAAGCAGCACTTTTCTTTTGTCTGGGCTCATGTAAAAATGTTGAGGTCATATGAATTTTGAGAATTTATAATATAGACATAGTCTCATATCACCAAAAATATTTGAAGAGCCAAAAATACATTTTTATTATATACTTGTTTGGTATTTTAAAACTTTTAAAAACCATGTCTTTATATTAAAGTATATTTTGACCTTTCTCAAACTGTAGTTTTGCTGATGTATAGAATAGAGATTGTAATCAAATGTGTCAGTTATACCTAGAGATTCATTTTAGTGAGGAGTTCTGAGCAAACAGTGATAATGGCAATAACATTTTCAAGTTATTACTTATGAGGTTGGAGATGAAGGTTATATTAATATTTTTTCCTTTTATGTTACAACTTAAAGAAAAACAAGCATAATATATTTTCGACCTATAGATGGCAATATTTGTACATCATCATCATCTTTCTTAAAGGAAGATTATTAGTATTAATCTTTATGCAAAATTTTTTTTCACTTTTTATTATGGAAAATTTCAAGTATACACTAAAGTAGAGAAAGTATTCTAAGGAACCGCTGTGTTCCTACTACTTCAACAGTTAGTTACCATGACCAGTTTCCTTTCATTAATCCTTGTCCCCTTCCCCTCCATCTCAGTAATTTTGAAGCAAGTCTACTACAAAATCAAAATAGAAAAAGTTAAGATATCACATACTTGTAAAACTCCTCCAAAGAATTCTAGTGTCACCCATGGAATCCTAAAAAGTAAATAAATTGACAAAAAAGAAACAACCACCCCAAACCTCTCCTGCTATAAAGATGAAAAGCATCGACGCCACATCTCTATATGAAAACACTCAGGGCCTATCCCATAATATCAGAAGATTCATACAGGTACAGTGTATGTGGGTCAAGTGGTTTATATATGTGGTGTTATTTTAATTTTTAAAAGTGACTACTACATTACAGAAGTTACAAAATGATAAGTGACAGAACATATGACATACACTTCTGTCCCTGGGGTTAAAAGAATAGAAGTTTCTGCAGAGTGACAGTCTGGGTCCATAAAGGGAATACGAATAAGCAAGGGGAATGGAAAACTACCGACTTGTTAGAACAAAGCGGTGACAGCTGCTGGCTCTAAAATTAGGAACAGAGCAAGAACTTTTCAGAGCACCACCCAACAATTCACAAAGGCTCAGTCCACCCAGCACCTTTCAGAAAGACCTTAACGCTAAAAGAATACCAGGCAAGTCACTGCGTGGTCAATGATCTGGTCAATGATTCACTTTCCCAAACCTTGCTGCTCACTGAATAAAAGGGCTGCTTCTCTCCAGAGGGCTGCCCTTGAATGACAGCTCAAATGAAAGCCAAGGACACAGCCACTTGCATCTCTTTGAAGACCTTTTGTTCTCTGTACCTTGCAAAACTGACTTTGCAGACAACCTCAAATCCAGCGCATGTAGCTTACATCTTTGTCATACCCCGCAAGCTTCCCTCCAAACTGGAAATTACATGATTACCCAAAGCAGCCTAGTGATATCACGAGAATTATGAATGCTTTTAGGCAACTGGATAGTAGATTCTTTTTTTTTTAACCTATCTGCAGCAGAAACTTAGCCAGCTACTTAAAAAAAAAAAAAAAAAAATTCCCCCATAACAGCTTATAAGCAGAACAGTTTTGTCCTGAAGATAAATAGAAGGCAAACTTATAAGCCTAAAACCTGGTTTTTAATCCAGCATCTGCCCGGAATCCAGCTGCCTCTGGGACTTATCTGTCATCTCAGTACATTCCTGTTTCTTTTAAACCACTGCGGGCTGGGAGGCTGGGTATTCTGAAACTGGAAAACAAGAGTCCTCTGATAAGACACTTAGTAACTTGGTATAAGGTACTTAGCATCACACGGGTTAGTTAACCACCACACTAAGTGCTATGTCCCCCCAAATCTCCTGTATTAATGCAGGAATATTCAGAAGTAAAATGATGGGATTGTGAGAGCTGCACCCTAATCAGTCCATCCTAGTTTGAACAGACTGTTGGAAACCTAGGGGGGTGGGGCATGGCTGGAAGAAGTGGGTTACTGGGTGTGCCCTGGAAAGGTACATCTTCCCTGAGGCCCCTTCCTTCCCCTCCCTCTCCCTCACCTTCTCCCTCCCCACATCCTCTCTCTCTCCACTTCTTTTTCTTTGGGGCAGAGGGACCAGGGATTGAACTCAGGGGCACTTAACCACTGAGCCACATCCCCAGCCCTATTTTATATTTTATATCTAGACACAGGGTCTCATTGAGTTGCTTAGCTCCTCGCCGTTGCTGAGGCTGGCTTTGAACTCGAGATCCAACTGTCTCAGCCTCCAGAGCCACTGGGATTACAGGTGTGCACCACCCTGCCCAGCTTCTCTCCACTTCTTGACTTCACCATAAGCTGAGCTGCTTTCCTCCCCCATGCTTTATCACCATGATGTTCTTGACTCTTTTTGGGTTCAGACCAATGGAGTTGGTGGTTTATGAACTGAGACTCTGAAACCATGAGCCCCAAATAAACTTTTCCTCCCCTAAGGTGTTCTTGTTGGGTATTCTGGCCACAGTGACATAAAAGCTGACAAATACTAAATATCTAACAAACTCAGGGATTCATTTAGTCACTGACTACCCCATAGACCCTGGAACTACTCTTGATTACTTCTAAGTTAGAACTCTTAAATAATGACTAAAAGCCCTATTTCACTTCCTCTTCTAGGAAAGAGGGAAATGCTATTATGGACACTCCTCATCTTAAGATGGGGTTATGCCCTCATCAACCCATCATAAACTGAAAATATGGCAAGTCAAAATGCACTCACTACACCAACCCTACCAAACATCATAGCTTAGTAGCAGGGCACTGAAGGGCCTTCTGATCACCGTGGCTGACTGAGAGCTGTGGCTCACTGCTATTGCCCAGTGTTGCAAGAGAGTATCATTCTCAAACTGCATATCACAAGTCCAGGAAAAGATGCAAATTCAAAGTATGGTTTTTAACAAATGTATTCTGTTTTTGCACCATTATGAAGTCAAAACATAATCAGAGCATCATAAGTCAGGAACCATCTGTACTTGGATTGATTGATTTATTTACTTTGGTACTGAGGATAGAGCCCAGGGGTGCTTAACCATTTAGCCACATCCCCAGATCTTTCTAAATATTTTATTTAGAGACAGGGTCCCGCTGAGTTGCTAAGTGCTTTGCTAAGATGCTGAGGTTGGCTTTGAACTCATGATCCTCCTGTCTCAGCCTCCCGACCTCTGAGATTACAGGCCTGTGCCACCATACCTGGCTTGTACTTAGATTTTTGAAGATTTCTATCACAGCATGATAGCTGCCAAGCGAACAGAGTTAACCTAGTTTTCCATGTTTCTGATTAATTGGTACATGGTGGTTTTAATGTGGAAATAGTTGCTGCAAAGAAATAAATGTGTGGATCACTTCCACTTGCCAGGCCACCCCAAACCAAAGAACCTGAAAGTATTCTTGCATAGTAAGGAAAAGGAGTCCCAACCAAAATGCTGAAACTCTGGGGAAATTTGTGGTTTCCATTATAAGATTCTAAAGGTGTAAAGTAAGATGTGGCAGGCTAGGAAAGTAGCACACAGGACAACTTTTGGAACCTCTAAGCAGGGGAGGGATTGGTGAGAAGGATTTTTGTTGGTGGTAAATGAAAGCAGTTAGCCCCTCCCCTTGTCTTTCTTCAGGGAAAGAAGATGATTTTCAAATTCCATTATGTCACCTATGATTCATTCCTTAACTTAAAGTTGTGGTCAGCAAGGATCAGGGAAAGGCCACTATTGTGAAGGTTAACTTCTTGACTTCAACACTATGGACATTTTGAGTCAAATAATCCCTCCTCGATGGGCAGCGTATTGTAGACTGTTTAGCCACACTCCTGCCCAGAGGCCACTAGATGACAGGGGCACCCGTCCCCAAGACGAGACAATCAAAAATGCCTCCAGATATCTCTGAGTCTCCTCTGGGGAGCAAATCACCCTCAGTGGAGCACCACTGGTGTACAGGTTCAGCCACTGAAGCATGACTGTCATCAAGTTGAAACAGCTGGTCACATTCAACAAGATTTGGGACACCATCTGGTGTAGCCATTATGAAGATTAATGAAGAATCCATCTACCATGGCTCGTTTGGGAAATTTCTTTTCTTTTTTTTTAATTTTTTTTTCTTTAGAGAGAGAGAGAGAGAGAGAGAGAGAGAGATTTTTTAATATTTATTTTTTAGTTCTCAGCAGACACAACATCTTTGTTTGTATGTGGTGCTGAGGATTGAACCCGGGCCGCATGCATGCCAGGCGAGCGCGCTACCACTTGAGCCACATCCCCAGCCCCTCGTTTGGGAAATTTCTAAAAGTGAAATACAAGCTGATCATCCCACCAAGGTAAAAATAATCAGACTGTGGTATATTCGGTGTGTTTATAAATTGTAAGCAATTTTAGTTCAGTCAAGTTTCTTTTCTTTAAATCATTCTTAGAATGTAGATGACAGCTACAAAACTATAGAGTTTTTTAGATTTATACTTACATGAGAAACCAAAAATAGTCAAATTCCTCCAGATAGTGAGCAGGATGGTGGTGCCAGGGACTTGGGGAGGGGAGAATGGGTAGCTGTTTAATGGTACAGAGTTTCTATTGTGTAAGATAAAAAGTTCTGGCGCTCAGTGACCTGAATGTACTTAACACTACTGAGATCAGTACTGATCTCAGTAGTGTTAAGTACATTCAGGTCACTGAGCGGGTGGAGCTTTTGTGATGGCCCCCTTCTCAGGCTGATGATCTGTGGGTGGGCTGGTTTCCAGTCAGTCCCTCCTCTCTGTTCAGGCACCAGTGGTGCCGGACTGGGGTTTCATGGTATAGACAGTGGCCAGCTCTGGCTGCTGCCTCTGCACAGGCTGGAGCACAGCAGTATTCTAGGAGAGGAGGACTGAGTCTCCAACAGGTACCATCTTGATTAAATTCACTGCCCACAGATACAGTAGGCACTCGGCATGTGCTAGTTCTTATCCTGAGAGCAGCCCTGTGCTGTGTCCCAGCCACTGTACTAGGCTCTGGGGAGACCCAGGTGGCAAAGATTAAGTTCCTGCCTCCCTGAGCTCACTAGTGAGCTCAGGGAGGCACATTAAGTTAAAAGTTATGGGGGTGGGGAATAAAAATTCAGTAATTAGACAAAGAGAAATGAAGGGAAGGGAGGGGGGATAGGAAAAAGAAAAAGTGGAATGAATCTGTCCTGACTTTCCTATGTACACACGTGGAAACACCATAGCGAATTCCACCATCATGTACATCCACAAGAACGGGGTCCTAATTAGAATAAGATATATTCCATGCTCCTATTAACTATGTCAAAATGAAGTTCACTGCCATACATAACTACAAAACAGAAAAATAAATAAAAGTTACATTTAATTGTAACATTTTCACAGAGAAAAATTAGATGGGGCCAGGCAAGGTCAGGGAGGGCATTGAATCCTTAGGCATTTTCCTGTGGATCCAACCGGGTTTTACAATAAAGAAGAATATTTTAGTATACCTAGAACAGTGAGCCAGAGCCCAGTAATTACAATGGTGGAATTGACAGATGCACAGTTTACTAAAAATGACCAAAAAGAATACAAGTAAGGGGAAGGAGAAGGCAGCAGAGGAGAAGAACCCCTAAGAGTGGGATGTAGGGGGCAATTTGGGGTGGAAAATGACAGAACAGATGGAACATTTTTTAAAAAATAGACTTTATATTTTAGATCAGTTTGAAGAGTTCATGGCAAAATTGAGTGGCAGGTACATATATTTCCCATATATTTCCACTCCTACATCCAAACAGTCCCCAGCAAAGTCCCACGCCAGAGCGATACATTTCTTACAATTGACGAACCTACATCAACACATCATTACCACGTAGAGTCCAGAGTTTTCATTAGGATTCACTTTTGGTCTTGTGCCTTCTATGTTTTCTGAAAATATATTCACCAATACAGTATCATGTGGAGTAGTTTCAAGACCCTAAAATTTTCTGTGCTCCATCCATTTATCCCAATTTCCCCACTCCACCCCCCTGGAAACCAAGGCTCCTTTTCCTTTCTTTGTAGTTTTGCATTTTCCCAAATGTTACATGCTTAGAACCAGATAGTAGGGTTATTTCTCTTTCAGATTGGCTGCTCGTTTCTGTGACCTAGTAGAGTTTAAGTGCCCATGGCCGTCCCAGTCCTGGTAGGTTTTGAGGGCTTCAAAGGTGGTTGGAATTGGAACCGAGCAGGCATGAGCCTGGGGGTGAGCACCATGTGGGTCCTTTCGTAGTCATGGCAATGGGCAAGATCATCTAGGGATGGCAAGTAGACTAGGAAGGAAATGGAAAGTAAGGACAGTATATCCCTGGGGGAGGGGGAGAGAGGGAGAGAAAATGAGAGAGGGAAGGAGGAACGGACGGAGGGAGGGACGGAGGGAGAAGAAAACGTGTGGTCAGCAAGAGTCTAAAAACTAGTGGTAAAAGGTGAGAGGACCACCAAGGGACCAAGGGAGAATGCTGTCCTGGAATTCAAGAGGAGAGAAAATATCAAGAAGAATGGAGGGGTTCAGTGGTAGAGTGCTTGCTTAGCAAATGTGAGGTGCTGGGTTTGATTCTCAGGCACCACATATAAAAATAAATCTAAAGAACAGAAGGTTTTTTTTTTTTTTTTTTTTTTTGAGCAGGGGTACTAGGGATTGAATTTAGGGGCACTCGACCATTTAGCCACATCCCAGCCTAATTTTGTATTTTATTTAGAGACAGGGTCTCACTGAGTTGCTTAGCGTCTCATTTTTGCTGAGGCTGGCTTTGAACTCGTGAGCAGCTGGGATTACAGGTGTGTGCCACTGAACCCAGCCTAAAAATAAATTTTTAAAAAGAGGCCCATTGGCAACTGAAAGAAGTTTAATAATAATAATAATAATAATAATAATAATAATAGGCAAAGAGCATCAGGTGCTGCAGAGAAGCCAGCCCAGGTAAGGTCTGAAAAGGCCCAAGATGTCCTGGGTAAGTTTAGTGGCCCCAGGGGAGCAGAGGCTGGACAGCAGGCTGCAGCAAGCAGGGAAGTGAGCGTGGAGCAAAGGTGGACTTCACTTCTGAGACGTTTCACTCAGGTGAAAGGAGAGGAGTTAGCAACAGTTAAAACCATAAGGAGTCAAGGGATAATTTTGAACTCATTGTTATATAGAGAGATTGAAAAAAAAAATCAAAGTTCAGAGAGCCCTCCTCAGTTTTATAAAATCAAACATGTCAAGTTAATGGAGCTTCACAAGTGAGTCAGACCCCGTTAGAGCACATGTTATAGGAACCCGGCTGTGACTCAGATATGCTGACAAAGAGCCACGTGGTGCTATATATTACCAAGCGGTGCCTATGCATTGTCAAACCATGATTTAAATGACTGCACAGTGGAACACGGCTGGTAGAATAACCTAGAACTGTGGAGGTTACATTTCCCTTTGTGGAACTCTGGAGACCTGCATTTGATTTAAAAATGCCTTGAGATTTTGAGCACCAATCCTTAAAAGTACAGAAAACCTACAACTTTCTTCATATCTAAGTCTCTGTAGGAAAAAGTGACTCATAAATGCATTGGCTCACCTCCATAGAATGTTCTTTTCTAACTCAAGTAATTTTTCTTTTTCTTTCTTCCTGGTATAGGGATGGAATCTAGGGATTCTTGACACCTGAGCTACACATCTCCACTCCTTTTATTTTGAGACAGGGTCTCACTAAGTCGCCCAGGCTGGCCTCAAACTTGTGATCCTCCTGCCTCTGTCTCCTGAGTCACTGGAATTATAGGTATTATTATCACACCTGGCTTTAAGTAATTAATTTTTTTAAAAAAAGATGGTAGTTAAGAGAATTGAAGAGCATAAACAATGAAACACAACCAACTTAAATCCTGGCTCAACCTCTCATGAGCTATGAGATTGGACAAGTTCCTAATTCATAAAATAAGAAAAATAATAGTACCAACCACAGGCACTTATTAGGCAGATGAAATGAGGTCATGCATATGTGGTGCTTGGCATAGTATGTGGCACCTCATTTGGGTTCAGTGAGCATGAGCCAAAATTGAGCTCTCTGGGGCCAGCAGGTAGACCCTGGTAGGAAGAGAATGACAGGCAGAGAGGCTGAAGGTAACAATGACTAAGACTGAGCTGGGGAGGAGAGGATGTGGGGAGGAACCCAACAGGAAGTGAGGTAGGGAACATGTGAGCAAGTTATATGGATCTTCCATCAGGAAAAACAATAAAGCAAGACAATAAATGATATTGGTGCTTTCTACCTACATATTATATATAGCATCTATTTGAATATACATGTACACACATATTATATGCTACCACTGGAGTCTTTCCTATGTTTTGCTAAACCTTCTCTCAGTACTAAGAGAAAAACTCAACCTCAGGTCTCTGAAAGCTGAAGACAATAGCTTTGGCATGGCTTGATCCTATACCTCCAGAGGGTCCCAGCCTCGCCTGCCCCACCTCCCAGGTCTGCTTGTCTCTGTGGGCTCCAGGGCTGGCAGGTGCTCCCCTGTGCATGGCCAGCAGTTCAGTTACATTGACCTTCACAGGATCTCACACTGGAAGAGCATGTTCCTTGTCCCAGGTTTGGTCTGATTTAAGTCACATAGCCATCTCTGTACTGCCAACACTGCTGAGGGGATGGGGTTGTTGATATTTGACTGGCAGGTCTAAGTTCTTAGCCCCTCCAAGTCAGCCTCATAGAATCCACAGCTGGCTACCTTCTCCCCCTGTGTGGCAACCACCAATGTCTGCAGACCTTAGCAAATATCTAATATCTTGGGGAACAAAGCCCCCCCCCACACCCATTGAGAATCACTGCTAGGCTGGGTGATTTTTCCAGTTGTTGTTGTTGTTGTTGTTTTTAAATAATTACACAGAGAGAATACAATTTTATCAGGTGATTCCAACTATGGAAGGTTTTTCAGAAGTTCAGCTAGTTTGGGGAGAGTTGAAGATAGAAATCCTGCATAGTTGTTCAAGTGAAAAGAGGGTGTCACAAGAACTCAGTGAGTCCCCATGAAATCCAGAGAATGCTGAATCAGCAAGTTCCCAGGCAGCACCCCGCTGCCCCCCCACCCAGCCCCCTTCTCAGTCCAGCCCTGTCTCTGTTTCTCCATTCCAGGGTCCAGTGCCAGCTGCAACTGCTCTTGGTGTCTGTTAGTGCAAATATCCAAGGGAGGAATCTGATTGGTCTGGCTTATCTTTCCAAGCCACACCCATGAGTCCTGTTGTGCTTTGAACAAGGGTCAGCTGGCCAAGTCAGCTGCATCCTGGGCTGAAGGGAAAAAGGAATCTTGTGCCTCAGAACAGGGACTGAAACCAGGGAATCTTCGGTGTGTGGGACATGCTCTGATACGCAGGCATCCCCAAGTACCTCTGTATGACGGACAGCTGCAACAAAACATGGTTAACCAATTGTCCCAGGGTTTAAAACTAACTAGGTTTGATTGTTTTGTTGTTGTTTTAGATTTAAAGGGTTTTTTTTTTTATAATGTTAAAATATACATAACATGGAAGTTCCTACTCTGACCATTTTAAGATGGCTGTCACCACCAGCCATCCCCAGAACATTTTCATTTTTCCAAACTGAAATATTTTTGTCCCAATTCAATTCTCCTCCCTCCCCAGGTTCTGGCAACCACTATCTAACTTTCTGTCTCTATGAACCTGGATACTCTCAATATGTCACATTAAGTGGAACTGGACAGTGTGATTTCACTTAGAATAATGTCCCCACATTTCAACCACATTGAAATATGTGTCAGAATGTCCTCATTTTTGAAGGACAAATAATACTCCATGTTTGTATGTTTATTTCTTGGTAGACACTTGGGTTAGTTCTACCATTTGATTATTGTGGGTGGAACTGACTCATTTTTTTTCCATATTTTAATTGGTGCACTATAGTTTTATATAACAGTAGGATTCATTGTTACATATTTGTATATGCACAGAATATAACAATATAATTTGGCCAATATCATTCAGCAGAGTTTCCCTTTCCCATTCCTCCTTCCTCAAAATATATTATTTTTTAACACAGAAATTCCTGTGTCCCCCCCAAAAAAAAACTCTCAGTGCAGGGCAGACTAGAACAGTTGATCACTCTAGACACAGATCTAGCTGGTGCCTCAGAAACCAGAATCCCAGTGCAAGGAGGCAATGAAGGGAGTTCTGTCTGCATAGAGCATGATTTTGGTGTTCCAGGAAAGGTGACCCTTTTGCACAATCTCTGAGGTCAGAGCAGGCTAAAGAGAGGAGGCTGTCAGAGGTCCTCAATAGACCATTCAATTCACAGTGATAGAATCCATTACCTAGCCAGGTGTGGTGATGCATACCTGTGATTCCAGAGGCTCTGGAGGCTGAGGCAGGAGGATTGTGAGTTCAAAGCCAGCCTCAGCAATTTAGTGAGACCCTGTCTTTAAAAATATTTTTAAAAAACGGGGCTGAGATTGTGACTCAGCACCTGGCACATGTGACACCCTGGGTTCAATCCTTAGCACCACATATAAGTAAGTAAGTAAGTAAGTAAGTAAATAAATAAATAAATAAAGGTATCGTGTCAACTACAACTAAAAATATATTTTTTTAATTATATATATGGGCTGAGGTTGTAGCTCAGGGGTTAAGCACCCCTGGGTTCAATCCTTGGTAAATAAAAAGGAAGAAGAAGAATCCATTGCCCAAATGGGACACCAAAGGTAACACTCTATATATATGCATATGCATGTGTGCATGCACACACATACACACACACACAAACACACACACACACACTCTCTACAATGCCTAAACCTGGCCTTATTCATAAATACCAAAGTGCATCAAAGATCTGGCTCCTACAAAACTGAGGGGGTTTTTCATTAACAGGAAACTTTATTTTAAAAATCATGCATATTCAGTAAATCCAATATCTATTTCTTCCCTGTGTTTTGTGCATTATTTCTTGAATGTGCTAGCTGCCAAAGGTACCACTTTTTAATATATTTTTTTCACACTGCATTACTTGCAAGAAAACAGAATGCTCAGTTTCTGGCATTCAGGGTGGTTTTCTGGTATCACTGTCAGTTGAATGGGCAGGGCTTCTGTTTTTTCACGGTCTGTAATGTGGCATGTTGTGTGATAAGATCGGGAACAGTAGGTTTTGGGGAGGTGTAATGTTCTGTTTGCATTAGTTTCCCAACTGCTGGTGCTGACAGACTTGAACATCTTTCAGGTCGGAAATATTTTAGATCTTTGGTGGCACTGGAGATGGGTGGAGGGAAAGGAAACTTTTTAAAAATAAAAGTACATGATCTGTTTATTATGAAACCACATCATACTTTTTGTTCTTTAAACCTTGGATTTGAAATTTCAACGATATGATACTGTCTTTGGTTTACTGGTATTGTGCAGAATTTTAAAGGTGTACTTTAGATGCTTCAGTTACATTTTCTATTTTCATTAGATAAAAATCTCTTGTTTCAGGGCTGGGATTGTAGCTCAGTGGTAGAGCGCTCACCTAGCATGTGCAAGGCCCTGGGTTTGATCTTCAGCACCACATAAAAATAAATAAATAAAATAAAAAATGTATTATGTCCAACTTCAACTAAAAAAATAAATATTAAAAGAAAAAGGAAAAAAAAAAAAAAAGCTCTGTTTCACCAGGCGTGGCGCATGCCTATAATCCCAAGCGACTTGGGAGGCTGAGACAGGAGGACCACGAGTTCAAAGTCAGCCTCAGCAATGACAAGGTGCTAAGCAACTCAGTGAACCTCTGTCTCTAAATAAAACACAAAATAGGGCTGGGGATGTGGCTCAGTGGTTGAGTGCCCTGAGTTCAATCCCGGTACCAAAAAAAAAAAAAAAAAAGAGGCTCTGTCTCCTAAAACTTATAATGTCTTGTCAACACATATTAGGTGAACTGGATAAACTTTAAGGAAGTCAAAAGAACTCATAATGGTGATATGATATCAATCATCATAAACAAAGTAAAGAGGCAATGGAGTCTCATTCTGAAGCTCAAGCTGGTATCTTCCCTCCAAGGATCAGAATTATCAAAAGGGTGTTTCTGGTTCCTTGGGAAGCGTGGGTCTGCCTGGCCTTCAGCAACCCTCCAACTCTACATGTTAAAACGTTCGAACACCCACGTGGCTGGGAATGATTGAAAAGTTCAAATTGTAAGTAATGATCTTTCAGAAGGTCAAAGCTCCCCTGGTGCTGAGCCATGGGGGCCTGAAGCAGAGTCACAAAGCTGTCTACACACCCAGAAGCCCAAGGTTGGGAAGGGGTGCCTTGTCAGTTCACGGGGTGCAGGGAGGCCAAAATACACCCAGATTTATAAATTAGGACACCCAGGTGGCCTTCCCAGGGGTGTGCATGGGCCTGGCCCTTGCCCAAGAATCCATTCCCCTTCCTTAGAGTAAAAGCCCTGATTTCCCCCAAGGAAAGGGGCTTAGATTTTTTTTTTTTTTTTTTGTACTGAGGATCAAACCCAGGGGCACTCTTCCATTGAGCTACACTCTTAGCCCTTTGAGTTTTATTTTGAGACGGTCTCACTAAATTGCCGAGGTTGGTCTAGGAACTTATCCTCCTACCTCAGCCTCCCTGGTTACTGGTATTACAGGCATGCATCATAGTGCCCAGCAGAGCATAGGAACTTTTTAAAAAAATATATTTTATTAATTGTTAATAGATCTTTATCTATTTTTATGTGGTGCTGAGGATGGAACCCAGGGCCTCACACATACTAGGCAAGTGCTCCACCACTGAGCCCAAGCCCCAGGCCCCAGCATAGGATCTGTATGTGAACTGGTGATTTGTAAGCTCTCATCTTTGCTTTCCATACCAAAAAAAAATTGTTTAAATTTCATATTTATTTTTAAATCTCTTGGAATTTTTCATATAAAAAGTAATACATGAACGGATTGAAAAAAGTCAAACCAAGCAAAAGATAAACAGTTCAAGTAAGTCTCCCTCTTCTCTTGACCTCAGCCTCCTAATTCTCTTCTGAACAGGAAATCACCATTCCCATTTTTTATTAATCTCTTTCTAGAAGTATTCTATACAAATACAGGCATATTTATAAATATATAACCCCCATCTTCACACACACAAACATGGTAGCATACTACACACATTGTTTGGTGCCCTACTCTTTCACATTAACTTTTTTTTTAATATTTATTTTTTAATATTTTTAATATTTATTTTTTAGTTCTCGGCAGACACAACATCTTTGTTTGTATGTGGTGCTGAGGATCGAACGCATGCCAGGCAAGCACGCTACCGCTTGAGCCACATCCCCAGCCCTCACATTAAAATTTTAAAGATATTTGTTTGTTCACCCATGTTCTCGGTTCCCCCCAATAGCAACGTCTTGCAAAACAATTGTACAATATCACAAGCAGGGTGTTCACATTGTTACAATTTATCTGCTCTGTTTTGAACATACATTTGTCTATTTGTTTTTCTATTGATGTACATTTGAGTAGTTTTCAGGTTGAGGCTTTTTTCAATAGTGCTTATACGTATCTTCTGGTGAAAGTACTTTTGGATTTCCTTGGGGACCGGGATTGTCAAGTCATGGGGTAGGTATCCCATGGCTCTGGTAGAGCTGCCAATGGTTTCCCGAGGTGGGCGAACTGTTTTACGCCTTCACTGTTGGAGTTACACTTGATTCACAGCCTGGCCAACACTTTTCTATCCCCTTCATTTTATCCATTCTGGTGGGTGGTACTATATTTTGGTTTTAATTTACATTTCTTTCATGACTAATGATGTTGGAAACATTTTTGTAAGTTAATTTTCCCCAGACTTTTTTCCCCCTAGTTTTTGATTGTGAAAATTTTCACAGACAGAAAAGTTGAAAAAATTATAGAATGAACACTCAAATGCCCAGTATCTAAGGTCAAACAGTTGCTAACCTTTTCTGTTTCGTGTGTGTGTGTGTGTGTGTGTGTGTGTAATTGTTTTGCTGGCCTGCTGTAAGTTTTCATTATAAAATGACACTTGACACACAATGACACCAGGAAGTATTTTCCAGGAATGGGCATTTTCTACACAACCACATAAGTGTGGTCATGTCTAACACAATGAATTGTCATGTCCTAAAATTTTTATCAGATAGTCTGTGCTTGAATCTCCCCCATTTGTCCTCAAAGTATTTATAATCTTTTTTTTTTTTTTTTTTTTTTTTGAGCCAGAGGCAAAGAAATCTGACTTACTGCATTTGATTGTCAGAGCTCTTTAAACAGACCTACACCCAAGGATGACATCAATTTTTTTTTCTTTTGGGAAGGGTCAAATTCTGTTCCAGCTGTCTGTATAAAGAATTTAAAAAAAAATACTCCAAAACTTGAGTGGTTTAAAACATCAATTTGATTTTACTTCACGACTTCGTGGATCACTAATTCTAGCAGGGCACAATCCAGTGATCCTTCTGTTTAACGTGACATTGATGAGATCACTTGTTCAGATTCAGCCCTCAGATGGATGTGTCTGAAGGGTCCAAGATGGTGTCACTCCAATGTCTCACACCTTGGATGAGATGGCAGGAAGAGATCCTCTGGGCCTGCTCACCAGGGAACGTCCTGTAGCCTCCGCTGCATGGTGGCTTCAGAGCAGAATGTTTTTTTATGTGATGATCACAGCTTCGAGGATAAGTGTTTGACTGGATAGGACAGGAACTGCGTTGTTTTTGATGACCTAGCTGCAGAAGTCACAAGGCATCATTTCCATTGTCCTCTGTTATTTGAAGCAATCACAGAGCCCACCCAGATTCAAAGAATTGGCAGTTGTGTTTTTAAAACTGCCATGGTCCATCTTCTGAACACAAATAATTTGCCTTTCTCTAACAAGCAAAATAAACGTCTTTTTCCAAGAATCCTTGCTATGGTTTGGATAAGTTTCCTTAAAGGCCCAAGTGTCAAAAGCTTGGTCTCAAGGGAAAGGAAAAATACTGGGAAATGATGTTGGCTAAATTGTATTGTTATATCATGCAAATATGTAATCAAATCCCACCATTATGGGAAACTATAATGCACCAATAAATAAACGTGGAAAAAATTTTTAAATTAAAAAATAAAAGACAATCCTTAACTAACAAAGAAACCAACCAACCTTGGTTCCTGGCCTTTGACACTACTTGGAGGATGCAGAGCCTTTAAGAGGACCACAGGGGAGGTCTTAGGTCACTGGGGCATGCCCTGGAGGGGATAGTGGGACCTCACCCTTCTTCTTCCTCTCTTTCAAGTCCTGGCCCTGAGGTGAGCAGCTCTGCTTCAACAGGGGCTTCTGCCATGATGTTCTGCCACCACAGGCCCCAACCACAAGGCCTCCAAAATGTGAGCCAAAATAAACCTTTCCTCTTCATAAGTTGACTATTTCATTTCCATTTCTTATAGAAATGGAAAGCTGACTAACATACTCCTCCAAGTCCCATCCCGTGATGACTTCAGGCTTGATGTCACTGCCCTTCTTTGCACTGGGTCCCCTGGGAAGGGCTGTAGGATCACATCATTAGGAGTCTTGGAAGCAAAGTGTTACTGTCTAGCTGAAAGAGCAGTGAGGCATAACCTAAATATGTTTCAAGAGTCTCTTATTTATCAACCAAAATAAAAAATGAATTCAAAAAAGTATCACAGGACAAAGATGGAAATCAAGGGTTATTATGGACTGCCTTGTTTTCCCCCAAAATTCACTTAAAGGCTTAACCCCCAATATGACTGTATTTGGAAGTAGGGTCTTTAAAAGGTAATTAATGTTAAATGAGGTCATTATGCTGGAGCCCCAGTCCATCTTATAAGAGGAGAAAGAGACACCACAGATGTGCACATACAGTGGAAAGACACATGAGGACACAGCAAGGAGACAGCCATCTGCATGTCAAGGAGAGTGGCCTCAGGAGCAATCATGATCTGGGACTTCCAGCCCTAGAACCATAAGAAAATAAATTTCTGTTGTTGAAACCGCACAGTCTGTGGTATTTTGTTATAGCAGCCCTTGTAGACCAATACACAGAACATGGGAGACTTGTGGCTTATCAAGGGATTTTGTTCTACAACCAGTGGGGAACTGCTGGGGTTGTAAGGAGGAGAGTAACAGGATGAGACCTTCTGGGAAGTAAAAGCACTGTGGAAGTAGTACCAAGGAACTCTGGAATGGGGGAGAGTAGAGACAGAGAGATCTGTTAGGGTTAGGGCTAGGAGCATGGGTGAGAAATGAGGGTCTGGGCTGGGGTGGAGCACAGTGATAGTTTACTTGCCTGGTGTGTGCAAGGCCCTGGGTTTGATTCTTAGCTCTGGGAAAAAACTGAGGGGGGCTTAAACAAAGGCAATCAAACATAAAAAAGAATGATAAGAAGGAAGAATTGGCAGAATTTATTAGCTAGTTGGATATGGGGAAGTGAGAAAAGAAGTAGTACCAAATTCTTCCCAGGTTCCTGAAGTGGGTATTGATGGTAGTAGACATTCGTTTTCTAGACAGCTTCCCTTTCCCTAAAAGCACCCAGCTGAAGGATAGGCAAACCCTGTCCTTCTCTGTTGTGCATGTACTTTGGGGAAGCTGACCGGGGTCCCAGCTTTAGAGGGAGGCCTTGACAGACTCGTTCTGATTAGCATGTTTCAAGGCTCTCTTTATAGTTCCTGGTTCAGGAGTGACTGTGTGACGTAAACCTGCCAATCAGGGTGAATTTCCAACTCTTGTTTGGAATACTGAGATCAAATACTTGTCACCAAGATCAAGAAATTTGAGAACCTGACTTAACTGGGAACTATCCTGTGACCCCACAGGAAAGAGCCATAGACTGTAACTGACCATGCACAGACCAAAGTAAAGATAGGTTCCCAGTGGCATCCATGAGCTGCTGGATCAACCAACCAGAAAGTCTTGGACTTTCTGTTGTGGAGCTTGGAAATTCCTGTTCCTTGTCATATAAAGACATGATAATCAGGTGGACGTAGGAGCCATTCATCAGGATATGCAAGGCTAAAAGAACAGCTGGCTTGAAAGAAGAGATTTTTTGTCCTGAGCTTCACAATCTCTCAACTTGTTCAAGGGTGATCCTTAGACTTGGATCAACATTTTTGGGTCTACTATGTAAATCCTGCTCACACTAAGACCCTCTTAAACCCCTCTTAAGTCCAGGTCAGAAGTCACCATATGTTCTAAGCTTCTTTAACGTTTAGGGTATGACTCTATTGATTGTTTTAGCACCTCGTGTCCTGCTTCCTTCATTGGCACTGGCTGACTTCTTTCACAGGCCAGAAGTATTCAAACTCATCTCTGCACTGGAATCTGCAGCCCAGGGCATCTAACAGGTACAAATGATAGCCATCCTCCCCTGTTTTCTCCCAAGCTAATGCATCTGTTCACTACCCCACCCCTTTGGACTAAGAGGAGCTCTAGCTATCAGACCATGGATTAAAATATATAATAGATTACCACCAAAAGATGAAACTACAGGAATGGTAAGAAAGGTATTTTCATGAAACTGGAAATGCAGAAAAAGAAAAGTTGACTTAATAAATACCTCTGTTACAATGATGTAATATGTGTCTCTTTGCCAAGTGATGAGGGTGACACACAAACGATCTCTCTGAATAAATAAGATGGGTTTACAGTGTCTGTTAGTGCAGCTGAAGACTGTGGGAAGAAGCTAAAATGGGTGCTACCCACACGTAAGGTCGCATTGTGCCCATCAATTTATTTTGATCCCATGGAAGGCGTTTCAGAGCAGGCCTCAAGAAATAGCTCAACCAAAAGAACATTCAAATTATATAAAAATGAACTTCAGTGATTTCAATCCATTAACCTTACATAATACAATTTCAAACATAGTACTGTAATTTTGAAATGCCCAAAAAAACCCACTACATACAGTAATTTGATCTCATATGTGATAAATTTTTTGTAGGAAAAAAAGTTGAATTGGCAAACAATAACTTATCACCTACAAGTACATTTAGTACCTTGAATCGGAAGGGCACCTAGGCATCCAGGCCTGGAGCAGTGAGGATAGTTATTTAACAAATGTTTGCCTCATGCTTGCTAAATGCCAGGTATTGTTGGGGAGCTGAGGATTCAGGAGTGAGCAAACCTCTGAATGATGATGATAAGAATATTTACAGAGCCCGTACTATGGGCCAGCCCTGAGCTCACTGCTGCTTGGGGTATATTGGCTGATTTGTTTCATGCTCACAACTCTGGTTGCTCTTATCATTATCCCCATCTTTCAGATATAGGAACTCCTGAGAGTAAACCTACTAAAGGTCACAAAGCCAATTAAAGTGGTAGAAATTGGACTCTATGAGTTCCATAAGTGACATAGCACTTGAGTGGAAAGGGCTGCTAGAAATGTTTCACAGGGAGGAAATTAAGCCATTTCAATTTGTATTCAGAGGTGAGAGTGTGGCTCAGTGGCAGACAGCTTGCCTAGCATGCAAGCACTGGGTTTGATTCCTAAGACTGGGGGGAAAAAAGACATTTATAGCCAGGTGCCATTAGTGCACACCTACAATCCCAGTAACTCAGGAGGTTGAGGTAGGAGGATTGCAAGTTCAAAGCCAGCCTCGGCAACTTAGTGAGGCCCTAAGCAAGTTAGGGAGACCCTGTCTCAAAATAAAACACTTTTTAAAAAAGGGTTGGGGATGTGGCTTAGTGGTTAAGCACCACTGGGCTCAATCCCTGGTACTAAATAAACAAAAAAACAAACCAAAAAAAAAAATACATTTACTTGATTTGTTCAAGCATTGCACATTTCCAGTTAGTTAAAAGGTAAAATTCTGTATGGTTCTGTCAAAACTTCAACAAAATCTAAACTACTGGCGCTCAGTCAATGAGCTTTCATCATGACATTATTAATGACAAGTTCATGAATGTAGGAAATTACATGTGACTTAGCCTGAACCCTGGCAAACTATTTTTAACAACTTTAATTCAATATCTTCAGGGTTTTTTTCTTTTGCACTTTATAGCCATTAAAAAAATCTACATACCACCTGGACTATTAATTACTTAAAACTGATTCATTTGGCTTACTTGATGTTTTAAGGGAAGTTTAATATCACTGCTATAATTAAAGGGCCTCTAAATCATTCAATAAATATGTATGAAGTATCTGACACACACTAGCAGTAGGAATAGAGCAGTGAAAAGCAGACTGAGAGGCACCCCCACTCCGGTGGAGCTAATGTTCTAATAGGGGTAACAAATATTAACCAGTAAATACATCAAGTGCACATGGTCAGTGCTGCGAGGAAAGAGGGAGTGTCTCAGTCTGTTTTTCGCTGCTGTAACAGAACAGCACTGACTGGGTATATAGAAAGAACAGAAATTCATTGTCTCAGAGTTCTGGAGGCTAAAAGTCTAAGAACAAGGTCCCGTAACTGAAGAGGGCCTTCCTGTTGCTCCCCCATGAGGCAGAAAGCAGAGGGCCATGAAAGGGGTAAGCTCTGGTGGGCAGAAAAAAAAGAAAGCAGAACCTATCCCACGATTCCTTTTATCCATTCCTGAATCCATTCATGAGGGCAAAACCCTTGTGACCAAAACACCTCCCACTAGGCCCCACCCCCAACACTGCTGCACTGGGGATTAAGTTTCCAACATGTGGATTTTCTAACTTCCTTTCTTTCTTTCTTTTTTTTTCTTTTTTTTTTGGGGGGGGGTACCAGGAATTGAATCCAGGGGCACTCAACCTTGGAGCCACATCCCCAGATTTAAAATATTTGATTTGGAGACAGGATCTTGCCAAAGTGCTTAGGGCCTCTGAGGCTGGTTTGTAATCCCAAACAGTTGAGATTACAGGTGTGCATCACCATGCCCAGCTCTAACATGTGAATTCTGGGGGACACATTCCCACCATAGCAGGGGCATACCAAGTCTGAGTGGGGAATAGTTAAAAATTTTAGACAGCGAAGGCCTCCTTGAGAGAGTGGCTCTTGAGAAAAAAACTGAAAGAAGCAAGTCATGTGGAAATCTAAGAGAAAGGCAATCCAGACAGTGGGTACAGACCAAGCAAAGCCCTAAGGGGTGAGGGGTGAGAGTGTTGGGGTGTCCAAGGAATGACAGGGGGTGGGGTCGTGGGCAAAAGCAAAAAGACCAATTGGGGAAGCTAATACAAAACTCTAAGCAAGAGATGATGGTGGCTTGGGGGCGAGTGATGAGAAATGGCCAGATTCTGGAAATGGTGTGATGATAGAGCCAGTATTTGCTAATGGGCTAGTGACAGAGGGTAAGAGTGGAAAAAGGATGAAGCAAAGCCCCAGAGGTGCAAGGTTGGGGTCAGGGCATTCTGTGTTCTTTCTCCCCCCAACCCAGAAGTCCTCCCTACCCTTTGGACTTAGATTTATGTCATTTTTGCAGCACAAACTTCCCTACTCAGTAAAGGACATTTGGTATTAAAAAGAGTAGATTTAGGGCTAAGATATAATTCAGTGGGAGAGCATTTGTGTGTGTGTGTGTGTGTGTGTGTGTCACAGAACAGATTTTAAACTGGTTTAAAATTTTCTGAGGCTATGACTTTTTTTTTTTTTTTTTTTTTTTTTTTGAGATGGGACCACAGCAAGTTGCCCAAGCTGACCTAGATTCTCTATCTCCCTGTCTCAGCTTCCCAAGTAGCTGGGAGTATAGATGTGGGCCAGCAGGCCCAGCTGAAACTGTGACTTCTAAGACTGGGGCATAAAACATAATACATCTCCTGTCATGTCCTCCAAAACACTTGTTCAGTATACTAAAATTGTCACTTTATGGTTCTGCAGACTTCTAATGATTATACTGGAAAAATAATTCTATTTTTCAGGTATCCAGCAGAAACCTTTCAGAATACAGTATTGAAATTCTATACATTATAAACATACTCAATATACTCTGAATGTTACAAGTTTGCTGAAATTCTGCTTCATGGAATTCCAGTGCATTGATCAGAGAAGCCTTCCTGGCTCTCGTGATTTAAGCCTTAGACAGACCAACACTTGATAAACTATGTGCCACTTTTATCAAATAAATGGATGAGTTTAGCACCATAAACTCAAACAACTAAATTTATTTATTTTTTTGCTTGTATGTTTGTTTTTGTGGTGCTGGGGATCAAACCCAGGGCTCACACACATATACTAGCCATATCACTACCTCTGAGCCACATCCCCAGCCCTAATTTTATTTTTATGGGTTACTCATTTATTAGTTCAAAGAAAGAAAGATTAAGTAGAGTAACAGTATACAAGCAATGAATGAGTTTCAAGATTTTAAATAAGAAAACCAAAGCCATCTGATTTTATCTTAAACACTGGCCTGTTACTTTAGCATTGCATTTAGAGCCAGTATTCTGGGTTCTGTACAAAAGTAATGCCTTTCTTTGACATTGATAACTCACTAAGCATCTATCTTATGGTTCCTACATTTAAAAAAAAATACCTTATTGTCCTCAGCAGTAAATAACCTACATTGCATTCAATTAGACAAATTAGTTTATATTTATATTCCATGCTATATCCACTACTATATGTCCATACATACCATACACAGAGAAATTCTATGCTATCAGTATGAGTTACATTTACTTTTACATTGGGATAGTGTAGTCAACTGAATGTTTTTTAAAAATATTAAGAAAGAAAAGAAATATTCATATAACTACTTCTGAATAGATGAGTCCCAAATTCTAACACTTCCAAGCTGATTCCTCTACAGGGCTGCAAATCTTTTGTCTAGTATCCTCTAGACTCATGCATCCTCAAACTGCCCCATTCCCATGTTCTGAGTATCTATTTGTGACATCTCCATCCACCTGGTCAGCCAGGTTCAAAATTTGAATCTTTGACGCCTGTCTATCCTTCACCTCCTATATCCAATTACTGGCCAGATATTACCCCTGAACAGTGCCCAAACTGACTTTCCAACATCTACCCTTCCTCTTCTTCCCCTCACTACCACAATTTTCTCTTTAAAGCTCAAATATGTTATTACTTGCTCAAAATCTTTTTAAAAAATATTAATTTTTCCCTCCCTCTTTCTATGGAATAGCCTAAAGCCTTAGAATCAAACCAAGCCTCTCCATAATTTGGCCAACTCCCCACTGCACTGTTTTGACTGTACCTGGGATTTAACTGGTGGAGGTGAACAAGTGATGACAAAGAAGTTTCATTACTCACAGTTTTCAGGCAAAGGGCTGTGCCCTACCACATGGGCCACATGAGGAAGTAGCAGGGTCAGTGAGTAGGCAGAGGGAAGGAGGGAAAGCATAGCTCTGGTGAGCCTTTGTTGTGGTTTCTGTGGGAAGAAATGGGGACACAGGGAGACAGGCTTGAGTAAGCTTAGGATCAGATTGTTTGATCAGATTGTCAGTGGACAGCAGGGTGGTCTCTAATTGTCCTATACAGGGTTCTGGGGTTATTTACCATGGTGCTTTAGGGCAGGGAGATATTGGTGAGTGAGTTAGATAAAGGAAGCGACTGGTTTGTATAACAAAGACATGTTCAAAGACACTTGTTGCCATCTCTAGGAATTAGCTGACTCTGGAAGGGTAATTCCTCTCTGGTTCTCCAATACCCAAGATGTCAAAGCGTCTTGAAATACAGAAGATAGTCCCAAGATGGCAACAGCATCTGGGCTACAGCTCAGTGTAGCCTGCAAGGGTTGGGCCCAAGGGGATGCTCTTGCTGGACTGGTCTTTCCCTCCTAAATTAGGGCAGCAGTAGCCACATCTTGGCTCCCCTCCACGAGCTGAGTGAGCCCAAAGTGTGTCCACTGGAGACTTCAAGTACAGATGAATGGAATATTGCGTGGTAGTTTGCGGATGACAGTTTTGATCTGAAAGTCAACCCAACAACAGGTGCATCTTTCATGATCAAGACTGTCCAGTTGCAAAATGATTTATATAAATTCCTAACCTGGAATACAACTGGACAAGAACAATTGTGCTTTGGCACCAATATACCACGGTGGGTCAACTGCAGTATAATTGTTGATGATATCACACAAGAAGAGACATTTCAACATGAAGGGATTGTAAGAGCTTTGACAGCATGGCCCATCTCATATTATGGTTGCTTTTACAGGAAATCAGTGTGATCTTAATGTGTAAGACAAGCCTTGGAGAGAGACACTAAGGGCAACACAGAATCAATGCACCTATGCTATTTTTTTGAACACCACAGGAGGGGAAAACACCACAATAAACACAATAAACTCTTTATAGAGTCACGAGTTTCATCCATTGACAACAACTAGCCATCTGGCAGTAAATGCTTTAAACTCCAAAAACTATCTTCAGGGCCCAAGAGAAATAGGGATAGGTGAGCCTCAGACTCTTGCTTGATGATGAGGGAGGTGGTCCTGAGAGTAAAAAGGCAGGCTGGGGGTCCTGCCACCAGGTATCACCTAGCACTTGAGCCTTCTTCCTGCAAAAAGGGCTCACAGAAATTGACCAGTTCTCTTCTGTCTTTGAAGACTGCAGCAATGATATTCCAGGCTGAGGAGTTCTCTTATGTAAAGAATCTCTGACATGCAAAGGAACGACATCAGTGGTTTTTGACCTTGTTGAAAAGGAATGTATATAATTGTATGGATGGAAGGATTACATTTTTGAGCAGGTAATCAGGATTTTATGTAGTAGTCATAAAGGAAAAATAGCATTTTCATGATTCTTGAGGGGGAGAAAAGGGCCTTTTGAGATTGTAATTTCCCTGGATTCTCATTACCACTTTAGAAGAAATTGGATTATTTAAAACGTGATAGGATATTGCTAGCAGAAGGATAGCAATCATTACCTGAAACTAACATGGGTTATTTATAAGACTATTTATAAGGTTATTTACAGAAGCACATTTCATCTAATACAGATGCCCCTTGACTTATGATAGTTACCGCCCAATAAATCCACTGTAAATTTAAAATATTATCAAGTTGAAAATGCATTTAATACACCTAACCTACTTAATGCCCAACGCTAAGCTCCACACCAGGAAAACTTCCGGAGGGGCCCGCCCTCCGCGGCGCCAGCCCCTGGGTCTCTCTGACCAATCCACAGGTTTTGTGGATTGCTTCTGCCTGGGCAGTGCTCCCGGCGCGGCAGCCCCGCCCTGATCGACTGCTCGGGTCTGGCCCGCCCCCGGGCGCGGGAAAATAAGTTTTTGTTGAGTTTTTATCCGGGCGGCGGCTGCAGTGATCTGCTCAACCCGAATCATTCCTTAGCGTCCTCGGCCTCTCCTTCCTGGCCCCAGTCGAACCACACGAGTGCAGCCGAGGGGCCCAGCTCGCCGCCATGTCCGAAGCTTATTTCCGGGTGGAGTCGGGTGCGCTGGGACCCGAGGAGAACTTTCTTTCCTTGGACGACATCCTGATGTCCCACGAGAAGCTGCCGGTGCGCACCGAGACGCCCATACCTCGCCTGGGCGCTTTCTTCCTGGAGCGGAGCGCAGGCGCGGAGCGGGACCACGAGCTGCCTCAGGTGAGAGCCGCCGGGGACCCGCCCGCGCCCCGCGCGAACTACCGCCGCGGGTCGGTCCCGCCGAGCGCCTGCGCGTCAGGGTCGCGTTGGCCTCTGCGCACTGCAGCAGCGCGCGGGGAACCGGAGCCGCCCGGTGCCAGGCGTGCCTCGGACCCTCCGGTACCACGTGACCCGACCCGCACTGGCCCCCTCCTCCCAGCTGGGGGACTGGTGGGAGCACCCGACGGCACCCGCAGCCCTTCCGGAGGCCTACCGGGTGCTAGCGTGGGCGGGGTCGGGGGGAGGAAGCTTTTCCGTCGGTGACCTGTCATCCTCCTCCGACCTCGTGGGTTGGTGTTGTCAGCCTAACAGAAAGGTTGGGTGACTCGGCCAGGGCCCCCCAGTAAGCCGTGAGCTGCGATTCCAACCAGGGCCCTGTGGCTGCACACAGGTTTGTCCCAGGACAGTGACTTGTAATGGTTAATTTTCATTTCCTGTTTAACCTGTGTTGTTTGGAAGGATGTTTTTGTTTGGGCTGTTTTAGTTTTTATGAAAGTAACACAAATTTTTAAGTGAAATAGTAACTATGAAATAGTAACTATATATATCTTATATATTAGATGTATATATATTAGATATGTAGTATATACTTATATGTATATATACACGTAATGTAGTATATATATATATATTTATATATACTTTGCTTTCCCACATAGGGCCTGTGTACATTTTTAGTGATGTCTTCAAAATTCACCTCTCTATATTTTTAATATCTTTATTTATCTATTTTTATGTGGTGCCAAGGATTGAAACCAGTGCCTCACACAAACTAGGCAAGCACTCTACCACTGAGCCACAACCCCAGCCCAACCTTCATACTTTTAAATGATATTCTTAAACTCATCTTTGTGATTTGTAAAAATGCAGACATTATTGACATCCCAATACAGTACATTGTGCTTATTGTGCTAACTGGTAAACATGGAGATATGCTGCCATAACTTTATTCATATTTACTTAGTTTTTAACCTAATGTCCTTTTTCTATTCCAGGTTTCTATCTACAGTACCACATTGCATTTAGTAATCATGTCTTCTTAGGCTCCTTCTTAGCAGTAACAACTTTGAGATTTTATTTGGTTTTTTGTTGTTGTTGTTGTTTGTTTGGTACTATGCATTGAACCCAGGGGCACTTTACCACTGAGCTACATCCTTAGCTCTCAGAATTGCTTAGGGCGTCTCTAAGTTGCTGAGGCACTCGCTGGGATTACAGGCATGCACCACTGCCTTGCCTGCTGCTGCTTATGGTTAGTGTTTGCGTGACATTTTTTTCTGTCCTGTTTTCAACATTTCTGTGTCTTTATATTTAAAGCATGTCTCTTCTAAGCAGCATATAATTAGGTCTTTTCATTGAGTTTGGCAATTTTTAATTGATGTATTTAATCCATTTACATTTAATTATTGATATGCTTGTGTTTATTTTTACCTTCCTATTGACCCTTCCTTTCTGGGATTTAAATTACTTGCATGTTAGATTTTTTCTTTTTCTTTTTTCTCACCATATTTTGTGTGTGTGTGTTGTGCTCTTGTCTATATTTTTTCCTGCATGGAACTTCCATTTGATGATTTTTTAAATATTTTTTTTAGTTGTAGATGGACATGATATCTTTATTTTTATTTATTTATTTTTATGTGGTGCTGAGCATCGAACCCAGGGCCTCACTCATGCAAGGCAAGCACTCTACCACTGAGCTAAAACCCCAGCCCTCTATTTGATTTTTAAATCCTATTTTAAAGTTGGTGTCTGATTACCCTGATATTTGGTGCCAAATGTTCTCTTGGCCCCTCCATCCTGGCTGTTTTAGCAGACTTGAACTCAGACACGAACGTGTCTTCAGCCGGTGGTATTTTGTCAGAAGCTCTGCTTACACCACCGACCTTCTCAAAACTGCTCCTTTGCTGCAGTTCTCCCTTGTAAGAGTTTTATGCTTGTGTTGCTTCCTTTAAACTAATTATGTTTATCTTTGATTTTTTTTTTTATGAGATTTCTCTTAAAACTCAAGTTGATCTCATAGAAGTTGAGAATAGAATGGTGGTTACCAGAAGCTAAGAAAAGGATGGGGAGGTAAGGCTGGGGAGAACTTGATCAGTGAGTACTAAATTCTAGTTAGATAGTGGTAGGGAGTGCTTGTGTGCTATTATATAGTAGGGTGACAATAAATAATGATATATAATGTACATGTTTAAAAAGCTAGAAGAAAGGACCAGATGTGGTGGCTCATGCCTGTAATCCCAGCTACTAGGAGGATCATAAGTTAAAGACCAGCCTGGGCAACTTAACAAGACTTTGTCAAAATAAAATAAAAAGGGGCTGGGGATATAGCTCAGTTGGTAGAGTGCTTGCCTTGCATCATAAGGCCCTGGGTTCAGTCACCAGTATCACAAATAAGTAAATTTAATAAAAATAGATGAGACTTCAACCCACACAGTTCATTTCTTTATTCACAACCAGGTCTTCTGCATATGACAGTCACATACTCACACACACACACACACACATACACAAAGAGAACACACAGTGTCGCCCAGGAACTATGTTTTTTTTTTTTTTTTGTCAGACATATTTACCATGCTGTTTGTTTTAAAATCTACCTCTTGTCTGATGCAGGGCTCGAAGATTGAACTCCCCTTGTGGCTGGCAAAAGGACTTTTTGACAACAAGAGGCGCATCCTTTCCGTGGAACTTCCCAAGATCTATCAACAGGCCTGGAGGACCGTGTTTAGTGCAGATGCCAATGTGGTAGACCTCCACAAAATGGGGCCTCATTTCTATGGGTTTGGTTCCCAACTCCTGCATTTTGACAGTCCTGAGAATGCAGATATTTCTCAGTCTCTTCTGCAGGTAAATAACTAGTGTGAAGGCCTAGGATGCTACACTGGTCTCGGGAGCTAGCCAAGGCAGCCACCAAATGTCACTTTAGTTTTTTATTATTCCACATTGGCCTGTAATTACACCGTACCTGCCATGTATAAATCTGTGTGTGTGTGTGTGTGTGTGTGTGTGTGTGTATGAGAATATACCTGTCTCCTGTAATATGTATCATTCTTTACAGTAAGATTTTTTTCTGTGATCCCAGCAGTTCAGGAGGCTGAGACAGGAGGATCGTGAGTTCAAAGCCAGCCTCAGCAAAAGTAAGGTGCCGAGCAACTCCGTGAGACTCTACCTCTAAATAAAATACAAAGTAGGGGATGTGGCTTATTGGTTCAGTGCCCAAGTTCAATCCCTAGTACATACACCCCCCCAAAAAAAAAAAATTATGTCTTAGCTTTTTGAAATGTATGATTCATTATTGTTATCTGTAGTCACCCTACTGTGTAATAGAACTCCAGAACTTCCTCCTAAGTATGATATTTTTAAAAACATGACTTTTCAACTGCACTTGATATTTGCTAAGAATTGGAACTAACAGCAAATCTAGGGAATGAGGAAAAGGTAATGGTGAGTTACAAGCACTTAGATACACGATTCCAGCCCAGTTGCAGGTCTGCTCTAGGGGTTTCTAGTGGAAATACTTGAATGACTTGGTTATTTGTTCCCTTCCGTTGTTCTGTGGTTAGGACTTGGCTCTGCCACGAACTAATTGTGTGACTTGGTTAAGTGACTTAACCTCTCCAAGCATCAGTTCTAGAGATTAATAATAGTACCATGTAGTACCATTTAACACATGCAGTAAATAGTAACTATACTGTTTTTCATGAATAAAACCATGTTGTGTATATTATTATTCTTCATAGTTTATCTTAACTCATCATAATTTTATTATTTTTTTCTGTTAATATTAGAAGAAACATTTCCACCTGTTGGGATATAAGCAGTTGAAAGACTTGACTTCCTCATTTTTATTTTTATGAGAGCTGTTAAGACAGGTTTGCTCCCTGGGCTATGCTGACGTCCTCCATCAGGCTTAAGGGTTCTTTGGCCCACCAGGTACTAGTCCTACTTTTAATGTAAATAGTAAAGAAAAACGTTGCTGTCCATTCAGAAAAAGAAAGTCTATATAGAGACTATAAGCTTGAACTCAAGCTTATGAAATTCTTTTGAGCAGAAAGATAAAAACAAGGAAAATTCATTTGTCTTACAGTGTTTGCAGGACATGTGCTTAAATTGGAGTCTTACCTTTCTTTAGTGAGCTGGGTGTTTTCTTTTCCTATTATTACTTTCAAGTGCTTTAGAATTGCTTATAGATAGGGTGACTTCACCCTGACACAGTTGAAGAAACTGGAGCAGGGACTTGTGGTTTATGCTCAAGCCCAATTTAAAAGAATACCGCTGGAGCTCGGGGGTCTCCATCCTGATTTCAGACCGAGAATGATAGAAACCACATTCAGGGCTGAGGTTGTGGCTCTTGGGCAGAGCGCTTGCCTTGCACATGTGAGGCACTGGGTTTGATCCTCAGCACTGCATTTAAAAAATAAATAAATAAAATAAAGATATTGTGTTCATGTATAACTTGAAAAACTATTTAAAAAAAAAGAAACCACATTCAATTAAAAAAGCTTGCAGTTGAAAGCTGTTGGCATGTGACTGCAGTACATTATTAGATCCTTTGTTAACAATGACAGTTATGAGTAATGCTCTTTTTTTGGTACCAGGCATTGAACCCAGGAGTTCTTAATCACTGAGCCACAAGCTAGCCCTTTTTTAATTTTTTTTAATTTTGGGGGGACAGGGGATTAATATATTATTTATTTATTAATAAATAATAAATTGCTTAGGGCCTCGCTATTTTCCTGAGGCTGGCTTTGAACATGCAATCTTCCTGCCTCATCCTCCTGAGCTTCTGGAATTATAGGCGTGCACCACCAAACCGGGCTGAGTAATGCTTTTTGAAAAGCTGGGTGCTTTGCAGATATTACTTCATTGGTTTTCATAACAATTTTCCCAATAATCCATTTCACAGTTGAGGAAATCAAGGCTTGATAATGTACAGTAGCTTATTTGAGTGGTAGATGGCACTCGGGCCTCTTTCTGAGTCCTGAAAACAAATTCTTTTATGCCATAACAAACATTCCAGGATAAAAATGGATCTGGTTTAATGGGATGTGAAATCAACCCTGATTTCCCCTATTCACTTCTTCTGCAGACGTTTATTGGACGTTTTCGCCGCATCATGGACTCCTCCCAGAATGCTTACAATGAAGACACTTCAGCACTGGTAGCCAAGCTAGATGAGATGGAGAGGGGCTTATTTCAAATAGGCCAGAAAGGACTGAATGACTTCCAGTGTTGGGAGAAGGGACAGGCTTCTCAGATCACAGCTTCCAGCCTTGTTCAGAATTATAAGAAGAGAAAATTCACCAACATGGAAGACTGAAGGCCAGAAGAACCCAGGATTGTTATTGGTGGATTTATCTTGTTTGTGTCCTTGATAAGACCTAGCTGACCTTGTACAGGATCAGATTGTATCCCATTTCATAACGTACATCCTGCAGTAGTTTCAGGAGTCAGGATTAACTGGTTGGGAAAAGATGTCCTCACCGTGTGTGTCCTCCAGGCCTGTCCCACCCAGCCCGGGCCTTTTGACCCAAGAACACATAGCCAAAGAGAAATCAAAGTCTGTGCTAAATAAGGATCAATGATATACATCACAGTCAAGTTGGAGCTGGGATTTCTTGTGTTGGGGAGTTTGGGCAGCATGAGATGTCCCTTTCACTAGCTGCAAAGGGCAGGTACAAAGTGGGTCATCTTTGCCTGTTCACATCATGTTCTCTTGAGTGTATTTGCCTCATCTTCCTCATGGTTGAACAAAAGATAGCACTCCCATGATGTTGGCCCAACTCGTAAATATCTCCTGCTGCCTGCCTGCAGGGAATTAGCCCAATTTCCAAAACAGTCACCCAGTAGAGAGCAAAAGGGGAAGACAGGTGACTGGCACAGCAGAGAAGAGAAGGTGTTGTTTTTGTCCTCTGGTATCGGGGCTTTATGAACTGGAATCATCACTCTGCTGCCAGGCTAGAGGGGACATAGTTAAACTGAGCTCGTGTTTGTCTCTGATCTTTGGAGCACCCGCTCACTTATTCCATTCCTGTCTGGAAAGGCTGTCAGGGAGTTGACCAGCCTTTGTTACATCTGGAAATCGGGACCAGAAGATTGCAGATTGTGAAGACCCCTGCTTAAAAAACATGGCAAAGGTTAAGGGCAAGTTGTTTTTGCTACTTTATTAAGTGGAGGATCCCCAACCAAGCAAGCTTGAAACTCTTCCCGGGAGAGCAAGGAGGAACTCAGGCTGAGTAGGAAACAGAATTTTCCAGGACCCATTGGACTGTCCAGTGGGCAGTTTTCTCCACACCACTGCTCCCTTTCCAGCCTCCCACCACTAATGAACACTGTCCTTATTGTTGGATGTTTTAAAGGAATTTGGGTATCCAGATTGTGCAAATATCTTGATGCAAATTTAGAATGACAAGTGTTTTTTTAAATGCCTGTTTTAAGATGGAATTGATGTTTTTACAATTTGACTTTGGTGCTAAATAAGTGATCAGCTTTGCCTATGAATACATTCTGTACGAGTGCTATTTCTGTCACTGGTGCTACAGATGATCAGCAAAGTCACCGGAGAATTTTGCCTTTGATCATATTTGACAATAATGCCCAAATAAACCCATGTTTTAGCAACTGCTCTTTTGTTTGTACATCCTCTAAATAGGAGGTATGTTATCTGTCAGAATGTGCGTCTCCTAAGAAGACAAGTTCCACTGCTAGTGTACCAAGTATAGTAGTTAGGGCCCCAGAAGCGGTTCAGAGAAGAGCCTTTCACTCTGCTTTTGACATCATTACCGCAGATAGCTCTGTATTTAAAGACAATCCTAAAGCTGCTGCCATTTTTACCCCTTTCTTAAAAAAAAAAAAAAAAATGGGCCACATGCTAAAAATATGAAGGCATGCATGTATGGAATTTATTCCATTTTAAATTTTGCACAAATTACATCACATGTAACTTGTGTGCCCATTTTTGTTGCACATCTGTCTGCAAACTTGTCACATTAGCTCTCTTCCTGGTAATTCTCCCCAAGTCAGTTTTATTGGATTCCTTCAAGAAGGTGATTTTTTTTTTTCCCCAAAAGAGTATAATTTGAATCAGCTACCAAATTTCTGCTGAAATCCAGGGAGTACATGTGTGCCCTTTCCCCATAAGGGCTCTGTTCCCAGATAGCTGTGGCCTTAATTGTAGATACACCTGTGTGCAGATTTTTCCTAGGGACAGTCTGGCCTGCAGGGAGAAGTGGGGCAAGGCTTTGTCTTCTCTTTGGATTCTCCTGTTCTCCTTGACCTCTGAACTCTGGGCAGCTTCAGCCATGGTCCTTGGATCACCATCTGAATGCTGTTGACTCCCAAGCTTGGATTGCCAGCTCTCCCTCCAGACCCAGACTTGTAACCAACCACCTGCTTGATGTTTTGATTTCAGCACCTGCCTGAGCTTGGCAGAGACGGCACTATTTGTTTAAAAACCTGTCCTGACCCCAGTGGTCTGAGATCACTTTTCTTACTACTTCTATAGCAGAGATCATTTGTTTCTTAATTTAAGTTAAAATTCCACCTCTGGGGCTAGGGTTGTGGCTCAGTGGTAGAGCACTCGCCTAGCACATGGGAGGACCTGGGTTTGATCCTCAGCACCACATAAAAATAAATAGAAATAAAGGTATTTTTAAAAAATTCCACCTCCCTAAGAGAATTTTGAACACCTTTCAGGGCTTCTCATTAAGCTTCCAGCACCCCGGGGCCTAAGATGTTTCTGGAATACTGTGTGAAGTATTAAAATTGGAATGCAGAACTCAAGGTCAGGTACACTCTGAATCTCTTCTGTTTCACCATCCTTCAAGAAACCCCAAAAGAGCTGCTTTATGTTTATGCTTGAAACAGTTGTGTTTAGGTAAAAATATTATATTGCAGACAGATCTTAGTAAAAGAGGCCAGATGTGTTTCTCAAAGTAGGTATTTATGTATTTAAGAGGAAAATCTATGCTTCAAGAAACTTGTGGAACAAAATGTAGGATATATACTTAACTATAATAATTACTATGATCTGGCAAAGTTAGACTTAAAATTTTAATGTTGCGTTCCCATGGGAACAATTAAGACAATTAAATGCTCTAACCCTAAAGAAAGATGTCTAAAAGTTGGAATTTTATTTACTAAGATTTACTACTACCCTTTTGAACAGCATGAAATCTCCCATCCTGAAGAGCAGAGAATAAAATGTATACTGAATCAAGGGCCAAGTCTGAGAAAATGTAGAGTTCACCCTCTTATTGAAAGCAAATGACAATCACAGGTGACAGGCCCGGCCTGTTTTGGTTTGAGCTTGGTCTTGTGACTTTTTCCAGACTTCTGCCTAGTTAATCAGTTGAAGCTCGATGCAATCAGACACAGTCACTAGCCGAGCAGCAGCCTTATTCTAGGACAGAAGCATCCTCCCTCCCAGCTACACTAACCTGGTGTCTGCCTTGTGGTCCAGGGAAAGGTGAAATGGGACCACCCACAGAAGCAGAGGTCTCCCGCTTTTCTAAGATCAGAATCAGATGAACTAAAGGGATGTCATTCCATTAAACTCTTTATGTGGAAATAATTTCAGATTTATGGACAGTTGTAAAGATGGAATCGAGTTCCCATATTTCCTTCACCCAGCTTTCTCTCACATCTTCCATAATCCTGGTACATTTATCAAAAATAAGATTGGTACAAGACGTGAACTAAAAGCACAGACTTAATGCAGACTTCACCCCATGCTGTCCACTAATAATGTCCTTTCCTGTTTCAGAATGCAATCCAAAATCCCACAATGCACTTAATGGGCAGTCAATTTTTAAAGGAATTCACTATCAAGGTCTTGGCTCCATTTCAGAAGTTCAGCTTCCTAGAGGGGCTTCATTGCTCTGGGGTGAGTACCCAGGGCCAGCTCAGGGCCTGTCAGAGATTGCATAGGAGCAAGTTGCTGGTAAACTCATCTGGAAGGGAGAGAAGGTGTTTGTCACCTCAATTCACTTTTTCCCTAGTATTTGCATCTAATAGAAAAGGACTTCTTGGACTCTACTTAAAACTTAGCATCTCATTTCGGTTCCCCCATCTCATAACAGTAACTTGATTGTCTCCCTCTTTCCCTCTGGCACCCGGTAGCTAATTTTCTTTGTGTCTAAATGAGTTTAAAATGAGCACAATTTTTATATACAACATTATTAACAAGTGTCAGCACAGCTCTGAAAATAGTGCCTGGGAACTGCGTGTGTTTCAGAATTCATAGGGGAGCAGAGATCCAGCTCATCTTGCAAACGCCCATGGATGGCTAATTACCCAGAAAAAAAAATCTTTATGACATTTTCTGCCATTTTACCCTTGAGAGGGAAGATTATTGACTTCCACATGACTTGCATGTCTCCCTTTGTACAACTAAAACTCTTCCCAAGAGCATTTTTTCCTTTGGGCACAAGAAAAAAGCAAATGAGTAGCTAAGGAATATGGATTCTGTTCAATACAGGAAGGAGGCAGGCGAGAGATAGAGGGTGTGATTATTGAAGAAAAAGGATGGTGGAAATTTGTTTGGGGCTCAAAGAAAGACTGCAGAGAGAACCCAATCTTCAGAGCCACATTGCCAGAGGCACTGGAGGAGAGAAATAGCAATAGTTGTTCCCAGAGAGTGGCCTTATCTTAATGGGTCCAAGAGGGCCTGGCACTCTGCTATCTCTTTGTTCAGGAGCAGAACATTTTAAAAACTGTTTCAAAGGACACTGTCATTTTCTAATTTAGCACTTTGTAGACACTCTTAATTTCTTAATCCAAGATTCCAGGTAAATATTAAATAATGTGTTTTTTTTTTTTCCAAAATAATTGAGCAGTTCAGGAAGTATTTTCTTAGGTTTAAAGCCAGCTCTGAACTTTAAACAGAGGATCCAAACAGCTGAATTTCTGGATCATTCTAAAGACTTTGATAAAGGGAGAGGGAGCCACAGAGCATGATGTATCCCGTTGGTGTACAGCCAGAGTGAGGATCAAGTTGTTCTCCAACTTTTAAGACTTTTAAAAATGAAAACAATAAAAAAATTGAAAACCTCGCTCCACTGAAATACTGTTATTTCCATAGACTGGTTATGATTTTGGGGGGGTGGGGTACTGGGGATTGAATTCAGGGGCATTTGACCACCGAGCCACATCCCTAGCCCTATTTTGTTTATTATTTAGAGACAGGGCCTCACTGAGTTGCTTAGCACCTTGCTTTTTCTGAGATTGGCTTTGAACTCTCCATCTGCCT
The DNA here is from genome assembly GCF_048772815.1 of Callospermophilus lateralis. Classification (NCBI taxonomy): domain Eukaryota; kingdom Metazoa; phylum Chordata; class Mammalia; order Rodentia; family Sciuridae; genus Callospermophilus; species Callospermophilus lateralis. Next base: position 41,724,311 of record NC_135322.1, read on the forward strand.
GCCTCAGCCTCCCGAGCTGCTGGGATTACAGGTGTGCGCCACGTTCCTGGCCTTGTAGTATTTTTTGATGAATAGAAAAGTTATTAAACCTATCTTTTCCAAAAGAAGGAAAGAAAAAATAGGCACAAAGAGGTAATGTGACTTCCCCTACACAGTGTTACTAGTAATAGTTGTTGTTTATTGAGAGCTCCTCCTGTTCCAGGTGTTAGGATAACTACTTTATATTATCTCATTTAATCTTCACAACAACCCTGAGAGGTAAATCACTGTTACCCCCATTTTTAGAGAAAGAGAGTCAGTGAGGTTAAATAAGTGACCAAAGTCACACCATAACCAGTGCTGTTCCCAGGTCAGGCCAATTCTGAAGGTCAAGCTCTTGCCTACCCCACTATACTGTGGGTGCAGTTAGCAGCAGAGCCAGACCCAGGGCAGCCCTTTCCCAGACACCCTTTCAATGTAGTCTTGGTCTTTCTACCAAAAAACATTATGACACAAGTGTCTCCTTTGGAAAAATTGGCCCAAACTATGCCTATGTCACATACCCATTATCTGCTATATAAATAGGACTCCACTTTTTGTTTCAAAACACAGTTCATGCCATTGTCAATTCATGCTCATTCCTGAGATTGCAGGTTGCTATTTCTGAAGTTCTTTTGCATGGCATTTTGCCTCAGGGGCCTTGGCCTGTTTAATCTGGGTATCTCAATTGGCAGAACACTGAGCAGCCCTCTGGGTTTGATTGAATGTGTCTAATCTGCAACTCCTGCTGTTGCCAGCCCTCCTCTGCCTCCCTCTACCTCCCTGCTTTCTGCCTTGCCCAAAACAAATGAGGAATGACTGACGGTTGGCCTGGAAGAAGAGATGGTGGCAGGAAGCAGAGCCCTGCAGGGCACCGGCCTCTTCTGTGGACTTCACTGGGAGCACAGACTAATCCCATTCACTGAATCCTCCATCCGCCCTCCAGGAGGATCTACCCTGTGCCAGCACCGGGGTGGGGCCCACCGTGAGGGGTGGAATGGCCGGGCATCCCCCTTCTCTGGTGCTGTTTACATTCTATAGGGTGAGACAGATGGGAAACTGGATTGCCAAAGGATGTGCGAAATGAATTAAAGGGCGTGTGAAGGGGAACAGTTGGGGGACCTTCTTTAAATGGCGAGTTCAGGTAAGGTTTCTCTGAGGAGGGATGCAGAGCTGGCTGGCTGAAGAGGGACGTGGTTCCGGACAGTGAGAGTGGCCAGTGCCAACATCCTAGGGCAGGAAAAGGTGAGAGATCTGTGACTTGGCCTGTTCTCAGAACTGAAAGCCGACCTGGGTAGCAGGAGTTTGGATGAGACTGACAGATGAGGTGGGGAAAGGAAGCAGAGACCAGATACCTTGAGGGATGAATGTGGAAGACTGGGCCCTACACTTGGAGCCATGTTATGAGATCAACAGAAGCAGGAGCCTAGCAGAAGCCATACTGATGTCTTTGAGAGCCAATAGCAGGGGTCACCTTTCCAAATCAGAGTGTGCCTATCAGAGACAGCCTCCAGGGTAATAACAGCATTGAAGCAAAAACCTACACCAGTTATCAAAATATGGTCCCCAGTTCAGCCCCACCTACGAATGTTAGAACCACACCCCAGACCTGCTGAATCCCCAGAGCACAAAGCACAAGGTAGTTGTTATATTACACCCCCAATTGCAAGCTTCCCAGTTCCAGAATGTGCCTTGGTGTTAAGATGCATGAGTTTGTGGGGCAGGAGGACGTCTGGTCACGCCCACCCTGGCTCAGAGCAAGGACAGGGCCTGACTCACGTGGATTTAGCTGACTCCGAGGTGCAAGAGTAGAGACAGCAGTGCGACTCTGCGACTCCTCTGAGCTCCACTCAGTGAAACTTCACACTTGGCCTCCTTGTGCCCTGGGTAAGGTGTGAAAGGAATTTACATTTGCTGCAGCAGGTTAGCAGCCTTTAAGTGCTTTTGAGTTTATACAAGAAAGAAAAGAAAAAAGGCAATGAGCTTATCTTCAGCCTCAGCTAACTTAAGACCAGCTGCAGAAGATGTGACCAAATTATCTGCAAAGAAAACCCACCTTGGGGATGAGAATAAGCCTGCCGCCAACCCCCAGGGGTCCTTTTGAAAAGAAAGTTCTCCGCTGGAGAACAGCGCTCACAATAAAGCCGCCTCCACAGCTGTGCAGAGCCTCAGGCCTCGACACTTTAATTGCTCTGATAGAAACAAGTTAATGGGGTTTTAATAAAAATAGAACCCAAATAGGCGTTCAGTTCCCTATTTTTTTTTTTTTTTTGCAATCAGAGATGCAGCTCGAGTTCTGTTCCACAGGTCTCCGGTGGTCTCCTTCATGCATCGGGGCCCTGTTAAGAATTATGTTAAGGAGATGAGCTTATGGATTCAGTATTGGAGACCCCAACAAAAAGCAGCAGAAAGCTATCAATTACAGCTGCTCTATCTCAGATCCAGGAGAAAAGAGCTCAAATCATATCCCCCAATCACTGAGGGCAGTAAAAGTTTAGGGTACGGGGAACTGTGGGTTCTGCTTCCCTGGGTTAATGTGACTGATGGAGTCCATGAGCTGCTTCTCAAACCAATTTGAATCTTCAAAACATAAATATCCCCTCTGATAGGGATTAGCTGGGTGGTAACTGCAGGCTGGTAGGGTGTGGCTGGAGGAGGTGAGTCTTTGGGGACATGCTTTGGGGAGTATGTTTTGTCTCTGCTTCCCGGTGCTAGTGCTGAGTAGCTGCCTTCCTCCACCACATCCTTCCACCATGATGCTCTGCCTCACCTCAGGCCAAAGGAATGGAGTCAGCTATCTATGGGCTGAGATCTCGGAAATTGTGAGCTCCCAACAAAACTTTCTGCTCTAAAATTGTTCTTGTTAGGTCTTTTGGTGTGTGTGTGTGTGTGTGTGTGTGTGTGAGCGCGCGTGCACACACACTGAGAATCAAAATCAGGGCCTCATTTGTGCTAAGCATGTGGTCTACTACTGAGCTACACTCCAGCCCTAAAGGTAGCTTTTTTATTTTAAAACTTGTTTATATTTGTAGTGTGTACTTTTAAAGATCACATAAATAATACATGCTTACACAGACTTATGAAAGATTCAAATAATCCAGAACCAAACAAAGTCCCAGCTGGGAATGAAGGGAGCTCCCTGATAGAGTGCTTGCCCAGCATGCATGAGGCCCTGGGTTCTATCCCCAACCTTGCAAAAGATAAAAAATTAAGTCCCCTTCATCATCACCTACCACATGCAGCTCCTAGCTCCTGGTTGGTGGTAACACTGTCAACAGGAGGTGGCTTCCTTCCAGTCTCCTTCGATGCTCTCCTACACCCAAGCCCTCTATGTGTGTTGGCTCTTGTATGTTCTGTTCTTTAATTTTACTTTTTACCTGTTTGTCTTCGCTGAGATATAGCTGCCTGCTAGATTGGTTGCTAACAGCCACAGAGTTCGTTATAGAATAGAGATAGCAGAGTTTACTTTCCCACTCCCTTCAGTGCAGTGCAGACTGTTCCTGGGCTTGCCTTCAGACTCTTGTGCAAGGACTTCTGCAGAACAGACTCCTGGGACTAGAACTGGTGGCTCAAAGGCACATATACATTTCAAAAGTCTGATGGCTATTACCAAATTATCCTCCCAAAGACTAACTTTTTCTTAAAAAAAAAAAAAAAAAAGTTTCTTTCAAAAGTAATTCATATGCTTGCAAACAAGTGAAAAACACACACAAAAAAAGAATAGGAAAGAAATTTTAAAACACTCATAATTTCATCACTGACTATAACTTATAGTCAGTTTGAGACCTTTTACAAAATATGGCCATTATGTAAACTCTAATAACCTGCTTTTTTGCAGTTGTATTAAGTATAATCATGAAGTTGTTTTCAAGTCATTAAAGATTCTTCTATGGTGACTTTCTCTGTTGTCATCATGATTTGGAGCAAGAAGAGGAAAGCTTCTGCGGAAGAAAGGAAGCTAAAAATTTGTTTGTGCTAAAGGCAACATTGACAACCCATGAAGTTGTTCATGTGAAAGAATTATCCTACGACCCTGGTTCTGGGGTGTCCTTGGGAACCTGATAAAGCTGACCTCTTCTCAGCAGTATGTATGAACACACAGTTTGTTTATAATTTCAGGGGTCCATTCTCCATCAAAAGACGCTCAGGGGCAAAACTCCCTGTCTCCAATATCACTTTACGTGATTGCGCTGAAGGCCCCTTCGTGGTAGGAATGTGGTGTTTAACCCAAAGAGCAGTGAAGGGCCCGGGTCCTGATTCAGATCCTGCCTGAGGTTCACTCTGTCCCTCTGCCTGTGTCCTCATTTGTAAAATCTAGAGAATAATAAGCAAGTTTTGTAGTTGTAAGATTTAAATGAGTTCATATGCATAAAATGTTTGGAACAGGGTCTGGCACATGGTAAGTGGTAATTAAATGTCGGTTCTTATTATTTCTAGCATTTTGTTTTTGTAGCATTTTCAACATTATCTCTGCACACATCTGTGATTACTTCTGAGAAATAAATTCCTAGAGGTAGAATAGCAAGGTTGAATTATTAACATATTTATAAGATTTTACCTTGTTTGTTTGTGGGTGGATTCCATTTGTTTGTTTGTTTTGGGCTTTGTTTTTGGATTTCCATCCCCCCAGGGCTGAGGACTAATTTTTGGATACATAATGCCAAACTCCTCCCTGGAGTTTCAGATTCAAAAACTATCATAGGACTGGGTTTATAATGATCAACAAAATGAACAAAAATCCTTGCCTCTCATGGAGGTTTTCATAAGAAAAGAATAGATGGAAAACAAAGGAAATAAGTGATCTTTGATGAGGTGAGCAGGTGAGAACCTGTCACGGAGGGCCTAGCAGGCTGAATCAAATTACATTTTGGGAGTAGTTTTAATTTTCTAACTTCAGGTTTTAGAAAGATGAGTAGATATTCAACGAGACAATTAAAAGAAACTGAAATTATGTTTTCCTTGTTCATTGTATATTTAAAGCCACTAAAAGGAAGTGACAACTCTCAAATGTCCCCCAAGAAAATCAATCAGAGAGGCTCCTTGTTTCTTAGTAAGACATGAATATTTCAAATACTCAAGTCTGATCCTTTCTTCTGCCCCCATCCCCAAAACAGCAAGGACAGGAGTAAAAGGAAAAGACACAAGCTTGTTATATTGGTTACGGGGCCACGTTCCCAGAGAGTTGGTTGCCAGGTGGGCAATGTCAAGGGACTTTAGGTCGGAGATGACAGTGCCCAGGACCTCACTCTCTCTCCTATTCCTCACAACCACAAAGCCTCCTCCCAGAGACACATTCAGGGGCAGAAAGGCCAGCTCAGAATTCACAGTTCAGGGCACAGAAGTGGCAAACCACAAGCTCATCTTGGGGACCACAGTGGCTAAAATAAGTGGCCTGGAATTTCCACCCACTTCCCCAAAATGCAGAACCTGGGCCTTGAATAAATCAGGACTCCCTGGGGCTGGAAGGAACAGCTGAAATGGTGAGGAGAGAGGGGAAGGGAGTTGGTGTGGAATGAGGCTGGTGACTGTGACTGTTGACAGGCCAGCGCTGGGCCGATGACACACGGCCCCCACCTTGCTCAGTGCTCCCATTTGCTGCTTCACTTGTCAGCAATATGTCACAGATCACCTACTGTGTACAGGCATGGGGCCAGTCCCCAACGAGAGGATGTAAAGAAATACACTGGGAGGAGCTGCTGGCTCCTCAGGGAGGGGGGACATTTTGCACCCCGGAGCCTTGGCTGAGTGCCCCACGAGGCTTCCTTCCGTTCTCCAAGTGAATGCTTCTCCTCCCCCGTCCTTCCCTCCTTTCTTCCCTCCCTCTCTACTTCTTCCTTCTTCTTTCTTGCAGATGGTAACATTCTAGCTGTATCTAATTCCCCCTCCCCCAGTGCTGCAGATTGAACCCACTGAGTTATTCACGAGCCCCTTTTAAACTTTCTTTTGAGACAGTGTCTTGCTTAATTGCCCAAGCTGACATCAAATCTCGATCCTCCTGACTCAGCCTCCAGAGTCACTGGGATTGTAAAGGTGTGACATTATGCCTGGCTCCATTTCTCAGCAGAAATAACAAATGTTTGTTGAAAAAAACCAAAGCTCTATGAAAACATTCCAATACAAAGGGCAAATCCTCATCATTTCTATTCCTTGCTCTCTGTCTCCTGAGATATCTGCTGTTTGCAATTTAGTATTTACTTAACAGATAAGACATTTTTTCCATGCACACACTTATTGTTGTTGATAGGTATTTTTTAGTTTGGGGTTTGTTTTGTTGTTGTTGTTGTTTTGACAAAAAAAAGGGAACGTGAACTCCTGTGTAGTTGGCTGCTGCTTTCCCAGCTCCTGGCTGGAGTTGTGGCTCAGTGGTAGAGCGCTTGCTTGGCAAGTGTGAGGCCCTGGGTTCAATCCTCAGCATTGCATATAAATTAATAAATAATGAAAATTCCATTTACGGGCTGGGGATGTGGCTCAAGTGGTAGCGCGCTCACCTGGCATGCGTGCGGCCCGGGTTCGATTCTCAGCACCACGTACAAAGATGTTGTGTCCGCCGATAACTAAAAAATAAATATTAAAAAACAAATTCTCTCTCTCTCTCCTCTCTCACTCTCTCTTTAAAAAAAAATAAAATAAAATTGTTAAAAAAAAAAGAAAAGAAAATTCCATTTACAACAACAAAAAGAAATTTTTTAAAAAGAAAATATTTGTCAACAAATGAATTCTAAGTTTCTAAAATTTGTCTAATTCAAAAATATGGCATGGATAACCATCCATATCGTCTACCTACCTCGTGCTTTTTATATCTGTGTAGTATTCCATGGAATGACCAAAGTTTTTCAACCCTGTTGCCAGACATTAGGCTGCCTCCATGTTTTCAGTATTGGAAGTCATTACAACTACATCCTGGCACATGTATATTTCTGTAGGCAAATGTAACAGATGAGTGGCCTCGACAGATGCCCACATCCTAATCCTCAGAACACGCACATTTCGATCCTCCTGGCGAAAGGGACTTGCAGGTGTGGTTGAATTAAGGCTCTTGAGATGGGGAGATTATCCTGGATTATGGGGTGGGCCTAAGGTAATCCTAAGGACCCTTGTAAGGGGCAGGCGAGAGGGTGATAGGCAGGCAGACAGGAGATGAGGAAGCAGAGGGAAGACATGCCTGTCCCCTCGCTATGGAAGAAGCCAGGCCTGGAGCTCCGCTGCTGGAAAGGCTGCAAGCCAAGCAATACAGATGCTGGAGAAGCTGGGAAAGGCCTGGAAACAGATTCTGCCCTGGGGCCTCCAGGAGGAATGCAGCCCTGCTGACCCATTTTGGACTTCTGACCTGGAAGATAATAAACTGTTGTATTAAGCCACCCAGTTTGGCTATTTGTTATTAACAGCCATAGGAAATTAATACAGAGACCCAGAGATGGAGTTGCTGGCCGTCTTCGCCATTTCAGGCTGCTATAACGAAATGCTATAGGCTGGGCAGCTTGTAAACAGCAGATAGGTATTTCCTATAGTTCTGGAGCCTGGGAAGTCCAAGATCAAGAAGCCAGCAGAGCAGAGCGTGGTGTCACACGCCTGTGATCTCAGCTACTCCAGAAGCTGAGGCAAGAGGATCTCAGAGGTTCAAGGCCATCCCGGGCAACTAATGAGACTTGGTCTCAAAATAAAAAATTTTAAAAAGGCTGGGGATGTGGCTCAGAGGTCAAAGGCCCCCAGCTCAATCTCCAGTATGGAGCAAAAAAAAAAAAAAAAAAAAAAGAACATCAGGTTAGTTGTCTGGCAAGAGCTGGTTTCCTGGTCATGGATGGTGCTACCTCACTGTCTCTTCATATGGTGGAAGGGTGAGCCAGCTCTCTCCTTAAAAGGGCACTGATCCCAATTATGAGGTGCCGGGTTTCTGTTCTCTCGACTAAAAGGCTCAGGGGTCACTCCAGTTGAACTGGGCTGACTGGGCTGCACAAAATAACCACACAAGAGACACAAAGACCTTTTTCTTTGGGGTGGCTGTGATGCTCCTCTGACCTTAAGGGTCCGCAGGAAGAGAGAGAGAGCTAGAGCACATGCTGACTCCTTTTATTGAGGAGAAGCTATTCATTTGAGGCAAGGGGTCAGGTTTCAGGGGGCTGAGTCTATCTTCATGATGTCCACTGTCAGCAGGTTGACTGACACCTGGGTAGGCCACACCCAAGGGCACAGTAAGAGGAGGGGACACACACAAGGCACTTCCATGGAAGATTCTATCCTAAACAGAGCAAGGGGTTATATTACAAAGGAACAGGGGAGCGTACTTCACCCATGGAGCTGTAGCAAGACACACCCATGCATGAGACACCAACCCTCGAACCAAGAAGGGTGGGAAAACCTTTGCCACATTTCTGTGACTGAGCACCTCAGCACCCAGCAGGGGAATGTGACTCAGTCACGTGATAGATTGGTCTCCCACAATGAGGGATCTGCTCTCAAAATCCAATCACTTCCCCAAAGTTCCACCTCTTAATGCCACCACCTTGGGGAGTAGATTTCAACATATGAATGTGAACCAGGGGACTCACAGCACTGATTCAAGGGAGAGACTGGTCTTCTCAGTTCATTACCTCTCAGAGACACATCACTTCCCTCCTATTTTTTTTTTTTTTTTTGTACTGGGGATTGAACCTGGCAGGGGAGAGGGGGTTACTCCTGAGCCACATCCCTAGCCCTTTTATTTTTTTATTTTGAGACAGGATCTCACCAAATTGCTGAAGCTGGCCTTAAACTTGCAATTCTCCTTCCCAGTCTTCAGAACTATAGGAAATACCTTTCTGCTGTTTACAAGCTGCCCAGTCTACAGTATTTTGTAATTCCTGAATCACAGGAATTACAGGGCTGAACCACAAAGCCCCACCCTCAGGATGCTTTCTAAAAGCCTATCATCTTCTCAAATTGTCAATCCCAGGAAGACTTGCCTCTCTAGACCCTGCTGACCCATGCAGAGTAAGCACCCTATTAGGTTTGATCAACCTGTTCTGGAGCCTCACAGGAAATGAACCACACATCTGCACCTTCTCCAGCCACAGCTCAGCTGTCCTGTTCATCCCTGTCCGGGTTATCCTTCCCTTCTAAATTTCACATTGTCTCAGTAAGTAGTAAGATATTAGAATCCCTGACATTAGGCTACTTGGTAAGTTCTTTGCTGTCATTTCAGTTCCAAGAGCTTTTGGAGAATGGAGAGCAGGTGGCCTCTTAAATCTCCTCGAGGGACAGGAAGGCAACAGAGGCAACATCATCAATAACACAGAGGGTAAAAGCCTCCATAGCAGAAAGGGCTCAGCTTTGGAGCTTTTAGTAGCTGAGAGGCGATCTATATGGGAAAGCTTCACGGGAGAGCCCAGTGCAGAGCAAGGACTGGATTTATGTTGGGGATTTTACTTTGTCATAGTGACAGGGCAACCAAGCCATGGAAATCTCATCCTGGATGCTGCAGGTCTCCTCAAAGCAGGCAGAGAAGAGGAGCCCACAGGCCACAGGCCCCTGGGCAGACACCTCATCAGTTCCCGGGGACCCTGCCCAGCACAAGCAGAGCAAGCTTCCAAGGGTGGACAATTCCTTGTGGTTGTCTAGGGCAGAAGGTTCTACAAATCTGAAGCAAGCTAGAGTTTGGAAAGTGTGGATTCCATCCCCGCTCCTCCTTTTGCAGACAGGACACCGAGTCTGGATTGCACAGATCTCGGAGTTCTCCAAGTTTTGGTCTGTGGAGTTGCCCTGTGGAAAGACTTCGTGGGCATTTTTTCCCCTGGCCAATGGCAGATGTGTGGGGCTAGGCAGGGAGAACCCTGCCCAACAAGGCTCCCACACCCTCCTCCAGAGGCACTGGATTCCTGTCCTGTGGCTGTGGAAACACAGTACCACAAACCAGGTAGCTTAAAAGAACAGAAATGTTTTCCCCCACAGTCTGGAAGCTAGAATCTGCAATCACCGTGTTGGCAGGACCACACTCCCCCTGAAAGTGCCAGGGAACAGCTTTCCCCGCCCTCTCCAGCGCCTGGGAGCTGGTGGCAGGCCTTGGCAGCCGTGGCTCATAGATGCAGCCCTCCAATCTCTGCCTCACGTCCACCTGGCTCTCTTCTCCCTGTCTGTCCCTGCACCATCTCCCTGCTCTGTGGGCTTATTTCTGTGTCCATTTTTTTCCCCTCTTATAGGGAAATGAGTTGCATTTAATTAGGGCCCACTAATGATCTTCACTTGATAACATCTGTGAAGACCCTGTTTCCAAACAAAGGCACATTCACAGGTCCCAGGGGTTGAGATTTCAACATACATTTTAAGCACACAATTCACCCTATAACTGGCACCTTTGACCAGGTGACAGGCCCTGGGGGCGCTGGTCCCTTTAGCCAGGTCCTGACTGAGACTCAAGGGTACCTGGAGAGGCAGGCCTCACACCTGGTATCCCTGGACCACTTGAAGGAGGCTGGCTACCCGTGGGAGGTGGCATGAGCATTGCGGGGGCAGGGTTCTGTCCCCAGCTTCCTACCCAGCAAGCCCTGGAGTTGCCCTGTCAGGATCCAGTTATTACTTATTCATGCTCCCTGCAGGGTCTCTCTCACCCCCAGCTTCACCTTGCAGCTCTCAGTCTCAGAGAACAAGGATGAGCCATTTCTAAGGCTCCCGGCTTAGAGAGCCCATGCTGGGGTGCTTTCTGGTTTCCGGGCATTGCCACTGGCCTGCTTGTTCTGAACTTGCTAAGACTTCTCAGTTCAGTAAAGGACTGTGGACACACCCAAGTCCATCACCTGGAATCTACCAAGAACCATTTTTGTGCTGTTTGCCTGGGGCTACTCAAGTTTGGAGGTTCCAAGGAGAACCACTTTCTGCCAACCCCTTTCATCCTTGACTGGAAGCATTTCCCAAGCCCATTGCTCATGTAAATAGAAAAACTGCAGCAAAGCCTTTACCTTAGGCAGTTCTAGAAATAGCACCTGAGAGAACTATGGATGGGCCTTCACCAAGGGCTTTGCCTGCCGGAAAGACCACAGCCATTAAAGCGTGAATGTTCCTCGCTGTCCTAGGCCTGCTAAAGAGGGCTCTGCTGTTTCCTTCCAGACCCTCTCCGGAAGGCACTGCCTTTGATGGACACATTCTAAGATAGCACTATCCTAAGGGGACCAAGCTTAATGGCAGCACATGTTGTGGCAGGTGGCAGCAGGTCTGCCTTGCCAACTCGTCCACTGAGTGCACTGTGAACGGTGCCTTCTGGAATTGGGCTCCTGACTCGGGTGCAGAGGCGGGGCAGGTGTGCATGGAGAGGGGAACCTTGCTGCAAAGCATGGGCATCTCATGGAGCTGTAGGGTGTTAGTGGGTAGTGACTTGAGTAGAAGTGGCTGAGATGTGGGTTCCCAGACCCCCCTCATGTTCTTCAGAGACCTGAGCCCTCAGTGGAATTCCACTGGGGAGTGCCCTTTGGAGAGAGAACCAGCAAGAGTAACTCAATGGTAGAGTTCCCCTGGGTTAAATCCCCAGTACCACACACACATACACACACGCACGCACGCACGCACGCACGCATGCACCAAAAAAAAAAAAAAGGAGAGAAAGCAGAGAACAGAGGATCCTATCCTCCCCAACTGGCCCTCCCTCAGGTGTTGCTGGAGCAGGACAGGTGCTCCTTCATGGGCTTCTTCCCCTCTTTGAGTACCCCATGCCCTCTGGTCTGCAGCCTCCCTGCACAGGATAAGCAAGCAAGTCGCTTATTCTCAGTCTCATTTTCTCATCTGTCAATAGCATCACATCAGTCCCTGTCTCCTAGTGTGGTTGTGAGGGTCTGCAGGAGATGACAGAGGTGGGGGCTTAGCATAGCACCTGGAGCTAGTTAAATATCTGGTCCATGACAGTTGTTACTTTAGTTTTCTTCTTCTTGTAGAATCATTACCTTCTGCTAGAATATAAACTTCTTCAGGGCAAGGCAGACACCAGACTCTTCCACTCATTTCCCTTTGGATTGGAAGAGGTGGTGTTCAGACTCGGCCATTTACCTATTCAGTCATCCAGTGACTAAGGACTGAGCTCTATACTGAGGTCTGCGTTGGGTGATGGAGGTACCTTGCCCAACATGGCAGACAAGGCCCCTGACCTCGTGGAGCTCACGGGCTGGGGAGGATGGCCCTCTAAAGTGGACACTCAGGTCCTGGGCTGCCAGCTCACTGAAGGGCAGAACGGCAGGACACAGCAAATCAGTGGCCTGCAGTCCCAAGGCTGGGACCTCCCATCCTGCCGCCCCTTCTGGCTGCCCTTCTGGGACCATCACTTCCTGCTTCCTTCAGATTGAGGTCCGGTTTCCTTCTTTACTTCACTGGATGCCGGCTGGTCCCTGAAGTCCAGACTGGGTTGCCTAGAACACCTTGTTGAACTCCCTGCCTTACTTCAGGCTTATGAACCACAATAACATCAAAGTGGCGATGAGCACAAACAACATTTTGAACAATCCATAACAACCCCTTATGATATATAAAGATCTTTTACTGGAGTCAAGATGCCCACACTGGGGACTGGAGCTGGGGCTCAGTGGGAGAGCGCTTACCTAGCATGTGTGAGGCCCTGGGTTCAACTCAGCACTGCCTATAAATAAATGAATAAAATAAAGGTCCACCAAATAAATAAATAAAGGTCCATCAAATGAATAAAGATATACATAAAGGTCCATCAACATCTAAAAGATATTTTAAAAAACTTAAAAAAAAAAAAAAGATGCTCACACTGGTAATATCACTGTGGTTTGTTGCCTATGGTGATAACTGAAGGAAATTTGCTATGGTCTGGATTTTGAATGTCCCCCCAAAGGCCCATGCATTAAAGCATGTGCCCCCAGGGCTTTTGGGAGATGGTGAGACCGTTAAGAGATGGGATCTGGTGGGAGGTCTTCAGGTCACCGGGGGCATGCCCTTGAAGGGGATTGCGGACCCTACCCCCTCCTCGTTCTCTAGTTCCTGGGCATGAGGGGAGCAGTTCTGCTCTGCCATGCACCCCTGCCATGAAGCACATCCTTGCCACAGGCCCAGAAGCAAGGAAGTCAGCTCATCATGGATTGGCACCTCCAAAACTGGGAGCCAAAATAAATTTCTGTGTGTTTTTGTTTGTTTCTTTGTTTATTTTTTGTAATATTGGGAAACGAACCCAAGGGCACTTTACTATTGGGCTACATCTTCAGCCCTTTCTATTTTTTTATTTTGAGACAGGCCTTGCTAAGTTGCCAAGGGCCCACTAAGTTGCTAAAGCTGGCCTCAAACTTTCGACCCTCCTGCATCAGCCTCCCAAGTTGCTGGGATTACAGGCATGAAGCAACACCCAGCTATAAATCTTTTCTCTTTACAAATTGATTATGTCAGGTATTTAGTTACAGCAACAGGAAGTTGAGTAACACAAACATACTTAGTTGCAGTTTGAAGTTACTGAAAAGAAAACTCTTTTCTGCCCAGAGTTTTAAATTGTATTTTTTTTTTTTTCTTCTTATTCAACTATGGTGAGGTCAATAGATCAGGAGACCACTGCCTTGGGAAAGACAGTTGATGGCTCATACATTCAGGAGGAGGAGGAACACCATGCTACTCCATGCAGGGTCACATGGGAAGCACAGGGTGGGTCAGGAGGCAGAGAAAGCAAAAGGAAAACTGGGCAAAAGCTTCTACTGTGGTTTCAGTGGGAATGGGTAAGACAGAGTCAGGGGCCTAGGATTGACTCCTCTGCACAATTTCTGTGGGTGTAGGGTCTGGGGGTCAGCTCTGTTTTTCTGGTACTGGCTCGGGGTATTAGGGCAGGGGAATAGTGGCCCAGAATGTAGGAGGCTGATGCAGGTGGCACTTGTGAGGTATGGGCTGTGGATTGCCTGGGTGAGTTGTTTACTGTCTCTGGGAACTGGCTCGCCCAGGGAGAGCAGACTTCCCGGGTTAGCAAGGCCTCAGCTGTCAAGACACTGGAAACCCATGGTGAACCCACCCATCCACCATGGATTCTCAGACCTCTGAATTTTAACCATGGCCCCCAGATTAAGAAACCTGAGAAAGCCCCCCACCGAGGGTGGCTGAATTAAAACCTGAGTCGGAGATCCCAGTTCCTTCCAGGGTCGGCTGTATGACATCAGTGAGTCACACAGGGACAGCAAGCAGGGACTGTGGGCACTGGGATGTGTCTGCCCACAGAGGCCAGCTGCTTTCAGCTCCAGCTCCAGCCAGTGGCTACACTGTGTTGCCAAATCTCCTAAACTTTCAGGAGAATCCAGAGAGAGCATGTGTGGTGTGTGCATGTGCATGTACACATGCGATTCTTTTTTTTAAAAAAAAAATTAATATTGTATAAATAAGCACACATATCTCTGGGTTGCAATAGGTCTGAGGCCACCATCCAGCTGCCTCTGCCTTTGTTTGTTCCTGTCCCAGTCTGTCCTGCTCCCCCAGGGTCCTGCTCATCCACAGAGCATCTCTTTTCTTGCTGCAGGAAACAGTGGCTCCCCAGATTCTGGGCTTTGTTTCTTTTGCCTGTGGAAATAAACCTTGGATATGCTCCAGGCCTGGTTTCCCATGATCATATTCTATTGATTTATTTTTGCTGTAATAAAAATGGAACCCAGGGCCTTACACGTGCTAGGCAACTGTGAGTGTATACCACTGAGCTATACCCCCAGCTCCCCAGGACTGTATTCTAGGTAGCAAGAAGAGGCTGCAGGATAATACAGTGCAAAGATATTTTTCCCTCAAAATTTTGAGAGCTTTGGGGGCTGGGGTGTGGCTTAGTGGTAGAGCCCTTGCCTAGCAAGTATGAGGCACTGGGTTTGACTCTCAGCACCACATACAAATAAAATAAATAAAATAAAGGCTCATCAACATCTAAAATAGGTTTTTTTGTTTGTTTTGGAAAAAAAAAAACTTTGTGAGCTTTGAAATTCAGCCCCTAGCTTTGCCACCTTTTAGCCTTTGGACCTTGCACTAGTCCCTGATGATCTACAATTTTTACTTTCTTACTTGCACAATAGGCTAATGATAATTCCTACCTCCTGGACTGTTATCCCCACTCAAGAAGACACTGTGGGGCGAGCTGGCCAGAGCTGCTGAGTGCTGTAGGCCTGAATTAGGAGAGCCTTGCCTCGAGGGCCCCACAGCGCCCCACCAGGGTCCCCACTGTTGTCCCCACTTGACTGATGGGAATGATGCCGGAGTCACTTGTCCTGGGTGCCAGGCCAAAGCAGGATTTGAGCCAGGCAGACCATCTGGTCCCTAAGCCTCCTGAGCTACCTCATTTCAAAGCTCTCACATTACAATGGGGAAATGAAGAACCAGAGAAAGACCAGGACCTGCTCAAGGTCAAATAAAAACTAAGACCAAAGCCAGTTTCCTCCCAGCCCTGGAATCCAGAGATGGGTTTTGTGGCTGGTGGCGAGCAGAGCGAGTCCCTGTCCCTACAAGTGGACTCCTGTAGGAACATGAAAACTCAGGAGAGCTCCTATCTCCCCAGGCTGAGAACATTCTCGAACAAAGTCACCTGTGCAGCTCTGAGGCTCAGCGGCGGGTGGAAGGAATGAGTCCCCTCTAAGCACCCTGACTGGAACCCCTTGAGGCCCCAGAGCAAAAGCAAGAGAGATAGAGGGAGTGGAATAGGTGGATTTGAGGCTTAATCATGAAATTAAAAATCTTTATTCAGCCCCAGGCTTGTTCAAGAGAGGAATCTTGATTTTGTTGAAGCAAGCAGTGATTACCAGGATGGGAAATGGGGAGGAAGGAGGCACAGGAAGACAGCCACTGCTCTTCAGGAAGGCACACAGTGCTGGGGGCACAGTGATAGGCATCCCCCTGCTTGCTCCCCAGGGCTTCCACAGTGTGCTGCGGAGCCTCAGTTCCCCTCACTAGCTCAGTTCTGCCTTCCCGGTCCTGGACCAGCTTACTATGATGTGAGCAGGCAGGCCAAGACTATGCTATGCTTCAGTAACAAAAACACAAACAATGCAATACAACATGATCAAGAAATTTTAATGGAAGAATTGAATAAAATAATTCAACTATAATGAAACTATAATGAAAAGCTGCCGTGTCTTTACGAGAAAGGCTCAAATTCAAAAGACTGACAAGACTAAGCATTGGCAAGAATGTGGAGCTACGGGTATTCTCCTAACTTATTTATGGGAATGTAGAATGGTTATGGTACCCTTGTGGGAGAAATTAAAGCAGGACAAATTGGATTGAGATACCCAAAAATATTAGACAAAGAGTACATGATACACCAGGCTTCAGTACCATCTACCTTAGAGAACTTTAGACTCTATGCAGACTTAGATCCTTTTCCCAGCATAACATGAAACCCCACCAGGCCCAAACTCACGATGTCCCATAGATTAATGGTGAACACTCTGATTTTCATTAAAGCAGAACATTCCATCCTATAGATAGCCACCAGGGTCTTCTTGCCTCTAACTCCCTTTCTTTCCCTAAAATTGTGTTGTAACCATCCTTTCCTCGTCTTAGAACTGCTCTCTGTGTATCTTCCATCCCTTATAAAGCAGCTTGCTACCTTACCTATATCCTTCTAAATTCTTGAAAAACAACAAATTTAATCCCACTCCCCAGTTGTGGTTTTGCCTTTAAAACTTGCTTGAAATCTGCACATTGTAAGACCACTGGAATCTTTTTTCCCTAGTTGCAACTCTGATCAGTCTAAATAAACTTTCTTAATCAGTTTGTGCCAGTTTCTTTTAAGGATCAACACCTTAGTAAACTGGTTACATGTAAAGTATACAACAATAAAGATGTTTAGAAAAACTAATTATTCACCAACCCTGTGACCTGGCAATTCTTCTTAGCTAATTAGCCAAAACAAAAATTAAAACAAATATCCACAAAAAAAATTGTATAAAGGGGCAGAGGTTATGGCTCAGTGGTGGAGCGCTTGCCTGACATGTGTGAAGCACTGGTTCTATTCTTAGCACCTCATATAAATAAATAAAGTCTATTGACAACTAAAAAATATTTTTTAAAAAATCATATAAGGACATCCAAAGCAGCTTTATTCATAATAACCAACCTTGGAAAGGGTCCAGGTGTCCATTAACAGAAGAATGAATTAACAGAAGAATGAATAAACAAACTGTGATATTGCTATATAATGGAATACTATTCAACAATAAAAAGAACACTCAATGATACAGAAAACAACACAGGTGAGTCTCACAAACACTACATTATGTGAAAAGAAGCTAAACTAAAAAGAATACATTCTACTTATGTGAACTTATAAGACAGGCTAAATAAATGCACAGGACAGCCCACTCAAAAAACAAAGAATTATTTAGGCCAAAATGTTAATAGTTTACACAGGTATTAATGCAATATGATTCCTGCCCAGTGTTAGAATGTCAAACTAAACAAATTCAATGCAAAGTAACTATGACTCTCTTAAGGTAGCCAAATGTCTCATCATCTAATTAGTGATGAGCATGAGTGGATGAATGAGATTCCTACTGTCCCCACCTGCAGTCCAGCAAAATCACAGCCAAGGGAATGGGTTGTGAGGAGAAAAAGAAAAGAAAAGAAAAATGCTGAGGTTGAGAAAATTTGGCCAAATTAATATATGTGGAAAAAAATCAGAACAGGAGTTGAATTGGCGAGAAATTGCCTGAGAATGTGAACAAAGGAATTTTCTGGGTTGATGGCAATATCATATATTTGGATAGCAATTTAAGTCACATTAGTGTATACTTCTGTCAAAACTCAACAAATGTATACTTAGGATTTTTTGCCTATCATTTATGTAAAGTTTACATTAAAAGAAAAAAATTTTAAACATTAAATTTTAAGTTAAGATGTGAATAATGGAGTATTGAGGGAAGTGCCTGCCATTTATTTTGAAATGCATTGAAAATAAGATGGATTGGTGAATGAATAGATATGTAGATAAATAGATAGACAGACATACCTGGCTAACAGTTCTTTGCATTAGTCTCTTCTGTTCAAACAACCCATTTGTTTTCTGTCTCCCAAATGGATCTTCAATGCCAGGTGTGGTGGTGTACGCCTGTAATCCCAGTGGCTCCGGAGGCCGAGGCAGGAGGATCACAAGTTCAAAACCAGCCTCAGCAAGAGAGGTGCTAAGCAATTCAGTGAGAACCTGTCTCTTAATAAAACACAAAATAGGGCTGGGCAGTGGCTCAGTGGTCAAGTGCCCTGAGTTCAATCCTCAGTTCCCCCCTACACACCCGGGGGGGGGGGGGGGAACCCAACCAAATGGATCTTCAAGGACTAATCCATTGAGGGGCCACTCTAAAAGGCAAGAACAGTCATCCCTCAGGCAGATGACTGGCTCCAGGATCCCTGCAGATACCAAAGCCCAAGGAGTCCCTTACATTCAGCGGCATAGAATTTGCATACAATCTATATAATGTTCTCATATATTTTAAATCCTCCCTAGATTACTTATAATACCTAATACAGTATCAATGACCTGTGAACAGTTGTTTTACTGTATCGTTTAGGGAATAATGAAAAGTGAAAAGAGTCTTTACATATGTAACACAGACTCAATTTAAAAAAAAATAATAATAAGTTTAATCTGTATTTGGTTGAATCCACAGATGTGGAACCCACTGATGTGGATATCAAGGCCTGATTAAATGATTATGTGACTCCCCCACTTAACCCCTGCTGTGGTTTGTTTGGATAGAGTGGGGCTGTGTTGCCCAAGGTTCACGTGCTAGAGCTTGGTCCCCACTGTGGGGGTGGTAAGAGGTGGTGGGACCTTTCAGAAGGCGGAGCCTAGTGAAAGGTGAGTAGGTCATCAGAGGTGCTGCCTTCCCGAGGGATGAATGCTGGTCTCAGAGTTAGACAGCTCCTCTGAGAATGGTTCTTGTTAAAGAAGGAGGCTGACCCCTGAGTCCCTGGCTTCCTGCCCACCAGGGATCTCTTCCTCTACACATTCACCATGTGATGCTGTCCCCTCACCAGAGCCCGCCAGTGCTTTGCTCTTGGGCCTGCAGAACTGTGAGCTCAAGGAAACTGCTTTCTTTATAAGTTACTCAGCATCTGATATTTTAATAGAGAACACAAAATACACCATCTTTCAATAGCTTCCCATGGCCAGCCAGATCACCCTCTGAGCCCATCAGCCCAGGCTCCTCACGTGGCCGCCACCACCCCCGGGTGATCTTGCACATCCTCTTCTCTTTGCCTGAACTGCCTTCCCACCTTCTCCACCTGGTAAATCCTGTTCCAAGTGTCAGTCTCCTCACCTGTGAAGCTTTCCTTGCCTTCCTTGGCAGAGCCTAAGACCAGCCCTCTGGACCCCTAGCGCCCCCACAGAGCCCTCTTCAGATTGTCTGTCTGTACCACTTTTCCCCTCAGACAGGGAGCTGCTTGAAGCTGGGCTTCATTCTCATTCCTTCTGGAATCTCATGAACCTAGAGCACTGTCTGGCACAGGGCAAAGCTCCATCCAGGTTTGTTGAATGCAAATGTCTAGAAACAGACCCACCCTACAGTCTACTTGCAAATTCAAGTCAAGTCGAGCCCAAGGGTAAGCAACAGTGAAATCTAAGATTTAACAAATCGTTGCATTAACATTTTAAGAACTCAAGTTCTATTCCATTTTTTAAATTATGAGAAATTGTTTTATGAACATAATTATTAGCCTGGGTCTTGTTTTCTCTTTTTGCATAGAGTTCTGCTCATTTTAGAGTTCTCTTCTGTGAATGGCTTTAACAAGTTCATGTAAGTTCATTTAGCAGTTTCATAAAGCCAGACTTGCCTGAAGCTTTGCCTGAAGGATCTGATTCTTTTTATTGAATGACCTTTTTTTTGGTGGTGGTGCTGAGGATCAAACCCAGGAACTCAAGTATGCCAGGCAAGTACTCTAGCTGAGCTATATCCCCAGCCCTGAACTTTATTTTTAATAATAATTTAATTCTTATTTTATTATTAAAATTGTACATTTGTGCTGGGCTCAATGGTGCATGCTTGTAATAGTCCCAGTGACTTGGGAGGCAGGAGGATTCCAAGTTCGAGACTAGCCTCAGCAATTTAGCAAGACCCTGTCTCAAAATATAAAAAGGGCTGAGGGTGAATCTCAGTGGTAGAGTGTCCCCTGGGTTCAATCCCCAATTAAAAAAGAAATTATACTTTTGTAAATTAAAAAAAAAAAAACTGGAAAATAAAACAGATAAAAGAACTATAAAGACAAAACTAAAACTCCCCTTTAAGTCTACCACTCAGATAAAGCCACTCAGCATTCCGTGACCTAAACGCGCCAGTAGAAGCCAAGCTGCCTCTTCTTTTGGCGATCTGGTATGTTAGATTTTTCAGGATTTCAGACTGGCCCTGCCTGACGCCTATAGCTGACCACAACAGAGAGCCGAGGAGCAGATGCCCCAGTCACAAATCATGGGTCTCAATCTTGAAACCCACAGGGCTTTGTGAGCCTGTGTTCAAAGAAGAAAACAAGCATCAGGAAGTATCTGCAGAGTGATCAGCCCAGCAAACGAATTTTAAAAGCACACCCGTTTCTGAAAACAGGATTATTAAATTAGCAAAAGGGAGAACACATTAGACCCACAGAGCTGGGCTTGCAAATGTCTTTTTGGAATAATTAACTGCAGGCAGCAGGGACTGAGTGGTAGCAGGGCTGCCAACTGGTGGGTGGCCCTGGGCTGTGCAGAAGAGGGCTTGGGGAAGGGGCTGTCCCAATGAAACCAGGCCTTTCTATCCACAGGAGAAGGCTCTCCAGCAGAGTGGTTAAGAGGACCCACTTAGAGATCGGGGCTGGAGCCTCTGCTCCCCCATGGATCAGCTGTAACATTGTTAGCAAGCTTCTTGCTGCCCTACACCTTGGATTCTCCTCTATAAAATGGGGATAACCTAAATTCCGACTTGATAGGATTGTGGTGACAAATTTCAGTGGATGAACAGTCCGCGTGAGCATTCAAGGCCTGTGGCGATTATTGTGGTTGGTTGCTCCTATGATGAACCAGAGGGAAGAAGGGCAGGCGGGCATTTATGAGAGTCATAGCTGATTGCAAAGTAGGATGTCACTGAGCACCACCAAGGTCATGGAAACGATTTGGGACAGTAGAACTAGCCTTGCTGACTCACTATAGGTGAGAAATCACGCATGAGTTTTAAAACAGTCGATGCCTCTGGAAATAGATTGCTCCTGGGCTGGGGGTGCAGCTCAGTGGTACACCCCCTTGCCTGGCATGCATGAGGCCCTGGGTTCCACTCCCAGCATGGGGGAAAATTGCTTCTGGTTAACTACTTAGGTGTAGTTGCAATAATTCTGCCTCATAAACCACCCCTATCCTTACCCCCAACAGATACCAACTGCCGACTGTCCTCATTAGTACTGGGTACAAGGACCAGCGCTGAGGGCTCATGGCTTCCTGGACACTGATCACACAGATATCTCCCTGCCAACAGGGTGTGGGGGCCCTTTAAGCTGTGTTCCCAGTTCTGGAGAAGGCCCTGATGCGGGTCCAGCTTTGCCTCCAGGAAGGGCATCTGCAGAACCAGTGTCAATTGTTCTAGGCCCACGAACAGTTGGGGTGATTGATTGGAAATTGATCAACAGAGAGAGCAATGATTCTGAGTGGGAGGAAGCGGAGATGGTGAGGCCTGGGGAAGCTCATCCCTTCCATTCTCAGGGTCTGGGGGTGGAGGAGAAGGAGACAAGACTCTGGAAGGTCAGGACTCTTCCCAGAGGCAGCTGAAGGATCTCCAGCAGGGCACTTGGTCTGACTCCTCACAGTGGACACTTGCTTTGTGATCATTAGGGAATCATTAAAGACACAGGATCATGTGTGCCCCTGTCCTACCCAACCAGGTCCCAAGGTCATGACTCAAGGACTTTGTGTGTCACAGAGCCTCCAGAAGATTCTAGAGAAGTTGGCCACTCACTCAGGACAGGGGGAGTAGGACTAAGGGTGGGGAGGATTTGGAGCTGTGTGCCCTCTGGTTTTGTGTGTAACAACTACCGTGTGCCTTAAATCCCAGGGAAAAGGGGCGAGTTCAACCCGAAGGGAAATTTCTGTGATTTTTTTCAAAGTTTTCACTTTCCTATTCCAGAATTCCATGGCCCTAGCCATGGTTTTAAGCAACTGCTAAATGCAGCCATTGCTCGTTCTATAGACATGGAGACTGAGATGAAGGGGACCCAGCTCCTGCCCTTTACCCAGTTAATGCCTAGGGGCCAAGCACTTCTACCCGTCCAGCCCTTGGCTCCTCCTCCCCTCCAGATGGCCTTCCTGGCAGGAGTGTGGGGTCTAACTGGTGCATTTTTTTTTTTTTTCAGTGTTTACTGTCCCTCATCCTGTGCTGGATGCTTGACACATAACTCCCTCGTTTCATCTTCATATGACTCAATGAGGTAAAGAAGAAAATAATGCACAGAGAGATTAAGCCACCTACTCAATGCCACACAGATCCAAAGCTGTGGGCTCCCTCGGGTCTCTTGGGGTTCTGCTCCCAGTCTGAACTCTAGATCTAAGTGCCACTTCCCACTCCCGGGGTAGGGGTCGGGAAGGGAGAGAGAAGAAGAAAATAATCCTTACTGGTTATGCTTTCAGCTTAAAAAAAAGCCAACGCCGGTGTGTTCAGCCGTGAGGACTCAAATCACTGTTTTCACATATAGTATGCACACGTGCCCTCCTCTCATGCACACCTGCACACACTTCCTGTCCTGTCCGCACCCCTACGGCGCCACACACACCGCCACTGCCACTTTGCTAAGGAAGCGGTTGTCGGCTGGCTTGGCAAGGAGGCTGCCGGGCTCCCCAGGTGGTTCTTGGGGGGCAGTGGGCAGGGGACAAGCTGTGCCACACACCAGGAAAGGCTGTGAAGGGAAGGGGACAGCAGGGATGAGGCTCGGTGGGGTGGAGGGACCTGCCCTTGGGCCTCTCTGGGGACACAGTGAGGTCACAGCTTCTGGCAGGCAGCATCTGGGCTCTGCGGGAGGTGAGTAATGGGCCAGAAATAATGGACCAGGGCGAGGCAGGGGCAGCTGGCAGAGAGAGCCACCTGGCCTTGAAGGCAGCAGACCCGGGGGGATTCCACCCTTACCCCCTGGCTCCGCGGGCTGGGGGCCTCCCTCACAGCAACTTTCCCAAAAACGTAAGCCAGGGGCCCCCATCCCAGTGACCAGCCACAGCGAGGGAGACAAAGCAGGACAAGAGTGTGTTGTCAACAGGAAGGTATGACCCAGAGGTCGGGTTAGACTTTAGGGGAGGAGAAAAAACCATTTTTCCTCCTCTGATTGGAGTCTTATAAATTGGACCCACAAAAGACAAATTAACAAAAGAAAAACAAATAGTGTATTTGCTGTAGGCATCAAGCAACCTATGGAAGAACTCTGTAAAGAGGAGCTCAAAGGGATTGTAGGGCATCTGGTGATAGAAAAAAAAAAAAAAAAAAACAATCGTCAGGTTCAAGGTGTACACTGGTGGCTCCTGGCCCCTTGGTCTTCAAAATTAGCAACATCAGGCTAATGGTTTTCTCTTGGGAAGCACTGACCTGTTACAATGTTCAGACTACTTTCTTGACATTCATGTTTCTTTTCTTTTTTTTTTTTTTTTTTTTTTTTGTATTGGGAATTGAACCCAGGGGGCTTAACCACTGAGCTTCATTCCAATCCTTTTTATTTTGAGATAGGGGTCTTGCTAAGTTGCTTATAGCCTTTCTGAGTTGCTGAGCCTGGCCTCAAACTTGCAATCTTCCTGCTTCAGCCTCCCGAGGCACTAAGTAAAGGTCCTTTCTTTTATGAAATAATAGTGATTAATAGATGATGGTTTGTGTGTATGTGGCAAAATATACTATTGGCATTCAAACAAGAGTTCACTCTGCTGGATGGGGTTGCTCAAACCTTGCACATTCCAAAGAAAGGAATAACCTTTGACTTCTCCTCAAGATTACTCCTGTGTTCTTGGAATATCAGTGTTTTTGCATGTCTTCAACCTTGGTTACAGTGAAACAATTTGACCAGAGAATTTATGCTAGCAATGGAATGAATAGTAAAGGCCTGATTTAGCATTTGTGAGGTTCTGGGCCACAAAGATCAGTTTGACCTTTGGGGACGTGGAGATTGAGTAGCTAAGGTTAGTCACATGGATGCTGCATGCCTATACGACTGACGCCCAATAAAAATAAAAACGGGACACCGAGGCCCCTGTGGGTAAGTCCTAACAGGTGTTGTCATGCTTCATTACCAGGAGAATTAAGTGTGTTCTAATTTGACTCCACTGGGAGAGGATGATTGCAAGTTTGCACATCGGGTTTTCTTGACTTTGTTCATGCACCTTTTCTCTTCTGATTTTGATCTGTGCTCTTTCACTGCAAAAACAATAAACAAGAATATAATGGGTTCTCTGAGTCCTGTGAATCAGTCTAGCAAATTGTCAAGTGTGAGGATGTTCTTGGAGACTCTTAGCACAGTATCCAAAGTCAGTTCCTCAGTTTCTATTAAAAATGCACCTTGCCAGACACAGTGGTGCATGCCTGTAATCCCAGCAGCTTGGGAGGCTGAGGCAGGAGGATCAAGCATTCAAAGCCAACCCCAGCAACTTAATGAGGCCCTAAACAATTCGACAAGACTCCAATTTGTAAAATTCATATTTTAAAATTAAAACATAGGGCTGGGGATGTGGCTCAGTGATTGATTGCTCCTGGGTTCAATCCTCAGTACCAAAAAAAAAAAAAAGGCACCCTGACTAATAATAGAGTTATATCCCAACATACCCATAAGTTGAAAATATTATACATAAGCTGAAAATGTATCTACTGCACCTGATTGAGCATCAGAGCTTAGCCATTAATCTATAAATTACTGTAGATTAATAGGAAACTGCAAAAATAGTAGAAAGGTCTGGTGTTCCCTCATGCAATCTCCCTGAAAGGTAAAATTTTAGGTAACTATAGTACAAGATCAAAACCTTGGGCTTTAAAAAGGCTTGGCACAATTGGAAGATGGGGGCTGGTGAAAGCCTACTTCTTCCTATGGGTTCCCCAGAGAACCTGCACAGGTGCATAGGATACCAGTGCTTGCCCTCAGGATGGTGTGGCTGGCTGGGAGTTGTTCCTTTTGCCACCACTCAGCATCCGAGTTTCATGTGTTTATTGCCATCCCAGGGAAAAGGTCAAAATTCAAACTACGGTTGCTACTGAATGTGTGCTGTCTATTGAATGTGTCGTGTCCAAAAAAAATCATAAGCCAACCACCCAACTGGGAACTGTCTGTATTTGGAACTTGACTGACACCTCTGATTCAACCCAGTTCTGTTTGTCATGGTGCTGAGCTCATGATGGAGAGTTTATCTTTGAGTGATCCAGCCCTGGGACCCAATCCATCCCAAGCCTGGGGAGTGTCACATGCCAGTTCTATGGGAAGAGTTAGCTCAGGCCTGGGGTGGGGTTGGGACCATTCATTCAAGAAGCCTGTGCTGCAGAAAGCCAGGCCAGCTCTCTGACACTTCAAGACAAAGACTCTTCTGGACATGGGCGTTCTCCTAAGGAAGGAGAATGGCTTTGCTCAGCTCCAAAGAGCTACTCTATCTTTTCTTTTCTTTTTTCTTTGAGAGATTCCCATCTGCTGGGATATCTATCTCCCTGGACTTACAGGCCAAGCTGTGCTTCTGGGTAGCCCCTTCAAGCACATGCCTGTCGGTAGGAGTGAAAGGATGAGGAGAGCCTGGAAGCCCTCCCACCCACCATGAGGGGTAACTTTCCTACCTTTCAGGGAAAATTGAGGTATGGGCATGGGGTTTGATATTTTTTAAAATACACACACACACACACACAACATTTATAAGGTACACAGAAAATAATAAAAATTATTCATAATTCCACTGCCTAAAGATAGCCAGTTTGGGGAAAACTTTATATTTACTCTAATAAAAATATTCTTCTTCAATATAATCTTAATAGCTGTGCTGTCTTTATTTTGTAGGTACATCACAACTTTTGTAATCAGTACCATATTTTTGAGCATTTAAGGAAGATGGGTCCATTTTTCTGTCATTGGAAACAATGACCTCATAAGGCCATTTTGCAGTCTGGCTCTATGGCCTCTGTCCTCCTGCCAGTGCCAGCCCGTCCATCTCAGGAAGAGGCTAATGCATGCTTAAACCAGGCCCGTCTTCACACCTGTGCAGGTTCTCTGAGGAACCCATAGGAAGGAGTGGGCTTAATCTACTCCTTGTAACAAAGTGTAGACTTAAAAACATTAGCTCCTGAGATTGAGTCTAAATATTTGTCTGTAGGACTGCCTTGGTTTTGCATTTATTTATTTATTTAATAAATTTTGTGTACCGGAAATTTAAAAAAAATTTTTTTTTAGTTATAGATGGACACATACCTTTATCTTATTTGTTTATTTTCATGTGGTGCTGGGGATTGAACCCAGTGTCTCACACATGCTGGGCAAGTGCTCTACCACTGAGCCACCACCCTGGCCCTGGGTACTAGAAATTTAATAGGAGTGCTCTCTCTACCAACGAGCTACATCCCCAACCCCTTTCTTTCTTTCTTTTTTTAAATTTTTTTCTTTCTCTTAGGATACTGGGGATTGAATCTAGGGGCACTTAACCACATCTCCAGCCCTTTTTATTTTTTTGTTTCGAGACAGGGCCTCACTAAGTTGCTGAGGCTGGCTTGCAATTTGCAATACCCCTGCCTCCGGCTCCCAAGCCACTAGGATTACAGGCGTGCACCACCTCGCCCAGTTTATTTCTTATTTTGAGATAGGATCTCCCTAAATTGTCCAGGCTGGCCTTGAACATGCATTCTACTTGCCTCAGCCTCTCAAGTAGTTGGGATTACAGGCATGAGTCACCATGCCTGGATTGTTTTTACTTTTAATTTTGAAATTATTATAGATTAATAGGAAGCTGCAAAAATGGTAGAAAAGTCTGGTGTCCCCTCTCACAATCTCCCTCAAAGCTAAGGCTTTAGGTAACTATAGTAGAAGATCAAAACCTTGGGCTTTAAAATAAAGGTTGGCACAGTCGAGAAGATGGGGGTTGGTGACAAGCCCACTCCTTCCTATGGGTTCCTCAGAGAACCTGCACAGGTGTGAAGACGGGCCTGGTTTAAGCATACATCAGCCTCTTCCTGAGATGGATGGGCTAGCACTGGCAGGAGGACAGAGGCCAGAGAGCCAGACTGCAAAATGGCCTTACGAGATCATTGTTTCCAATGACAGGAAAATGGACCCATCTTCCTTAAATACTCAAAAATTGTGATGTACCCACAAAATAAAGACAGCACAGTTATTAAGATTATGTTGAAGAAGAATACTTTTATTAGAGTAAATATAAAGTTCCCCCCAAACTGGCTATCTTTAGGCAGTGGAATTATGAATGATTTTTTTCTCTGTGAACCTTATCAAACCCCCCCCCTCTTGCCTTGACCTGGCACTAATTAGGGCTCCCTGTGTCTTCTGTTTCCCAGGGGAGTTAGAGGGGCATCTTCAGAGGGCACCGGAGGGGATCTGCTGTCCTCTGGGAGAGGGGGAGGGGTGGGACATCAAGAGTTACCCTGAAGAGCAAAGGGCTGGTGCTGAGGGACAAGGATCCTTACGTGTTATGAGGCAAAGGGGGTGGCAACACAGCCAGTGAATGGCCCTCAGTGGCCAGGCACAGGGAGCAGACACTCTGGTGGCTGGTGAAATTCCAGAGCCAGGCGGAGGCCAGCGCTCTCCCCCGCCCACCTCCCTGGTGCAGCTTCTGCACCATCTGCTCAGGCACACCCAGCCTTCTCCACCTCAACCAGAGCTCCAGGTGGGGGGCAGGGCTGCTGTGTGCTCAGCTTTGTGCTTCCCTGAGCTTAGCACAGGGCCTGGCTGGTGTAATGTAGAACAAATGGATGGATGGATGGACAGACGGAGAAATGGGTGGGTGTAAGGATGGAGCTCTCTCCCAATCACCCACTTCCATCTCCATTTGCTGATCCTCTACCTCTCTGCAGGTTCAGATGCCTCTTTCTTCAGCCCTTGCTGGGCCCTCCAGGTCTCCACTGCATTCCACAGTGACCTCAATTACACACCTTAGCAGTGTATCTGATACCCACATCATGGGACTCTGAGCTGACTTCTTTTTATCAGTGCATGAATCATAAAGGCAAGGTCAATGTCCTGGCCACTTCTGGTTCTCCAGTGGACCCTAGAGCCCCAGGACTCAGCACCTAGGAGCTACTGAATCAATATTATGAAAGAAAAGTTCTTCTCCACCCCCCCCACCCCACCCCCGCTGCCACAGACTGCTTGGCTTCTGGTTGGTGAGTATAAGGCGTTGTGGGGGGCAGGGGGTTAGGGGTTCCTGACACCCCTTCATCTGCTAAGAGAGAAAGATTCCGTGGCCCCAGGTGCATCTTCACTCCCAACCCCATCAGCTAATTCTTTTTATTTGCTCCCAGTCATGGTCACGAGAGGACCAGGGGATGGGAGAGGGATGGTGTGACTCAGCCCAATTCATCACCACAATGGAAAAACCCAGTCACCTGCCCTCCTGGCAGCAGGACCAGAGCTGCCTCTGCATCTGGAAGGGCAGCAAGCCACACTGTTTTCAAGGTCCTTTTGTCTTTCACCTGCTGGCGGAAAAAATCAGAATGAAGCACCGGTTGATGCTGAGGATTTACGGTGTGGTGCGAATCTCAGTGACCAGAGACAGGACCAGGGACCACGTGTCCCTTCATGCCAGACTCTGAGTTAAGCATCCATGTGCTACGTCTTCTGTTTTACAAGTCCACTGTCATCTGAAGTGGGCACTGGTCACTTTTTGGCTACCAGCATCTGACATGGCCTTCCTATGACGCAGTGGGAGCCCACCTCCCGCTAGAGAATCAGAAAATGCCCCTCCCCTGCCTTCCTTGCAGCTGTGTTGGAAGATGTGACCTGGGCTCCTCCAATCAGAGGTCCCACTCGGCACTGTGAATTAGAAACTGGTGGCAGGAGGAAGCCCAGACCACAGGGAATCCATTTTGGTGAAGACAGTAGCAGTGGCGGCAGTACGCCTCTAGTCTCAGAGCCAGCTGCTGTCCAGATGCCCATGTCCAGTGTCCACATCTGTAGGCGGCACCAGCTGCAGCATCTGCACCCAGGAGTAGCCGTGGTGGTTTCAATGCCAGGCCAAGGCTGCAGTGTCAGGCCTGGCTCCTGAAACCCCCAGGCCAGGTTGAGGCGGGGGTACTCCCAGACCCTCCTTTAAAGTCATTTTCTGCTTAAATTAGCTGAAGTAGGCCTCTGTTTCCTGCAGCTAACACCCTAACAAATAAATCAGCTGAGTTTACAGACGGAGAGGGGAAGGCTCTCACCTCCAGCCTAGGTGCAGGCCAGCCAGACTTCTGCCCAGTTTGCAAGGCAGCGACATTTAAAGCATCTTTTTAGGAGCTGAAAGCAAAGCCAGGGGACCCTTCTGGAGAGCCCCTGGTTTCAGGCAACAGCTTGATCCTCTGCAGTGTTCTGCTTTCCTGAGTTTAAAAAAACCCCACGATCCAGCCTGCCCCAGACAGCATGTCTCCCCCACAGGGAGAAAGATGAAGCGAGTCCACCACACCGGGATTGCAACTTGCCCTTTTTGTTGACTCTGCGGTGACCCGTTTTGCCTGGCATGACTGCCTCCTTCAGAAGGAGCCACACTGCCCATTCCTGGAGCGCCTACCTTAATGCAATAGCCCCTGGGTCTCTTCCGGTTCAGATTTCAGAAACCTGACCCACTGGAAGGCTCACTTGGGGTTCACAAATTATCCAAGCCAAGTAGATTGTCTACACGAGATCAAGGCTATCCCAGGAGCTGTTTCTCACACAGACAGACATGACATAGTGTAGAAGCTCTTAACAGGCAGCCCTTTATATCTTCTGGGGTCTGAGTTCCCCCAAGGAATTCAGAACAGGCAAGGCCTCAGGAATTATCTCACTAGAACCCCAACAATCAATTTTATCCAATGACTAGATCTTAAATTACTGAAAAGGATAGAACTCAGGAATCTTTAATGTAATCATGTTGGTCTCACCATCAATAATAATAATGATCATTTATTGAACACTTACAACATGTGTCTGCCTTCATCACCAACATTTTCATCACATTTCATCATTTAATTCCTCAAAGAATACTCTGAGGTCAGCATTACTCCAATTTCATGGACTGTCACCTGGAAGATACCAAACCTCACACAGCCTGGAAATTGTCCACCCAGCCCGTGGTGCTCTCATGGACTGGCTCCTGATTTTGATGTTCAGAACCACAGCCTAGTGAAAGGAAGACAGTTCAGAGATGGAAGCTCCTTCTGGTCACTGACCTCCTCCTAACTCCTTTACAAAGGAGGAAAGTGAGGCAGGGATTTCCCCAAGGTGCAGAAGCCACACTTGCTGCCT
This sequence comes from Callospermophilus lateralis, assembly GCF_048772815.1. Lineage (NCBI taxonomy): Eukaryota > Metazoa > Chordata > Mammalia > Rodentia > Sciuridae > Callospermophilus > Callospermophilus lateralis. The sequence goes on from NC_135322.1 coordinate 41,754,683, forward strand.
CCTGTGAGTTTATAAGCCGCACCCCAAACTGGACAAAGCTGTTTACCAAGCAAGGATATTACCTCTTCTGGAGCCACCAACTCTTCCCAGGTCCTCAGCTGGAGGATGGGTTAATTCACCAGGGCCACAGTCTGCCCAGAGCTGAGGGAAAGCTAGGACCTCATGACAAACAGAGCCCACGAAGGTCACCCAAGGAAGAGAGGGTGCTGTAAGATCCTCTTGACCTTCTACCCCATCGCCATCCTGGATTCCCAAAATTACCTATCCAACGCTTTTTGCACCTCAAAGGTCTGGAATTCAGGGAGGGGCAGAACCAGGGTTACTGTTAGAGCCTGAAGACAGCTTGGGTCCCCAGGAGGCCTCCTGCCGAGCTGTCTGGCCCAGATAAATGTTGGAGGATCTTCCTAGAGTTTACCTCCATCCAGGGCCTCTGACCCTCTCATTTTGGGGGTCGAGGGCGGTTCGCACTGGACCCAAGCAGTGTGAGGCGGAAAATGACTCTGGTCTCTCTGTTCCCTCTACCTGGGGTAATGTCAGGTGAATTGAGAACAGAACCTTGTCGCAGGCTCTGGGTGGGACCCTCAGAACCCAGACAGAGCACCTTTGCCCAAATTTTTACCTCGAGCTCTGAAAACCCAGGACTATGCCGCAAAGAACCCTGAGGCCCTGCTTCTTCCCGACCCTCCAGGGCTTTTCTCCAATGGTTCCCAGGCGGCGGCGGGTGGGGCCGAGCGACAGGGGTGGGGAGGGGAGTGGCGGCGGGATGTGGGGAGTCTCTACGGGGCCTTGAGTTCAAACAAAGACAGAAGCAGAGGCCACCCGCTCCCCGGGAACCCGACGCCTCGCGGTACTGGGGAACAGGAGGGGCCGCCAAGGCCTCACACGCACCGCACCGGGCAGATCCCCAGCGGCCAGGGCCGTTCTCCCGGTGCCCGCAGGAGGTGAGAAACGGGCGGGGGATTGCAGATCGCCGGGGTCTCCGATAGGTTTGCTTGTCGCGGCGTCCCGCTGGCCCTCCCACCCACACACCCACCAACTGATCGGGCGCGCGGGCCAAGATTGGAGGCGGAAGCTGGGCGCTCGGGACCGCGGCCGGGTTCGAGCCACCAGGCCGGGCGCTCACGGTGGGCCGAGCGCCCACACCCACCACACCCAGTGGGCACGCCCCGCGGCGCGCCGCCCTCGCCCCAGGCACCCGCGGAGGGGCTGGCGGGCTGCTGGCACCTGCACAGCGCGTTGGCGGCGGCGGCGGAGGCCCGGCTCCCGCCTGCGCGTCTGTCTCGCTGGCAGCACCCTCGGTGAGTCGCCGCGTCCTCGCCCCTGCAGCCCCGGCCCCCGCTCCCTTTGCTATTGCGGCTGCTGCGCGCGCCCCCAGCCCCAGGCTTACGAGCCCCGCGTAGCCTCCCGGGGACCCCATTTCGCCTACGCGAGGGCGGAGTCCGTCCTCCCCACCCCACCCCGGCTCCCGTTCCCGGCCCGGCACCGGACCCCAGGGGGCCACCGCCCAGCAGCCTCCCGCACCTCCCCTACAGCGACGCCCGGGGGCGGCAGGTTTCTTTGTTCGGGGAGCAGGCGCAAGGGCCCCCTCCCGTGTTGTCACCCGTATTGTCACCCGCACCCACCCGGCGCACTCCATCCGCCTCCTGGAGTTCACCCCGACCAGGTGGCGGCGGGCGCCTTTTGGGGGTGCGCGGCCGTGCAATTGGTGGATTTTTTTAAACCTTTGTGGAGGGGGCCGCGCGGCGTAGGGGGCGGCGAGAGCGCTCCTGGCTGCGGGCTGCTGCTCCTGCCTGGCTCCGGCTCGGCTCCGGCTCTCCCGCTGCTCCTCTCCGCGCCTCTCGCGCGCCTCGTCGCGCCCCGGCTTGGCCCAGCGCACTTCCCCGACGCCGCAGCCCGAGCCGGGCAGTGCGGGGCGCCGAGATGAAGGTGCTGGGACACAAGATCGAATTGCTGGCAGGTACCGCGACCCTTCCCCGCGGCCGCCCTCGGCGCGGCCCTCGCTGCCCGCTACTTTTCTAGTTGGAGGGGGCTCCGGGAGCGGTGGCAGGGTTTGGGGAGGCTCGGATCCGAGCGGGACGGGGCACCACTTAATTCAACTAATAGCTGGCTCGGGTGCTACCTGTTCCTAGGCGGAGCCCGGCCCCTGGAGAGCACCTGAGGCTGCGCCTTACCCGGCTCGGTTCTCTTCTGAGCCCTGCTGCCGGCGGAGCGCGCGGCGCGCGGCGTGATCTCTAGTCTTATAGGAGCGGATCCTTGGGGTCTCGGACTGGTCGAGCTAGGGTCAGAACCCCGAAAGAGAGCCTGAAGCCCCAGGCCGCCGATTAATGTCGCTTATCCCCCCAAAAAGGAGCTCTCTGGGCTCCTAGCAGGAACCATGGTCAGGGCCCCTTATTTCCTGCACCCTGTGACAATCTGAGCCGCTCTTCGCTCTTCTCTGGGGTGAGAAGTTTCTTGTTGGGAGTAGAGGACAAGTGACTTGAAAAGTAGGAAGCCAGATTGGACCCTGATGACTGGGACTTCTTGGATTTGGGACCCCTGTGGAGAAGTGACCAGGTGCCTTGCTGGAAACCCGCATCTGGGGGCAATGGTTGGAGTTCCACTGCCCAGAGCAAGAGGTGGAGAAGAGAGCCAGGACAGGGGCCAGCGTCTGAAGCGTAGGAGACAGTCCTAGGGGTGAAGTGCGGTAGCACCTGGGCTTCTCTGTTCTCTCCAGGACGGAGATGGACCGACAGGAGGCGAGGTCCATTCCAGACCCCACCAGGCTGGGACTTCAGGTGCTGAGCCCATGCCTGTTACATGAACACATGGAAGGGACACGTTCCAGTAGATACCTTTTGGCACTCCAGGGGTTTGGTCCCACCTGGAGACCCTTACTGTCTGGGACAAGAGAATGAGGACAGGACCCTATTAAAAGGTGGGGAAGGGACAAAAATCTGTGGTTGCACTTAGGAAATAGGATGAGGCTAGAGGGCAGAGGTTAAATGTGACAGCCTTTGAAAACACTAATACTGAATTTCTGTTCTTGGAGAGGGAGTTGGCATCACAGGACAAACGACTGAAGGAACTGGTCCCTGCCTGGAGTGTGAGAGAGACTTGCTTTGGGTGTGGAGTGGTGTCTGCAGGGCCTGAGTGTGTGGGGGAGGGGAGGGAGGGAGATAGGGTGGAGGGAGTAGGGTAGGGGAGGTTTGGGGCTCTGAAACCAACAGCAGCCCCTGACAGCTCATAGAGAAGGGACCGGTCCTTGGGCCCTGGAAGCTCCGGGAGCACCCACCCCCGACCTTGCCAGCTGTTTTTTGTTGGTAGGCCTGGCCCAACAAAACTTTGATGTTAAGTCCCTAGAAGGAGAGTTTTCATAGTGCCCTGCATGGAGAACAGACCTGGATGCCCTTCCTCCTCCCCCTCTTCATCCTGGAGAAGAAATGATAGGGGAGTGGGGGTTTTAGGGGGGTCCATGTTTTGAGGTCCCCATATAGTGTGCCCTCATCTCAACTGGGTGCAGGAATCAGGACCCCTCCTCCATTATCAGGTGGGCTCACCAGGTTCTGGCACTTATTAAGACCCTGGCCAGGCTGGGGCAGGACCCTCTTAGTCTCTATCATCTGTCACAGGCTCCCAGTGCACATCTACACCAGGCCTGGCATCAGCACGTCCCCTCCGATGCTGTTTTGTCCAGACTTCCCTCTCTCCGGGCCCCTCCTGGCCTCTTCCTTGCCTCACAGATCTGGGTTCACACTCCAGCCCCCTGCCAGTAGCTGGGTGATTTCGGACAGGTGGCTTAACCTCTCTGACTTTGGTTTTCTCAGCTTCAAGATGCAGCTGTTGACCCCTCCATCTAAGAACTGGTGTGACGCCTGCTGAGACAGTCCAGGTGGCACACATGATTGGGACCTATGTCCTGTGGGCACCTCTCAGGCTTTGTGTCCTCTCTGGTTCCTTCATCTTGGATCTCCCCCTAATGGGGATCTCCACCTGCCCTGGCTGATTGGCTGCCAGCAGCTCTAGATATGCCCCCACCCTACTTTATTCCTGTCACATGCAGCTGAGAGAATTTGATTCATCCCTTTGGATGATAAGCAGGTCACAATCAGGATGGGGCCCATTTATTGTGGCAGCATACAGTAAGTGCTCAATAGCTGTTGACCGAGTCTGAGCTCACATAGCCCCACTAGTCAGCTGCACCTGAGGGAGGCTGTGCAGGACCTCTAACTCTCTGCCCCCTGCCCCACCCCCACCCCTTTAAAAAAAAAACAAACAACCTCCTATGGATTTAGCTCTTCATAGTTTTCCCATTCTATTTTATTATGGTGCCCACTTCACCAATGAGGTCAGTCACTCTGTCAGCTGGAGAGAAGTTGGCTCTGAAGTCAAACCCCAGCGCCAATCTGGAGTGGCCCCAGGCTTCCTAACTGTGTTGCCTGGTGTTGGGCCAGTTTTTGTTGTTGTTGTTTTGTTTTGTTTTAATTTTGGTACTGGGGATTGAACCCAGGGGTGCTCAATCACTGAGCCACATCCCAACTTGTGTGTGTGTGTGTGTGTGTGTGTATGAGACAGGGTCTTACTATGTTGCTTAGGGCCTCCCTAAGTTACTGAAGCTGGTCTCAAACTTTCAATCCTCCTGCCCCAGCCTCCTGAGCCACTGGGATTACAGGTGTGTGCCACCATGCCTGGTTTTGAAGCTTCTCCACATGTCATTTCCCTCACTTGTAGAATGGAATATGTGTGTCAGGTCTACAGCCACACCACCCTGAATGCATTCCATCTCAGAAGCTAGGCAGGGTCGGCCTGGTTAGTATTTGGGTGGGAGAGTGTGTGTCAGATGTTGAGCGTGGCATCTGGCAGGCAGGCGGTAAATGGCATTCGCAGGGCCATGATCCTTGAGCTGCCATCAGATTATTCCAGGATTTCTTCCTCTGCTTTGCTTCAGGATCCAGAGTCTCCTCCTTCAGGGTCTCCCAGTTCCTCTGCTGAGTTCTGTGCACAACCCAGGCCGCTCTGGATATGTCTCAGGTTGGCATCATGGGCTGGAGTGGGCCATGGCATCTGGGCCCTTGTGGCCCAACATCCACAGCTCTGAGAGCAGGTGTGAGAAGCTAGGTGCCCCCTCACGTGGGACCTGGAGGGATGCCCACAAGCTGTCCTGCTCAAGCCCAGCACATCTTTTTGTTCTGGAGAGAAGAGGCGGCCATGGGGCCACTCTGAGGCTCCCCTGATAACCAGTGCCTCTGAGGCCTGCAGTTGCCAGACTCTGGCAGGATCTTGCTGCAATAGGAACAAGGAAGGTGGTGATCTTGCCATCAGAGGATGTGATTCTCAGGGTCTCCTCTCTGCTTCTGAGCTCCTGGGCGAATTCTTAACATCTCTGAGCCTCAGTCTCCTTGTCGGTAAAATGGGAGCATTGTGACAAGGCTCCAAGACCACCCTGGTGAAGGAGCCTGGGACACTGTCACCTGCTCACAAACTCCTTACAGTTCCCAGAGGGCAGATTGTTGGTGCCTTGGTAGCTTGTCTGTTTGCAAATAAGAAAGCAATTGTTTTTGGTGGATTTGTACTCAAATAATATGTTTTCAAGATGGTTCGGCATCACAGGCAGCTCTAAAAATGGCAGATTTGGGGCTCTGAAGTGGTCCCTTGGGAGCCTTGGTATTGGATGTTGGCAATTTAAAATAACATACTTGGTGTGGGATTAAAAAGCAAAAGTTTGACCAGTTCTGTGTAGAATTTGGGTTCTCTTTTCGTGCGTGGAATTTGTAGCCCACACCATTTTACTGGCTACGCTGCAGTCGTGTTTACTGGTCAGCAAGTTTGTTGGCCCACATTTCACCTGAGGGGTAAACTGAGGCATGGATTTGCCCCCCAGGAGGCTGAAAACAGGACCTGGAATCCTCACTGCCAGTTTCTCCCTTCAGCACACTCTGCTGCTGTATCTGTGGAGGCTGCACAGATAAGCACTGGGAGAATGTCTGCTGGGGACAGGGGACAGATGTGCAGATTGTTGGATGTGCTAGGGTGGCGTGGGGAGAGGGGCATGCCGTTCCACTGCACAGGGGAGAAACAGGTACCGCTCTTAGGAAGGGCAAGGCCATGATGTATCCAAAGCTCAAAAATAAGTGTGATCTGTGACTCAGCAGTTGAATTTTTAGGAACAAATAAAGAGGTGTTCGTTCAAGGATATTTATTCTGTCATTGTTTATAGAAGAAAAAAAAAGTGGAAACAACCTAACTGCCTACCAGTGGAAGAGCACAGCCGTCCCCAGGGACCGTAATTCACAGGTAGCTGCAAATTGTGCTTCCGAGGGTCATCTATCCACCCGAATGGTGTCCGCCTCAATATGTGTAATAATAATGGTGATGATGACTCACAGTTTTTTTTAATTATAAAAGTGTGCTTTATTACAAGAAAATTTTAAAATATTACCAATAATACTGAAAATAACATAACTGGCATTTATAGCCTTGGTCCAAGTTCTTTATTAAACAGACTAATATATGTTCCATGAATAGTTATTGATCAGCTTATGCAACAAAACAGATAAATGGAGGGTCTGGGGTTGTGGCTCAGTGGTTGAGCACTTGCCTAGCATGTGTGAGGCACTGGGTTCGATTGTCAGCACCACATATAAATAAATAAAATAAAGGTTCATTGACAACTAAAAAAAAAAAAATATATATATATATATACACACACACACACACACGTATATACACACACACATATTTATATATAAGAAATAAATGGAAAAAGTGAATAAAGAGTAGTGATGAGCCAGGCCCAGTAGTGCACACCTATAATTCCAGAGGCTCGGGAGGCTGAGGCAGGAGGATCTCGAGTTCAAAGCCAGCCTCAGCAAAAGTGAGATGCTGAGCAAACTCAGTGAGACCCTGTCTCTAAATAAAATACAAAATAGGGCTGGGGATGGGGCTCCGTGATTGAGAGCCCCTGAGTTCAATCCCTGGTACCCCTCCCCCCCAAAAAAGAATACATAATGATGAACCAGGAATTTTGTTTTTTGGTTTTTTGCATATACAAGACACCTCACAGTTATATGGCACAAACCACAGCCAGGCACAGCCCTACATTCTACATTGTCGTAACAGTGAGATACATGCTGCTATTTCTTCCTTTTTACAGATAAGGAAACAGAGGCACAGACCACTTAAGTAATTTGCCAGAGGCCACACAGATGGTCAGTGGCTGGCCAGGATTTGAAACAACATGTCTCTAGATCTGGAGTCCAAAAGATATTTCAAAACAATGTTTCTTGCTTTAAAAAAATATCTTTTCCAAGGTTTAGATGACCAGTGGAGATGAACAAAAGGGTAGGTGCTGGGACGTTGGCAGTGGGTATCTCTAGTGCACAGGATTTTCTGTAATTTCCTCTTCTTTTAGTTCCTCTGTTTTTCTCAGTGAGTTTGTACTACATGAAGTTCAAGTTCTGGGTTTTGGTGGTGGTGATGGTGGTACCGGTCATTGAACCCAGAGGCCTTGCCTCCCGAGCTACGTCCCCAACCCTTTTTTACTTTGTATTTTGAGACAAGGTCTTGCTAAGTTGCCCAGGCCGGCCTCAAACTCTGGATCCTCCTTCCCCAGCCTTCCTAGTAGCTGAGATTACAGGCGTGCGCCACTGTGCCTGGCTCAATTTCTGGTTTTTAAGACTTAAAAGTCAGAAAACGCATAGGGGAAAGTGCTAGAGTGCTAGGCAAAGACTTTGGTGAAACCAGGTCCCTGGAAACCTGGGAGGAGCGCTGGGGTCCAGTGCAGAGGAAGAGGAGGGAGGAGTGGTCCCTGGATGCTCCCCTGAGTCTCCCAAGTCCAGGGAGCAGGAATTCGCTCCCCACCGTGAACTACAGGCACAGGCCATATCTTTGTGTCTCCCTCTTGCAAGGTTGTGCTGGGCTGATGGTGGCCCCCAAAGATTTTCTGATCCAATCCCTAGAACTTGCCTTATGTGGTAAAAGGGACTTTGCAGATGCCGTTGAGTTTAGGGTCTTAGATGGAGAGAGATTCCAGGATTATCCATGGGGCCTGAATGCATCTGTATCTTTGTAAGAGGAGGAGAGGATGTTCCACAGCAGGAGAGGGGATGTGGTGACCGGAGCAGCTTGGTGGCCTAGAAGAGGGGGAAGGGCCACCGGCCAAAGAATGTAAGGAACGCTGGAAAGGGCAGGAGAGCAGCTCCCCGGCTGAGCCCTGAGTGGAGTGGCCCTGGACTCTGGTCACCAGCTTCTAACCTTCAGAACTTAAGAGCTGGACCCTGTGTACATGGGTAATTACACTGTGGATGTGACTATGCACCGTGGACGGCCAGAGGAATGAGAAGGGATGCTCCATTGGTGTAGTGTGTCAGATGCACCCTACTGTCACGTATAACTAATTAGAACAAATAAAAAATACAATAAAAATAGTTGGATGTAAGAGAGAGAGAGAGAGAGAGAGAGAGAGAAGCTGTATGCTGCTACAAACCACCAGGTTTGCAGGGTGCCATAGCACACGACTGTAATCCAGCAACTTTGGAGGCTGAGATGGGAGGATCACAGGTTCAAGGGCAGCCTGGGCATTTGGTGAGACCTTGAGACCCTGTCTCAAAAAGGGCTGGGAGCCAGGCACGGTGACGCACGATTGTAATCCCAGCGGCTCCTGAAAGTCAGCCTCGGTAACAAGACCCTAAAAAAGGCTGGGGATATAGTTCAGTGGGAAAGTACCCCTGGGTCCAATCCCTGGTACAAAAAAAAAAACACAACCCACAGGGCCAGGAATACAGCTCAGCGGTAGAGCACCCTGGGGTCCGTTCCCAGTATTGCAAAAAAGAAACCACCAGGTTCATGGAGCTTTGTCTGAGCAGCTACGGATCTGACTCCTACTGTAGCCTCTGCCCAGAGGGTGGGTGGGGCATGGATGCGACCCTCCACTCAGTCTGGGACAGACCCAGTCACCTCAGCAGGACAGCCCAGCTCACACCCAGGGCCTCCCCAGCCTCTTGCTCCTCACTGAGGCCTTCAGATTCTAATCCACCAATGACATTTTGCTCCCGCCCCAGTGGCCAGAGCCCCAGAACAAATGTCTGTGGAACCAGCTCAAAGCCTCTCACCACCTTGCCTGCCCCCATGTGCTGGGTGGCAGGCAACAGGTCCCCCTGTTTGCAGCCTCAGCCCCAGGTCTAGGCATCACCCAGCAGGAAGAGGGACCCTCTGATGAGAAGCCCCTCCTGTCACTCCTCTGCTTCAGACTGTCCAATGCATCTGCACATTCAGAGTGAAAACCCCAGATTTTCTATGGATCTTCAGGGCTGTGAGCTGGACTCTGCCCCTTAGCTCAGTGCCTCACCTCCTGCCTCTCCCCCTCGCCACTCTGCTCTATCTCCTGGGCTTCCTCTGTCCTGAACATGCCATGCAGCAAGCACCTGCCCCGGGCCTTTGCATGTGCTGTTCCTCTGTGCTCAGCATCCTCCTCAGCATCCCCAGGAATCACTGCCCATCTCCCTTCAAATCTGTGCTCATGTGACCTTTGTCAGCCTGGGGACATCTCTAACCATCCTGTCTAGATCACAGTGCCCCAATCTGCTTCTGCCCCGTTCTGTGACTTGACTTCCTCCATTGCACCTAGAACATCTGAACACCATATGTTTACTTGCATTTGTTGATTGATTTCCCCTCCCCCGCAAAGAAATACCGCTGCAATAGTGGGACTCTTTGCGTGTGATGGTCAGCCTGTCATCTCCAGTGCCTTGAATAGTTCCAGAAACATATAGCCAGAGTATCCCTGGGGCTGAAATGCTTGGGGCCAGAAGAGTTTCTGATTTCAGAGTTTCTGTGGATAACGGCATAGACTTTACCAGATCCACAGGCCTCATTCAAACATCTGAAGTCCAACATGCTCCAAAAGCCAAACGTTTTTCGAGCATCGTGTCATCACAAGAAGACATGACCTAGGAGTTGGGTGGGCACTGATAGGCAGCCCCCTCCGGCAAGCATGTGAGGTCGGAAAACTCTGGGAGCTGCCTAGAGTCCTCCTCACCAATCAAACATTGTTTTTCAAAGTGTCAGTGTATTGGGAAGTTCAGAGGAGCAGAGGCCTTTTGGTGAGCGAGGACCAAGTAAGCCATGCCCCCTTGGGCTTGCTCTCTGTTGCAGATGCCCATTAGGTTGCCTTGGCCTCCCTCTTTGAACCTTTTTTTTTTTTTTTTTTGGATACCAGGGATTGATCCCAGGGGCACTTGACCACTGAGCCACATCCCCCGCCTTTCTTACTTTGAGACAGTGCTTGCTAAATTGCTAGGTTGGCCTTGAACTTGCTGTCCTCCTGCCTCGGCCTCCCGAGCAGCTGAGATTACAAGCGTGGCCCGGCACCTCTTTGAATCTTGCAGCAAGATCCAGGACAAGTGTTGCTTTGTTTCTGGGAAATTTGCCAAATTGGGCAAAGATACACAGTTGAATTGAATGAGACCCCTGTGTTAAAGAGACTTGAGAATTTGCGAGAAAAGCACCAAGCTAAAGCTTTTTAACTTTTTAATGTAGGTCATGGTTACCCATGTTGATACGATGATTGTGAACTTTTCCGTGGTGGGTTAGAAGGGGCTGGTGAACTTGTTTAAACCTCATGGAGAGTCAGGGGCAGTGGTGCACGCTGGTAATTCCTGTCTCACAGGAGGCTGAAGCAGGAGGATCGCAAGTTGGAGGCTAGCCTGGGCAATTTAGGAAGACCCTGTCTCAAAATAAGAAACATAAAGGACTGGGGGTATAGCCAAGTAGTAAAGCATCCCTGGGTTCAATCCCTAGTAAAAAAAAAAAAAAAAAAAAAAAAAAAAAACAACCAAAAAAACTACTCTTGGAGAAAATCACATCACAGATCTCATGGATTATTGTGCTCCCTGCAAGGAGGAAGTTGCAGGTTCTGGATTAGCTCTAGTGTGTCCCTATTTTCTTTCAGAAAGCCCTTTGCCTTGACTTCCTTTAGCATATTAGGCTGAATCTTCCCCTCCACACACACACAAAAAAAAGGTCCCAAATTTAGATTAGCTTCAACTGTATGACAAAACACTCATGATAATAATAGATTAAGATAAACGTGTATTGACCTCTCTCACAAACAGGGTCTGGAAACGGACCATCACAAATCATGGCTTCATTATCCTCAGTTGTCTAGACTCCTATGTTGCCTCTCTGCCACCTTTAATGTCCTGCTTCAAGGTCCAAAATGGCTGCTCTAGCGCCTGTCATTAAATCTATATTCTAGCCAGCTGGCAGGAGAAAGAGTCAAGACTGGCATGTCTCTTCTTTGAAGAACAATGCCCCAGAGTCACATATTTTCCTTTACATTTCAATGGCAGAACAGCATCTAGTCCCAAGATTTTTCCCATCATCTTCCCACGTATCTAAAATTCGGGAATCTATTATTATGTCTGTTTAACACCTAGAGCCAAGTGTGTAGAAAAACTGAGCTCACACATGGGCGCCGGGCCTCAGCATCTAACTGGGAGAGCTCCGTTACTTCTATTCTAACATGCACTTTTTTTTTTTTTCACACTTGAACATTTCTAAAATTGGGATGCATTCTCTAGTCTCTGCTGACAAAGTGGGCAGCGTGACTTTGCTGTCACTGCTGTCCCACAAGCATCAGAATGTGCAGGGTGCACGTCAGCATCTTGGAAGGGAATCCTGGAGACCACACAGAGCACGTCACCAGCGTCTTTGCTGCTGGGAAGCCCGGACTACATAGAAACCGCAGGTGTCAAGACTCCAGGACCGATCGACAGGCTTTGGACTCCAGAGTGCCAAGACATTTTAAGAAGACCTTCCTCAACTGATTTCAATGACCTTTTCCTTTTTTTTTTTTTTAGAATTCACATGAGTGAGATGATTTAAAAAATCTGAATGTAAGTCTAAAAGAACACTTTCAATAAGCACACACAAAAAAAAAAAAGAAAGAAAGAAAAAAATGAAAAATAAGAACTCGTCATGAGGTGGCAAGTCCAGAACTTCTTTGTGTGTACCCTAGGAATGGACAAATAAGCAAAAATATTATGGGTAATGAGAACCATGTTTCTCACCATTGGAGAAAAACATGTAAATCAGGATAAGGAGGAAAGTTAGAACAGACCCTGGTGTTGAATTAGAAACAAAGGAAATAGAAATAAAAATTCCAGATTTTCAACATCTATACAGATGGATAGATTCAGAAGTAACTATGTGCTTTGGTATCTTATGTTTTCCTGCCCTACCTGTGGAGGGACCTAGGTGAAGGACACCCCGTATCAGTGAGCACCCTCACTATCCAGATGTTGGTTTCTAAGTCTCCCCAAAGAGGAATCAGGGAACTCGAAGAAGGGGTTGATTCCAGGGTTGAGGCAGAAGGGAATGAGTTTGGAACATCTATTAACTCTGTAAAATCAGAAACTACTCAAAGAATGATGGGTACATGTTGAAAGGACACAAGAGCCAACCCTAGGAGACTCCCAAAGGCCAAATATGACCCAGTTTGAACCAGGAAATTAAAAACAATTAGCAATGGATTTTTGAACCCATCAGATCAATATCCATGAGCCCACAGTGGTGTAAATAAACAATGGAATAGATGAGGAGGTAGAAGAGAAGGGAGAGCTCTTTCTTACAGGAGAGTTCCAACAAACAAACGTAGACTAATAATGGAAATAGAAAATTATTATTAGACAAACCCCACAGTGATTGTGGGCAGCGGTCATCAATGGTTGTTAAAATTAGCAGGTAGAAGTAAGAGGAGAGACAGGATGTCTTTGAGTGTCCGAGCAGCTTCCCACAGACACTTATTAATTGCAAAGGGGAGACTGGTCACTTTGCAGGGAGACAGCCCCTTCGTCATGTGATCAAGGTTAACAGCCCCAGTAATAAGACAGATTGGCAGCCGGTGCCTGGGTCTGGTGCTCAGGACACGTGGTTTCTTTGTATTCGTGCCCACAAGGTCTGGCTTCAGTCGAATGGTGAAAAAAAAATACAATGGACAAACCTGAACCGAAGACACTCCAGATGAAGCAACCAGCGTTCCTCAAACATGTCAAAGTCACCAGGCGCAGTGGCGCACGCCTGTAACCCCAGCCACTTGGGAGGCCGAGGCAGGAGTGTCGCAAGTTCAAGGCCAACCTCAGCAATTTAGCAAGACCCTAAGCAACTCAGTGAGACCCTGTCTCTAAATTTAAAAAATATGAATAAGAGCTGGGGATGTGTGCTGGTGGTTAAGCACCCATAGGTTCAATCCCCAGTACCAAAAAAAAAAGTGGTTGGGGAATGTGACTCAGTGGTAAAGAGCCCCAAGGTTCAATCCCAAAAGAAAAAAGTGTCAAAGTCATAAAAGACAAGAACAGAGGAACTGTCCCTGGTGGAAGAGGCTTGACAACTAAGTGCAGTGTGACGTCTTGGATCAGGTCCTGACACTGCCCCCACCCCCCAAAAAAGCACAATTGTGTAACTTTGAAGGAAACTAGGTTAAGGTATCTGAAAAAGTTCTGTTTTGTTGTTGTTGTTGTTTGTTTTGCGATTTCTCTGCAAGCAGAATTTTTTCCAAAAAAAAAAAAAAAAAAATACAAGGGAGGAAATATTCTATCTTAACTAGAAACATTTTCTTTTCGATATATAAAATATGCTACTTATACTCCGTGGTATCTTAAGATTTGATAAAATCTGGTGTATAGAATAAAAATTCCCTTTCATAACCTTCCAAACCCCTATCCTTCCCCAGAAAGGAACTGTTCGAGCTTACCTTGAATCATTTGAGGATTTTCTTCTTGAATTTTCCAGTATGTGTTAGGTGTACCTGTCCAGTATGTGTATGTTTTACATAAGTGAGATTACTTAGACTTCTTATTGTACGATGTTCCTTTTTCTTTTACCTGTATATTTTAGAAAGTTTTCCCTATGTGTGTGAGTGGAACGTCCCTTTTGCTTTTTTATTGGGGATTGAACTCAAGGCTCACACGTTAGGCAGGCAAGCGCTCTACTACAGAGCTACATCCCCAACCAGTTTTTTTTATTTTGAGACGGGATCTTGCTAAATTGCCCAGGCTGTCTTCAAACTTGCAATCCTCCTGCCTCAGCCTCCGAGTGGCAGGCATAACAGGCATGCACCACCACGCTTGGCTGATGTTATTTTTTATCTTGAAGCTGCTTGGTACTCGGGGGCACAGATGCTCCATAATTTGTTTAACTATTCTCCTGATGTTCATTTAGGTTGCTTCCCCTTTTGAACGACTCCCCTGCACTGAGTCTCTTGTGCACCAGTTCCTGCCGTACCCACCTGTGTTTTTCTTTAGGATAAATACCTGGAGATGAATTGCACAGTTGACAATTATTTGACAGATTATACCAAGTTGTCCCCCAAATAAAGCTGAACCCACCGTAATCCAACCAACAGTGGCAGAGCGCGTGTGCCTGTACCCCGCTGCCTGCCAACTCTGGGTGCTATCAGTAGTTCGCAGTTAGAGTGAACAGTGAGCCTCCCTTCATCCATTCATTTCATTTTACTGAGCAAAGATCGAACAAAGTGTCTGCTCGCCCAGTGCCCAGAACAGATGAAGCCCTGGTCCTTGAGGAATCTCTGGTAGTTCCCTGCATGTCCCTGGTGGCTAGTGGATACGCCTTGTGCTTCCCCCTGGTTTTCAGGGCGTGGCTTTCTGACCCCCTCCCCCAGACTTGAGTCCCCTCTTCTTGCCGGATTCACGCTGGTTTTTCCTTCTGGCTGAGCCTGGCTCCGGGAGCTCCTAAGCCTGTTCCTCTATTGGGGGGTTGTGACAAGCCTCCCTGGAGACACCAGAGAGTCAGGCAGGGACTGAGAATGAGGAGAGCAGCAGAGGAGGGTGCATAAGCTGGGGGCGAGCTGAGGCTTTACTGCTTCCTCCAAGATCTGGGAAACCTCACCAGCCTGTTCCAGAGGTCTCCAAGCCTTGGTGGTGTGCATGCAAGTACTGCTTTATGCCTCTAAGTGACATTGGAACGGTGGAATACGAGTGACAAAAATGTTGACCTTCTGTGGGCAGGTCAACCTCAGTCTGTCCTGTTTGTCCTCGTATTGGTGAATTGTTCGATTTGAAAATCATTGAGCCTCAGCCTCTGGGCTAATGAAGTTTGACAGATGAACAGGGTCAGGCCTCTGTCCTCAGGGAGGCTACAATGGGAGGATGGAGCCACTCATCCATGCATCCCGGGGTGATTGAGGTCATGCAGCCCAGACTGACCTACGGGCCGTAGACCCAGACATGGTTGGTTCAAGTCTGGGTTTTATCATTTACTCCTGGTAAAACCTTGGTCTGGTTATTTCACCTGTTTGAACCTCCCTTCCCCAGCTACGAATCCAGGACAATCGTAGGCCCTGCCTCAGAGAGGCATTGAGAGGATTCAATGAATCACACACACAAAGTGCTAAAACAGAGCCAGGAACATAGTAGGTGCTCAGTAAATATTAATGATTTTTTTTTAATGATGATAGGGTTATGGAGAGGAAGGACCTTCCAAGCAGGGGAAGAGGATGGGCAAGGGCTTTGCTTCCTGTGGAAGGATGTCCTACAGAGTCAGCTGGGGCTTCCGCTGTAAGGGTTAGAACACAAATATGGTAGCCTTAAGCACTGTGTGTGTGTGTGTGTGTGTGTGAGAGAGAGAGAGAGAGAGAGAGAGAGAGAGAGCAGGCAGGCATGGCTGTTGTGGGATAGGAATTCAGAGGAACCAGGGGAAAGCAGAACTGGTCTCTTCCAAGTTGGGTCTAGATCAAGAAACTGTGACTAGAGGGAGGAAATGGAGGTTGAGCCAGAAATGTTGTCCCCGCGTTCTTGTGTCCAGCTGTCTCCGTCTTCCTGGATCTGCCGCAGGGGGATGGCATTTGTCACCTCTGTGTCTTTTTCTGGTCTGTGAAGAAAGGAGGCCAAAGGGAGGCCTCATCCCAGCCCCTGGCCCAGCACTATCTCAGCCCTGAGGTCCGGATAGCACCAGGGAGTGGCCCAGGGCCAGCCCCCTAGATGGCTCCAAGCCCCCAGGGGAGTGCAACTAGAAGGCGCTTCCCTGATCTCAGGAGTCTCAGGTCTCCTGCACTCTTTCAAGCCACGGTGGGGGACCCAGGCCAGCTGTGTAGGTTGTGCGTATCTATGACGTCACTGCGATGACATTCCTTCTCTGTGACACAGCACCCTCCCTCAACTCTCCCTGGCCATCCCCCTCCCCCAGGGCGCAGCCAGCCAGGCCCCTTGAGACAGTGGGTGGGACAAATTTCAATGGCTGTGGCTTTTCTTGTAACCATGGGATCTTACAGCTGTCAGGAGTGCCGCCTACACCGCGCAGCTTGGTCTGGACCTTGACCATGACCTGCCCTGGTCCCCCTCACTCTATGGTTGAAAAAACTATAAGCCGTTCCACGGCTGTGCGCCTTCCCTCTTTGCCTTCTCCCTGCCCCACAGGCCTGGTTCATGGGCCGGCTTCAGTGTGCTGACTTCCTGTGTGCGGGTCCTGCCTTTCGGCCCCAGAGTGTCTCAGTGGGACAGTACAGGCATGGCTGGGGGGGGAAGCACCACCCCTGCATAGGGACCCTTCTCACCTGGGCCCCAGGTACTAAAGGTTGGTAGGAGCCTCCCTCCATTGAAACAGCCAAACCCCACGGGTATTTCCAGATGTCCCCTTACCATCTCCTCCACTGTCTAATGCTTCCCACTGGACAATTGCTTAAATAAGAGACAAAATAACAAAGCGGGGAAAAACAATAAGCAACTGCTTTATTCTGGAGGATGAGTAACTACTACTGGTCAATTTAAGTATTTATTGAATAGTTTTACGAACAATCGTAGTAATTATATATATTGGGAGGAGTCCTGGGGATTGAACTCAGGGGCACCCAACCACTGAGCCACATCCCCAGCCCTATCTTGTATTTTATTTAGAGACAGGGTCTCACTGAGTTCCTCAGCAGCTTACTTTTTCCAAGGCTGGCTTTGGACTCGAGATCCTCCTGCCTCAGCCTCCTGAGCCACTGGGATTACAGGTGTGCACCTCAGTTATTAATATTTTTAACCCAAGCAAATCCAAGAGTTCACGTCTTAGGTCTCATCCTAGAATCAGGTTGGCCCATGTCTATAATCCCAGCTACTCAGGAGGATGCGGCTGAGGCAGGAGGATCACAAGTTTGAGACCAGCCTCAGCAACTTAGCAAGACTCTGTCTCCTAAATAAATAAATAAATAAATAAATGGAAAGAAAAATCACATTTGAAGAAGCACAAACAAGCAAACAAAAGCAATGAACTTGGAATGCAGGCCGTCCTAATGAACTCACCCTCTTTGCTTTCAACACTCCCTGGTTCTCCTTGGCCCCGGAGTTTCTCACAGTCTCTCTCACTCAGCCAAAGAGGCCGTTTGCCCTCCCTTAACCTTCTCCCCTCCTGTTCTGCTTCAGCTCAGCCCCTGAGCCAGCAGGTAAGAATCTTTCCTCTAACAAAGATGGGGAGTGGGGGGCGGGGAAGCTGCCTTAAATTAGCAGGGAAAGGTAAGGAAGCCCTGCTCAGCGATGTTAAATCATTGATGTCCCTTCAAATATGTATAAAAATCTTCCAGTTAAAAGGCACTTTTATATCTAGTCTCTTTGCTCCCCGGAGCTCTCCGCGGTGGGCGGAGGGTGGCTAGCACTGCCCTTTGACTAGGAGCGAGGCGGTGAGCATCTGTCTGCCATGACTTCGGTGATTCCGGGCCCAGCCACTGATGCCTGGAGGGACTGGGGTTCATCCCAGGGCATTTGGTTTTAAGGATTCCCTTCAGGGAATAAGAGATCAAGGTGGGGGTGGGGGATAGAGCCAAAAGAGCCATCCCTGTGGTCGTGAGGACCCCTGGGGCCACCCTCCACCCTGTTCGGTGCTGCTCACTCCTCCCTGATCTGAACGTGGGGCTCCATGGTGGAAGGTCAATGGCAGTTTCATGACATCATCCAGTGCCTTAAAAAAAATCATGACTTTCTTGAAAAGAAACTTCTCTGCCCCCCACCGTGGGAATGTCCACTCTGGCCTCTGTCCAGGAGCCCCACAATGTCCAGCCCGCCCCAGGCTGCCTGTTTTCCATCCACAGAGCCACTCCCAGTTCTCTGGATGACAGGGTCTCTCTCCACCCCTTCCCCACCGCTCCCCAGCACAGGCCATCTGTCCCTGCGCTGCCCACTCACAGCCCTTTTAATAGCACCACCTTGGGGAGGATGGTCCCCAGGGAGGTTTCATAACAGGCTGGGGGGAGGGTGGGGACATCCCAGGGCTGCCCAGGCCTGGAATGGAGTCGGCTGTTCCGGGAGGCAGGTGGCTAAAATAGTCCTAGTGGGGGAAGAGTTTCCCAGGGTGGGGGCCCTTCTTGCAGCTCCCCACCCAGATGGATGGAGGAGTGTGCGCACATCGGAAAGGAGGCAGGAGAAGGGGCAGGAGAGGGGAGAGGACGCCTTTCTAAAAATACAGCCCATCTGCACCGTGTTAGCTAGTTTCCTCTGAAACCACTGGGAACAGAGCTGGGGCATGGCAGGGCGCAGTCGTGCAGTGATCTGGGGCCTGGGTGGGTGGCAGCCAGCCCTCCTGGCCCCTGTACCTGGGAGGCCCCGCAGTTCTCCTTTGGGCCTCTGTGAGGCTGAGTGCCCAGCAGCTCCCATACCAGCCCGGACTCCAGCAGGGAGTCCCCATGAGCTCATGAGGCACCATCTTGGCACCTCTGGAGGGCTGAGCTTCCTGCTTCTGATGGAGGCCCAGGGAAGCCCCGAGCTGCCACCTGGCCTTGCCAAAGCAGCACTGATACAGAAGTGGGTTCCCTCTTGTGCCCTTGGGCTGTGTGCACTTGCTGGATTTTCCATGGGGAGAAACCAAGAGTGCAGAGGTGGGCAGGGACGCGGGATGCCCAACCGGCTGGTGGGCGTGGTCCGTCTCAGGGCAGCAGGAAAAGTCTGAGGGCTTCACCCTTAGGAAAGGCTCGAATTAGATTTTGGAAAAAAAGGGAGCCAGGAATGAATGGATCAATCAAGGAAGCCATCCTTCCAAAGCAGGCAGCCATGCTGTAACAAAATGAGCACCAAGGTCCAGAGGCAACTGAGTGGTAGAACTAAGAAAAAAAAAATTTTTTTTAGAAAGAGCATTGAGCACCAGCCCAGGAGTCCATGAGCCCAGTCCTGGCCCCACCTATGCAAGTAATTGCTCATTAACCTCAGTCTCCCCATCTTGCTTCAGCAAGCACTTTATGACCTGGGAAATGCTTTGCAAGAGGCCCACGCCTGTAATCCCAGTTGATTGGGAGGCTGAGGAAGGAGGATCACGAGTTCAAAGCCAGCCTCAGCAACTAAGCAAGGCACTAAGCAACTCAATGAGACCCTGTCTCTAAATAAAATACAAAATAGGGCTGGGGATGTGGCTCAGTGGTCAAGTGACCCTGGGTTCAATCCCCAGTACCAAATAATAATAATAATAATAATAATAATAATAATAATAAAAAGAATTGTTACTGACCTTCAACCAAATAGTTTAAAAGAAAAAAAATGTTTTCCCTGATTTCACACAATTGGTCCTGGTTTGTCCTTCCCTCATGTAGTGCCTGGGGACTTTTTGATATATAGACTTCTGTACTTCTTGTGGGGGAACCATGCATATTTCTCACACTTGGGATAATACTGTATATTACTTTTGTAGCTTCTCTTCCTGTTTGTGACACAAGCATTTCCCCCATATTATTAAATTATATTTTATAACTAGTGACCCATACTGTATGTATATAGTGACCCGACATCAATCCTCTTCTAGTTTTTCTCTATTGTTCTCCCTGGTGGGCATTCTTGGAGCTAAGCCATCAGTTTCCCTCCCTCGTTTCCTAAGAGAGTTTCTCCTAGGAAGGGGGATTGCTGAATAGGAACCTTTTAAAATAATTTTAATCCATTTTACAAAACTGCCTTCCAAGATGGGCACAATGGCATATGCCTATAGTCCCAACTACTCTGGAGGCTGAAATGGGAGGATTAAGTTCCAGGCCAGCCTGGGCGATTTAGCAAGACCCTGTCTCAAAATGAAAAATAAGGACAGGGGATGTAATTCAGTGGTATATACCCCTGGGTTCAGTCCCCAGTAACCCATACACCCACAACAAAACAAACTTTAAAAACTGCCTTCCAGAAAGATGTATCACCCATCAACAATATGAGAAAGTGCCAGTTTGGGTGCGTCTTGGCTAGTTAGCACCACAAACTTTGCCAGTTCTATTAGCCAAAAAGAAAAAGAGGATCTTATTTTACAGTTTGACTCCTAATGAGCTTGAATGCTTTTCTGTGTTTTGATTGGCCCATTTTAATTCTTTTATGAATTTCCAGATTCTTGACAAGTTTTTCACCTCTGCCATCCTGAAGTCCCGAGTAAGGGATGGTTGTACCAGGATGATTATGTGGGTCCTGGTCCCCCACCCCAACCTCCTTCTCCTGCTGCTGGCTCCTCCAAACACGCATTCAGGGGCATGCTGGGTACACAGCTGTGAAAATGTGACCCTTCTTGCCCTGAGGTTCAGAGGCTCTGGGACCTCCCAGCTATGGGCTGAGACTCTCAATGCAGGTGACCTGTCCTGACAGCTCATCCCGCGCTTCAGGGCCTGCCACCCTGGCCATGTCCCCTCGTGCCTCCTAGGCTTGAGCTCCCAGTCCTGGGGAGGCTCAGCTCTGTCCCTCTCCAGCTGTGTGTCCTCCAGAACCTCATGTCCTCTTCTGGCCCTCCGGGGCCTCCTCACACACCCCTGTGATTCCCCATAATGCAGGATTTTGTTTTGAAATGTCTTGGGGATCATCACGTGTTGCCTATTTTTTCAAAACACAGTTCAACTTTTAAGGGCAAATACACAAAGGACACCCTCGGAGTGTCAATCCGATCCCCTCAAACCCGCCTGTGCCCCTGCCCCCGCCCCGGCTCTGGCTTGCGACGTCCTTCTTCGCCGGGAAGAGTCAGAGCCCGCCCCGACCTCGCCCTCCTTCCCTCCTAGGGCTGCTGCTCCACGACGTGACCATGGCGGGACTGCAGGAGCTGCGATTCCCCGAGGAGAAGCCGCTGCTCCGGGGCCAGGACGCCACTGAGCTGGTGAGTTGCCCCTTGGCGATCCTGGAGGCAAGCGCGCCACCTCGTGGCGAAAGGGGAACAGGTGCCTTCCCTGCCGTCTTGATGGTTCTCAGGGGGCTCAGGTGGGGCAAGCCACCCGGAGCAGCCCTTGATAGTCCCTGCCTTGAGAGTTCCCGGGACAGCTGAGCAACCAAGACCCAGACAACCTCGCTGTGGCTACGGGTCTCTTTGAGGGTGGGGCTTTGCAGGATCAATGTCCCCATGTGAATGATGTAAAGACCTGGGCATAGGCAGGTGAACACACTTAGCCAGGGTCACACAGTTAGAGGAGACCATGACAAGCCTGGGTTCTGGGCACCACACAGCCCCCCCCCCAGAGTCACTGCTGCCGAGTGCTTCCTCTGGCAAGGGGTGGAGGCTGCCCTGCTGGCAGGGCCTGCCCATATCTTCCTATCTTTCTGTCACAAGCTTCTGAGGTCCAAGGTTCACCAATAGTGCCACCAAGATCCAGGGGACTGAGAAAACTCAAGATGGCAATTTTGTCCCAAACATCCCTCAGTTGGGAGGCCAGATGCTGGATTTCAGAGTCTTCTTCTACCCCACACCTTCTTCTAGTGACTCCCCGTCTGCCTTCCCTTCTGTCCCCTCCCAGCGCGATCCTGTGTCCACAAAGGCAAGATCTTGAGTAAACCTCTGAGGCCTAGATTATTTGAAGGCAGCTATTAGGGGTTGGCAGGTGAGCTGCACACTTAGTAGGTCCTTTGTTCCTACTTTACTCACTCCTGACCCAAACTCCCATCTTGTTTTTTTTTTTTAACTTCAATACTTGGGATTAAACCCAAGATGCTTTACCCCTGAGCTACATCCCCAGGCCTAGCCCCATGGCCTCACTAAGTTGCTGAGCCTGGCCTGGAACTTGCAATCCTTGCTTTAGCCTCCCGAGTCTCTGGGATTACAGGTGTGCACCACCATGCATATGCTTGCAAGAGCCTCCTCCTGGTCTCCTTCTGCCCTTCCTACGTAAGACCCTTTTACAGTACATCACCTCGCTTCACCCGGAGCTAGTCAGTGACTGCCATCTCGCTCAGTTACATCCACAGTGGCCTTCCTGTGTGGCCTGCACCTGCCCCCACCCCATCTCCCGCCCTTCCCTCCTGGTTCACTCCTTCTGGCTTCCTTGAACATTGCCATCTTATTCTGGGCTGCTCCCTCTGCCTTGGAGGCTCTAATATGGGCACGTGCAGGGCTGGATCCTCATTTTAGTCAGGCCTCTGCTCAAGGGTCCCCTCCTCAGAGAGGCCTTCTCTGACCACTGGGTCTAATACTGACACTCTGCCACGTTCTCCCCTGGCCCTAGCACCAACCACTATCAGCCCCCACCCGCTAGCTGCTGGGCAATCATCTGGTCTGTTTTATGCCCACGTCTCCCCGGTACCTAGTACAGCACCTTTCGCACAGTCATCCCTCAGTAAAGAGATGGGATAGATGGGAGCCACAGATTGTGATAAGCTCCAAAGAAAGAAACTTCTTAGAACTTTTGGAGAAGTTCTTCTTCTCCAAGATAGTTTGTCTTTTTTTTTTTTTGGTAGGGGTACTGGGGATTGAACTCAGGGGCACTCGACCACTGAGCCACATCCCCAGCCCTATTTTGAATTTTATTTAGAGACAGGGTCTCACTGAGTGGCTTAGCATCTCGCTTTTGCTGAAGCTGGTTTTGAACTCGAGATCCTCCAGCCTCAGCCTCCCGAGCCCTGGGATGACAGACAGGCATGTGCCATCGCGCCTGGCTCCAGTTTGTCTTTTGAGGCACATGAGCAAAGACCTCTTGTGAGACTCTGGAAGGGTTCATGCTGAGCCCCTGGGACCTCTGTGCCCACTACAGTTGCTGGAGGGGGTGGCTTACAGAGGCTCTGGCTGCTGGGACCAGACATGTGACTGTGACCCTGACCAGCCCCCTTGGCGCAGTGCGGAGAACTGAGGACATTTTGGTCTGACACCTCTGTGCCTGTGGCTTCCACTGCTCTCCTGGAAGGTGCCCAGAGAGATGCTGCCCTTCCTCTACCTGCCTGGCCCACCCTTGCTGCCCTCCTTTCCTGGCTCAGTAAGCCCTCTTGCCCCCTCTGCCCCCCCTGCCATCCTTCTGCTGCAGCTGATCTCTTCTTCATCCTGGGGGCCACCAGGACCAGACCAGAGTTAGCCACTGTGACACCCCTTCCCCTCAACCCCTCCGTGTAAGAATCAAGTGTGTCCGTCTGTCCTGGAGTCTTCGCTACTTTCTTGAGTCAGCATAACCCTGTGCCGGGGACCTGGACACAAAGGCACATTTAAAGCCCAGTCCAAGACCCAATGAAGTCTCCTCTGTGGCCCCAGCGAGGTCTTCAGGTATCGGGTATCAGCCCACTGGGGGCCCTGTGCCTTCGAGAGCTGTTCAGTTTCTCTCTCAGGCTGTGACATTCACACACAGATTCCGCCTCTCCTGCCGCTGCATGTGAACGGACCTGCCTTTGTCACTTTCTAAATCTCCTGCAATTTGCCAGGTGCAAAATCTTGGGAGTCCAGTGAGCAGTGAATGCAGTCAGCTCAGTATCTGCAGGTTCCACACCAACCACAGAGAGAAGGTATTAGAAAAAAGAATCCTGTCTGTACTGAGTGGGTGCAGACTCTCTCCCTAAACAATACAGTATAACAACTATTTACATAACAGTTACCTTAGATCAGGTATTATAAGTAATCTAGAACTAATTTAAAGGGTGCTGGAGGATGTGCATGGATTCTATGCAAATATTACACCACTTTGTAGAGAGAATTTGAACGTCTGCTGATCTTGATGTCCCAGGGGGGTCCTGGAACGATGTCCTGCAGGTAGGAGGGACTGTTGTGCTTCTAACGTTGACCTGCGTCCCTCCTGCCTCTCTGGACTGGCTTGCTTTGGAGACTCCAGGGCCTGGTGGGTGCAGGGATCAGTGGGAGGCTGGGTGCTCCTTCTCCTGGGCCTGGGGGCCACCCTGTCTCCCACACGCCACTCTTGGACCTTCCACTGCGCTCTTTTCCTTGGGGTTCGGGCTCACCTCCCATGGCTCGGGGGAGGGGGATTCAGACTGGCTCACATTATCCCTGCAAGTTCCCTGCTTTTGGGGGCCATCCCCCCACGTGCCTCGTCTCCTGGGGCCGTGCCCTGAGAGCTCACGCCATTATCTGCCTCATCCTTCTTGTCAGGTTTTGTTTTTAACAAAACTGCTGCCTCCCCCTCTCCCTGAGCTAATTGCCCCAGGGAAAGTCTCTGGTATAAAACCTCCCACGTCTGCTTCCCCAGCCTGCCTCCCGCCAGGCTTAGAGTGAGAAGGTTCATCAATAACCAGCCCCAGCCCCTTTCCCCAACCGTGTTCCCTTCTCCCAGTCCCGTCCCCTTCCTTCGGAGCTCCAGCAGTGCTGCCCTGAGGTCTCTGGATGGGCACAGTCTGGCCCTCCTCACAGCAGGCCCAGAGCTCAGCCTTACCTGCGCAGGTGCTTGTCTCCTGGTGGCTTTCCTTCCCTGGTCTCTGAAGTGGCCCTGAGAGCTGGCCCAGCTTCCTGGTCATACAGATGAGGAGAAGGGACCCAGAAAGGACAAGTTACACCCTAGAACCAGGCCCAGTGGCACAGTACCCAAGGGCTGCCTGGTGACACCCCGCCACACCCCCGGGTTCAGCTCTCCACTCGGCTCTCCGTCCACGCAGCCTGGTGACCTGCAGGTGCATTTGAGCCAAGTCACCCTCATGCGTGAAGTCAGATTGTTCATGCAGGTCCGGGTGTTTGGGAGCCATTCCCACCAGGCTTTGCGCTGAGAGCACAGTCAGACATGGCCCTGTCCTTGTGGCACCTGGAGTCCAGTGGCAGGACCCGCACTGAGCAAAGATGCATATGGCTCAGTGTCACATTTGCTCAAATGACTTGAGAGTGCACAGCAGGGGCCCTGACAGCCCCTAATGGGTTAGAAAAGTCCCTCCACTCTGTGCCCCGTGGGCTCAGTGGGCCCATCCTGTGTGACCATCATAGCGCCTCTTCCTGCCCCTGCCCCTGTGTCCTGATGGTCTGACCCTGAGGAACGTCTGTGGGGGCAGGAGGGCCCAGCAGCCAGGATTGGAGTCCAAAATTCTCCTACTTTCTAGCCCTGGGCCCAGTCTCATCCTTGTCACCTATATAACAGAAATCTTTGCATTTTGAATTGGCAAACCCATAGGCTTATCCACTAAGTACTGGACAGCCTAGTACCTGGCACCTGGGGAGCTGGTGGCCACTTTCGTTGTCACTGACATGGACGGAATCAGAAAGCCAGCCTGCTCCAGGAAGAGCCGCCAGAGGCCTCTCATGCCAACCAGAACCTAACTTGACCCCTTCTGTTTGCCTTCCCACAGGAGAACCCTGACACCTTCCTCTCAGCTGTGGACACAGACTGGAAGGTAGGTTGAGGCTCGGCCTCCCTAGATATGGAACCCACAACTGGCCAGCCTCTCTTCCCACCTGTCCAGGCCTCAAAATGTCTTAGTCCTTCATTCCACGTGCCCCCATCCTGGAGTGGCCAGGGCTGGGCATCCCACAGTCACTGCTCACAGCAGCTCTGCCTGACCCCTGCCCAGTGGAGAGATGCCCAAGATTGAGGCAGTGGGACCCTCCGAACAGGACAGTTGGGAAGCCAGGGGAGGCCTGGGGAAGAGAGGACGGAGAAGGGAGGGAAGGATGTTGTCATCTGAATCAGCATTTTCCTCCAATGAGAGCCAGGTTGACTCTGAAATAGCTCCTGTTTCCATGGCAGCAGTTGCCTAGACAACCATGTCCTCTTTAGTTTGATGCCAGATTCTCCATGAAAACTGCACCTCTGTTTTTATTCCCCTGCATGATGACTGTGTTCACTTGGCCAGTCATTTCTCCCCTCTGGGTCCCCTAGTGACCATTTATCTCCAGGTCTCAGAAAATGACTAACAGCCGTCACCAGGGGAACCTTCCTGGGTGACCAGATCCCACCGTCCATCCAAATGTGCTGAACCAACGCAGACCCTGCCTCCTGATAGACGGAAATAGCCCCCAGGCCACTGTCCTTGTCTCTGCCTGACCTCGATGTGGGTCAGTCTCCAAGCCCCATGACAGCACCGGCCTCGTGGTCTGGACGTCGGCATGACGTGCAGGAGGTGGGGCTGCCTCTGGCTCCTCCCCCAGCAAGCAGCTCCCTGCAAGGATGAGGATCTGGGCCTATGCATTGGTCCCTTGGTCACGCGCCTCTTCAAGGACACCAGGGGAGGCTTTGGGGCACACTATGCATATGCTCAGATCCCCCCAGAACACCATCTCCAAACACAAAGGGCTCAGAGATGGAAGGAAAGGATGGGACTCAGCAGTGGGGGACTAATTGTCCCTGGAGGAGGGATGGGAGGGATGTGGCCAGGACACAGCCCAGCTTGATAGGAAGGGACGGCTGGAAATCAGAGCAGACAGGACAGGGCATTCTCTTTGTCCTCAGTGCTCCCAATGAGGGACTAGGTGGGCACATGGGCCCTGAGGAGGGAGCTGGTGAGATAAAACCCCAGAGCAGCCAGCCCCGGCCCCCCAGGCTAGTCCTAAAGTGGGGGAGGCCCAGCCCTGCCACACTCACCCCTGCTGCAGGAGCGATGGGGGGAGCTGGGCCTGGAGGAGGCCCCTGCTGCGTGGGAAGCTCCCTTTCAGCTGAGCCTCTGAGCACAGGCAAGCCCCGCCCGGGACTCCACTCCTGGCAGTGGCACCCAGGTTCTCAAGACCCCTTGCTTGGTGAAGGGCACGTGTTAAAAGGCACCTTCCTGTCTCCCGCAGTCACACAGCTTGGAGACAGCTTTTTAGTTTTTAAGGAAAGTGGTCACAAAGATGGCCGCCATCTGGATCAGGATCCGACATGGATTTTATCCCAAGTCACAGTGGCAGGCTGTATGACGACCTCGGCCTCGGTGGGCTCAGCCAGGGGAGATGGACCAAGACAGAGACCAGCAAGCACCACACAGGCCTGAGCCGAGGTCCTGGCCCTGCCACTTATCAGCCATGAGGCCTCCAGCACAAGTCAGTCACTCATCTGTAGAGTGACACAGGCAGCTGAGTGTCTGTAAGGTGACGGGACCCATAGATCCAGTCCTCAGATGCTTGAATGACTGACAAGTGGCCACCAGTGCATGGAGTCAGAGCCAGATGCCTGAGTATGTCCCTAGTTCTGTGGTCACCTAACTGGGTGGTGTTGGGCAGGTTACCAAACCGTTCTGTGCCTCATCTGCAAAGTGGATGTTAAAAGGATAAAGTGAGATAATGTGCAAAGTCCGTGAACAGAGCCTGGCACGTGGGAGACATTCTGATGTGTTTGCTACTCGGTGATGTGACCTCGGGCCCAGTGTGCCAAGCACTAGTAAGCTCCATGTTTTATTAGCTGGGTAGCAAAATTACCTGACCTCTCTGTGCCTTGGTCTCCTCATCCTTTCCCGTAGGTTTGTGAGGGTTGTATGGGTTACATATGGCTGCGTGTTTCTCCCATTTACAGATGGGAAGCCTCCAAGAGGTTGACTGATGTGCCCAAGGTCACATTGCAAAGAAGTGGCAGAGCTATGGCTGGCACCAGGATTTGGCTAGCAAAAGCTGAATCTGTCTTGTTCAGACACAACTGCGCAGCCTCCAGAGAAGGGGTCAGCAGTTGGAGTGTTTTTGTAGTTTTGGTTTTGTTTTGGATTGAACCAGGGGTTGCTTGACCACTGAACTACATCCCCAGCCCTTTTTACTTTTTATTTTGAGAGAGGGTCTTGCAGAGTTGCTGAAGCTGACATCCAACTTATGATCCTCCTGTCTCAGCCTCCTGAGTTGCTGGGATCATAGGCCTGTGCCACCACCTCCGGGTAGGGGCCAGCAGTTTGTAGAGGCTGGCAGATTGTCTCATCTCCCTACCAGGGGAGGCAGAGTGGAGTCAGGTCTAGAGTGAAGTAGGCAGTTTTGTGGTCATTCTTATAGCGACTCAGCGAGGAAGGCACAATTCCTCCCTTACAGCTGCAAAGCCTGAGGCACAGAGAAAATAGAAACCTCACCAAGGACCCACCTAGGGGCCGGGCAGGACTTGTGCCCAGGTCTGTGGATTTGCAGCCAGTGAGCTGAGCAGAATTGGGGGTAGATGCAGGGGCAGTGCTAAGCCAGCTTCTCACCTGCAGGAAGGGTGGGGAGGGGACTGGGTGGGCACATGGGGAGCAGAACTCCAGCACCTTGAAGAAGCACATGGGAGGACTCAGGGCCAGACAGGCAGGACTGGGCCTGTGCAGGCCGCCTCAGCTGTCCAAGCTCATTCCTGTGTCGTGTATCTGCAGAAATGGGGAGCAAGGACAGACTGGAGGGGCTGGGGGAGACCCCGTTCCACACCACTGCACTCTTGCTAGGAAGTGAGAGGTCAGAGATGGGGCAGGGAAAGTTGTTGGTGCCCAGAGACGGAGGACACGGCCAGGAATAGTATACATGGCAGGTGTTGACCAGGTCAGCAGGCAACGGTGGTCAGAGCATCCGCTGCCTTCCAGTGGGGCTAGCCCGAGAGCAGGGCTGTGGGCACAGGCTGGGGTGAGCAGCGTGTTCCTTCACCAGTGAGACAGAACCGGGGCACCACCCGCCCTTTCTGTCACTCCCATTCTCTGCCCTAGGGCTCCCTCCTCTGGTCTCCTCCCTGGCTTACCTTCCCTCCTCCTCTGCTCCCCTCAACTGTCCTTCTCCTCTGTGGCCTCTGCCTGCATGTCCCAGGCTAGCCCCCACCCAGATTCCTGCTCCCCGGGAGGCCAGGGCATGGCGGCCCGAGGTAGCTCTGTGCCCGGGAACCATGCCCCACACCACTGACTCCAGGAGAAGGGTCTGGCTGGCCGTGTGGAAGGCACGGGTCAGCTTGGACTGAAGGCCTCCTATTCCTCCTCCTCTCTCTGGAAACCTCAAGCCCCTTACATGGGGCGGGGTGGGGTACAGAACTGGTGTGTTCTCCACGCCCTGCTCCTGCAATCTGCCCAGGACGCCCACCCCAAAGCTCCCTTCAGCAGTATGGGCAAGCCCTGGGCATATATGTGGGCAGAGTGAGAGAGAGCCCTTGGCAGGTAGGGGAGAAGGATCAGTTCTCCTGAAGCAGGGAGATGACCCAGTTGTCCCCCAAGCAATTCCTCAGGTCTCCTCAAGATCCACGCCTTCCTGTTGGGGAAGCTGGGGCTTAGGGTCTGGCCTTGGGCCCTTTGCTCCCAGAGGGTGAGTCAGGGGCTCTGCCTCTGGGGTGTATACCGTGGGTCCTGCCCAGTGTGCGTCTGTGAGAGGCCCCTGGGTACCTAATGCAGGGTGGCCCCTGACTCCCATCTTCTTGGGATCCCATGTACACTGCTGCTGTTGGAGGGCGCCTGGGTGCTGGGGGGCAGGCGAACATCGAGGCAGGGACTGGGGACCATCCAGAATGAGGTGTTGCTGGGGCGGGAGAAGCAGGAATGAGGCTGGGGTGAGCGAGGACCTCAGAAGCCAATCGGAGCCAGGTTTGTCTCCAACAGCCAATCTCAGAGCAGGGACTCGGGGAGAGCTAGTGGCTGCAGGGAGGAGGGGCGGGCCTGGGCTGGGCCAGGATCTGCATATAAATGGCCTGGGAGCTGTGCCCCGTCACAGAGCAGACTGTCTCCCACTCAGCCACCCTTTCCTCCGGACCCGAGTGACTCAGGCCTTTGTTTGCCCTCCTTGATCGAAGAGTTCCCTCCCTCGGCAAGATGCCGGAGTGCTGGGATGGGGTGAGTGAGGGCCCTGGGGGCAGCCAGCTGCGCAGGGAGGACAGGGCATCCTTGTGACCTGCAGGAAGGACAAGGCATCCTCTGCCCATGTCTGGTGACAGCTCTGCCCTCAGTTGCCTGGAAACACTGGGGCATAGCAGGAGGTTCCAGTCTTCCTGGTGACCTGGTCTGCAGATGCATGGGGGCAGCTGCTACTCAGGTCCTGGGGGGTGGCCTGGAGGGGTGGCATCTACAGGAAATGGAATGAGTGTACTGTCCGAGTCTTCTCGTTGCCTGTGCGGACCTGTGTGCCAGTGTGTGCACACCCTGGTGGGTGTTCTCTGCCTGCCATGTGCCTGTCTGAGTGGCTGCTTGGGTCCTTGGGACCACCTCAACCCAGTGGGGGAAGGGTGGTCTGCTGTGAGCCCGAGGCTGTGCTCCTGGTGTCTACTGTGGTCCTGTCCTGGAGGCGTTGCTGGGAGTTTGGATGGCTGCAGTAGTGCCATCGAAAGGACAGGCAACCTCCACCTTAGGAGTTGCTCCTGCTTTTCCAGGGCACAGAGGGGCAGAGATCTGGACCTGCAGGCAGGGGACCCTGCAGGGAAGGGGACAAAAAGGAGTGACCCTGACTTATTTTGTAGGTTGGGGAAGGCAGCGCTGGAGGGATGACTACATGTCCCTAGGTGGGGGGCCCAGGGCACCTCCTCCTGCCCCCCAGGGCAGCAGGTACCCAGGCCCTGTGCCACTTTACCTTAAGGAGGGAGAAGCGAGACAGGCCAGCCCCACCGCACCTGCCTGTCCGTTGGCAGACCATGGCATGGCCCACTGCATTTGCCACTACGTCAGCATCCACCGCCCTTGCAGACCCTGTCCCCTGAATAACTGATGCGGCTGACAGTCGCAGCACCACCCGCAGTGTGCTAAGGCCCAGCTCAGACCCCAACTTCCTCCAGCCCTCAAGGTCACGGCGAGGAGAGCCAGGCCGAGAGGGATGTCAGAGCCCCCTCTCTTGCTGCCGCAGTGCATCCCTCGGCGCCCACCTGGGGGGGGGCGGGCTCTGGCATGACGTCACCGAGAGCCAATGGGAGCGCCAGACCCTGAGAGTTGGGGGGCTCTGAGCTTGCAGACTGCGGCCCTTGGGGAGACCCCCAACTCTGAGCTGCCGGAGTGGGGTGTTGGGCCTGAGCTCCCCCGCAAGGGTCAGAGGAAGCGCTGGGAGGTCGTTGAGCGGTCAAGGTCACTCGGCCCCGCGGGAAGGTAGCCGCCAGCCCTCTCCCGGACAGACCCTGTCGCCCCGCGGAGGTGGGACACAGTAGGGCGGTTCTGCGGCCGCTGCCGAGTGTCTCGGGACCTCGGCAGACACACCAGGGCAGGGAGGGGACAGACTGGGCTTCCTCATCCACAATCGCCAGAGGGTGGGGCGGGGGTCTGTATCTGGAAGGTGCCTCAGGCCCTGGTTTCTGCCAGGCAGGGCAAGGGCTGACCCGGAGGCTGCAGAGAGCCCCCCCCCCCAGCCAAAGAGCTTTTCCCCGTGCACCCCAACCTCATCCCTCCAGAGCTGACAGCCAGCAGAACAGGAGTGACTGGTGGATGTGGCAGGGTCGCCCCAACAGGGGCTGCTGCTGTGCAGAGGCTGCCTGCTCAGGAGGTCTCTTGGGCGAAACTTGATCTTCTTAGAAAACAGCCCTTGGTGCCAACCCTGGCCTCTGAGACAGGCTGTGGCAAGGATGCCACCCCTCCACTCCCACCCCTGCCCCGGCCTCACTCTAGGCTCAGAGTAGGGCTCAACCTTGGGCCAGTCACTTCTCCTTTCTGGCCTCCGTTCCTCCCCCTCTGCCTCTATTCAGCTCGAGGAATAGAGGAGACAACACATGAAAAGTGTCTAGTCAGTGGCCAGGGAGCAGGCCTTGATCTGATGCGCCCTGAGGGTGGACAGGGAGGGCTGCCTGGAGGACCACGGGAAAGGAACAGGCCTCCAGGCAGAATGTGGCTTCCAGGGTGTGGCCTCTGGCCACTGGGATGGCACCTCGTCACTCCTTGCTGAACATGCAATCCGTGAGGTGCCCTGCTTAGTCACATAGTAAGGGGCAAAGCCAGGTCCTCCTGCAAGACTGGTGACCCTGAGCAGCAAAACCCAGGCCAAGGACTCAGGAGGAGCAGGAGCTGCACTGCAGAAGCCTGGGGGAGGGCTGGGTGTCTAACCCTGCCTTGCCTGAAGGGGGACCTTGGATGCTGGGGCTACCCGGAAGGGCATTCAAGGTGGAAGGAGCAAGGGCCCTGAAGCGGGGACCTGGGCAGGGCTGTGGGGCAGGGCTGTGGGGCAGGGCTGGGTGTTTTCTGAGGGTGCCAGGCAGGCCTCTGAGGCTATTCCCCTTCTGCAGCAGGGAGCCCTTGAGGATTCTGGGGGGGTGGGGGACTTGGGCTTGGGTGGCAGAGCCATCCCGAGGGGCTGCAGCAGGATGCAGAAACCTGGCCTCCTGGCCCCTGAAGGACTGAGTGTAGGGTACGGGGCTGGGCCTGGCCCGGGCAGCACTATCCGTTGACTGGTTTACAAAGGGGACCAGAACTTTGCTTGCAATTGCTGTTGTTGCTATGCTGAGTACCTCTGAGAACGGGTACTGCCTCTGACCCTTCCTCCCGGGAGTGGGAGCTGCTTGGGTGATGGGAACAGGACACTAGCTGGCGGCCACACCAAAGTCCCTGAAGTCTTGGGCTGTCCCAACCACCACATTCCCCAGAAGAGCCAGGAGTGGGGGCTGCTGAGAGCATCTGGCACTATCTGTTCTCTCCAGGAACATGACATTGAGACGCCCTATGGCCTTCTGCACGTGGTGATCCGGGGCTCCCCCAAAGGGAACCGCCCGGCCATCCTCACCTACCATGATGTTGGCCTCAACCGTAAGTGCAGCCTGGTTTCACGCAGCCCTCCCCTCAGCACGGCCTCCCCTCTCCGCCCTCCCACAGGGCCTGGTAAACCCCTGCTCACAGTTAGCTCTTCTGGCTTGGCTTTCCCTGCTGGGCCCTGAGGCTGATCACATCTGCTGCAAGCCGACAGGGCTGCTGGCCTCCTTTCCCTCCCCTACCCATCGGCTCAGCCAGCTGAGAGGTGTGTCTTTGCAGACAAGCTGTGCTTCAACACCTTCTTCAACTTTGAGGACATGCAGGAGATCACCAAGCACTTTGTGGTATGCCACGTGGATGCCCCCGGACAGCAGGTGGGGGCGTCGCAGTTTCCTCAGGGGTAGGTGCCCTGGAGCCCCTTCTCCTGTGTCCAGTCCACCCCGCAGGCTGCGCTGGGCCTGACCTCCTGCCCTGCCTGCAGGTACCAGTTCCCCTCCATGGAGCAGCTGGCCGCCATGCTCCCCAGTGTGGTGCAGCACTTTGGGTGAGTTCCCTCCTGATCTGCCACACTGTGGAGCCGTCTGCACATGTCGAGCTGAGGGTTGAGGGTGGGGTCCGCTCTGGATGGGTGTCATGGGAAATGGCACCCACAGCCCTAGAGTGACCACCCGTCCTCTGCACCAGGTTCAAGTATGTGATTGGCATTGGCGTGGGAGCCGGAGCCTACGTGCTGGCCAAGTTTGCAGTGAGTTTCTCTCCTCCACCCAGGATCCCCTCCCTGTGCCCTTTCTCCCTCTTCTTCCTCCCACTCCTCACTTATTAGATTGTTGTTTTTTTTTGGGGGGGGGGTACTGGGAATTGAATCCAAGAACCTTTTATCATTGACTTGTGTCCCCAGCCCTTTTTACTTTTTATTTTGAGACAAGGTCTCACTGAGTTGCTGAGGGTCTCACTCAATTACTGAGACTGGCCTTGAACTCAGGCTCCTCCTCAGCCTGTGAGTCACGAGGACTACAGGTGTGCATGTACCACCGCACCTGGCCTCTTGATTGATTAGAAAAGCCCCTTTTCATTTTTTCCTTCCAAGGAAATCAACTTTATAACAAGAAAAAGAGGATACTTTTTCCATACATTTTTTTCAAAAGATTACTAACTATAATTTGCTTCACGATTATCCAAAGCCAGAATTTGTATTAGCAACTTACTACATCATCAGTTGCTCTACCACTAAATAAGGGTTAAGGTAACATTTGAACATGAATAATTTTTTAACAAAATATTACACGTATTAGGGTCATGAGGTTTAAAGTCATGTTTCAAAAACATCATGTTTGGGTTCAGGAAAACTTTTCATCTCTAAAAACAAACTTAATTTTTTAGCATTCAAAACATTTTTTCCTTCAATAAATAAATAAATAAAGAAGCAAGAGTTTTCAACTTCATTCAGTTCCCGGTTTCAGCACTTGATCACGTGGCCGCTGGACGCTGCTCTGTGCTCCTGCAGAGGCTGCACAGGCCTGGGAGTTTGTGTGTTTCTGTTTCTTCCTGAACACAGACCCACAGTTGATCAGGAACTTCAGATCCCTTTCATGACGTCTGATACAGAACAGGCTTTGAAAAGGTCAAGTTCCTAATTGATACCACAAGGGCTTTATTTTCTATAAGAGCAAAGAAGCAACATGTTTCAGACTTTTAAGATGTTTAATACTCTCAATTGCAACACCTTCAAAAATATCATTAACAGGGGCTGGGGAATGTGGCCCGGTGGTGGAGTGCTTGCCCAAAATACAAGGCCCTGGGTTCAATCCCCAGCATGGCAAAAAATAAATAAATAAATAAATAGTATATGTGTATTCACACACACACACACACACACACACACACACAAAGAAAGGGGTGAGAAACAGTGATATATTCTAAATAAATCAAAGAATGTATAGGGGCTGGGCCATGGCAGCCCACGCACATCCCCAGCTGCAGCCAGTTGATCCATCCTTCAAGAAGGGCATCTTGAAGATTTTCCAAAGCATTTTAATTTCCTCTGACTTCCTAACCACCTGTGAGACAGGCAGGATTTTGACAGCCCATTTTCTAGGTGGAAGAAGGGGGCTCCCTGCACCCCATCCCTCCCCGCGTCCCCCAGCCCTTCTCCCCTCTCCCTGCAGCTCATTTTCCCAGACCTCGTGGAGGGGCTGGTGCTCATGAACATTGACCCCAATGGCAAAGGCTGGATCGACTGGGCTGCCACCAAGGTGAGCGCGGTGTCCCTGGGACAGGGTGGTGACTCTGCGCGGTGCTCACACTGGCTGCCTCCTCCCGCAGCTGTCCGGCCTGACCAGCACTTTACCGGACACGGTGCTCTCCCACCTCTTCAGCCAGGTAAGGGGAGGGGGCTTCTGCAGACCCTAGCTGTCCTCAAACCGGAACAGGGGAGGCTGGGCGAGGAAGGTCACTGAGGCTTGGGAAGCTGCTGTTTGGCACCATCCCTCGTCCCATCCAGCAGGAGGAGGCAAACGTGGTTACTTGGCATCTGACCTGTCTTGCGCCACATTCTGTTGTCATCCCTGATGCCCAGCATCTGAAAGACCCACAGGAGTGGGAGATTTCCCCTCTCCTCTCCTCTTGAGGCCCCGCCTCCCACCCCCCCCCCCATGGGGAGCAGGGCCAGGGCTGCTCTAGAGGTGACACCCACAGGTTCCCTTTGTGCTCCCTCCTTGTCCCCTCCTCGCGCCCCCGGGCACAGGAGGAGCTTGTGAACAACACAGAGCTGGTGCAGAGCTACCGGCAGCAGATCGGGAACGTGGTGAACCAAGCCAACCTGCAGCTCTTCTGGAACATGTACAACAGGTGTGGCAGGCACTTGGGCCAGGGGGTCCCCTCCCTGTAGTCACCCATAGGAGGAGACAGGGAGGCAACATGCCCCATTTGTAGATGATGAGCAGGTTGTGGAGCCTCAGAGAGCGGTAGCTTCCTTCCCAGGGTGCACCCTCCTGGGGGATAAAGGGGAGAGGGGTTTGGGGCCTTTGTTGAAGGGCCTTGCTGACTGGGAGCTCTGGGGGTCATTAGCAACATTCCCAACCCAAAGACACGGAGACTGGGTGCTGACCTCTATAAGCTGCAGGAGGTCAGATGAGATTATGCATTATAGCCATACTCTTCAGTCCTTTGGGGGTTGTCCTTTGGGAAGGTAGCCAGGCCCCCACCACTTGCCCTCCCTCCCTCCCTTCCCTGTCTTTTGCAAGTATTTATTAAACATTAGTTGGAAAACCAAGAGCGAATTAGTCCTGCCTTTCAAATGATCCAGGAGCCAGGCCAGCAGCAGAAACTCCCCCACAAGAATGGCAATGCCCAATTGGGGTGTGGTGGTGCAGGCCTATGATCCCAGTGATTCAGTAGGCTAAGACCAGAAGAATCCAAGTTCAAGGCCAGCCTGGGCAACTTGGCAAGATCCTGTCTCAAAATAAAAAGAACTGGGCCTAGGCACAGTAGCCCATGCCTGTAATCCCAGTGGCTCAGGAGGCTGAGACAGGAGGATCATAGGTTCAAGGGCAGCCATAGCAATGTAACGAGGCCCTAAGCAACTTAGTGAGACCCTGTCTCTAAATAAAACGTAAAAAGCATTGGGGATTTAGCTCAGTGGTTAAGCCCCTCCCGGTTAAATCCATGTACCCACCCCCAAGAAAAAAAGAACTGAAAGGTGGCTTAGTGGTAGAGCATCCCTGGGTTCAATTCCCAGTATCACAAAAAAAGGGGTGATCCCAGCACTCTGAGGGAGATAGAGGGCAAAATCTGGGAGCCCACCTGGCCTGAGTCGGGTTTAGAAGTCACACGAGGGAAGCCCAAGGGCCCAGGTTCTGCAGAGCAGGTTCACGGCTCCCTGTTTTACCAGTTGGCAGTGTTGGGTTTTGGCACTCTCCCTCCAGCCCTGGGTTGCCCACCTTTGCCTCTGCCCCTCCCCTGCAGCCGCAGAGACCTAGACATTAACCGGCCTGGGACGGTGCCCAATGCCAAGACGCTCCGGTGAGTGAACGCTGGCCCTCCAGCCTGCTCTGGACTTTGTCCCCCATGCCCAGCCCAGACAGCCTTTTCCTCTGTGTCCGCAGCTGCCCGGTGATGCTGGTAGTCGGGGATAACGCACCTGCTGAGGATGGGGTGGTGAGTGTGGGATTGTGTCCTGACTCAGGTGGGATTCAGAGTTGGATGCTCATTGGGCTCTGGCCAGCAGGGCCGATGTTTTGATACAGCCCAGGGTAACCTCAGGGACATGCATTGGATGGTGGCTTCCCATCTACCTCCCAGGCATCTTGCCACACTCCCTCGTCCTGCAGGTGGAAGGAGCTGGGGAGAAGAAGAAGCTGGCACAGGGCTGGACTGGCTGGCAGCCTGGTCCTCCAGCAGCGCAGTCCTGCGTGACTCCATGCACTTAGGCCCAGAGCCTAAGATCTCTTCTTCTAAAATTTGACCCATTATGAAATAGATTCACTAGCACAACCCCACTGTTCCCCTTGACCACCACAGGCACCCACAGTGTTGGGAGCCATGTGTCATCTCTCCTGTTGGAACTCTGGCAGCAGGCTGACTGGGGGTGGGTGCCCTTCAGCACAGAAGTAGCCAGAGTAGCCCCCATGTGCCTGGGAAATAGCAAACCACAGTATATGAGGCTGCGCTTGCCATCTTGACCCAGGCAGGGCCTCAGTCTCCCGGTGATCCCCAGCACCTCTTGCCTTACTGCCCTGACCCTGAGGCTTCCCTAGACCCATCCACCTGAGTGGCCCTGGCTCTCCCTGTCCCACTAGCACTTGTGAACAGGACCTGATGATGTCGGGCCCCTCCTGGTGTGGTGGGGGAATGCCAACTGATCTCCAGGACTTGGGGAGCCTGAAAGGAAAGCACCTGGGAATGGCTGCCTCTGCCTACCTGTACCTCCCTCCTCTGCTGTGGGCACACAACCCACCTTAGCAGGGGTGGGGTGGGGTCTTGCTGAAGCTGGCTCCTTGTTCCCAGGTGGAGTGCAACTCCAAACTGGACCCAACCACCACCACCTTCCTGAAGGTGAGCCCTGCCTCCCAGCCCCCAAGGTGGTCATGGCCTCAGGGAGGGGCCTGTTGGGGTCCTACCCAGGGCTGAAGCAGGACAGTGTGTCTAGTCAGCAGAGCCTGTCTCAGTGGGGGCTGCTCAGCTCTCCCTACTCTCTCCCTTGCAGATGGCAGATTCTGGGGGGCTCCCACAAGTCACACAGGTGAGACTCTTGCCCTCCTGTCTTTACACCACCTGCTCAGCCCACTTGGGCAGTTGTGGGAGAGCAAGGGAGGCCTCCCCCCATACCCCAGGCAGCCTATCAAAGCTTACGCTGTCCCACTCTCCTGCAGCCAGGGAAGCTGACTGAGGCCTTCAAATACTTCCTGCAAGGCATGGGCTACAGTAAGTATCCCTCCACCCAACCCCGACCTAAGGCTGGTGGGCTGGGGGCATGCTGGCACAGGGTGGATCTGGGAGCTGAGGAACCTGTGGGCACATGAGTGCATACATCTGGACCCCAGACCATGAGCCGTGCTCTCTGGACTATACCTGTGTTCTAAGTTGTATGTCCCAGGCCAAGCTGAGGCCCCTGTGCCTTGGAGGCAGCCTCAGGCACTCTTCTGAGGGTAGTACCTGGCCTGTTTGGGAAAGAGAGGCCTCTTCTCCCAGTCCAGGGCCTAGAGCTCAGTCCTGCCAGGAAGCCTGTTTGAGGTGAGTCACTCACCCCCTGCTGGGCCGGGAGACATAAGGACTCTTAGGGCACCTGAGAAGGCCCTTTGTCACAGGTGGAGGGTGGTACCTAGTGGCATTATGGGAGTGGGCTTGGGGTCTGGGGACCAGGGAAGTCAAGTGGGCCCATCTGGGTGTTAGGAGACCTGAAGACAGCCAAACCTGGGGAGGAACACCTGAAGACCCTGAGGAAACAGGACATGAAGGACCAGCTCCTGTTCCCTATCCTTTCTGAAACTTCGGGGCAGGGATGGTGAGACTCCGGTACACGCAGACATGCACACTCTCTTGAGTGGCTCTGGGGGACCCTCCCTCGCCTCTCATCTCCGTCCCCAGCACACCCACTGGCAGGAAGCAAACTTTCTGTCCCCAACTCGCTTGTTTTTTCCTCAGACCTCACCTGTCTTTGGAGCGTGTATCACTTTGGAAGAACTGATGGGGTTGACCTGGGGGAGTCTGGGAGATAGTGGGGACATGGCCAGGAATAACAGCCCTTGGCCCCAGGGCCTGCCAGCCTCTCTGAGAAGTAGAGCAGAGAGGCCAGGGCCAACAGGGAGGCACCTCCAGGGTCTGAGGCTGGGCCCTGTGCATGCAGGAAGCTCTGTGAACATTCTGGAGATGATGAATGAGCACCTGCCCCAGTGACCTCAGGGGCCCTAAAGAAATCCACCAGACAGCTGGAGCTGGGAGGGATTTGGGAGGTTGTGCAGGCCGCCCCAGTTCTGTAAGTGGGGAGACTTCACCCACAGAATAGTGAAGGCACTAGGCCTAGAGTATGGGCCCAGAAGGTCTTGTCCACATGAGCCTCTCATTGTCCCTGGCCAGGGTGGGAGGGGGGTAGATAAGAACCCCCATCCAAAGGCTCTCTTGGGCCAGACTGAGATTAGTCCCTGCTGTAGGTCCTTCCAGGGGCTGCTCTTGGGTGGGCTTGCAGGACTGGGCTCCTGTGGCTTGGCCCTGTGTGTTTGTCTGATCTCTTTGGTCCATCTCAATGCCCTGGCCTCAGCCCAGCCATGATCTTCACAGTGTTGTGTCTCCCTGTCCCCACCCCCTCTCTGGCTCTTCTCTCTTAGTTGCATACTTGAAGGACCGAAGGCTGAGTGGAGGAGCAGGTAGCCCTGTGGCCCCTCTCCTGATGCATGGACACCCCTTCCAGCCTCTCCCCTGCTCCTTCCTCTGTGCAGTGCTGCAGCCAGGTTGCATCTTGCTGTGATTTGGAAACTTATTGTGTCCTGCTGCACTCAAAAACTCAGAAGATTCCTGTTCTTCTGCAGATCCTGGTCCACTGTGGGCTCTATCCTGTTCAGGGCTGGGTCTCAGAGCACTCTTGCTTCTAGAATGCCATGGGCTGCGGGGCTTCTAGAGCTCTGGGAGTTAGAAACAGAACTTCCTCAGAAGTAGAGCCCAGGTCTGGCCTTGAGGGCAGCCATGCTGGCCCTGGCCAAGCCAAACAGGCTGGCAGGCGGGTGGTTGGGCAGGTGATTTCAGGCGGGTGAAGTTTGCTGGCTGCAAGTCTCAACTGTGAGAATGAGAGCAAAAATGGGCAGCTTGCAACCATGACATATGTCCTCCTTTACAAAAGCAATCCTGCTTCCCCATCCCATCATTCTTTTTTAATTCTAGTACTGGGGTTTGTAGCTACATCCCCAGCCCTTTTTGAGTTGCCCAGGCTGGCCTCTAGCTTGCAATCCTCCTATCTCAGCCTTCTCAGAAGCTGGGATTACAGGTGTCACTGTATCTGGCTCCCGTCATCCTCTTGGGGGAGGCCTGGTTGGAAACAGGGGTGGCTGGTCAGCACCTTCCCTGTCCTGGCCATAGCTCTGGCACAAGGCCCCACTGGCCACAGCCCCTTTGGCCCATTCACCGTTGCCAGCCCTGCATGCCTCAGGCCTGATGGTGCCAGTTCCCTGGCTTGGGATGGACCTGTGTCAATGGAAGACTGGGTCTCGCTGGCCGCTTTGCTTGTGTTATCCTTTTCCCAGCCGCTGCTGCCTCGCCCTACCTGGCGGTCCTCACACCTGTTCCATTTCTGTTCACAGTGCCCTCGGCCAGCATGACCCGTCTCGCACGCTCTCGCACCGCTTCTCTCACCAGTGCCAGCTCAGTGGATGGCAGCCGCCCACAGGCCTGCACCCACTCAGAGAGCAGTGAGGGGCTGGGCCAGGTCAACCACACCATGGAGGTATCCTGCTGAATCCCTGGGCTCCACTCAAGACACCTACCCACCTGCATCGAGGTCCCACTGCCATCCCTGCACCGGCTCATTTTCCCTTTAGTTTATTTTTGTGAGGGCAAAGGGGGGGCGGGGAATGGGGCTACTTCTTTTAAAAAATGAGGGGATCCACCTTAGATGCTGCAGCATAAGTCTACAGATGGTTTGAGGGGTCCCCATCCCCCACCCTCATCTCACTCCCCATGTGAACTTGGCTTATCAGGCCCTCACATCCAACAAACAGCCTGGACACAGTCAGGGCTGGGCCTCAGGGAGGATGGGGTTAGATGAGAAAAGAGTTGGAGTTCTTGGGCCAGGATCTAGGATCATTCCTGGATTAAAGGAAGAATATGGCTCCACCCTTGGACAGGCAGGTTTGGAGAAGGGATAGGGTTTTGAGATGGTCAGTGTTGGGTTCAGACCCTGATGTGGGGGCCAGGAAAGAGCAGCCAGGGACCCTGGAGCTCTGAAGGCCTCTCGCACTCCACTCCACCAAGCACATCCATTTCTGGTTTGTAGTACAGGTGTTAGGCATCGGGATAGTGACCACAAGGGGGCACTCTGACCAAGCAGTGGCTTTGCTGCAGCGCCCAGGCTAAACAGGGGCTGAAGGGAGTTTTTTGGCCTAGGGACATAGAGAATCCTGAGGGCAGGAACCCCAACACAGTCGCTTTCTAGGCTATACTCTGCCACTTTTTGGCCCTGTCCCATTCTGAGCCAAGGCCTCCCTGAGACAGAAGTTACCTATCCCTCTCTAGTGACCTGAATGAGGACAGAGGGAAAGGACTGGGATTGCTCTTGTATGTTTTGTATTCCCAAGAACTTCAAGGTTACCACCTGTGGGAGCCAGCAGGTGGCCAGAGGCAGTGTAGCTTAGAGTTCCTTAGACCCATTTGCCTTAGTCCCAGAGAGGAACCCACTCAGCAGCAGCGTGCTGTCCAGCAGAGCTCCTGTGCAGTGGCAGCATCTCCAGCAGGCATCACTGAGGAGGCAAGTTTATCTGGAGAGGTTGGTCCAGGGCGGCAAGACTCCAAAGCCCCATGTCACCAACTCTACCTGCTGGAGTGGGCACGGGCTGGGCTTGCTGGGTCTTGGGGTGGCAGATGAAGGTTCTTGAAGTAAACAAGGGGCCAGGCAGAGAAAAGCTCCCTATATACAGAAAAACTCCCCTCCTGCCACCTGAAGCCCAGGACTGTTGCCATTTATTTCCCACCCACCCACCTTACCAGGTATAATCTCCCAGCCCAGAAAACAGAGCCATTTGTCTCAGCCTAACTAAATTGTCACAACCCCCACTCCCCCCAG
Source organism: Callospermophilus lateralis (assembly GCF_048772815.1). Lineage (NCBI taxonomy): Eukaryota > Metazoa > Chordata > Mammalia > Rodentia > Sciuridae > Callospermophilus > Callospermophilus lateralis. The sequence goes on from NC_135322.1 coordinate 41,796,575, forward strand.
AAAGGAAAGCACTGGAAAAATGAAGGGCTGCGAAGGAGTAGGGTAGTATGTGGATGTTCTGAGGCTGAGGACTCCAACATCTGCATTTCCTCACACACATAGCCTCCTTTCTATAATCTTAAGCCATTACTAGATTGCTCTAGGGCCTGGTGGAGTGTAGTCTGTCCTCAGTTCTGTTGACTCACGTGCTTCCTTTGAATATTGAATGTGACTGTTTAAAGCTGGTAGAATTAACCCTTGTACTGTAGATACAACTGCAAGTATTTTTGTTTTTTTTGCTGTGTTCTTTCTGATATCTATAAATATCTATACATTATATATATATATATATGTATATTGGGTCCTCCTGCGTGTGGTTTTTCATTGGAGGTTGTCTCTTCTTTGATCAAGGTGAACTTTTAATGGGGAGTTTATTATTTTCCTCTCTGTACAAAGTGAAGAGCCTAATTTTGTGTATTCTGGTGGCTGATGTCCTAAGACTTTGAGAAGACAAAATGTAAAACAAATAAAACCCTTGTCAATGTAGAAAGAGTTACCTGTACTGAAAAACTAATAAACTAAGAAGAACCTAAGTGTGGCCATGCTGTGTGGAAGCTTTCCGAGAGACAGAATGTTCATGCTGCCGGGGCCAGTGCTTCTTGGGCTTGGGTGGGGTGGAGGGTGCCGGTTGAGGGCAGGGGCTGTTTCCTCATCTCTACATTTCCACCTATCCCTTACCAATCTTAACATCAATTCTACATAATGGATAATCTGTTTGGCCGTGTTAGGATAAAGGATCTGCCCCATGTGAGGCCAAGCTCGAATTAACTTGGCCTTATCTGGCTACAAAACTTGTAACCTGTAACCCATTCAGGGCCTCGTTTTCCCAAAATTAACAGCAATTTACTTCTCCATGTTTAATCCCAATTGGCTGCATTCACTACTCATTTACACATACCTCCTAACACGTCAGCTAATAAAAAGAAAGTAAGTAAACCCGCCAAGCGGTAGGCAGATGGAAATCGGGCAGCGGGGGTGTTCTGCGGACTCCGGAGCTAGCTGGGGCACGCCACTCTCCAACAAACGCGCAAACTCTCCCAACCAGACAAATCACGGTCGCGTGGCCCTCGGTAACGGGGGCGGAGATCCGGGACACCTTTGAGGGGAGCCCGCCAACCGACAGCCGCCACGCCCTCGGAAAGAATCCCGATTTTGTTCTCGCACGCAGACTTCTACCGCAGGAAGCCTCGGCTCTCGGGGTCAGACCGAAAGCAAGCAGCGGAGGGTCCAGGCTCCAGACGGCTGGGGATAGGCCTGCACTCGGGTTGCGCGTCTTCTAAATCCAATTGGAAATCGGAGTTACGGACGCCCTGGGAACAGATGGAAACCCTCACTCCTCTTCGGCGCGGACGTCAAAACCCGGCCCACGTGGTTCCGGCACGTCCCGCCCGCCGGCATCCTGTTGGGGCGGGGCCAGCAGCGCCGGAAGCGCGGGCGCGGGCACGCGGAGCGGTGGCGCGGGCCACGAGTTGGACCATGGCGACCCGGACCAAGCGTTCGCGGGTGAGTGGCGGGCGGCCGGCACCCGGCCCATTGCTCTGCCCCGGCCGGAGGCAGCCGGCGCGCGCCACTGCGCCCCCAGCCGCAGGTCCGGTTCCCCTCTTCCGCGTTCCCTCCCCCAAGCAAAGCGCGTCTCCCGCGCGCGCGCGCCGCCATCCCCGCGGGCTCCCCGGGGCGGGGCCTCGTCACTCGGCTCATTTATCTCAGGTGGCGCAACCGGGGGGCGGAGGCGAGCCGGACTCCGACCCTGTGGCTGGCTTCCTGAGCTGGTGTGGGCGGGTAGGGCTGGAGCTGAGCCCCAAGGTGAGTGGAAGTGCGGCGGGGTGGAGGGGCGCGCGTCCCCGACTGCTCTGACTGGCGTTTCTCCTCCCCTCGCAGGTGGCGGTGAGCCGGCAGGGCACTGTGGCCGGTTACGGCATGGTGACTCGTGAAAGCGTGCTGCCCGGGGAGCTGCTATTCGCGGTGCCGCGGGCAGCGCTCTTGTCGCCACACACCTGCTCGATCCGGGGCTTGCTGGAACGAGGTGGGCACGCTGGCGGACGGAGTCATCGAGGCAGGCCCTGGAGCCGTGCCGGGGCGCTCACTCCTGTGCTTTCTCTAGAGCGAGACACGTTGCAGAGCCAGTCGGGCTGGGTGCCGCTGCTGCTGGCGCTGCTCCATGAGCTGCAGGCCCCAGCCTCGCTGTGGAGCCCCTACTTTGCGCTGTGGCCCCAGCTGGACCGCTTGGAGCATCCCATGTTTTGGTGAGCGCAGTGGGAGGGGTTGAAGAGCTCCGATTTCACTAATTGCTCCAGCCACCCTGCCCTGGGTGGGGACAAGGCCCCCACGCACTGGTCATGATAGGGTGTGAAGGGAGCTGCTCTGGGGTGTATCTGCAGGCCAGAAGAGGAGCGCCAGCGCCTGCTGCAAGGCACAGGTGTCCCGGAGGCAGTGGAGAAGGATTTGGCCAACATTCGCAGCGAGTTCTATTCCATCGTGCTTCCCTTCATGGAAGCCCATCCGGATCTCTTTGGCCCCAGCGTTCGCTCCCTGGAACTCTACCACCAGCTAGTGGCCCTTGTGATGGCCTACAGGTCAGCGAGTAAAATCTTGGAGGACCCAACTCTTTAGAACACCATTGAGGGATAAGGGTGGTGGAGGAAGAAGACAGTGAGCTCCACTCATAGTCCCCCACCCAAACCTGGGCCTTAGCCAAGTTCTCTCTGTGGCAGCTTTCAAGAACCACTGGAGGAAGAGGAAGACGAAAAGGAGCCGAATTCCCCTTTGATGGTGCCTGCTGCAGACATACTAAACCACTTAGCCAATCACAATGCCAATCTAGAATACTCTGCAGTGAGTGGATCCCACCTAGTTTCTGTTATGTGCATTGACTGAGCATCAGATTCAAACTAGTGTCCTTGGGTTCAGTTTTCCTACTCGTACTAAATATGAGTGGGTGAAAGGAACTTCTGTGTAATTGTGGTATACATAAGGCAGTAAAGTCATCTGTACACAAAACATTTTAAAGCCCTCAAGAAATCCTGATAAGCTGGGTGTGGTGGCCGGGAGGCTAAGGCAGGAGGATTGCAAGCAACTCAGTGAGACCCTGTCTCAAAACAAAACAAAACAAAAACCATTAAAAGGGTTTGGAATGTGGCTCACTCACACCCTTGGGGTTCAATCCCTGGTAGCAAAAAAAAAAGAAAAAAGAAATCCTCACATAAATCGTTATTACCACCATTTACTTGGTGCCCGTGGTGGGTGGTATACATAGCCATGTTTCCTTTTCCACTGGCTGTTCTGGCCATGTCAGTGAGTCAAGACTCAGTTAGCCCTGGGGACATCAGCCTGGAATGGCTATGGTCTCAGTACTTTTCAGGAGGAGAGGTGCGAATGTTCACAAGCCCAAGTCTAAGATGACCCCATTTTGGGTCAGTTCTATTCTATAGGAATATTTGACAAACATTCACTGATTAAATCAGTGAATGTTGCTATTAATAGTTTCACTTGTCTTTTAATATATTGATCTGGGTTTAATCGTTCATTTTTTTTTCACATCTTCATACTAATAGTTCATTTTTAAAAGTTAACTTTTTCAGTGCAGAAGATGAACGAACAAAATTTACCTAATATCACAGGTTGTGACCTTTTTAAAGTTAGGCCTTAGTATAGGGTATGACAGGAACTAAAAGCAGAATGGGGGTAGATACAGCTCAATTCCCTGGCTGAGTATACCTGCTGGAGGCTTTCCTAAGAGGAGTGTGATCTTCATGGGGTTGGCCTCAGAAGGCCATGGCTCCAGCTTCTCCCTTTCATCCCAGGATTATCTTCGGATGGTGGCTACCCGGCCCATTCCTAAAGGCCAGGAGATTTTCAACACTTATGGACAAATGGCTAATTGGCAACTTATTCACATGTATGGTTTTGTTGAACCATATCCTGACAACACGGATGACACAGCAGACATTCAAATGGTGACTGTCCGTGAAGCTGCAGTACGGGGTGAGTTGTCTCATTAATTTGTCTTTTGACAACCACAGCTGTGTCTGTACCCATGCAGCTTAGGTTATAATAGCTTTGCTAAATAGTGGTTGACTTATTGAAAATAAACTCCTGCGTATACCAAGACTGGCCCTGTTATTTCATCTATAGGAACAAAAGGTGAAGCTGAAAGGCTCCGACTATATGAGCGCTGGGATTTCTTATGCAAACTGGAGATGGTAGGGGAAGAGGGTGCATTTGTGATTGGTCGTGAGGAGGTGCTAACTGAAGAGGAACTGGCCGCCACACTCAAGGTAAAGGGCTGAGAATTGTCCCCTAATGGTGATTAACGAGCAAGTACTTAAATGACCCGGACCCATGGTTGTTTTCAGGTCCTGTGCATGCCTGCTGAGGAGTTCAGAGAGTTTAAAGACCGAGATGGATGGGGAGAAGATGAATGGGAAGAGGACAGACTAACAGTCACAAATATCCCCAAGCTCAAAGCATCATGGAGACAGCTTCTACGAGACAGTGTTCTTTTGACTCTGCAGACCTATGCCACAGACTTAAAAACTGAGGAGGATGTACTCAGTAATAAGGAGGCCTATGCAAAACTCAGCTGGAGGGAAAAGCAGGCCTTACAGGTTAGGTATGGTCAGAAGATGATCTTACATCAGTTACTGGAACTGACAAGTTAGCAGATAATTTAACTTCTTAGTCTAAACTGACACTTTGTTGCTCAAGAAGGGGAAGGTTTGGATCTTCTGCATGTATTAAATACCAAATGGAAAAGAAGCAAAGGTGCTACTCTAAACTCTTGAAGGTGAGACACTTTAGGGTTGGAATCAACAGATTTGGGAATTACTGCTAGTAATTAAGAACAGCACATTTTATAGCCACTTTAACAAAAGCCAGGAGAAAGATGATATTCATAGCACTTAGTAACATGGACTTTGGAGGAAGAGCAGATTTAAATCTGGGTCTGTGGTGAGGAAGTCACTTTAGTAAGTAATATCACTGAAATTGGCTTTACTTGGTCTTTCAGTTGTCTGAGTTTAGTCTGGATGGCATGCCTTCCAATGGATAAACCTGAAGATACCAAGGACAGTCCCCTAGACCTCTGTTGTTTTATGGGTAGGGAGGGGAAAAAAGGGTCAAAATTAAAGGTAGGGTAATTAATTGAGATTGTTTTACATACCGACTCATCCATAATTCAATTTGATCACAGAAATCTGTTCCAACTATCTTTTCCTATTGAAACAACAAATACTAAACAATTTCTTGGGAAAGTGCCGTCATTCAGGAAGTAGAAGTTTCCTGGGTTCCATCTCCAGTACTGCCCCACCCGCAGCCCCCGAGTGCCTCCAAAGATGTTTTCCAATGGCTCTTGGCTATTCAAGGCTAGGCTGTCCACTTTCCTTCTCACCAACCCTAGCAGCTGCTGCTACTGAGAAAGGCACAGGGGACTAACATGTATGTCATGAGTTTTAATGTTTAACTTCAGTCCAGAAGTGGGGGAGCTAGAGCTCAGGAACTAGGAAGTCTACAAAATAGAACTCATGGGCCAACAAAACATTTAAGATCCTTATAAAAAGGGGACTGCATGGTCCTTAAGATTTTTGTTAAGATGCAGTCATTCCTAAGTAAAATGACTATGAAGGGCAATTTGGTAAGGTTTAGTTCCTTTTTCCAGAGTTTGCCAGTATCAGGAGAGGACAAACATAGGAGCTTTAGGCCTGGGCTGGCTTCCCTTCATAAGAACATGAGCTGGCCTCACTCAGGTGCATGTTCTCAAGCAGGACTTGCTTTCCCTATGGCATGCTTCTTCCCAAAGCTAAACTCATCTCAATTTTGAGCCCTGGCATATCAATTCTATCACATCCATATCTTTTTAGTCATTTTTTTTAAGGTCTCCTATCCACGGTAACAAAAATACATAATACTTAAACTGGCTTTTTAACTATTCTTTGGGACAGTAGAGTGTCCAAAGACATGGAACTATGCCCTTTGGCAAGTTATTGGCATTAGCTGCCTATTGAAGGATCCAGTTTATGTACTTGCCTTGAACACATTTTGCACAAACTCAAAAAGTTCCAGACAAAAGTTTTCTCTTTCATATATTTACACAAGTTCAAAATGATATTCACAGCATCTTCTAAATTTTGGCCAAGAGTCAAAAAATGCATTTAAACTTTGGAACGTGCCCACATAGACAGGAGGCTGATCCCAACAGTAGTTGGGGCAGGCGCCTGAGAACCAAAGGGCTGGAAAAGTCAGGAGGAACTGAGAGGCTTCTTCAGTTTATGGACTTGGTGCAGTGGGACCACCAGGCTGACACAACAGAGATACAGTTCATCTAACTGGCACCTGTCCCTTCCATTACTTGCTGAGCCTGCTTCTGTCCCATGCAGCACTGTGCAACCGACTGGAATAACCTGAAGAATGGAAACAATAACAGGTTTACTTGAGAGGAAAGTTTAGTCCTAATAATACTAGTGTTTTAGCTGCCACTGCCTTCTTAATAATGACCCAAGCTAGACAGAATAAACGAAATCTGTCCCATTCCACTGCTAGATAATTAAAAATTACTTTTAACTCACTTTTCAATTTCTGGGGCACAGTGTACAAATTCGTGGTTCCAGAACTTAAACGCTGGATTTTTAATTAGTTCAATGAAGGTAATAAGAAGACCCCAAGGATGTGGCCTATTTACAATCAACCGTTCCAACAGAACCCTGGAGAAAGGAAGAATGGGTTGGTTAAAACACAGAGAATATGTACAGAAGTATGATCATGCCTATTACCTTATTTCATAAAATTTGATTTCATGGGGAAAAAAAGTTATCTTCCTCACACATGTGAGGCCCTGGGTTCAATCCTCAGCACCACGTAAAAAATAAATAATAAAGGTATTGTGTCCATCTATAACTAATGTAAATAATAAAAATAGAAAGCTAGATTAAAACAAAACAGATGAATTAATCTACCTACCTACACAGCATAGTAAAGCATGCAGTAACTAATTAGTATACCTGGGGATTTGAATCCTGTCCCTGAGCTCTAAAAGTAATAATGGTTCCTATCTGAAAGATGATCAGAATAGGATGAAAGGCGGAAAGCCCATAAAATACATAGCCCTCCAAAAAATGACCATCCAATGAGAGCTGTGGAAAAAATTCTAACACTACTAGTCTACTAGTGCATGTGTAAAGTATTTACTTAAGTAGTCATGTCTTTTGACTTACCAACTGTAATTCTAAATTTGTCCTAAGAGAATGAAGATTAAGAACAAGACTTTACTGCAGATTCATATACAATCACAAAAGGGCACATTGTCATCTAAGCATCCAATAATAAAATCAAGTATTGGAATATAAATCCAAGAAACCATACTTAGCACAAGTATTACTATTATTAAGTGAATCGACAAGTTTTTAAAGTATATATATCACCAGAATCTACCTATTTCCCAATCTCTAATCCTACATATAACCCGAGCAATCTGAAACAGATTTGTATTTTAGTAATATATCCTTTTATTTCTCCTGCTTAAGACCTTCCTTTCTACCCAGAAATAATTAAAAAAAAAAAAAAAAAAAAATCAGGATTTTTGGTGAGGTACTTATTAGGCCTGTACTGATTCAGAACTCTTGTCAAAAATACTGCTGCCACTACCACAAAGAAATTCCTGCCTCTCAATAAAAATGTGCCCTTTAAACAAAAAGTTAACATTTTAACAACAGTATTAAGAGGGCATGGATCCTGATCACAACTATATCCCATACTTAACATGGTATTTAGACATGTGAAAAATATCCAAACACTTGAATGCAAAGAAAAGAACTCTTAAGAATTCTAAATGAAGAGAAAGGAGCCAATTTCGAACAATTTGAAAATGACTCTTTACCTTGTGATCTGTTCCTGGATAGCTTCAGTGTTGGCCTCTGCAAAAAGGTAGAGCATGGTGCAGCTGAAGTAGTGAGTGTGGCTATTCGGGTACCGCAGCTGATTTGCAATTGCATTCAAGAAGAGATACCGACCTAGAAATTAAAGAAATTAATGAGGACTTGCTCTAAAAGGTCAATGTAGGAAGGAAAAATAAGATTTGGGATTCTTAGAGAGGCTTTCGGTCTCCCTGAAAGTTTCTCTTCGTGGGTTTTTACTGTGATAATTCCAACATTAGAAATTTAAAGTTTTTTTTGTTTGTTTGTGTTGTTTTTAAACTGGGGTAGGTGGTGCTGGGCTAGAGACTGAACCCAGGAGTATTCTACATCTGAACTGGTATCTCCAGACTTTTTGAGACATGATCCTCTTGACATAGCCTCCAGAGTTGGTAGATAGGTATATGCCACCACACCCAGCTGAATACTTTTTATAAAATCCACTTAGTTAATGTAAATAACATTAAAAAAAATTAGCCTAAAAATTCAGTGAAAAGGTGTTTTAACATTTTACATGTCCCTTTAATGTCATCATGGAAGAAAACTGAATTAATCAGTTGTAGCACATTTCATGCAGTCTATGCAGAAATTTTCCTATATGCTGTGACAGACCACAATAAAATTTTGTCTTATTATTATTCACAGCCCATCTAAGAAAGTCTTGAAAATCCCCCTCAAAGTTTTAAAACCACACTTTGAGAATGATAAGTTTAATAAGCCATACTGGAATTAGTATTAACTGGGTTTGTATGTCTGCCATGCATGATGTTACTCATGGTTTTTTTGTTATTGTTCTCTTAGTTATATATGACAGCAGAATGCATTTCAATTCATTGTACACAAATAGAGTACATTTCAATTCTCTGGTTGTACATGATGTAGAGTCACAGCATTCATGCAGTCATATATGGATGTCACTCATGTTTATGAAGCTATCATAGTCACCCTGCACACTTCCCTAATGGCTGTCCTCCTTTTAGTGCTAAGGTCTGGATGTTAATAATATTCAATTTCATCAAATCTTGATTTTAAGCTCTCTTGAATCCCTTCTAAAATAAGCAGTATATATATACTCAAGATTCCTTAGTCTCTGAAGAATCCACAGCAAAGTGAAAAGTAATACTACTTCTAAAGTACAATATGCTAAAATGAGTAGGACTGTATAACAGTTATTTAGCAGCTAACTGGGGTTCCCACTATGTAAGAATGAATACAGAGCACCAAAAGAAATGTAGCTCAACTAGGAAAGATGCAAAGTAATAGGAATTGTACAGTGAACTTCCTGCAAAACAGGTAGGAAAGTCCTGTTTAAATTTTTTTTTTTTTTTTTTTTTTTTTTTTTTTGGTGGATTGAACCCAGGGCCTTGTGCTTGCAAGACAAGCACTCTACCAACTGGGCTATACTCCCAGCCCCCTGTTAAAATTTTTATACCTCACATTTAGTATGTTTGAAAGCAGGCGCCAATAAATGCTGGGAAACAGCAGACTAATAATGTAATATAAGCCAATGTTTTAATAGACTACTAAGTTATTTGCATATTAGAATAATCACAGAGACCAAAATATTAACTGATATGGCAGAATTTTGAATAATTTCTTTTGGTGTCTTTTACATTGAACAGATAATGTCCAATGAAAGATGAAATAACCAGCTACACCTATAAATATACTGATAGAATATTCTTTTATTGTAGCTTAAAGCATTTTTAAATTTTGTGATCAGACTGTCACCAAAAAATCCAGAAAATTTGTGTGGTCTGGCTGGCTTCACTCACCCTCAGTGTCCAAATCCACAGCCAGGTTCTGGAAGATGTCCATGTGTGCCGAGTGGGTGATGGTGCTCATTGAAGGCGTGCTGCCCTTGTTGTGGATATGTGCAATAGCCTGAGTCCCTACATAGAGCACCAGTGCATTGATGAGCTGGAGGTTGTAGCGATTGCCAGGCTCATTGGATACCTAAATGAGCAAAACAGAAAACTTACTCACAGAAGTCACTCTCGCACCAATATTTCTAAACTTGCCTCCATAGAAAGGCTAAACTACTCTCTGTGTTCTTTGTGATTTAATTAATAGAACCCTGCTTAATTCAGTGAGATCATTAACAAATATATAACTGCCCTAATAATGGTTCTTCCCCCCAAAAAAAAAAAAGAGAATCCAAACAAATATCATCACTATGTTTATGGCACAGTTCTGAATAAAGTTTATCAAGCCAAAACATGCAGTTACAATGAAGATCTCAGTGGCAGATTTGATGACAAATGCCTAAAATCCTAGCTACATAGGAAGCTGAGGCAAAAATATCACAAATTCAAGGCCAGAATCAGCAACTCGGACCCCAACTCAAAGGCGGATGGGGTAGGGATGGAGCTTAGTGGTGGTAGAGGGCCCTTGGCCTCCATCACCAGTACTGCAAAGGAAGAAGAAGGGGGGAAAAAAAAAGATTTGGATAGGGAGAAAATTGTGGTCACATGGTGTGGCAGGATTGGAAAGATAATTGAAGTCATTCTTTCTATATACCAAATTGAACCAGAATTCATTTATTTAGGAAAATCTTGAGAGTACAAACAGGGAATGACTAAATGGCCTATTCTTGTGGGGAGGGTGGACCCAAAACAATCCCACTGCAGGTTGTCTAATCTAAAGCTATAGCCTTATCTCACTGATGAAATCAACCAGTAAAATATATAACTAAGAAATATGAAAATGTCTCTAAACCTTTAAATCAGGCTGAAAATACTAACTCCTGAAACGGACGACACACAGAATGATGCTTTCTATGGAAGACATAGCAGAGTTAAGCCAAACCAGTTAACCTGTAGATTGCTGCGCAGATCAGACAGAAAAGTGACCGGTGATCGAGTTTTAAGATAGGAATCCAAATCCTTTTTGAACTGAGGTGGCATCACTCCAGTGAAATTGGTAAGAATCCGAGGTGCAATGTTAATTTCACTCAACATGTCCACCTGCCACAAAAGCCAAAAATCAAAACCAGATCAATCAGGAGCTGACAACAAATTTTATCTATACTAGAAAGTGACAGGGCTGGTTTTTTTCCTCCTAAAATTACACAACAAATATTCTGAAGAGGGGACTGTCACTTTCTATTACTTCATCTCCCTTAGAATACAAAATAAAAATGATAGGAATTTCCTTAGTCTGTAAAATGTTTTTCCTTTCTAAAATAAGGCAAGATAGTACTGTGGAGAGGTCTAGTTAGTACCATGAACCAATTTTTCTTAAATTTAGATTTCAAAATTAAGAGTCCAGAAGGAGTTTCCTTGCTCACCACCCAATGCCCTAGAGAATAGAAGATATTACACATTTTTTAGAAATTTAGATGGGGGCGGGGTGAAGGGAATAGAAAATACATAAAAATTTCTAGTATCCATTTCAAAATGACTCCTTCTCCTTACATCAACAATTTAAATACACGCGCACATACCATGAAATATGTAAAATACAAACGAAAGTCTTGTCCTATAAGTCTCTGTCATATGGGAAGTCTGACAGGAAATATCTGGTCCATTTTTAGGTTGGGGCTCTGAAAATATGGCTAAATTCACGATCAAAATGAGTTTTTAAATAGCAACTAGAAAAATACTGTGAACCAATATTCAGCTGCAGCAATGTTACTCAACAGGCACAATAACATAATAGTTTCCCCCCTTATCTAACACAATGTGTACATATCAGGGAGAAGGGAGTGAAATTGACTTCTTATCAGAGAAAAGAACTTTTTCTTGAACTTTACCTTCAAATTAGGAGTGAAAGGGTCTGGGAGCCTCATATTTCTTGGGAAGGCACTCAAAATCAAATTTCTTAACTGGATACAATTAGGTGGGATCACATCACAGAACCCATAATGGTAATCACAAAGGAACTCAGGAAAATCATGCAAAAGAACCAGCAGCACTCTTAGAGTACCCTATTAAAACAAAACAACCCACAATAAAAAAGTAACAATTCTTCTATTATGAATTATCTCAAGTAAAAAAAGCTAACATATATATTTTTAACTAAGGCTATAGACTGCTAATGTCTAGTTTTTCATGATTTCTGGATGTGAATATTTTAATAAATTAATTAGTGTTAATTAAAGCCCATAAATTTTTGCATCATTGAAGTATATATATATTAAAATAGTGTTAAGCATCTATTTTAAGAAGGCAGAAAAAGAACTACTAACTAAAACCAAAGAACCTAAAATATACTGTTTTTAAAAATTTTTGAAGTACTGAAAAGGGGTATGAAAATAAATAAAACCAAAAGTTCTTTTAAAGGGTTAATGATAAATCCTATCAAGACCGGAGAAAACCCCAAAATCATACTATCAGGAAATTAAAAAGAACAACTACTACAGATCTTAAAGACATAAAAAACAGTTTAAGAATATTAAATAAATGTATGCTAAGGAACTTGAAAATTTGAATACACAAACGGTACACAGAACTTAGGACAGGCAAAGATTTCTTATACAAATCACAAAAGGTTATATTTAGTTTAGAAAACTGGTTAGCTTTGACTAGAGTAAATTTAAAGCTTCTTCCAATAATATCTTCCTCTAAGGGAGTGAAGACAATCCTAAGAGTGGGAAATATTTGAACAATAACAGCAAAAGGTTTATATCCACAATACATGAAGAATTTTTATTTAAGAAATAAAATAAGGGGCTGGGAGCATTACTCAGTGGTAGAACACTTGCTTAGTATGCACAAGGCCCTGGATTTGATCCCCAGCACTGCAGTAAACCAAAAACACCAGAAAATAACAGGAAAAATATATAAGAAAAATACAAAACAATCCAATACAAACATAAGCAAAGTATTTAAAGAGGATCTTCACAAACAAGGGTCAAACAAAGGTAGTTTCTATAGAATTCAACTGTCATTTAAATGCAAGATGAGAGAGACTTTTATTAACTGTGATTTAGTCCCAGTTAAACTAAGATATGCTTTTAAAAGCAGGGTTTGGGGGCCCTGGGTTTAATCCCCAGCACCATCAAAAAACAAAACCTAGAAAGAAATTAAAAGTTAATAAAAATAAAAAACCCAACAATATCAACAAAACAGGAATAAAATATTAAAAGAGGATCATCACAAAGAGGCTGACCTACACATGAAAATCTCGTTTAAAAATCATTAAGAAAATGCCAATTAAAACAATGAAATTCTACTGCATGGCTAAATGGCTTGTACAAACACACACACACACACACACACACACACACACACGTATATATCAGATATGACAAGATGTGGATAAAGAGTAATTGATCTATTGCTGAAAAGTACAAACTAATACTTGAATTTCAAAAAGAGTCTCTAATGAAGTTCAACATTCGAATACCCTAGGACCTAGGAGTTCATTTATATAAGTACATTGGATTTTAGTACTTTTCTGAACGTACAATTATACTTTGTATTTCTAGGTTAAAGTGGTTTTTTTAGTTCTGAAAATTATCTTAAAAATCCAAATTACCTTGTAGAGAATCTGCATGGGTTTGGTGAGTTCCACATTTCTAAGGAAAGGCGCTAAATATTTGAATAAATCAATAAGTAGCTGTGCATACATGGGCCATCCCTGAAAGAAAGAAATGTATATAAGTCATAATTATACCCAAGATGTTGTATAGCCACTAAAAAAAATGCCCAAGCAGCTACACTGTGATTTTTCTTCTTCATACTAATGTAAATAGGGCATACTAGTGAGTATTTCTCCCAGACTGATTGCCATTAGAAAAGCCTAAGTGACTATTAAAGTAGTGGGAAATGGTATTTGGAACAAACTGGTTCCATAGGTTTCAGGACATTATTTGTCCTCATGCCTAAGAAAATTAAAAAGGGAAGAAGAGGAGAGATCTCAAAGAAATTTCAGATATAAAACTGAGAAACTGGGGCTGGGATATAGCTCAATTGGTAAAATGCTTTCCTCACATGCATAAGGCCCTGGGTTCAATCCACAGCACTACACACAAAAGAAAAACCCTGAGAAACTGATAGCTAGAGATCTGTTTTCTTAAGTCCTTCTTTTAATTAAGTCCTGGGTTAACTATTTCCATTTCTACTCCCATTAATTTACAACATGAATTTTCTTTCAGCAAAAATTGGCTTGATTACTGTCTCCCAACCCTACCATTCAGGTTCATTTTTGTATACTTTCTTTCAATATTCTGTGTTCCCTCCTCCTGGAATGCCCTTCTCCAAATAAAACAAGTTCATTTATCTTTCACCTGTTTTGGCCAAGTTCAGTTTAGCACACAGTAGTCACATCTTTTTCTGGTCTGACAGGGCAAACAAAGGTACTTTCTATAGTACTCATTTGACATTTTATTGCAAGATAAGAAAAATACTTCTTTTATTAGCTGTGGTACATATTCCCAATTAGACTAAGAAACCCTATAACAGAAGTTGGTATTAGTCCTTTAAATAAAGCAAACTAGGGTGAAGAGTGTAGCTCATTGATAGATCACTTGCCTAGCAGGCCCTGAATTCAATACACAGTAGGGGGACAGTGGGGAATTTAGCACCATGGTCCTTAATCTTAAGCATGCACATGCAGAGTTGGGGTTGGGGGTTGGGATGGGACAACAACATGGACTACCATACTCTTTAATCTTAATTATGAGAGTTTTCAGCATTTAAGAATACAAACATGAAACTAGCAAGCTCCAGAGTCCTGTTACCTAGAGACTTTTATCTAGCTGTTGAGGGATTTCAATTTTAGAAACAAAACCAAAATCCAACTCTCACAATCATGTTTTAGAATCATTGCTATGTATGAAGCAACAATACATTACAACAAAAGCCTATCACAAGTGGTCCACAACAAAGTTGGAAGGAAAAGTAACACTGAATAACCAAGGAATAGCTTTCAGGAAGAGATAGTCAAGTACTCATGAAGCCTGTTTTTACAACATTGACTCTACATTAAATAAAATAAATAATTCTCTCAAATAAGGTTGGAAGAAGTACAATGACTACTAAATAACTAATAGCAATCTATAAGCAGTACTGATATATAAGCCCCGGGTAGTTACAGTCTTCATCTGGAGGAGATAAACTGCAGCCACACCTTCTGCTGTGGCGTATGTGCCAGCATTCTTGCAATAAATATCCGATGGGAGATCAGTTCAAGCCAGGCATATACAAAGCCAGGAGCTTTGGTAGGCCTCAAGATGTGGAATGTATTGCTGAAAGAAAGGGAGAAAAACACAAAACAAAACAAAAACTCTTTAGTTAGAAGCCCAAATTGAAATATAGCAAAAACTACATGAAAACTTAAAAGTGCATGTTGATTTACAAATCAAAACAATCCACATGCCTCAAAACACATGACGTTCCTTCTACTCCTATGATTTTACTACACTCAAACCAGCAGAACTTAAGTCTCTAATAAACCCAACAATACTCACCAGAAAGCTGTGAGTGTCTGGAAATTAATGGTTTCCAACACATGTTCAGGTGCATTAAGCTCTAAGAGCAGCATGATAAAAATTCGATGGTAAGGAAGCTGCTGAAATTCACTTTGCCGAACATCATGATCCTGTAGGAGAACTCCCACTACTATACCAAGGACCTGTGTACAATACACAGAATATAACTTTTAAGTTGTACACATAATTCATTTCAATTCACTTGTCACTTGTAAGTTATGGTGCTTTTGCTCTGTGTTTATAAGAAGTATGTTAAAGGAGAGGATACAAACTATATAAATGTAAAACTATATCCTGGCAACTGAAGGGGATATACATTAGTTTGACTTGGCCTGCAGTGTTCTATGTGTTTTCTTTGAATTTCAATATCCTTGGATCAGACCTGGAAATTCTCCACAAATGCCCACTGGTTCTTCTAAGAGTTCTAAAAATCAGGATGGCCCCTCACATTTTACCATGTCAACCTAATCAATAATCTAATTCTTCTGGTCTGATCTGAAGTTGACAAATTAGCAAACAGGTGTACACCCTACTGGTATTTAGTAGTTGTCAGTAGAGCTGTTGTTGCATAGGCTGCAGAGGTGTTTCACAAAACTTTGAATGCTGCTAGATTTGCTCATTAAACAGTGAAGGACATGAAGAACCCATCTGTTATTTCCTGAAGACCAAAAGCTTAAGTACACTTTCACCACTATTTGGTGGTGTGTGTGGTCCTGGGGATTGAACCCAGGGGCATTTAACCACTAAGCCACATCCCCACCACTTTTTTAAGTATTCTATTTAGAGACAGGGTCTCTAAATGCCAATTGCTGAGGCTGGCATTGAATTCTCAATCCTCCTGCCTGGGATTATAGACATGTGCGATTGCACCCAGCTCACATATATTTTTACACTACTTTAATAATCGAATTTCCAAAAATCCCTCTCTATATATCAGGTCAAGGACTAAATGTTATCCTTTGTATTGGAATTGCCCATCTGTTAGCCATAGATGTTTCTAGCTATCAATTAATTCCCAATGACATTGTGCACAGGGCAAATCTAAATCTAATACTACCAAAATATCTTCTACTATAATCATTAACAAAGCATTAACATACTGAAATATATATTTAAAATTTCAGGTAAGAACTATATCTTCTATAATTGTTGGATATGTTCACATGTTATCTCTGAATTTAATTTCAGGACAGAAAAGAACTGTTACAAAATAATTTGGGGAGGGCTTATCACAGACACACTGATATAGACTTTGAATATAAAAAACTTCAGACCTTGTTTAGCAGATTAATCTTTGTGACAGTATTGGTGGCCTCCCCTGAGTGTTTCACTAGCAGTGCAATGAGTCGGACAAAGGCATCCAGGTTGTGATAGCACTTGGCTCGGATCATGGTGGGATTAGCAGCAGGATTGTGCTGCTGCTCAGCTTGAGCACGGTAACTGATTTCAACACACATTTCAGTGCATAGACGAAAGAACCTTGTTATGAGGTCATCAGTCTTCAGTATTCCTTGCTGGTGCATCTATATTATGGGAACAAAAACAGACACAATGAGACAATACACACAAACTTTGTACACCTTAATTTTCATGAGTAAGAAATACTAATTCGTTCTATTATCACATTTCTAATTCTTACTTAAAAAAAAAAAAAAAAGAAAAAGAAAAAGAAAAGCTGCCATGAGAATGTCTTCTCATTAAGAAATCATGACAGAATTCCTCTGATTTTTAAGTTTCATGGATGAAAAGATGAAAATTGAATGAGAGATAATATTACGGCTATTTTGAATATGAGGGTATCACCAAATAATTTGTAAAATTAACTATGTAAACAAAATAAACTTTCAGTAGTAACTCCTGAGGTCATAATAAACCGTTCTGGACAATTCATCTTTCTCCCAGGAGGAAAATAAATTACATATATTTTTGCTTCTCATAGAATTAAAGATAATTGTCAGTAATTACTGACTTACCCAATAACAAAGCTTCCAAAACTCCATCTAGGTAACCCCCCAATCACTGATTTATATAAAGTATGTATGTTATGAAAAAACTCAGATCATGTCTAGCTACTTAAATGTAACAAATTGTTACATTAAAGGAGAAAAGGAAAGCCTATTTATAAGATAGGAAGGGAAAGGGAGGAGGCAGGGGATTAGTAAGGATGGTGGAATGTGATGAAGATCATTATCCAAAGTACATGTATGAAGACACGAATTGGGTGTCAACCTACTTTATATACAAACAGAGATATGAAAAATTGTGCTCTGTGTAATAAGAATTGTAATACATTCCACTATCATGTATTTAAAAAAATAAAATCACTTTTTAAAAAGGGAAAAATAAAAGATAGAAAAAAACTATAAATTACATGACAGATATCTGTAAATGAAGCTGAAAATGTGTTATTTGGGGGTGGGGCCACATCAGCACCACCACAGGGAAATGCCCATTTAAAGGTAGAGGAAGGAGGCCAGTATTCACTTAATAAAGAAACCAAGCCCAGAGGGAAAGCTTCGAGGTTATCTTGGAAATTTTAAAACAATTTACCTGTCCCTTCAAAAGAAATAAGACAGCTGAATTGGTAGGAATATGATAATAATGTGCCCTAGTAAAGACAAAGGGCCTTCAATATCTACAGTGAAATCCGAAAAAGTAAAGAGGAAGCACAAAAAGGGAAAACAAGAATTCTCAAAAGGGTGCACAACTGAACAGAAAAGTATGATACATTATCTTTTTTTCCAAGAGAAACAGAAAAAGAGAGTAAATAAATAAGCCAGCAGAAAAAACTGAGATAGGTGCCATATCCATCCCCATGAAATAGCAATGATCATAAAAACCAGCTAATTCAATTCTTTTCTCCATCCAAATAAAAAAATATCAAACTACATACATGCAGTAACATCTTTTCAGTAGGGTATGTTTTGTAATTCCCTGGGTTCTTTTAGGAGATAAATCTGCCTGGTACATTTTACTAGGAAACAATCATGTTGAAAAGAAAACCCAACTTGTATGTTTAAAATCAACTCTTCCACTTTGAAATATCATTTACTTAAAAACGGAACTAATTAGTAATCTTTCTCTGGCAACTTATCCAAGTTCTGTTTTCAGTTTAAAAATTTGGAGAAATAAGCAGATAGTTTACCCTGAATAACATTAATTCCACTAAAGTAATTCTAAGGCCAGTACAGGAAAGTGCCACTCTTGCCAAGTTATATTAAAATCAGAACACACTGACTAGTAGTGCTCTTAATCTCTTACATTTGCTAAGCAGCCAGTGATGATAAAAAACAGAAACTAAATGATACTATGTTCCATATTTTATTTCATCCTATCCACAAAAATTCCTGTTAAACCTTGGTTGTGGGCTAGTTTTTGGCTTGGTTTCTAACACTAAAATTCCAATTTGCACCAATTTATGAATGGAAATACTAAAACTATTTTCCAAAAGAACATGTTTAGGGAGATAACCTACTTTAACTTTAAAAATAAAAAATACTATATCACTTAAATAATTATTTTACCTTATTTTTTATATGAGATAAAAGAGTTTCAATTACTTAGTAGCCTATAATCCATCACTACTAGATTATCAAACTAGTTAAGTTATATTTGGCAGCTTTGTTATTATCTGACCCCACTGTACATCATACCGAGAATGAGATAAATAGGACTAAATGGGGGTGGTGTGGGGATGCTCACTTTACTGCTGTGATCAATTAGTAAACACAAAGGCTATTTTGTAAAGCATAAAGCATGATGGTGACATTTTTGGTTTACATGAGTATGGAGATAACTGTCTAGCCACAGGTATATAATAACTGAGCTTTACTACTGGAGGTTATCACATCCTACTTATGTTGAATAAAAAGCACCTTTCTTTCCAAAAGCTCTACCTGTCCAACAAACGCAGAGAAAGCTTTGGTACTGTCACGGCCAGCAGCTGCTGAATGGTAGAGATTCACCCATTCCCTCAGAAGATACTCTGCCTTCTCCCTCAGGCCTGGAGGATCATCATACTCTGAAGCTTGAGAGATCCCAGAATGCATCATAAAGTTAGGGCCTCCATGAGCACGATCAATCATGGCTTCATAGTTGGATCGCACTACTTCCATCAGCTGGGGCAATCTAATACAATAAATCCAGAGTGAAAAAAAATCGGTCTATTCAAGATTGTGATTTCACACAGACACATTTGGACAATTTGATTATTTAACAGAAACCACAAAGGAATGATCACTTCACTTGAGCATTTCCATACTTAAATATAACTATCTTTGGTCTCTTCTTCTCTACTTATACAAATGGTAAGACTTAAGCTATTATCTTCACCAAAAACCCTGCCCACTGAAATAGAGTTGATATTCAGAGTCAACAAACACTTCACTGTTTGCTGTTTGCCTGTTACGTGCCATGCTTCATCTCTGTTAAGTTCACTGGGGTTTAAAAAACAAACAACAACAACAAAAAAAAAACTCAAAGCTTTTAAGTGTCAGGTATAAACCACAGCTCTGATAGTAACTCAGTTCTTATGTGTACTGCTCTATACCAGGAAGGTCTGGCAGTTAATTAAGCTTCCATACTTGTGACAATCACTCTCACTGTGTTTCTAAGTAGAAAGCAGTTATTAAACAGTAGTTTTAGTAAGTCTGCACATTCCTTTCTAAAGCTTTCTTAGGAGACTGCTAATGCACAGGGAACCCAAAGCATTTCATTCTCACCCTTCTGGAGCGTTGCCTCTGGAATGAGCATTGATCCTCATGAGGGTTTCGATGGTATGGAACAGATCTGCCTCAGTAACATGGGAAACACTCCTTTCATCCACCAGAAGGATTTTTACCAATTGCATAGCAAATGCCACGGCCATGTAGTTTAAACCATTCTCCATTGACTGACAACAGAGAAAATGCAATTTAAAAGAGATGACACCTGGGAGTAAAAATACTCCGAGTCCTTTTGTTGGCTCAAATAAATTCCTACCATACCTGAGCTAGGTGAAGATCATATTGCTGCATGTTAACTAAATGATTGCGAATTAGCAACTCCACCGCCTCCACGTTATATTTGTATTCATCTCGACATTCAATTAGGCACCTAAGAAAAGTTATGATTTTATTCATGAGCTTAATCATATTGTATCAGGTAAACAAAAAGTTCATTTTACTCAATGCAAATTTCCTAAATTAAAGATGACTTCAATTTAGAGTCAATTGCAAAACTAAGTACCCAAGTTTAAAATCAGCCAGTGATTTTGGGGGGTATAGCTAAGGGGTACAATGGATTCTCAGCATGCACCAAAGAAAAAACAAACAGAACATACACACACATAAACAAATATAAGTAGAACAGCTCAATGCTTTGAGGCCATGTTAAGATAGCCCAGGCTTTGCTTTACATGTTAGGAAATGAGATTCCATTAAAATATTTACCTATGAATATTACTGCTGTGAAATCATAGAAACAAATGACCTACAATTTTATGTCCCAAAACAAGGTAAAGGCTTTCTATTGTGGGCAAAAGGTTGAGATTACTTGGGGAAAAAAAGAACCATTCACCAATTCTCACTTCTTAGAATTTGGAAATGCAAATATTTCCCTTATTTTCAAGAAAAAAGGGGAAACTTCTAGTCAAAAACAAGACCATGCATATTAAAATTCACTTTAGTTGGGCTTGGTGGCAGGCCTGTAATCCCAGCAGCCTGGGAGGCTCAGACAAGAGGATCTCCAAGTATAAGACCAGCCTCTGCAATTTAGCAAGGCCCTGAGCAACATAGTAAGACCCTGTCTCAAAATAAAAAGTAAAAAGGGTTGGGATGTAGTTTAGTGGTTAAATGCCCCTGGGTTCAATCACTCCAATAATTACTAATTAAATAAATGGCTACTAACCTTGTGATCTGTTTGTTGCACCACGGAGATCCATAAGCCCTACCATCCTGTAGAGCTTTTAGTACCAAGAGGTGGCATTCCCTATAGCGCAGCAGAAGGTCAGCATCAGCACCACTTGTGGCATCTAATAATCCCTCTACAGCCTATGAGCAAAGAAAGAGTTCAGAACCATGGAAACACAGTAGTGAGCCCAGTTATGAAAACTCAAAATCAAACCTCAATGTGAACCAGGAAAAGACCTTCTAAAATCTTAAGACTGTTACCTCCTTTCCAAGTTCTATGTCCCCCACCCCCTTCCCTTCATTCCCCTCTGTCTAATCCAATGAACCTCTATCCCTTTGCCCTTGTTGTGGGTTAGCATCCACATATCTGAGAGAACTTTCGACCTTTATTTTACCTAGCATGATAATCTGAGTAATATTCCATTGTGTATATATACCACATTTTCTTTATCCATTCATCTGTTGAAGGGCACCTTGGTTAGTTCCATATAGTGAATTGAGCACCTATGAATGTTGATATGGCTGAGTCACTACAGTATGCTGATTTGAACTCCTCTGGATCTATACCAAGGAGTGGGATAACTGGGTCAAATGGTGGTTCCATTCCAAGTTTTTAGAGGAATGTCCATACTGCATTCCAGAATGGTTATACCAATCTGCAATCCCACTAGCAGAGTATGAGAATATATTCTTCCCCACATCCTTGCCAACATTTACTGTTATTTGTATTCTTGATTGTTGCAATTCTGACTGGAGTGGGAAGAAATCTCAGTGTATGCCATGACATTATAGACGTCATTCTATACTGAGAAAAATTATTGATTTATGTAACAGAATTTCATTTATATTATTATTTTTTTAAATCTTAAGTATAACTGTATGAGCTTATAGACAATGACAAATCACTATATGTTTACAAACCTAGCTGCTTCTAGGAGTAACAGCTTAGGAACCAACCTTCTGGAGTAATCCAAGAGCAGCTATGGCATCCCGGGAGTTTCGAGATAATACTACAACCTCCAAAAGACTTCGAAGAGCCTGAGCTTGCGGGTTCATGGCCAGAGTTGGTGGAATGGCATGTAAGTGCTGCTCCAGTTCAGTAATGCACTTATCATAAATCTGAGCTACATCATCTGTTGCCCAAGCTTGCTGTTTTAGAGAAGAAAATAAACATTTTAAGGTTTTTCATTAACACAGGTACATAATAGAGTTCTGTTAGCATATTTATTCTCTTAAAACACAGAGGGCCTCTTCCATTCCCCCTTCCTGAGGTATTCAGTCTAAACACTATTAAGTGAGGCGATGCAAGGCAGGCACAGGGCAGAGGTATTAAAGATCATGAAGCCTGAAAGACACCAACACAAATGAAGTGATCAGAGAAAGGAACACCAATAAGAAGACTATAGGCAGCACTACTTGTGGCATCTAATAAGTCCTCTACAGGGTAAAAAAAAGTTAAAGAGTTCTAATCATGAAAAATATAGTACTTAGACCAACTGTTAAAGCCTAAGACAAAAGTATCTGCATCGCTTCTAGGATATTCCTACCAAAAATGCTGCCTATGGATGAAGATGTAGCTCAATGGCAGAGCATTTTCCTTGCACAAGTAAGGCCCCAAGTTGGATCCTCAGAACCACACACATTTATTACCAGCTGGGCGTGGTGGCACTCGCCTATAATCCCAGCAACTCAGGAGGCTGAGTCAAGAGGATCGCAGGTTCAAAGCCAGCCTTAGCAATTTAGTAAAGCACTAAGTAACTTAGGGATACCCTGTCTCAAAATAAATTATAAAACAGACTAGGAGGCTGGGGCTGTGGCTCAGCAGTAGCGCACTTGCCTGGCATGTGTGAAGCACTGGGTTCAATTCTCAGCACCATATATAAATAAATAAAGGTCTATCAACAACTTAAAAAAAAAATTAAAAAAAAAAAAAAAACAACAAAAAAACAGGCTAGGGATGTGGCTCAGTGGTTAAGCACCACTGGGCTCAATCCCTCGTAACCACTAACCCCTGCAAAGTATCTAGCCATGAGAATACATTGGACAAACCCAAATTAGGCCATTCTAGAAAATTAACTGGCTTATAATCTTCAAAGGTATCAAAGTCAAGAAAAAAGAGGAAATTGCAGAAAATATTTTAAATGAATTACGCAATTCTAAAACAGGTCTTTTAACTGCGGACAACTCGCTGAATCTTAAATACGGCTTAAGAATTAGACAGGTATTAAGTATTCATGTAATTTCCTGATTTTAAATGTTTGCATAGTGGTCACACAAGAGAATGGTTTTGTAAAAAAAACAAAATCAGCTGGGCACACAGTGGCATGCACCTTTAATCCTAGTTACTTGGGAGGAGGCTGAGACTTGAAGCAAGCCTGGGTAACACAGTGAGACTACATCTCAAACACACACACACACACACACACACACCACACATCATAGGATTCAGGATAACAAGTTCTCAGGCATGCAACTTATTCTAAAGTGCTTAAAGTAGAAAATGTTTTCAGTATATTTTCACCTGTTTTTGTAAAAATTCCAACCTCTCCCAAGTCCACGTAAGTCATGAGTCTACCATGCAAATTCCTCTAATTAAGCTACCCATTAAAGTTAAATCAATCTCACAGATTTAACAAAAATTCTATATTCCATACTGATCTGATACAAATACCTACAATTCAAGTTCCAAAAAAGAAAGTGACACAATTACTGGCAAAAACAATTCAAAATTACAGTATAAAATGCATTAATCCAAGGCAAGTATTTACCTTCATTGGTTGAGCTAAAAATCCTGTGGGCTGACTGAGGTCATTCGTAGGCAAAAAGCCTGGCACATTGCGTGCAAACTCTTCATAAACAGCCAACTGCTTTGGGTCTACACCACCAACCTTAAAAGAAGAAAATCAATTTTAACAGGAGCCCCTACACAAATAAGACTTTTCTTGAAATTGAAAAGTCTGCAAGAGAGTTAACCACAGAGGTTCTGGGAAGAGTCATTACAACATGTAACAGTATAATTGAACATGTATGTCCATAAACAGCTCAGAAGAGGCTTTTCCCATTTTCCTATTAGTTACCCTCATTCATAAATTTATCAAGAAGTATTCCACTGATAAAGGCCTCCACTGAAAAATAACTTCCCTGGAGTCGGCAAATAGTATCAGACTCTGGACCAACTTGCTAGTACCAATAAAAAACTATTAAAAAAAAATTAAGTACCAGAAAATGTGAGCAGAGTAAGCACAAGTTGAGAAACAAAACTTCACAGGCACAGGAACTCTTTACGATACACTTTAACAATTTTGGAGGGTGGCAGAATCTAAACTATTTCCATAGCTCCTTCACAGATGGCTTTAAAGACAAGTGCTACTGAGTTGAGATGCTTTCTCAGAAACAACATTTAGCCTTTCTATCCTAGTCCCATTGAGGAGTTCAAACAAAAACAAAAAGAAAGAAAGAAAACAGATGAAGCAGGGGAAGAGACAGAGCCTCAGTTCTCACTTTCAGCCTGATTTGCTCGGGCATCCGTTCAGCCTGATAGGTTAATACCACAGGATCACAATATCTGCGCCCTTCTTGCCTAGCATGTTTTCTCAATTCAAATTCCTGCAAACAAAAAAAGTCACTGAGGTTCTTGTTATGAGGCATTTTCTTAAATTAAAAATAAAACAACTTCAAAAGCAAATGCTAAACACTTACAGTTGCTAATCTCTTGTCCATCTCAGGGCCTGCTTTTTCAACCGCAGTCTTCTGAATAAAACAGCAAGCTAATTCACAATTGTCCTGAGCTAACTGAGCAGCTGCCTGATCCATCATTTCTCTTTGTTGTGGGGATGCAGTCTATTTGAAACATAAAGGAAAAGAAAAGAAAGAAAACAATTCTTGTAGACAGTAGGAAATGCAGGCAACAAATTCATTTTAAGTTTTGCCTCTACTTGATATAGTTTTAAATTAGCTTCCTCATCTATTAAGATGAAAATATCCTACACATTTTCAGTTTCTTATGAATGCAGTAAAGATAATAAAGCAGTGAACAAATGAATCGTTAACCATGACACCTAAAACTCAGAAGCAAGATGGTTAGCTTATTCTGTTAAAAGAGGCAGAAGGATCATGAGTTCAAAGCCAGTCTCATCAAAAAGTGAGGTGCTAAAGCAACTCGGTTGAGACCCTGCCTCTAAATAAATTACAAAATAGGGCTAGAGATGTGGCTCTGTGGTTGAGTGCCCCTAGTACCCTCCCCCACAAAAAATCTTACAAATATTTGGTTATTTATTATCTGCCAAATGTCACTGAGGATACAACAATAAGCAAAAAAAAAAAAAAAAAGGGCACAGTGCTTCACCTTACAAAACTTAAAATCAAACATAGGAAGACATCAAATAAACATGGCGATTTTAAGATCAAGTGTTAACATCCACTGTCAAAGGCACGAAAAACTCTGACAGATGAACAGTAATAAATTTTGATACACTAAGTAAGTAACCAACTTACAACACTAAGTAAGTAACCAACTTACACGAAGGGCTGAAGCAAAACTGTTTTTTAGGTTTGTAGATATGCTCATCAGCAAAGGTTCCCTGCAAGTAATCATAGCCATTCCAGCTGTCAAATTTCGCATCATGTGGTGAGCTGCTATTCGCATTCGAGATTCCTCAGAATCCAGGGCAAAATCCTTTCTGACTATTTGCTCACAAGTAGTCATGGCAATCTTAATTGATCGATCCACCACTGGATGGACCAACTCTTGGACAGCTCGTTCAATTGCTTGACGCACACACTGCTTCAACTGTGGATGGGCCTGAAATAATGGAATCTGAGGGAGGGGCAAACAAATTGATTTAACAGTTTGTTTAAATAAGACAGCAAGCTATATGCAATCAACCTACATTTTAGAATTACTTCAAGATTAACAGAAACTAGACTTTTACATAAAATTAACTAAAGAAAACGGTGGGAAACAGAAACTGGGTTACACAGAGTTAAGGATTCAGTATACTTTGTGACCCATGATTAAAGATATGTCAACTTTTTAAATTCAAGTTTAATAGGCAAACTATTTACAAGATCCATTACCTACTTATAGACACATTACTTGCTAAGCTAAAATAATACCTAAGAAATTTGTTTTCTGGAAAGAAACATCTCTATTAACTTTGGAAAACTAAATTTTCAGAGAAAGAGCTTCCTATAAAAACTATTATTGCCACAAATAATTCTTCAGAACAGTATGCATTTTATAGCGATTGCTGAGGTCTCTTGCTTCATTTGAAAGACTGCTGCCGATTTTGTTTCCAGTATAAACCATGCCCTAATACTTACTTGGATGCCCTTAACTTACTGAACTCTTACAATGAACACATAATATTCAAATTACTAGGCATGTTTCCAAAGAGGAATCAATTTTTAGATCTGGGTACCCACTCTGTATCCTATCTGTCTTGTCTACACAGAGGGGGAGAGGAGAAAAGTTTAATATGATCTCTTTAAAGTCCTTTCAAAGTCCCTTTAATAAAAAAAGTTCAATGTATTAATATTACTTCTGTATTTGTAAACATTTTTGGTTTCTGAAAAAGGAAGGTCAGTGAACAAAACAGTTAATCCGTTATCAAGTAGAAAACAAGACTGAGGAAAACAATAAACTACCACCCTAAGTATACAGAATAAGCATAGGGAAAGGATTGAATTTAGATCAAGCGGCCTCCTGCAACCACCCAAAACAACTTAACTGAAACTAAGTCCCATTTAAAACCATATATATATATATATATATGTATATATACATATACATGTCAGCTCAGTTTCAGTTATCTGAAAAACAAAACAAAAAAACAACAACAACAACAACAAAAAACAAAAACAAATGGCTAATGGCTAATAAAGCTAAAGTGACATAATAATAAAAATGAAAGCAAAAAAAACCCATGGTATTCATTAAGTTTGTTGACTTAAGAAATATCCAAGATCACAATTTTATTGCTGGCTTAATTTAATCATCATGGGTTGGGATAAGAGGGGCCAATATGAATGTTATTTATCACTCAGACTATTTTTTTGAGACCAAAAAAAAAAAAAAAAAAAAAATCAACTATACTACAAAGCAGTTCCAGATCTTTGTTCTTTCTGACAAAACCCTACAACACAGTAATTCAGAGGGAAGGGGAAAGGTAAGTGACCGAACACTTTGTGAGAAACTAGGAGCTGGGGAAATGGAACAGTGTGTACTTACTGTTGGGTTAAGAGTTATGTGTGGTGCCAGGCCTGCGAGGGAATAGACATTGATGTCATGGTAGCTGTACTGCGGCTGTGGTGGAACTGTGGCTGTACAGGTAGTGCTGGTAGCAGGTGTTGTAGAAGTGGCTAAATGTAAAGTGACAAAATAAGAGATTAAAAGGTCACATCTGTTGAATTTATAATAAAATTAAGTATTATTAAATGGTAATTATCTAACTAATTGGGTTTTAGTCTCTTGGAAGGGGTAATGGTGATGGTAAATAACTTTCCCATTATGAAAACAAAATTCTATATAAAAGATGTGACCAAAACACAGTGCCTCAAAGCACAGAAATCAATTGAAGAGAGAAGCTACATTAGCAGGCTCAAGCATTCCTTGTTGATTTAGCCTATATGACAAAATTTTCTTTCAATCTAGCCTAATCCTAGGTTTACCTGGAGAGTCTTAGTTCCTGAGAGAGAAAGAAAAGCTAGTTTATTCTAATCATACCTCACAAATGAACATTCCCTATACTCCAGTCCAATACCTCCAATCATATTGATGCAGGTAAAAAAAAAATGTCTCCCTGGTAAGTTGATGTGGTTTGGTCTTCCTCTGAGTGATAACACAGGCCAAAGAATTACTCCTAATACTTCAAACAATGTGAAAGATAAACTGGCCTGATTAGGACACAAGGAACAACTGATTAAATCACATTTAATTAAAACTATCTAATGAATTACTAAGATGGCATCTAATAAAGTAAGACTGGGCCTAGACAATCTTTTACTTCATAGCTTAGGGGATCCACCAAAAAGTGTACAAAATTTCAGCAACACACTATGTGGAACGATTACAGTTTGATGTATTCATTGAGGCATACCAAAAGCATTCGGATTAATAGAAGAATACGCTGCCAAACTTACTTGTAGTTGTGATGGGAGGGAGTTCTTCTGGTTGCTTGACATCTTTCTTTGGAGCAGAGAGTTGTTCATCTAAGTTCTTTAGGCGATCTTTATCCTTTAGGAGGCTTCCAGGTTTTAGCTCATTGATGTCTAATGCAAGGTTCTTGCAGAGCACCTCAATCTCAAACTTCAAGTTTAACTGCATAATTCCAATATTTGATTTGAATTTTGAAAAGAAAATTTAAGTTTATTCAAAATACACCCTACTTTTAACCCAACTGTTGATAGTGCTGTCTTTACTGTACATTTTAATAATATGAAGGCAGAGAAGGTTGCAAAGAATAAAAAAACAAATTTACCTTCAAGTCATGTTCCTGATGTAGTTCAGCTAATACATTCATAATAGCCATTGTCCAGGGGTTTGGTGGCCTAAAAACCTAATGAAAAGCTATGTCATACTGGCTCCAAAACCAACTTTAAATTTGAATATTTAAAAGATAAACATTTTTAACCTATGTGATCTAAACAAAACCTTCTACCAATAGCATATTTTAGACCAACACCAAAAACCCCAAACCATACCAAGTCAGTATTTTAATTTCACCTTCTAAAGTTGGCTAAGATCCACTACGGAAAACTAACAAAACTAGTTTTACAATTCATAAGAACTAAAAACACAATCT
Source organism: Callospermophilus lateralis (assembly GCF_048772815.1). Lineage (NCBI taxonomy): Eukaryota > Metazoa > Chordata > Mammalia > Rodentia > Sciuridae > Callospermophilus > Callospermophilus lateralis. The sequence goes on from NC_135322.1 coordinate 41,825,640, forward strand.
CTTGAACATTGTGCTGAAACAATCCAACTCTTAACAAATTAGCCATGAATAAAATATTAACATCTACTCACCACACTACGAATGCTGGACTCTAGGACTTTGGCAACAAAGGGTACTACATAGAGCAACTCCTGTTGTCCTTTAACATAAGCCTCTAGCAGCAAAGATTTCACATCCAAGTCCTAGGATTGAAGGAATTAAAAAAAAATGTTCAAAAGCTGGCAATGTACACCGGAAGTCCTCAAAAAGTATTAAGGGATAGGGCTATAGCTCAGTTGGTAGAGTGCTTGCCTCCCATGCTTAAGGCCCTGGGTTCAATCCCCAGCACCAAAAAAAAAAAAAAAAAAAAAAAAAAAACCCACTAAGTTCATAACCCAAATAGCAATCAACATAATATTTCAGTTTTTTAAGTTATTATTTAATTTTTTTTTAGTTGTAGTTGAACACAATACCTTTATTTAATTAATTAGTTAATTTATTTTTTAATGTGGTGCTGAGGATTGAATCCAGGGCCTCACACATGCTAGGCAAGCGCTCTACCTCTGAGCCATGATCTTAGCCCCAATTTCAGTTTTGTATTATAAAAAGAAGTGACATCCACACCATGCTGACTTTTCTTTATACTAAAAGATGTAGGACCTGTGGGCACAGAATGAGGAATTTAAAACATGGGGCAAAATTGTACAAAATCTCGTAATCACTAAAACTGTCCCCATAAATCAAGATCTTTAGACAAAGCACACTGCCCAAACATTACCAAACTTTGCATGAACTGTTAGCTGAAACTTACAGTATGTAAGATGGGTTTATTTTTAGCTAATGTGATCATTCCCAGCCAATGTCCCAAGTTCTTCAGCAAAGAACGATCTGAGAAATTGGCTGCAGCTTTATCAGAGGTCAGGAGCACCTGAAACAGTATAGAATTAAGAAGTAAGAATGGATTTATGAAATAAAATTATAAACTAAATGTTTGAGAATTCTATTATCCTATTCTAAAAATAAACCATCAATTCTTTAAAACATACCTCAAAAGTAAATCTACTCCACACATTTTATTAACAATATTTTGCTGTATTCATTAGCAGTGATGTTTTATCTTTAAAAGACCTCTTTGGGGGCTGGAAGTATAGCTCAGTAGTAGATCTCTTGCCTAGAGTATGAAGGTACTAGGTGTGATCACTAGTAATGCAAAACAAGAACAAAAGTACTTTTATTTTTAAAAAATAGTTACAGATTGAGCAGCCCTAATATGAAAACCTACAAACTACAAAATGCTCCAAATCTGAAACTTTTTGAAAAGGGCTGACATAGCCAAAAAAAAGAAATCTTAACATCTGACCTCATGTAATGAGTTGCAATTAAAAAAACAGACATGATAAAAATATAAAAAATTATCTTCATGCTCTATGTTTGTGTATACATGAAATAAATCTGGTGTTTATATGAGGGCTTCATACCCCAAGGTATTTCATTATATATGTAAATATTGGGAAAATATGGAGAAAAAAATATGGTACTGTGTATTTCAGATGGCGAATACTCAACCTATAAAACAAATATAGTGTCCAAGATTCAAAAAAGAGCAAGGTGCAGTGGCACATGCCTGTAATCCCAGCAGCTCAGGAGGCTGAAGTAGGAGAATTGTGAGTTCAAAACCAGTCTCTGCAATAGTGAGGCACTAACAATTCAGTGAGACCCTGTCTCTAAATAAAATACAAAACAGGACTGGGGATGTGGCTCCATGGTTGAGTGCCCCGAGTTCAATCCCCGGTACAAAAAAAAAAGACTCAAAAGGGATACAAGTTTAAAATGTTGGGTACTGTCCCACAGAAAAGTACTGGAAAACCTTAACTATGTTTAAAGTAGACTCAATAAAAAAATCTATTTTGAAGACCTAAATTCAACATAAATGAAGATTTAAATTCAAGATTATAGTTTTGCTTATCAGTCCTTTATTTGAGGCAGCAGACACATGGAGGAATAAAACCAAAATAGCTATCCATTACAGTCTTCTGCATATCCAGGTCATTATGTATCTCTAGAGTCAACTAAAATAACTCTCTGAAATACAGTGTAAAATTGCTTATTCACTTCTTTTGAATTACTTTAAAATTCATTTAATGGATTCTTCAGTGCTAGCTTTTCTAGGAAAACCAAAACATCACACAATTACACAGTATGTTTTGGGAATGGGCACGCACACACACACACACACACACACACACACACACACACACAAACACATATATAGACAAGCAATAGACAAGCATCTACTACATTTGACTAAATGAATAGCTATATTTGAATTTTTGTCTAAAAAAAGTCAAAAGACCTTAAATTTTGCCTCAAAGTATGAGGTAACTTTCATGTAACTCAATTATCCCTGCTATCAGATAATAAAACCTGAATATTGTCATGTTCCTTAACTCCATAAAGCAACAGCAGAATTATACAAGTCAGCTGTGCAACATAAGAGACAGGAATTATTTCGCACTACAGCGTAACCAAGAATGGGGAAAATTCCCATCCACAGGTTTAAATATAGTGCTGGATGCTAAGCCAATCCCACACTATTCAAAAAAGAATGATCACAGATGTATGCTGGTTTAGTGTCTTATGAAAACAAATTTTATCTCCTAAGGAATAAGAATAAGCAACTGCTTACCAATTAAAACACTTAAACTTTATTGAATAAGAGTTTGGTCTTAAGATTATAATATAGGACTCTAAGACAAAACTACGCCACAAATATGTAAGGAGTCTAGAGATATCTGGCACTTGACAAATGAAAACAACCATTACAATATTGTTTGTTTCAGTTATAGTGATAAATAACCTCAATATCCACTAGTAGAATATATTCATGCAATGATTTTCTAAAAGATCTTTTAAAGAAAGAGTAGGAGGGTGCTAGCACTAAGAGCGTATTATAAATAAATTCCAGGAACAGGGGTGGGGGTGGAGTCCGCAAATCAAGTTAAAAAAAAAAGACGGTCGGTGATGCATATGACATGTTAAGCAATATTAAGAGTTACTGTAATAGATGATGAAGTTCTAAAATACATGCATGAGATGATGAAAACAAATGAAGAAGAGATAACATTCAAAGTAAACAGCACACCTAATATCACCCATGACTGAAATTCTTCTGTGAAATTTATTTCCACATTTGAAACAATGTCCATATATACCTAAACTAGACAATATATACAAAAGCAACAAAATACAGCCCAAATTCTAATTATACTTTATTGCATAAATAAATTAAATATAAGAACCAACTCTTACTTTGATGTTTCTATAGGTCTCATTCAGAACCATCTTGTTAAATTCAGGATTCTTCAATGTATCCAGGAAGTTTGAATAAAGGCTGTGGAAGTTTGGTTCAATACTGACTCTCTTCATAACTAGATATTGTGAAACCCAAGGCATAAATTCTTCCTTCACAGTTTCTTTTAATTCTTCAACCTAGCCAATTAATAGGACACAGGAAGCTCAGAATCACACTGTGATAAAATAAAGTCTGGTTTCTGTGAATCATACTATAGCAAAGGGCTCTTTGAAAATTTAACATGACACTAAAGCACCACACTTCATCTCTCCCCATGACAGAAATATGCAGTACGGTATGTTCAATTCTATGGTAGTGTAATCAACCACTTCTAAAACTGTAGATGTAGTTTGTAGATGGTTAGGACTGCAACATCTACAATCACCTTCAGCATTAAAACTAAAAAACAGGGGGCTTAGGTTGTGGCTCTGCGGTAGAGGTCTTGCCTCACACATACATGTGAGACCCTGGAATTCAATCCTCAGCGCCACATAAAAATAAATAAATAGATAGATAAACAAACAAACAAATAAAAAATAAATGGTGTTGTGCTGAACTACAACTAAACAAAATAAATAATTAAAAAAAAAAACACTATAAAATAGGCCTGAAGATGTGGCTCAGTGGTACAGCACTTGTCTGACATGTGTGAGACCCTGGGTTTGACCTCCAGTACTACCAAAAATAAATAAATAAATGATAAAACTTGTAGTTCCTGCTGCTACCACCCACCCACCATGCCCAAACTTAAATTACTAATCTAATCTTAATTTACTAATCTACTACCTGCCATTACACATCTAACACCAGAATTGTGTTTTCCCGTATTTTTATATCCAGGAACCACCTACAAGTTTGAAGCTTCTCTTCAAATAAATACTAAAAGCCTGAATTCTTGCCCCCAATCAATTATCCTGGGATTTAAAAATAGGTACATACATCTTTAAACACATTTTCTTAAAGCTAATCTTAGAGGCTAACATTACCATTCATAAGTATTATCTCAGGAAGCCAACCATGGTTCTTTATGCTTTTTGCAAGGTCTGAGTTCTTGGGAATCTAAGAAATAAACTGTCTTTGGGAGGAGCTGAGTTATGACTAGAGGTACAAATAAAATCTTCCATCATCATGAATACACAAAGTTTATTTGAAAAAGTCTACAATACAGGGCAAAACAGAACATTTGAAACTGGTATTATATGGTGTCTACAAAAACCACAAACACAAGTTGGAGATCCACACTCCCCTCACTTTGATTTTGTTACCTTTATTTTTAAAGTGAATATTAAAAATTAGGGTCAAAAGACAGGCAAAATGACATATACCCATAATCTCACTCAGGAACATGAAATCAAGATAGCAAGTTTAAGGCCATCGGCAACAACTTAGCAAGACCCTGACTCAAAATGAAAAATAAAAATGAATGAGGATCTAGTTCAGTGGCATAATACCTTGGAGTCAATCCTCAGTAATGTCATTTTAAAAAAAAGAAAGAAAGAAACGGGGGTGGGGGTTAAAAATAAATCCCTTAACTCAGAAGAAAAAAAGGAGAAGGCCTTTATAAAATGACATCACGCTCACCTTTTGTGTCATATTTGACTGTGAGAGATTGTTGAAGATAAAAGCAATTTTCTCTTGGATATTTTCTGGGGGCTCCACAATTCTCTCAGTTTGGTCTGTGGCCACAAGCAACGTATCAATATTTGTAGTATTGATAGAAGGCTAAAGAAATAATAAAGTACATAAAGTAAATAAGTTGAAATGCTTCCTTGGAAAAAAGCCCATAGAAGACTGAAATATCCATTTCATTTATAGGAAATCTCTACCTGATATGACTGCATCTGAAGTATGGGCAAGCATATAATACTATTAATAGTGCCTATCTCTGGGAAATACAGGGAGGGGAGATACAAAAGGGTCTTTTTTAAGTCATGTATCATAATAAAATTAAGATACTGCTCACTATGAGGTACATCAGAATATATTTTTTTAAAATCTGGTAGAAAAAAAGACCTACTTACTGGCACATCTTTCTTAAAACTGACTCCAGTTGGCCTGGTGACTGTAACCGTTTTAGCAACAGTGGTAGTTGTTGAAGTGGTTACCATAGTGTTAACCTGACCAGCAAGAGGAGCTTTTGCTGGAACCTGGGCCTGGGCCTGGGCCTGGGCCAAAGCAATACTTCCAGGGGTGGTGATGGAGCCTTGCATTTTCACAGGAGGGTCTCTAGACTGCTGTCCATATTCGATATACTATAAGCGTAGGGAAAGAGAAACACATTAAAAAAGAGTTCTTAATAGAAATCGAAATTTTTGAATTATATATGCCCCTGATTTGAGGGAAGGTAAAAAATAATTTCAGAGTACTCCTTTGGTTCATCTATCTACCATAACCCTTGCCTCATCCTTGCACATAAATTTAAGTGGATACCATGAACTCCTTTGAAGATAAAATATTAATATGTCGAAAGATTTTTTTAAGAACTATTCTAACAAAACAACTAAAAACAGCAGCATAAAATATCTGCATATAAATTTCTTTAACCCCTTTAATAAACTATAAAATTCTGGGCTGGGATTGTGGCTCAGCGGTAGAGCGCTTGCCTAACACGGTCGGGACCCAGGTTCGATCCTCAGCACCACAAAAAAATAAAGGCATTGTGTTGTATCCATCTACACCTAAAATATAAATTATTTTTAAAAACTATAAAATTCTTCAAAATTTGTATAGTAAATTCATCTCTTTTATATTGTACACTGGGCTCAGTGTGGTACAATGCTCGTCTAGCAATCACATAGACATGGGTTTTAGTAACCCCGGCACAACCAAAGGGCAGGGGGTGTTGGGTCTCCTTTATTAGATCCTCATGAGAAAAGTAAGTCTAAAACACTGTTGTTACTTGTTTCAGTAAAGCTATTACTACAAAATTTTAAAAAATACTACACATTGCCAATCCAAATAAACAGTAAGCAACACAGTAATGGATACTGTAGGGTTGTTCTTTTTTCCTTTTCATTTCACAGATATTAAATCTCTCTCCTTCCTACCCAACAAATTAAGAGGGCTGACAGAGGGTTCCCAAACTATTTCAACTGACCTTATCAACAAAAACTAAATCCATATATAAAATAATTTTAAAATTATCATAATAAAAATATTTTTTTAAAATGGGCTCTGTAGGGCTAGGGATGCAGCTCAGTAGTAGCGAATGCCTAGTTTCAATCCCCAGCACCGTGATGAAAAGAAAAAATTCAAATCTTTTTATCATTCTTATTCCTTATAACATCTTAAAATTGATCTATTTTATAAAATAAAAAACTGAAAATATAATTCGAAAAAGACTCATCAGCTTTCCTGTCCTATAAACTGATTGAATAATACAAGATAATTGTATGCAGTTTATAAATCCCAAATGAACCATTAAAACAATGGTTCTCAAATTTCAAGATCATACAAAACAGATTAAAATGTACTATTCTCCATTGTCAAGGGCTGCCTCTTAATTTATACCCGACAATCACACTCCAAATCCTTTTTAGAATCAGGCGGGTTTCCATAAATACTAACACAAAGAATTACTAGAAAACCAGCCTCATTGGGCTTAAAGAGCTAGAAAAACCTTTAGTCAAATCATCAAAATCATTATACAGAAAGTTAATCCAATAATGAAATCTCACATTCCATTATTAACCCATTAAGTTCAACACTGTCAATTCTGTGTTCAGTAAAATTCACCTGGGGTGCATACAGAGCTTGGAAATCACAACCTAGAGCTTAAATATATTGTCAGGTCGACTAATATTATTATAATATAATTATATTATACACTACATACTAGAATATTCAAGTTTTTATAGTTGCTTCACATCTAGAATGATGTGACACAATAGGTCAAGATGCAAAGGAAGCAAAAAGAAATGTATAACCAAATCACGTCAATCATTAAGGAATCTTAATGCCAATGCCTGAAAATCTCAAAAAACAAATCAAAATAGATCCACTCTCCAAGGTATTAGATGTAGAGGGCACTTACCTCTTGTAAATGATGTGGAAACTGCATAAAGTGACTGATAGAAGCCAAGTGCTGACAATACTGGGGATAGTCCTTCAACCTGCCAACAAAAAATTCATTTTTTCACTCATCATTAAGAACAGAAAAACCTTTCTTCCATATCTCAGTCTAAGCCATTTTCCCCACTCTACTTATAAATACCTAACCTGAAGAGAATTCCAAGGGAAGAACATTAAAGTTAGATACATATGAACCTCACTATTACATAGAAAAAAAAAAGTATCAACATGCATTAGACTCAAAGCTACATAGTTGTGACTATATTTAAATGATACTCTGGAAGTCCCTGAGACAAAATTAAGAGAGATCAATGGGGGGGTGGTGGTTGTGGTTCAGTGGTCAAGTGTTCGCCTGGCATGTGCAAGGCCCTGGGTTTGATCCTCAGCGCCACATAAAAATAAATAAATAAAACAAAGGCATTGTGTCCAACTACAACTAATTTATATATGAGAGAGAGAGAGAGAGAGAGAGATCATTCTAGGGATTAGAAGTGAGGTATAGGGCTGTGGCTCAGCGGTAAATTGCTTGCTTAGCACATGTGAGGCCCTGGATTTGATCCTGAGCACCACATAAAAAATAATCAAATAAAGATATTAAAAATATTTAAAAAAAAAAAAAAAGAAGTGGGGTATAAAGACTGACTACAAGGGAAACCAGAGAACTTCTTGAGAGGGATGATGGAATATTTCAGTATGTCAGGGTCTGCCTCCTCTCTGAAAGAACCCACTCTCTCCTTTTAGAGTGCCTCCTTTCCCTATTCCTCTAATAAACTAAACTCATCAAGCCTGTTACTCTGAGTCACATGTCTGAAATCTTTCTGGCATGAATCTGGTATTGAAGAGGGGTACTCTGGCTGCCTCAGCTTTGCAGAGGCCTCTCCCCTGTAACATTTGGTGTTAACTACCTCTTTATCATAAGTTACCCCAGTTCTTATCTTGTTCCTTTTTTTGTTCAGCCTTTTCTAAATCTCTTTTTTCTACTTCAGATTCTGTTCACCGGAGGTTAAAATCTTGAGCTAATTCTTGGTTCTTTGGCTACAGCACACTTTCGTGAGAACCAAAGGATCTTGACTAGAACTCAAGATGCTATACCCCTGAAGGGTAAAAACTGAAGCTTTTCCCCTCAGTTCTTATGGAGAACAAAGCTTGCCAACTATCATTTGTGGATGGCAATACCTCTGCGGAATCTGAAGGCCAGCAATCATAAGCTTTTAAGCCTTGACACCCATTAGGGTAAAGAGATCTCTTTTCTGTCTCTTACCCTCATCTTTATCTCTGGAACCATAGAAAATATTGTGGGGCTTCATTCAAGGCTCAAGTCATTGGGAACTTTAATTGACATCTAAATATCATCTCTTCCCTACACATGCCTTGTCCAGTCACCCACCAATCACCAACATGGACCTCTGGATTGCCCTGATGCTACATACCATTAACTCTCCATGCCCGGCCAGGCAGAGGACAAGGAATTTGAGCCACTCCCCTCAAAGTAGCCCTCTATCAGCAGAATGCAGCCAGACCATGCCCAAATACCCTAAAAGAATTTAGGGATTCAAGTCCTTAAGGCACAAATGTTAAGTAGCGAGTCAGTCTGAATGGGTGAGCAAGATAAAAAACAATGAAAGGCTACTATAAACCAGAGGGAGCCTTATCTGCTAGATAAGCACCTAGAAGACAAGGATTGAAATGTTAAGATCTCCCCAAGGCATAATTATATCCCCTTCAGAAAAACTAGTATTTCAGGATCATGTCACTCCCTATCAGGTAGCCAGGACCCAACCTTATTAAAACCCCTAATCACCCTGGCAACTAAACCATCAACACCCTGACCAAAAAAAAAAAAAAAACAAAACACTTGCTGAATGTTTTTCAAAGGATAGTAAAATGACTGAAGGGGCAAAAAATTGAGGCAAAAAACAGGGGAACTCAATTTCCTTAAAATCTCCAACTATGTGAGCACCACACCATGTTCCCTCAGAGGCTATCTATGCAGTTCCTATGCTGTAGTCAAAGTAAAAAGATAAGCCATGACAATGACACACTCCTGTAATGGGGGGGGGGGGTAGTAAGGCAGAAGGATCAGAAATTTACAGCCAGCTGTAGCAAGACCCTAAGCAACAGAGTAAGACCCTGTCTCTAAATAAAAAGTTTTAAAAGCACTAGAAATGTGGCTCAGTAGATAAGCACCCCTAGGTTTAATCCCCAGTACCACCACCCCCGCAAAGGTGAACCTGAATGGGACTCTAGAAGTTTCTGTGGGACTCCCAGTTAAATCTGAGGGCATGCCTCCTCCTGCTATGTGAGAAGACCCAATCTCTCCTTTGAGAGTGCTCCCTCCCTTACTATCCCTTCAATAAACTCATACAAGTTTGAAGACAGCTTGGGCAAAACAGTGATATATATCCAAAAGAGAAAGAGAAAGTGGCTTAACAGAAAAACTATCCACTCACCTATTTTTAAATCTATCTAGTGCAGCTATCCCAAAATAATACATTTTAGATCCAAAAGGCTTGCGTAAGGCTTCAAGAACATATCGCAGGGCCAGACCCAGAGCCATGTAAGTGACCAGTCCTTTTTCAATTATGCCACCAAACAGGCAGGCTGTTATATGTAACTCTTTATCAGGATACTGGGGGAAAAACCGATATTCTTCAAACAAGTTCCTTAGCATACAGTTAAATACTTCTCGTTCCCTTTTTATAGTAGAGTCTTTAAATCTTTGTAGCATTTCTAATACCTATAAAAGCAAAACAAAAACAACATATACATAAACTATTAGTAACAGCATTCCTCAAATATTCTTATAACAGCAAACTTGTAAAGCAGAAAGAACATTTATCAATAAACAGAGGTTGAGACATACATTAAGGTTTCAAAAGATACACAGATACATCACAAAACACTTTAAGCTGGATTTCTAAAAAACCTGAAAGGGTCACTTCTTCAAGATTTGTCTCTACAATTCATAATTAGGTCCTTTTAAATACTCACCTCGTCAACTGACATGGTTGGATGTGGTGGGTGATTATATATTCGCTGGAAATAGCTGTTTGCTTCATCATCTATCTCTTTACTAAAGTGCTGATTTGCCTCGGGCCACACCTGAGACAAGTCCGCTGTGAGAAACAAAAAAGCATTTAAGTAATTTTTCAACTCCCCATAAAATACAAATAGCCAGAGAGACTAACACAGTTCTAACTTTATTGGGGGCAGGGGGATGAGAGGTGGGGTGGGTGAAAGAAAATGCACAAAGAATTATATGGTCAAGTTTAAATATTAAGGTGTTTTAGGTACACAGAAAAGACTTTCAATTAATTATCTTGCATAGTACTACTTCAATAACGTTCTTCAGGACATGAAAAGTTCACTAGGCTCAAACTCCTAACACTTACCCTTAATATAATCCACTTGAGGTTAGTAATTCTTACTACTTCATAATAAAAATCTTCTAGCATATTAGAATAAGCAATCCGAGTACATAACACCCTGCTATTAACACACAGCATGCTACAAAACATAACATTCAGACAAGCCTTTCACACTAACATTTGCAAGTCAGCTGATATTTTAATCTTTATTATCACAAATATTTATTGCCAATGAAAAGAAAGATAAGGGTCAATTAAACTTATGGGTTTATAAAGATAACTTCTGACTTGTATTATAACTAAGGAGGTGAAACTGACAACTGGCTGTAAATTATACCATACACATTTTATAGCAGTGTTTATGAAAAATAAAGTATATATATATTATAAATCTATAATCTTAAAATAAGTTAAATATTATAATGTACTTTAATAAGTTAAATATTGTTATGTATTTTATTTTTGGTCAAGCAACATAAAGTTGATAAATACACCTTTCCATCTCATCATTTTCCTACCAATTATTGATAACTGCAATGAATTCAACTGTTTTCCAATTCTTACTCTTTGACTTCATATATAGTCGTTACGAGATTTATTAACATGTAATTTTGAGACCTGGCACTTCTTGATTGATAAATGAAAATTACTGCTCCTTATATTAGAAAAGTTAGCTGGGAACAGTTACAGAGACCTATAAAACTCAGCTATTAAGAAAGATAGGAAGGAGATCATGAGTTTGAGGGCTTTGCTTTATAAACTTGGCAAACTGAAACAAACAGGACATTGTTCTGGCTGTCAAAAATCAATACTAGAAAATTTTTAGGTTAAAGAACTTTGCTCTTGGGCTGGGGCTGGGGCTCAATGGTAGAACACTTGCCAAGCATGTGAGAAGCACTGTGTTTGATTCTCAGCACCACATATGAACAATTAAATAAATAAAGGTCTATCGATTAATAAAAATATTTTTTAAAAAAAGAAAGAACTTTTTTTAACACCATACCTCCTCTTTAGAATAACTCCCTGAAGATGGAACTTCTTACCTTTGCTCTGGCAATCCAAAACAAAGGTAGAGTGATATCTCAAATTTTTACTTCAATAATTCATATTTGTGAATTTATTCTCATTGTTCTAGGATGCACACCAATATATGGCTCTACTAACAATACATTACATAAGTCAATGTTTTTGTTTATACAACACTAGGGACAACAAAGCAGACACACAATAAAATTTCTAATGTACCTCAATCACACTTCACAATCACAGACAACACTACCACTTACAAGGTTTCATCTTACTCTGCTGGAATGTAGGCTGGTTCAGTCCAGAGGTGCCCAGTTTTCTCTGCACAAAAGGGTCATTATTCACTGCAGGGAGTCCAAGAGCCCCGGTTCCTATACCAGTCAGGCTGCCTGTGCCAAGACCACCTACTAGAGAGAATGAAGGCAGCCAGAATTTCTATCATTACTCGGGTTCTTGAATCTATTCACAACTTAGATGTAGCTTCTCATTTTTTAAAAGTCAGATTGTTGATTCTCTATAGACATCTAAATTTTATTGAAAATCTAACTAAGCTAGGCATGGTGGTGCACACCTGTAATCCCAGCAACTCCAACTCCGGAGGCTGAGGAAGGAGGATGTGAGTTCAATACCAACTTCAGCAATTTAGCAAGGCCCTAAGCAAGATGAGACACCCTTTTCAAAATAAAACAACAACAAAAAAAAAAAGAGCAAAGGATCAGCATCCTTAGGGTTCAATCCCCAGCAACCACCCCCTACCCAAAAAAAAAAAAAAAAAAAACTTTAAGAGGGGACAAAAATAGACAATGATTAAAATTTTCAGCATTTTATTAATTCATTTTTATTTCTGACTATGCAAATTTAAAACTATTCAAGGTACTCAAAATAAAAGCAGCTGGCACAGGTGTGGTAAATAACAACTGTAATTCCAGTTACTCCGCTAGCTGAGGATGACAACTGAGCAACCCTATTTTAAAACAAAAAATAAAACGGTTGGGTATAAGTATAGTTCAATGGGAGCACTTGCCTAGAATGTGTGAGCCTCTGAGCCACTAATATAGAAATAGTAGTAGTAATAATAATACCATAATTATATTCAATCTCATAATACAAATTGTGTTATATACTATATTTAGCTTTTTATAGGTGTCCTGCAACAAGGACAATAGGATAAAATAGGAGGAAGTAAGTGAACCATCAGATCTAGAACCATATGGCAGCACTATTAACAATGTTACAAGATAATAAATATATCTTCCTTAACTTTTAGAATCATATCTTACAGCCTGAACATTGTAGCTCAAGAGAAGTAGGTACAAGCCAAAAAAAAATAGCCTTTACTTCAATGTAAAGCTTTACTTCAATGTAAAGTTACAAAGTGAATATCTGAAAAAGTTCTAAGTAGGGCTGAGGTTATGGCTCAGTGGTAAATTGCTCCCCTAGCACATGGGAAACACTGGGTTTGACCCTCAGCACCATCAATTTAAATGTCTTGGGGCTGGGGATGTGGCTCAAGCGGTAGCACGCTCGCCTGACATGCGTGCGGCCCGGGTTTGATCCTCAGCACCACATACAAAGGTGTTGTGTCCGTCGATAACTAAAAAATAAATATTAAAATTCTCTCTCAAAAAAATAAATAAATAAATAAATAAATGTATTGTGTCCATCTACAACTTGAAAAAATATTTTTAAAAAAATTTCTATGGTTTTTATTATCATTTGAAGGCAAAGACTTGAATCTTATACATAAACACAAAAATTTCCACCATAATTACACCAATTGGAGAGATACATAAAGCTAGGAGTTCTAAAATCTGTGATATGGATGAGGGATATGATTTAGGGGCAAAACTCATATTGATTAGCATATGGGAGGGCCTGGGTCCAATCGTCAGCATCAAAAAATAACAAACAAAATCTAAAAACAATGTGATCAACACATTATACATACTGGTGTTTGGTAACACAGAATCCTTACTGAATAGCTCAATTAACTTCATAAGTATAAATAACCTAATTCTTCATTCCAGGTAGATTGAATTGAATGTAATAATAAATAGTATGCTTTTCTCTTCCCAGTTTGGGACACTGAAGCAGCTTTAACAATTTCAATTAAGTAGATCATTCCAGTCACTCCAAAACACCTTAACCATATACAAAGGCACAATGAAATTTATAAATAATCTGTGCACGTGCCCAACTCCCCCTTACCTGGAAGCTGTGATGAAAGTCCTCCAATACCACTGAACGCTGTTGTTTGATTTGGGGTTGAAAGAGGTGGAAATGCTTTTGCTGGTGACTGAGGGGTACTGAATGCAGAACCCAAATTTGGAGGAAAGCCCTGCATACTCTGGGTGTGAGGGGCAGCTGAACCACCTATACTAAGAGATGCCATTCCAGCAAGAGGGTCAATCTAAGGAAAAATATCATAAAAGTGTATTAAAGTGTATTTCAAGGAAAGGCAGACATGACATGGGTAAAGCAATTGTTAACAATAGCTCTTTATATTCCACCACCAATCCCCAATTGGGGATTGAATCCAGAGACTCTATCAATAAACATCCCTAGCCCTTTTTTGTTGTTTTTGTTTTTTGAGACAGGATCTTGCTAAGTTCCAGAGGCTGGCCTCAATCCTGTGATACTCCTCAGCCTCCCTCACTCATTGAGATTATATGCATACACCACCCTTGTTCAAATGAGTCATTTTAAACTATGTATAAAGAATAGGTTTAAAGAGTTAGTCCCTACCCAAATATACCAAAGCCACAGAACAAGGCTATCATACTTTCAAGGATGACAACAGGGCTGGGATTGTAGCTCAGTGGTAGAGCCCATGTCTAGCATGTGTGAGGCACTGGGTTAAATTCTCAGCACCATATATACATAAATGAATAAAATAAACATCAACAACTAAAAAAAATATATATATATATTAAGTCATTTGAAAATGTTTGGAATTTGATACCATATATTAAGCGAAATAGACCAAACTTAGAAGGTCAAAAACAAAAATTAAAAAAAGAAAAATAATAACAACAAAAAAGATAAATTAACCCATTGCTATACTACGAATTATTTAGTAATGACTTGGTGGACTTATTATCATTGTAAATTCCAGTAAGCTACTTTAAAACAATCTATCAAGCAAATTATTTGACTTTCAATACACTAAAACCATTAGAAATTAGCAATAAATCTTCCAGCCAAAACATGAAGTCAAAATCTTAAGAATCTTCAGTTGGGATAATATCAAATTATATCGTTATATCATATGTATGAATATGTAAAAACAAATCCTACCCTTATTTACAAACATAATGCACATATTGAAAAAACATGGGGGGAAAAGAATTTTAGGATTGGTGAAGTTTAGCTCTAACTTTAATACCAAACTAACAAAAAAACAAGGTATACTATCCAACCAAAATATTTTTTAAAGATAATTAAAACCAAAACTTGAATTCTTCCTAGCTTATGACACTCCTTTGTACCTTTATTACTATGAACAATGAAATAAATTCCTCTATAAAGTAACAACTGAAGAATTATAAGTAACTTTTTCTTTCCTTAAACCCCAATCTGCCATTCAATGCCACCGGAAACAAACAGAATAAGAAGCTCCCAAAAGGAACAGGGTAATTGATGACAGAGAACTGAACTTAAATGTACCTTGTTTTTAAAGGAGCAGTTCAATTGAGAGCTGAAGAGCCCTAGTTATCACAAGTTGCTAGGCTCTAGCATTTTACTTGGCCCATGACACCCAAGAAGACACATCAGGTTCACAGGCAGTGCTTACTTCAAGAATATAAGCAGTTCTCATTTTTAAAAAGAAATCCTTTTCATTTAACTATTTAAGTGGCTTTGTCTCTTTCCTGTCAGAATCATGTTCTGTTGATGATAAAAATCTATTTTCAACTACCATACTTACTCATGGATCTTCTTTAAAATATACACAGATACTATTAATATGTGCAGATAATTTACATAATGTCCAAAATGAAAGATTGGGTGCCACGACGGCATATGCCTATAATCTCAGTGACTCAGGAGGCTGAGGCAAGAGGGATCACAAGTTGGGGAATATCCTAAGTAATTTAGTGAAGACCAAATTAAGCAAATCAACAAGAATATCACAAAAAGGGTGGGGGTTCCGGGGGTTTAGCCCAATGCAAATTCCCACTTTCAAAACAAACAATTTTTTTAAAATAAAATGTAGTAACTTTTTGTGGTGAAAGTAGTACTAGGAATCAAACCCAAGGGTGCTTACTCTACCACAGTGCTACATTCCCAGGCCTGAAACATGACTACGTCTAACTACGCTGCCCAGGCTGGCCTCAAACTTGTAATCCCCCTGCCTCAACATTACCTTACCCAGCAATAAACTATTAAGGAAGCTATAGAAACTTATTTTATTCTATGCCTACTAACAAATGCAGACACATTAGCATTAGTTTACCTGAACAGGAGAAATGGCATCTAAGCTGCTAGCACTAGGAGGGCGTCCTTTTGGCATAACTCCAGGTGGCGGCTGTCGGGCCTTATTCATAACATTACTGCAATTGGCTACCATGGTGAGGATGGTCTCTGATAATTCCTGAGAAACACTCCTAAGAAGAGAAGAACAATGAAAAACATACCTGTTACTTTCTAAAACAACACCTCAATAAACCAACCTGGTTTTTAAATCAAAATGTGGGACTATGGGTAGAGGTCTTGCCGAGCATTTGAGACTCAAGACCAAAGTTAAATAATCCCTAGCAGGGTTTGGAGAGGTGTGCATTCTTTGAGCACATGGCTAAATTTCTATTATACTCCCACCTCTTTGTATGTCATTCATTACTAGAATTTTCTGAACACTGGCATATCTTTATTTTGTCAAAAATACATCCAAACTAAGATATGGCAAAGCAAACAGACAAGCAATTTTAATACTAGCATATCAAAGGCAACACATGTATAAGAAAAAGACACCACAAAGTTATTGGTATTTTCAAAAAATGGTGCAGGGACAACTGAATATCCCATGTGCAAAAAAATGAATGTGGATCCCTATCTCATACTACGTTCAAAAAATTAACACAATTGATCTAATGTATACTGCAAACAGTAAACTAACTTGGATTTAAAAATCACTGAATTATTTTTAAATGCAGTCATTTTATTCAATCTCCCCTACCCCAAATCAACCCTATCAATATAATCCAATTCAAGTATAAAACATCCATTTTCTAGAACATTCTCCTTACCCCGCACAAGCCTGTAGACAAGCCAACATTGTTGCCAGAGTTTCAGGAGGAAGTTGAGCACTTTTGGGCTGGTCTTTCTCTGGGGCAAGTCCACCCAAAATAGAAGGGCACCGTCTTTTTAAAAAAGTCATGCATGCTTGAATAAAAGGCTCCTAAAAACAGAAATGTTTCTCAGTTTATTTAAAATTGATCTTATTTCTTTCACATTAACAATAATTAAGAAATATGACTAAAATCTAGAATAAATGACATTTTAGTTGCCATCTTATAAAGCTGATTCTTGGAGTCAGACAAGTAGCTCACTAGTAGAGCACTCACTTGCCTAGCCAGGACATGGGTTCAATTCCTACCACCGCTTAAAAAACAAAAAGAAAACTTGTTTCTTAAGCATTTTAATCACCAAATTTCAAAGAAGAAATAAATGCATAAAACTTGCTTACCCCATGTTCCCGAATTTTATCTGTGAGCCACTTGTCAAGTTTGAGGTATTCACGACGTGAAGCTAGTGCAGCAAGGTCAATAACAAAGGCAAATGGAGTACCATTTAGCAGCATAGACAAGGCCTAAAGAAAAAAGAATAATAGAAATGCCAAGTCAAGCAATATTCCTGTAGCCTACTTTCTATTTTCTGCTTTTTTGCACACAAGTCTAAATAAAACATAATGCTAATATTTCCCTGGTCACCGTGCAAGGCAGTGAGACAAGGGAGTTCACAATTTAATAAATTCAGTGGTAACAGTCTTAACTTAAAATAAGATATCTGAAAGGTCAACATGACTCTACCTTCAAAATAAATTTTACCCTGTGTTTTTACAAATAATTAAACCCAGAACAAAGTAAGACTCAAAGCTTGAATAATAATCTTTAATCATTTTTAAAATCTAAATGCAGGTTTAGACTAACATAAACATAACAAAATCCCCTTTACTAATGTACCAAATGAGTAATGATATTTAGTCAGACTATTTCTTAGATATTATTGACTCTAATAAATTAGCTAAGAGTACAAACAAATAGTTTCTCCAAAATTACACTTCATGGATTACTTATGAAAGAACCTTAATTACCACTTGCTAACAGCCTTGCAATATGCAGAGGACAAATAAAAAAATAAGTGAACACATTTACTAAAACATTTACTCTTTCCTATTCCTTTGAATATAAAGGCAAAATTCTATATCAACTCATTCTATCCAAGACCTAGTTACATATAAATTATTCCTTAAGAATCTATAGCTTTTTAAATCATTAATGAATAAATCAATTTCATTCTGAAATCACCTTCAAGTCCTGGGCCACATCAAGTATTCGAGACAATTTGGCCTGGTCATACTGCTCCCCTCTCATGTACCATTCTGCCATTGCATGCATAATGAGTTGGCGAATTGAGGGAGACTGTCCCTAAGAAAGAAAGAAGAAAAGTAAATAGATAAATTGCTATCCATTTTGATAGGTGGTATAAATTTTCTTGTTATCCTTAGGTAAAACTCAGATGTATCAGTACAAACACTAAGTTCAGGCCATACAATTTATATTAACATTGTTTAGGGGAAAGCAAAGTTATTTTCCCCTAAATGGCTCTGAAACCGAGTTCATAATCATTCAACAAAATTACATGTGTCTATAAGTCTGCTTATCCATTTTCTTTTTTTTTTTTTTTTTTTTTAAACTTTAAAAGCATAAATTTATTTCCTCAGAAAGGTAGAACATGCTCAGTCTTTAAGATGTATGAAAAATAATTTTTCAGATGTCAAGAATGAGCTCTTTGAAATTAAACATGTGAACCTTCAAATAGAAATTTCAAGACAATGGTGGAAAAATAAATAATCAATGACATTTCTCAGACAAAATGGAAATGAAAATAAAATTCTTGAACTTTCCCAAAAGTTCCATGGCATATTCTGTAGAATGTTTCCTTCAGCCTTTATATTCAACTGTTTCTTCCTTGATTTCCTCTTTAATAAACACTATAAAAGCTAAAACTTCTGTTCTCCCAGGTTGATAGGATCAAGATGTAATATGGAATGAACATGTGGGTGCACCAAAATTATTAATTCCTTAAAATTAAGCTATAAAGTGGGCATGGTGGCACATGTCTATAATCCCAGCAACTTGGGAAGCTAAGACAGAAGGATGTCAAGTTTGAAGCCAGCCTCTGCAACTTAGCAAGACCCTGTCTCAAAGAAAAAAAAAAAAGCTGGAGATGAGTAAAACTAAACTGAACCCCTAAGTTCACTCCCCACTACTCCCATATAAAATTAAGGAAAGCTACAAATCACCAGTCTGTAAATAAAAATAAGAATAGTTTATAAGGAAATTACCTTTCATGTTGAATCATACAGTGCTGTATCAGTATTTTGGGAAGTGATAATATACACTTGCTAACGGCCTTGCTAATTTGATGAGGCTGGCCTCAAACTTGCTATCCTAAGTCACTGCTATCCCAAATCACTGGGATTATAGGGTACACCACCATAACCAACTCAAGCATGTTCATTTCGTAGTAATCATTCAATTTCTTTCGTTCCTTTTTGATACAGAGGCACTTGACCACTGAGCCACATCCCCATCCCTACTTTGTATTTTTATTTAGAGACAAGGTCTCACTGAGTTCCTCAGTGCCTCACTTTTGCTGAGGATGGTTTTGAACTCGCAATTCTCCTCACTCAACCTCTTGAGCCACAGTGATTACAGGCATGTGTCCCCATGGCCAGTCAATTTCTTTTTGAACCCACAAATAGGCTTGCTTTCATAACTGACCTAAAAGATCACTAGTAGCGTGCTTGCCAAACATGTGCAAGACCTTGACTTCTATCCCTGAAAGAGCCAAAATGAAAAAACAACCTAAAGATTAGCAGCTAAGTCAGGTATGGTGGGGCAAACCTATAATCCCAGCAGCTTGGTAGGCTGAGTCAGGAGGATTGGGAGTTCAAGGCCAACCTTGGCAACTTGGTGAGGCCCTAATCATCTCAGTGAGACCTTTTCTCTAAATAAAATATACAAAAGACTGAGGATGTGGCTCTGTGGTTAAGCACCCTGGGTTCAATCCCTAATACCAAATTTAAAAAAAAAAAAAAAAAAAAAAAGACTAGCAGTTGAAGATGGAAACAAAACAGTTCGTCCTCATTTGAAATGTTCTCATAGAAGCCACAACAAGGCACTTACAATTACTATATCCAAATCATAATATTCTATTAATAGATCCAGGGTAGCAAATCTTCCAACTAGAACAAACACTGAACCAGGACTGAAGAGAGACAGCTCCTTTCAGCCTGCCCTTTTCATCTCAGAACTATGAAAAAATCAGGAAAAGTTCTGTAAATGCTTGGTTTTAAGGTTGGCTAAACATTTTGTAAATTAAGTCTCCCATATGAATTAAGTCTCTGGAGATGGAGGAGTAACTAGCATGAAACAGCTAATATTTTTCATTTATTTTAAAGAGCTTTCTTTATAAATTTAATTTTTAATATGCTTCTATGTAATATAAACTAATATAAGAATAATTTTAAGCCACTAAGAGGAAGAGTTAAAGCATAGGGAGAAAGTGACTGTATTTTCTTAAAAATTTCTATATTTTTCACATTAAAAATGTTATTAAGAAGAAACAATAGATATAGCCAGGCATGGATAGCATATATGTAAGCCTAGCTAGTAGGGAGGCTGAGGCAAGGGAAGCACAAGTTCAAGGTCAGCCTGGGCAATCAAGTAGAAAATTAAAGAAAAAAAAATTTTTTTAAAGGGCTAGGTGCTGGATGTAGTAGCACATTCCTATAATCCCAGCAGCTTGGGAAGCTGAGGCAGAAGAATCTCAGGTTCTAAGTCAGTCTCAGCAACTTAATGAGGCTGTAAGTAACTTAATGAGACCCTGTTTTAAAATAATAAAAAGGGATAGAGATGTGGCTTCAGTACCCTCAGGATCAATTCCTGGTATCTAATCCCCTTCAAGGGAGGGCGGCAGGGGATGCACTAGGGACACAGTTCAGTGGCCCTGAGTTTGATCTGCAGTGCCAAAAAAGAAATAAAAGGATATTGGTGCTCCAGCAAAAGAGTGCTTTAATATTCGATTTTTTTAAAAATTTATCTTTATTTCTCTGCTTTTTGGAATATTTTAAGGCCAGCATGATCCTAAAAGATACAACACATTTTAGGGCATTATGATTTCATCAGAATCTTATACTAACTTAAAAATTAATAATGAATTTGTCTACTGAAAATCCCTCAAGATTTCAAAGAATGTCAATTATTTAGATGAAGAAATGATGAGCAAACTGTCATGTCTTACCTGCCCATGCCACGCATAGTGCAGAATAATGGCAGAGTTAGGATGGTTTCCAAGGAAAATTGGCATCAGAGTGGAGATGAGTTCATGGCGCAAGGTATGCCAGGAAGTGTTGATTTGTAGTAAGGCCAATACCAGCATGTCTGGACAGTGTTTGATAGGGAAGCTGAAGAGCTGTTTGACTTGCTCATACTGCCCAACCTCTGCAAGCCTCAATAGAGATTCAATCAAATCCAAGCTCTTCCTAACAAAAATGAAAGAAAGATACTTTTTCAAAGAAAATATAAAGCCTACAATACTCATTTTCTTCTTTTCTTTTTCTGGTGCTGAGGATCAAACCCAGGGCCCCACATATGTTATTTAAGCTTGACAATAGAACCTCATCCCAGTCCCATATATACTTGAAAATAAGTGATACCAGCCACCAAAAGAAAAGCAAACTACTGGCATGCTTTAACATTTGAGAATTACTTAAAATATTTCTGTTTATCTCAAAAATATGTGCTTTTTGGGGATGCGGATATAGCTCAGTGGTAGAGTACCTGCCTAGGCTGCAGGAAGCCCTGGATTAAATTCCCAGCACCAACCAAGAAAAGTAAAAGCCATAATCATTAAAAGGCAATAACTGATGAAGAACAGGATGAATCCACTTCATGTTTGCATAACCACAGATCCTCCAAGCCTAAGAGAAATTTTTACGATTAGGATGAAGTAAAAGAAACAAATTAGCCAGGCACAGTGGCACATGCCTGAAATCTCAATTACTTGGGAGGCTGAGGCAAGAGGATCTCAAGTTTAAAGCCAGCCTAAGCAACTTAGTGAGATCCTGTCTCAAAATAAAAAAGGCTGAGGATGTGTCTCAGGGGTTAAGTGTCTCTGTGTTCAATCCCTGGTACAAACAAACAAATCACAAGAAAAATTCCACAAAAAATTTAGACTTATCACTCTGGTAATGCAAAATTTTAAGAAAGTGTGAACTTCTGGTGTGATGCCAAGTTTGAAGCCCATAATGCCCACCATGAATGTTTCCTGGCCCAAAGTTCAATCTGGTTGGTTTATTATTATTATATTGTTTTGGGCTTTTTTTTTTTGGGGGGGGGGAGGGGGCAGTAATGGGGATATAGCCCAGGAGTGTTTTACCATCCCCACTGAGTCACATACCTAACCCTTTTAGTTTTTTCTTTAGAGACAGGGTCTCATGAAATTACTGAAGCTGGCCTGAGTTATATCCTAGCTCTTTTCATCTTTTCATTAGGGACAATCAGGGTCTTACTAACTTACTAAGGCTGGGCTTAAACTTAGAATCCTCATGTCTCAACATCCCAAGTTACTAGGATTACAGGTATGTGCCACTGTACCTGGCCTGGTTGACTTAAATCAAGTCTGAAGATCTAAATTTACCCTTAGAGTACATGATGGATATGTGGATAAAGAAACAAACTGAACACCATGAGGAAACACAGGACAGGACAGGATAGGAGAGGGGAGAGGCAAGGCAGGGAAAGAGAAACAGGCTTGTGAAATTAAAGACACTATATCACCTTTGTATGGATTCTCACAGAAACTGTAAAAGACATTTTTGAGCCAATGAGGGAAACCTAAATCTAATAGCTATATTAAGGAATTATTACTTGTTCAATTGTGATCATGCCTTTTAAGTCTTACAAAAATTGAAGAGGTCTATCTGTTAAAATGAAGAAACACTACTACACACATTAAGAGTAACAGGAAAAAGAACAACCAGCTTATAAATCCAATGTTATAGCTTATACTTGGGAGAAGAATAAACAACTGTAAGGGTCAATTTATCAAAACCAGGGTTGTAAACAATATTCAAAAGGGAAATCCCACCCACAGACTATTTAAAAAATAATATTTTGGCCACAACCATGTTATTCCTTGTACTACCAGAGTTAAGTGGCTACTACAGAGATCAATGTGGCACGTAAAGTTGAAGATGTAAGATGTTGACTATTGAGACTTTAGAGTAAAACCAGCTCGGTGCAGCGGCACACGCCTGTAATCCCAGGAGCTCAAGAGGCTGAGGCAGGAGGATCCTGAATTCAAAGCCACCCTCAGCAACTTAGCACAGCCCTAAGAAACTCAGCGTGACCCTGTCTGTAAATGAAATACAAGAAAGCACCTAAGGGTTCAATCCCTGGTAAGGCAGGGGATAGGGGGCGATAACCTACCTAGATCCCCCAAAAAACTTTACATAATCTCTACTTTACTTGTAAAACCTGCTAAACTGCAAACATCATGTAAATAACTTTATTACTATATTGCTCAGAAGTCTATCCTTATGCAGTACAGAAACAATGTTTGCTTTCCAAATATTTTCAATCATCAGTTTATTGAATGACAGATATAGAACCCATAGATACAGGAAGCTGGTTACAGTTACAAATCATCTGAAGAAACAGTGAAGCAGGTGCCTCTGGAATAACCCAGGTCATGTCCCCTCCCTGAAGCCATGAATGATTTCAACAATGTGGAAGTACTTTCACCATCCTTATCTGATTCCCCGAGGAATTTCTGGACAAAGAGAACCACGAGGAACCTAATTCAGAGTTTGTTTCAGAGTCAGATTCCCTCAGAAATTTAGAACTAGAACTTAGAAAACTAGATAATTGGGCTGGAAGTAGAAGGCTGTATAAATTGGCCATCTTGAGCAACTTACAAAAGAAAGCAAGCAAGCAAATCTACACAGAAGAATAAGCTTCTAACACCAAGGGAGAATCACAAATCTCCTTCTAGTATTTGATAGTTCTAAATTTCTGATGCTTTAGAAAATGTCTAATGGCAGACCTTATAAAAATAGAGATGTAACTAGTATAAAGGAGAACTAAAGAATTTTATTCACTGACACCCTCTACAAAGACTTAAGTAGGCTCCTAAAAATACTGTTTTAATTTAATTCTATTATTAACTACATACTTGCTTACTGTTAAGATTATATTTAAAAAAAAAATCACAAGTGACCCTTTAAAGATGAGGGAGCCGAGAATATTTACCATGTGGCAATTTCACGATTGTCATCCTCTGGTGGTGCTTTCAAAATATCAGTGGCAACAGTATGACAAGGATAGTCAGCAAAACAGAAAATCTCTGGATTTATCAGGGAATGCTGAATGAAGGATAGCTGAAACAAAAATAAAGAGACTCCTAACTACCAAACATAATTGTGAATGCTATAAAAATTTAAAATATTTTCCTTAAGCTAACCTCAGGGTTATTAGACATTTCCAATTAAAAATCTTAATTAATTTGCCCTCAAAAAAAGGGCAATAGGGCTGGGGCTCAGTGGCAGAGTGCTTGCCTGGCATGTGTAAGGCATTGGGTTCAATCCTCAGCACCACATAAAAATAATTAAATAAAATGAAGGCATGCTGTTCATCTGTAACTACAATAATAATAATAATATAATAACAACAACAACAACAATAATAATAATAATAATAATGGGTCATTTTTTTAAAACAGGCATTTCAGAAAGACCAAAGGTACAAAATGAGATGATCTTGAAGACCAACATTACTAAACTACTCAGAAAGTAGCTTGATTTCAAAACCTCAAAGGATTATAATAAACTATACTATTTCTTCAATATTTATGATGATGCCTGCTTTTCTAAGCTATGCAAAACAAATACTCCTTTATCAATGGGTAGAAGATACAATAGCAATAATTTTTTTCTTCTTCTTCTACAGTTAAATACCGTTCACTTACCTGGCCTTCCGCATGTTTCCAAGGTCTATATATGAAATCAACTGGGAATACTTCCATACCCAAACCCCTTTGAATGCCATAAACCACATTATGAAGTCCTTTACTGTCACGAATTTGAAATCCAGGATGGTCCAGTTCATAAGTTACTTCCTTGAAGTTCAAACTCGGGTTCTAATAAATAAAAAAGCATTCCAAAGTTTAATGTATGCAAACTTTCATGAAATGAAGGGTCAAGTAAAATCTGAAATTTAAGTAAGTTATTGAATTTGGCTGGGGTGTAGCTCAGTGATACAGCATGTTCTTAGCATGTTAGAGGCCCTGGTTTTGATACCCACTATAGCACACACAGACAGGCCGACAGATATACACACACAAGAAAAAATATTGTAGGATTGAAAAGATTTGAAAGACCTCCACAAGCTCTTAGAAAGTTTCAAAACAGAATGCATCACACAAAGGTTCTCATTAATACAGAGTAATATTTATGGTGCATTATCATCTTACAATTAAATATATAAAGGAAAAAAGAAGCAGCAATGCACACCTTTACTCCCAGTGACTCTGGAGACTAAGGCAGGAGTATTTCAAGTTCAATGTCAGCCTCAACAACTTAGCAAGACCCTAAGCAGTTTAGCAAGATGGTGTCTCCAAACAAAACACAACAAAACAAAACAAACAAACAAACAAAAAAACACCCAACAGGTGTGGGGGGTGCTGGGCGTGGTGTCTCATGCCTATAATCTCAGCAGTTCAAGAGGCTGAGGCAGAAGGATCACAAGTTCAAAGCCAGCCTCAGCAACCTGGCAAGGCCCTAAGCAACTCAGGGCTGCCATATTAGTGCTTGTTTGACTGTAACATCAATCAATCAGCAAGAATGATATATACCTACTCCCTCTCATCCAATTAAAAGTTGGAACAGATTATTACATGTGATTAGAATTATTATAGCAATGAGAAATATTAATAGATACTTGAAGAAGTGGTTAACATAGGGGTTGGAGTGTATATATTATATTCAGAATTCTATAATGGATCATGTGTTGAATAATGCTACAGGCATAAATACCAGGGAAAAAGTAATCTAGTTTAAAGCTTATGGTAAAATTAAAAGTCTATACTGTTATTCAGTGTCAATTAGAGATTGTGTGCCATTGCACCCGGCTAAAAAAAATATTTGTATAAAAAGTAAAAACGGGCTGGGGCTGTAGCTCAGTGGTAGAGCAACTGCCTTGCACGGGTGAGGCACTGGATTCAATCCTCAGCACCACTTAAAAATAAAGATATTGTGTCCAACTACAACTAAAATAAATAAATAAATATGTGTGTGTATATATATATATATATACACACACACACACACACACACACATATATTTCTTTTTAAGTAAAAACAAAAAAAAAAGACAAAAGTATTTTAAAAGAAAAGGGGCTATGGATATAGTTCAGTGGTAGAGCATTTGCCTACCATGAATAAAGCTCTGGGTTCAATGCCCAGTACCATTAAAAAGTTTAAGACAGAGTCTAAGATGTTAAGACTGGCCTAAAACTGACTATCTTCCTGTTTTGGTCTCCCAAATCGTTCAGATTACAGGTGTGTACCAACATAGCTTGCATCATTATTTAAAAAAAAAAAAAAAAAAAAAGAATTTTTTTTTTTAGTTGTAGATAGACACGCACCTTTTATTTATTTATTTATTTTTTATGTGGTGCTAAGGATTAAACCCAGTGCCTCAAACATGCTAGGCAAGCACTCTCTCTGAGCTACAACCCCAGCCTGCATCATTATTTTTTGAAGCTATAAAGTAAGAGAATTACAGCACACTGCTGCTCTTATTCAATTGGAATTTGTAAAAACTTAACTTTTTTTTAATAAAACATATAATATTAATAAATCAAAAAACTGATTACATGTACCTACCAGTTCTTTAAGAACATCAATCAAGACTTCCACATTCCATGTGTGTGCCTGAGCTCCATCACTTTTATCTTTCCCATCACTCCAGATCCCACTGCCAGGTGCAGAGATACTCTGTAGAAATAAAACTTGCATTAAACAAATCCAACTATCCAACTATCTATCACACTATAATTTAATCAACAAAATAAAGAGAACAGGACATTAACCCACTTAAATAAAGTAGCTAAACTCAACAAACCTGTAATGGAATACCATCTGTTAATCCTGAATGAGTTCGAGCCATCATTCCTAAAACCCTTGCAACCTGGGCAGCTGTGACCTCCCGAACACCAAACTGCATGATTATATTGCGACATTCTTCAATACTGAAACAGAAATATAAATTTAAAATGCTACCAACCTCAAAAACCAAAATATTAAGAAATACAGTTAATAAATGAGTCCTTGGACTGGGATGTGGTTCAGTGGCAGAGAACCTGCCTAGCATGCACCAGGCCCTGGATTCAATCCCCATTACCCACCCCCCCACACACACACAAATTTAAACACTTGGGTGAGGATCACCAGTTTTATAATATAGGCAGATTAATGAATCCATTTCTTATTACCTTTATATATTCAGAAACATAATAATCTCCCACTTAAATGAGAAAATGGCAGAAATGTAAAGAAGTAGAAGAAAATAGACAAGAGTAATGGTTTTTCTCAAAGAAATTAACGCATCTTCTAATTTCAGTATAAATCAAGTCATTTCTACACTGAAGGTGAATTTGATTATTGACATGTAAAAAGCCTTGCAAATACATCCTAGATCTCTGCATCTTGAAAGTTAATTAGAAAAAATTAAAGTGAGTACATATGCCTAAAACTTATAAATTCATTTTTTCAAATATAAGTGGGAGTGGGTTTATATAACAGCTTTTGAAACATTAACAGTTATACTTAAAAGTGCTAGGTGTGGTGGCACATGCCTGTAATCCCATTGACTTGGGAGGATGAGGCAGGACTACAAATTTGACTCCAGCCTCAGCAACGCAACAAGAATCTGTCTCAAAAACAAAAAATTAAAAAGGGCTGGGATGTAGCTCAGGGGTAAAGCATCCCTGGGTTAAATCTCCAGTATAAAAATAAAAATAACTTCCTCTCAGAAAAAACATTAACAGTCCACTATATCAAAGATCTAAGTGATACTAATGCTACTAATAATGTATTAAAAATTTCCTTTGGTGTCCTGACAGGTAAGGAAAACAGAAAAGTAAAGGATAGAACTAGGCACAGTGGCTCACAGGTGTAATCCCAGCCACTGAGGAAGGAGGTTTGCAAAGTTGGAGGACAGCCTAGGCAACTGATCAAGACCCTGTCTCAAAATAAGAAAATAAAAAGTGCTGAGGATATAGCAGAGATAGAGTGTCCCTGGGCTGAATCATTATTATAGGAAAAAATAAAAGTACAAAGCAGGAGGAAAAGCCAGGTGAGATAGCATATACCTATAATTGGAGCTACTTGTGAAGGAAGAAGGATGAGGATCAAGAGGTCAAGGCCACTCTAGGCAACTTAGCAAGACGCCGCCTCAAAATAAATCAAATTAAAATGGGCCAGGAGTCACATTGACAGTCAAGTGTTAGAGTAGATGGTTGGTCCCTGGGTTCAATCCCCAGTACTGCCAGAGGAGGTAGTGGCACTGTTATGAAAGAAGGCTGACAAGAAATGAAGACATGATGAGAAAACTGAGGAATGGGAGGAGAAAATTAGGCACTAAGAGCAAAGTTCCCTAACATTGGCCTAACATTCTCTTACTCTCCAAAAGTTAAAATATGCTTACTCTGATAACTAGGCTGAGAACCTTGGATTCAGGAGCCAGGCACGGTGGCACATGCCTGTTATCATAGCAACTGCACAGGCTGAGACAGGAGAATTGCAAGCCTAAGTACAGCAACTTAATGAATTGACTCTGTCTCAAAATAAAAAATACAAAGGATTGGGGATGTAGCTCAGTAACAAAGCACCCCTGGATTAAGTCCCCAGTTACCCACCTGTCCCCCCCCAACAACAACAACAACAAAAAGCCGGGTATGGTGGCACATGCCTGTAATCCCAGTGGCTTGGGAGGCTATGACAGGATGATCGCAAGTTCAAAGCCAGCAATGGCGAGGCGCTGAGCAACTTGGTGAGACCCTGTCTCTAAATAAAATACAAAATAGGGCTAGGGATGTGGCTCAGTGGTTGAGTACTCTGGAGTTCAATCCCTGATACCAAAAAAAATAAGCCCAAACAAATAAACGAATAAGCCTCCAATTCCTAAATTTGAGAAACTGGTAGGGATAGCCCTGAGAATGTTTATAGGTAGATCCAATACTAATATGTTGAAGATCAAAGTTTTCAAGCAAAGAGCTGGGCATAGTATCACACACCTGTGATACTAGCTAAAAGGCTAAGGCAGAAGGTTATTCATAAGTTCAAGGTTATTCTTGGCAACATAGGGAGACCCTGTCTCAAAATAAAATTTAAAAACTGGCTGTAGATGTAGCTCAGTGGAAACACACTTGCCTGGCATGTAAATGACTCAGAGTTCAATCTGCAGTATAGAGAGGAGAGAGAAAAAAAGGGCTTGAAATATCACTAACTCGGTAACAGAGTGCTTGACTAGCACACACTATGTATGTCCTCGGTTTAATCCCTAATACTGTCAAAAAAACAAAAAAGCAAAAATTTTGAGAGATAACATTAAAGAATCTAAGGTGAATGAACAAAGAAAATGTGGTATATATACACAATGGAATATTACTCAGCCATAAAGAGAAATAGATTATGGCATTTGCCAGAAATGGACAGAACTAGAGAGTACCATGCTAAGTGAAATCAGACAATCCCAAAAAACCAAAGCTAAATGGCTCTGATATGGGGATGCTAACTCACAATGAGGGAAGGGAAGGGAAGAACACAAGTACTTTGGATTACACAAGGGGGAACGAAGAGAAGGGAAGAGAAATGGGATTAGGAAGGATAATAGAATAAATCAAACATTACTGTCCTATGTTCACATATGAATACACAACCAATGTAATTTCACATCACGTACAACCAGAAGAGGAAGTTGTACTCCATGTTTGTATAGTAAGTCAAAATACATTCTACTGTCATGTATAACTAAAAAGAACAAAGAAACAAACAACAACAACAAAAAAAAAATCTAAGGACTTTGGGAAAGAGATATAGCCCACTTGGAAAAGCACTTGCCCGGCATGTATGAGGCCCGGGGTTCAATCCCCAGCACCACAAATTGAATCAAAAATCAATCAAAATATTTTTTTAAAAAAGAGAATCTAAGGAATTTGCATTAAAAAATAACATTGTGCTTGGTACAAGAATAATCAAAAGTCTGACTTGTATTGCTACCAACCTTGCACAAAAGCCATAGCCTACTTCTTGCATGAAATCAGCCAAAGAACTCTCCATCATGGTTTTAGCAACCCCTCCGGAATCAGGCAGGATCCTGTCCATTAGAATGTCCCGTTTTTCAGGGTATAAAAGTGGTGCAAGCACCACAGGACAGCGTTCTTGAGGAAAATCTGAGGGAAGAAAAAGCATACAATTGCCATACTGATGAAATACCATCAATTCTCTTTTACTCTCTCAAAGCCTTCTTCTAAACCCAAATATTCCACAAAGTTCATATTCAAAATAAAGTTTAATTTTTTCAACCTGCTAACCCAAATTATGATTTCACACCATCCAGAATTTAAATTGTTTTATATCACAAAAACTGCCCATATGCAGGCTTTTAGTTTTTGTTGTTTCCAGCATGTACTAACTACTTCACAACCTGTATATTAAGTTTTACAATTGGATGATCAATCCCCCACAAGGCAGACACTAGAAACAATTAGTATATCAATTTGTTTATTTCATCAACAAATAGAAAGCATCCCCTCACTGAAAAAGTTAATGGAATTTATATACACTATATAAACATTACAAGTAAACAAAAACTATAGAGATTAATAATGTCAGTGCTCCATCACAGATTTGTTTTTAAATAGTTTTCTCTCTAAAGTGAGGTTAACAGAATGAGGAATAAACTTGGAATGACAATGCCAATAATAATAATAATGGTATATGAAAAGGAAGTAACATAGGTATATCAAAAATCACCACCACCAGGCACAGGGGCACACACCTGTAATCCCAGCAACTCAGGTAGCTGAAGCAGGAGGATCACAAGTCTGAGGTCAGCCTCAGCAAGTTAGTGAAACCCTAAGCAACTATGAGACCCTGTCTCAAAAAAAAAAAAAAAAAAAAAAAAGAAAAGAAAAAAAAGAAAGAAAAAAGAAAAGGGGTGGAGGGGCTAGGGATATAGCTTGGTGGTAAAACAGCCATGAATTTAATCCTCCCCAGAAAAGGGGGAGAATTTTAAACTTTTTAAACTAAAACAACCTGTCTCAATAATATAGTCTCCCTAAAGGGGAAAAAATGATTACAGGTAAATATGCCAAGTTTCATCTGTGATCGGTACTTATGTAACAAGATTATTGGCGGTAATGTTTATTTTATACTTTTCCTTTAATGAAGTTCTAAGGCTTCCATATTTTAATTTAGAAAATAATCTCTTCCTCTTTCAAAACCTATAAACATGCAACAAAGTGAATCATTGCCTTCACTCATTCTACCATGATTTTTTTCACACATTCATGATCATCCAAGGAAATCATCTACTATAGTTTACAAAGATCCCCTTACCTCTGCGCAGTGTCTTGAGAAAAGCGTCTATCTGTTCCTGTCCAACTCCAAAGGCTCCCTTCTGCCCAAAGAGGAGATGGGAGAGGAGGAGGTGTAGGACCTCTATTGCTATATCTTGGAAGCCACCTTCTTGATTTCCACTGACGTCTGCGTCAATGTAGGAACGCAGAAGATCTGGAAGCTTCTGTTTGATAAACTGGGCAGCTAAAAGTCAGACAAACAAAATACCACAGGTTATTTCTGCACCACAATGGGGGGGAAAAAACCACATAAAATCTAAATATACTTCTCTTTCACCAACTTCTTATTTTGAGACAAAGTCTTGCTGAGTTGTGGAGGCTGGCCTAGTTCACTGTAATATCATTTCAACCAATTCACTCTGTAACTCTCTAACACTTTCATAGCTCTATTTAAGAGATAGTTAACAGGTATAAAGAGATCAATGGCCAGGGGCTTGCTGGGGACAGGGGAGTTTTACAAGATAAAGTTTCCCAAGATCTGTTACACAGTAACACTATAGAACTGTATTTTTAAAAAGGACTGAGGGGGGGAAAAAAAAGAATAAAAATATTCTTTAGAGATTCACTGACATTTGATAAAGATGAAAATCTCTATCATGATCATTTGCAAATCATCAAAAATAAAACACTAAATACCTTGGATAAAAAAAAAAGATGAAAAACTGAGGGTACCTGAGTGCAATGGCACACCTCTAATCCCACCGACACAGGCAGCTGAGATGAGAGAACTGTAAATTCAAAGCCAACCTCAACAAAAAGCAAGACACTAAGCAACTCTCTTAATAAAATATGAAATAGGGCTGGGGATGTGGATCAGTGGTGAGCAACCCTGAGTTCACTCCCCAGTAACCCCCCTCAAAAAAAAAAACAAAAACTGAGGGGTAATTTTACATTTTGGGGGCTGGGGTCATAGCTCAGTGGTACAGCACTTGCCTAGCATGTATAATGCACTGGGGTCGATTTTTAGCACCACATATAAATAAATAAATTAAATTAAAGTGCATCAGCAAATTAAAAAATATATTTTTTCCAGACACAAAAATAAAATCTGACAATCATCTTGCTCTTACAGTAAAAGCAACTCACCAAAACCTCTGAGATCTGAGCTGGAAGAATTCAAGAGGGCAAGACCAAAAATCACCTGAAACAAGAAGGGGGTTATGTTAACCAAAGAGTCAAATGGCTATTTTTAATTCTAATTTTGCCTACTTTTCTTAAATCACTTACCTCTTGTACTTTGCTTAACTTGAGAACTTTACTCAGCTGGGCAAATAAGTGGGGTGCAGGCTTTAAACTCTGAGGGGAAAAAATTTTTTTAAAAAAAAAGCTTAATTTTCAAAAAGATTTAAAATTATCACTGCAAACAATTATGGCAATATATACTAGTAACAGAACCTGTGGTGCTGCTAGAAACAATATGCCATATCCTAAAACTATGGAATGATAAGCTTAAGCCTTCAAATGACCCGGTGTTAGTAAGATCCTATTTATTAAGTAAACTGGCTTGAATTCATAACAAAGGTACAAAAGACTCCAAAGTAACTACTTAAAAATTATTAATTAAGAAATAATATTTTTAAAAAATCAAGGCTTAGAGTCTTTTTATTAGGAAAGCCTAGTAAGAGATGTCATTCTTAAGACTACTAAAGATAAAAATAATACCAACCTTCTGATAGTGCAATGGATTATCAATGGCATAGGACAATGTTGAGATAAAATTTGGCTTTGTAATCAGCGACGCACACTCCTGAATCAGAAACTGAGTCTTTAAAAATAAAAAGTGAGTTTTCATTAGCACTAACCATCATCTAACACACAAAAAAGTGTTATCAAAATAGAAACATTATTATCAAAATCAGCTCTTTAAAACTCATAAAGTCGGGGCTGGGGTTGTGGCTCGCCTAGCAAGTGCCAGGCGTTGGGTTCAATCCTCAGCACCACATAACAATAATAAAGGCATTGTATCCAACTACAACTAAAAAAAATATTTTAAAAAAACCTCATAAAGTCTATTAGCAAAAAGCCTATACACAAAATAGAATCTTTTGAGATTAGTAAAACAAACAATATGATAAAACTTATGCAAGATTTACAATCAAGTTAAAGAGACTCAATCAAAGACATGAGATATCCTCTCTTCATTACTTACTTGTCAAGCAGGACATTCAAATTCCTGCTTCAGACAACCCTGGCCCCAGTTTCCTAATCTAAATTAGGTCTACACCCAGGTAGAAGGGACAGACAGAAAAAGGGGAAATTCACCCAACATCATTAAGTCATCTGGCTGAGATTATTTTCTGGATGCTATTCTGTAGATGTTGTTAGCTACGCACTTTATGCTCAAAACTATAATTCAATTTGCAATTAGAGCTAAGAGGACATAAGCTCTGTAACCCCAAATACCTGATGGAAATCTTTGCCACTGCTTTTACCATCGCCACTGAAATCCACATGAGAAAATAGGCAGCGTAATAAATGCCTGTCTGCCTCAGGACCGTGCCGATTCACAATCTAAAAAGAACAAAAGTACAGTTTAAAAGAAAAAAGAGTTTTTAGAAAAATCAAAACAGGGCTGGAGGTATAGCTCAGCAGTAGAGAATCTTCCTAGCAAGTATAACACCCATAGTTCAATTTTCATTACTGCAAGCAAATAAATAAGTTAAAAAAAAAAAAAAAAAAGACCGGTAAAGTGGCACATGCTTATAATCCCAGCAACTTAAGCTGAGGCAGAAAGATTGCAAATTCAAGGACAGCCATATCAACTTATTGAGATCCTATCTCAAAATAAAAAAGGCTGGGGATGTAGCTCAGTGGTAAAGCACCCCTGGGTTTAATTCCTAGTAACAAAAAAAAAAAAAAAAAAAAAAGTGTGGGTGGGGAAAGAAAAGAAAAAAAACAACCTCATAGGGCAAAATCCCAAATTACATTACTTGTTCATTCTAGAATAAGATTAAGATGAAAGCATATAATGATTCTATTTTATTTTCTATTCTCTATTATATTCTTTTTTATAGTCTATTGTCAATGGCAGAAAACCAGCAAAACAAGTAGTGATTATCCCTTATAATACAAAGTTTTTCTCAAAGTTTTAATGTTGACAGAAGCAGTAATTCATGCCTGTATCCACCATAACTTGGGAAGCTGAGGCAGAAGGATCACAAAGTATTAGGTGAGCCTCAGGAAGGCCTTGTCTCAAAATAAGAAAAAGGGTTGGGGTTCTACTGTCATGTACAACCAATTTAAAAAAAAAAAAAAAGAACTTATTTTAAAGGGAGAGCGCTGGAGATTAATTCAGTGTAAATTACCTCTGGGTTCAACCCCCAGTACCAAAGGTGAGAGTTTTTTGGTTTTGGGGCATCAGGGATTAAACCCAGGGGAGCTTAACCACTGAACCACATTCGCAGCCCTTTTTATTTTTCATTGTGAGATAGGGTGTTACTAGGTTGCCTACAGTCTTGTTAAATTACTGAGGCTGGCTTCAAATCTGTGATCCTCCTGCCTCAGCCTCCCGAGCAGCTAGGAGGAAGGGGAGTTTTTAAAGCAATGATTTCATGTAACTCTAATTCCCTCTATGAACTCAACCTTCACTATTTGTGAGGGGGAAGGGCAGCACTGAGGATTAAATTGAGGGACATTCTACCCCTAAACTACATCCCAATCTTTTAATTTTTTTTTAGTTGTAGATAGACATAATATCTTTATTTTTTTAAATGTGGTGCTAAGGATCAAACCCAGTGCCTCACACATACTAGGCAACCACTCTACCACTGAGCTACAACACAAGCCCTAATTTTTTTTAATTTTGAGACCAGGTCTTCATAAGTTTTCCAGACTAACCTGGAGTTTTCGATCCTACTGCTTCAGCCTCTGGAGTCACTGGAATTAGAGGTATGCTCCACCACACCTGGCAACAACTTTGACTCTCTATAGATTTAGATGCTGCACTTGGGCTCCATTAGTTTCTTGATGTTCCTCAAACCTACCGGTGTTTGTAACAGTTCCTATCTCCTCTAACTGGAAAGCTCTATATTTCTACATATGGTTTGTTCTTTCACTTCCTTTAGGCTTCTGCTCTAAAGTCACCTGCTCAGTGAGGCCTTCTATAACTACCATTCCTGTAACAGCAACATGACCTGCTCCACCATAACCCCTTAGATCTACTTTACTTTTCTCCACAGCACTTGCCACTGTGTCAGAATTTGTTCAGTCATTAGAAGTTACATGAAAACAAAGAACTGATATAGTTGTGCTCACGTTTGCACATCTAGTCTAGAAAAGAGCTTATCAAACTGATGAGTGATAATGTTTACTCAATACCTTATTAGAAAATTATAAATAGCTAAGCGTGGTAACCCCAGCAGCTTGGTAGGCCGAGGCAGGAGGATCACAGGTTTAAAGCCAGTCTCAGTCCTGATTCTAAATAAAATACAAAATAGAGCTGGGGATGTGGCTCAGTGGTTGAGTACCCCAGAATTCAATCCCTGTTACAAAAAATAAGTAAATAGATAGATAAATAACACATTTACCTACTTTGGGCTGGATATCATATTAAACTTTCCTGGTTTAATCTTCAACTCTGCCAAACATTACAGAGATGGATAGGGAGAAATACACAGAGATTCCACTACCCTAAAATCCAACATTCTGAGTAAAGGAATATGGATTTACAGTCCAACTCCCAAACTTATGATCCTCCTGTAGCATAGTTTATGCAAAAGTATGTTATTTAACTTATTTCAATATCCATTTTCCTCCATCCAAAAAATGAGTTAAGGGGGAAGCAATTTCAAGGGCAGCCTTAGCAACTTAGGAGGCCCTGTCTCAAATTTTTTTAAAAAATAAAAGCTTTTCTACAAGCTTCTGAAGATGAAAATATTGGACCATCAATAAGAACCTTTCCAATTCAGGCATGGCTGCGTACACTTGTAATCCCAGCTACTCAAGAGGCTGAGGCTTGAAAATAACCAAGTTTGAGCCAGTCTCAGTAACCTAATAAGAATCTGTCTCAAAATTTAAAGGGGGGGGTCAGGGTATAGCTCAATGGTACAGTGCCCCAGTACTACAAAAAAGAGAGACAATTATTAGGCCAACTAATGTTTCCCTCAAAAGACCAAGATGAGGGCTGGGTATGTGGCTCAATGGAAAAGCACCTACCTAATACATGATCTCAAAGGTCCCAAGAATGCTCAAGATTCTATTTTAAAATATGTACCAAATTCCTTCATTTAAATTGAAAACTATAACCTACTAAATTACAATGATTAGTAACTGGAATACCTAAGTGAATATCTAAATATGCATACAAATAAAGGAACAACTCTATATTTAATTTTCTTTTGTTTGTTTGTTTTTTGGTACTAAGAATTGAACCCAGGGGTCACTTTACCACTGAAGCACATCCCTGGTCCCTTTTAAATTTAGACAGGGTCTGGCTAAACTGCTGATGTTCTTACTAAACTGCTAAGGCTAGCTTTGAGCTTGTGATGCCCCTAGTTCAGTCTCCCAAGGAATCAGGATTAAAGGCATGTGCCATCATACCCAGCTCCATGTTTAACTTTTTAACACATCCTACCTTTTTAAATGTATTTAATTTTAATGTATTACCTGCATGAATTAAGTTTGGGTTACTTTATTTTAAAAAACAGTTCATCTGCAGGGCTCAGTGGCACACACTGTAATCACACTGACTTGGGAGGCCGAAGCAGGAAAATCCCAAGTTCAAAGCAAGCCTTGGCAACTCAGTGAGAACCCCATCCCAAAATTTAAAAAGGGGGAAAATGGGGATGTAGCTCAGTGGTAAAGGACCCCTGGGTTGAATCCTTACTACAAAGACAAACCAAAAAAAAAAAAAAAAAAAAAAAAGTGGGGGCGGTGTAGAATAAGGATGTAGTTCGGTAGTAGAATGCTTTTCACCTACCATGTGTTAAGTCTTGGGTTCAAACACTAGTTGTGGGAGGGGCAATACCAACTAGCTCATGTGTTTAATGAATGTACATACCTAACAAATTCAATAAACATTCCTCCTTCCCACTTGTCACTAGGAGAAATAACAAAGGGAACAACATCCTAGACAAGCAATGAGATCTGATCACACTAAGTTACAACCAAAGCAGGGCAATAAATTATACCTGTCTCCTTAGTGCAGTCTACAGCACATCAGTCTCATAAACTAGGACAAAGCATCCAAGGATTTGCCTTTTTTATTTGTCACCAAAGGAAACTGAGAGTGCTAAGAACTAGAACTTTGTTCCCACCCCAGTTCTAAATTCCTAAACATTCTAAATGACTGTCTGCAAAGGTACTACTGAAGACACAAATTTTACTTATCTAAAAAAAAAACTTACTGAAACCTCAGTCATCAATTGAAACCAACATTCTTATGTTTTACCTTCAAAATTAATGACTAATTTATTCCTTATTTTATTCCAGTTTTATTTAAATACTAAATCAGAAACAGGAGACATAAACTAAAAAAAAAGCCCTATACCTCAAGAACTTGGGAGCAAGAAAGGTGAATAAATCAATTTACAATGTAGCATTAAGGCAACCAGATCACAGAGACAATTGCTGGAGTGCTTGGACATGTACCACCACATTCACTCCTCCAAAATAGTTCTAGATGTCCCAACAGTCAGTTCCTCCAAGATGTGCCTCAGTTGCACAATCATGTATATATACACATGCTTTACTGGGAACTGAACTAGGGGCGCTTAATCACTGGAGCCACATCCCCAGCCCTTTTTACTTTTTAAAGACAGGATTTCACCAAGTTGCTCAGGCTGGCCTCAAACTTGTAATTCTCCTGTCACAGCCTCAAGTCTCTGGGATTACAGATGCCAACATGCCTGGTTCAGCTAAAGAATCCTATTGCCTAAGTGCACACTCCTCCTGGAGCAGGCCCCATCCAAAGACAGGTCACTAAAGGCTTAGTCATTTGGGCACACTGTGAAACATCTTTGATGTATGATATAGAACTCACTCCTCATGTGGTTGTCCCAGGTTTTATTAGTTTGCATTACAGTTCTACCAAAATCGTGTCCTGTCTGCCTCCTTGCTCCCAGAGGTACTACAACTTTATAAATGCCCTACATTTCAAAGCATTTTCAGAGATAACGAACCACACCAAAAGCCCAGGTTAAGAATTGTAACTTTTGCCTCAGCAACTTAGGAAGCTGAAGCATGTGGATTGCAAGTTTGAAGCTAGTCTCAGCAACTCAATGAGGCCCTAAGTAACTTGGTGAGATCCTGTTCCAGTAAAAAATAAAATGGGCTGGGCGTGGTGGTACACACCTGTAATCCCAGTGTTTCCGGAGGCTGACACAGGAGGATTTTGAGTTCAAAGTCAACCTCAGCAACTTAGTGATACTCTAAGCAATTAGCAAGCTCCTGTCTCTAAATAAAATATAAAATAAGCTGGGGATGTGGCTCAGGGGTTAAATGCCCCTGGGTTTAAATCCCTGATACCAAAAAAAATGAATAAATAAATAAATAAATATATATATAAAAAATAAAACAGGCTGGGGATGTAGCTCAGTGGCAAAAGCACTTCTGGGTTCAATCATTGGCTCCAAAGGGGATGGAAGGACAATTGGAGCTTTTGAGTTGTAGAGAGACATCATCAGTTATACATCTTGGAAAGGTCATTCTGACAATACAGGGAAGATGTCTTACAGTAGGGCTATCAAGTGTTAAGACGACTTGGGATAAAAATTACTTGTGATCCAGAATTATTTTCTTCTGCTTTTTGCCATCTACGAACAAATATAAAGGGATTCATCAAAGGAATACTGTGGACAAAAATTTAGCATCTGCCATTTTATACATTTACCAATGGACAAAATAAAATCTTTGAACTTCAATATAAAATGAGACAGGATTGATGTGTAGCTCAGTGATGGATTATATGCTCAGCAAGCATGAGGCCCTGGGTTAAATCCCTGATACATAACCAAAACAAAGGCAGGCACAGTGGTATATGCCTGTAATCCCAGTGGCTCCGGAGACTGAAAGATGAGGATAACAAACTTGAGGCCAGCCTCAGCAATGTAGAAAGGCCCTAAGCAATTTAGCAAGACCCTGTCTCAAAAACAAAAAATAAGACAATACTACCTATCCTACAAGACTATAGCAAGGATGTGAAAAATACTATTAAATCACATTAAAAATAATGCCTGGAACACTGTGATGGAACAGTTGCTATAAAAATGGGAAAACTGACTTTACACACAGAATGACTGAAATGACAGAATGCTTAGTATTTTTCACTTATCCGTGTTGTGCCGTTAATAATCTCAATGCACCATAATATACACCTTGTTGATGGATGACAAAGTTGTTTTCTAGTTTGAGAATGTTATGATACATGTCTTTTGATCATAGAGCACATGCAGGTCTACAAGTGCGAAGTGGAACTGCTAGGTTATAACTGGTATGTCAAATAACAGAGGAAAGCTAGAAGATGTTGGCTTTTATTTTTTTTGATCTGCATGGTTTTAACAGATACATGTTTGTTTTAAGAAAATTCATCTGTATGCATGAATTGTGAATTGCTCTATGTGCACATTAACTTCAATAAAAAGTTGATTAAGCCTAACCATTGTTGTATATGACTGTAATCCTAGGAACTCAGGAGCCTGAGGCAGAAGAATAATACATTCAAGTATATCCCAGCCTCACCAACTTAGCAAGACTATATCTCAAATTAAAAGGGCTGGGATATCGGGCTGGGGTTATGGCTCAGCAATAGAGCGCTCGCCTACCAGGTACGAGGCCCTAGGTTCGATCCTCAGCACCACATAAAAAAATGAAAGTATTGTGTCCAACGACTTCTAAAAAATAAATATTTAAAAAACAAGGGGGGGGGCCTGGGATATAACTCAGTGGTAGAGTACCCCTGGGTTCAATTCCCAATATTGGAAGGAAAAAAAGGTGACTAATTAGGTGTGGTAGTGCACACCTGCAGTCCCAACACTTCAGAGGGTGTAATCCCAACTATTTAGGCTGAGGTAGGAGGATCATTTTAGTCTAGGAATTTAAGGCCAAGTTGAACAAAACGACAGAACACTGTTTTGCTCACACACAGACATATATTAGGTACATAAAATATTTGAAAACTAATTGCGCAAGACAGAGTAAATACTTAAATAATAGGTGCATTTAATTGTTATGTCAAACACTGACCAACACAGCTTTTAGAATTTATCTAAGAAATTAATTCAAATAAAGGGAATAATAGGGAAAATCTTTTTTTTTTTTTTAAAGAGAGAGAGAGAGAGAGAGAGAGAGAGATTTTTTAATATTTATTTTTCTTTTTAGTTTTTGGCGGACACAACATCTTTGTTTGTATGTGGTGCTGAGGATTGAACCCGGGCCGCACGCATGCCAGGCGAGCACGCTACCGCTTGAGCCACATCCCCAGCCCCAATAGGGAAAATCTTTAATGGATACTGGTAGAACTAGGTTTGATGCTTGCAAGATGAGTATTTATTCCAGGAACTGTTTTTAAGACTAGATGTAAGAGAGGGCTGGATGTAGCTCTGTGTAAAGGGCTATCTGAGGACACATGAAGCCCATTAATCACTAACGGGGTGGGGAGTAGAGAAATGGGAAAAACAGACTAATCAACCTGATGTATAATCTACTTTAAAAATAAAATTAAACATAACCACAATTTCCATGAACACTAAAAATAAAAAAATTTTAAAAAGCATACTTGCCAAACACAGTAGCACACCTATAATCCCAGCAACTCAGGATTCCAAGTTCAAGGCTAGCTTTAGTGACTTTGAAAAGCCCTAAGCAATTACAGAGACCCTGTCTCAAAATAGTAAAAAACAGCAAAGAATGTAGCTCAGTGATAAAACATCCCTGGGTTCAACCCCAGTACCAAAAAAAAGAAAAATGAGGGGCTGGGGTTGTGGTTCAGCAGTAGAGCGCTCGCCTAGCACATGCAAGGCCCTGGATTTGATCCTCAGCACCACGTAAAAACAAATTTAAAAAAAAAAGAAGCACCCAGTAGTACCAAAAAAAAAGAAAGAAAAATGAAACAAAAGGTATATGCTTACACAAACCTCAATTTTAAACTCTAGAAGTTACCTGTACAATTACATTTTATACATAGATGAAAGAGAACTAGTGCCAGGTGCAGTGGCACACGTCTGTAATCTCAGCGGTTTAGGAGGCTGAGGCAGGAGGATTTCGAGTTCAAAGTCAGCCTCAGCAAAGGCGAGACGCTACACAACTGAACCAAGACCCTGTCTCTAAATAAAATATAAAAAGGGTTGGGGATATGGCTTAGTTGGGTAAGTGCCCCTGAGTTAAATCCCTGGTACCAAAAATAACTAGAATAGAAAAGAAAAGAAAAAGGGCTGGGAATGTGGCTTACTGGTTTAAGTGCCCCTGAATTCAATCCCTGATATCATAAAATGAATGAATGAATGAATGAATGAAGAGTTGTGGATGTGGCTCAATGGTTAAGTGCCCCCAGAGTTCAATCCCCAGGGCCAAAAAAACATACATACAAAAATAAGTGTTATGCACTAAAACTAAACATACTACTGAACTGTCTTAAAAAGACTAAATGAAATACTTCACAAATCAAACCTACATAAAAAGTAATTCTACTTACAGGACCCCCATAATTCTACTTATAGGACATGATGGAGCACCCCCATAATTCCAGCTACTCAGGAGGCTAAAGCAGAAGAACAGCAAGTTCAAGGCCAACCTCAGCAATTTAGTGACACTGTCTCAAAATAAAAAATAAACAAAAAAGGGTTGGGGATGTAGCTCAGTAGCAAAGCACCCTGGGTTCTTTATTATAATTGGCAGTACCAACCCCCGCCCCCCATACACACACACACAAAGATGGGAGATGCAGCTCAGTGTAGAGCACCCCTGGCTTTAATCCCCTGCATCATGAAAAAAAAATAAATAGCAATTTTAAAAAAGATCGATCGGGGCACAGTGGCTCAAGCCTTTAATCCCAGCAGCCTGGGAGGCTGAGACAGGAGGATCGTGTATTCAAAACCAGCCTTAGCAATGGTGAGGTGCTAAGCAACTCAGTGAGACCCTGTCTCTAAATAAAATACAAAATAGGGTTGGGGATATGGCTCAGTGGTTAAGTGCCCCTGAGTTCAATCCCCAGTACAAAAAAAAAAAAAAAAAGATTGAGAGCCAAAAATCTGAATAGGTATTTTGCAAAAATACATTAAAAATTAATACATGAAAACTCAGTTATCATTTGCAAATCAAAACCCACAAGAATGGCTAAAAGAAAAAGGACAGATATGACGACTGTTAGTGACTTTGAGGAGAAACTGGAACCCTCATGCACTGCTCCTGAAAATGAAAAATGATGCAGTGCTTTGAGAAAGTGGCAATTCTTCAAAATGTTAAATATGGGCTGGTGGTATGTATAACTCAGTTGTAAACAAATTGCCTAGCAGGCAACAGTCTTCAACTCTATCCCCAGCACCACATGCACATATACACACGGGTGCACACGTGCAGGAGCGCGCGCGCGCGCGCGCGCGCACACACACACACACACACACAGTTCCCATGGGACCCAGCAATTCCATTACATACATACACAAGAGACCCTGAAAAAGCAAAATGTACACACAAAACATTGTAAATAAATTTTAAGCCATGCACTGAAATGCACACCTGTAATCCCTATGACTGAAGAGGCTGAAGCAAGTAGATTGCAAGATGGAGACCAACCTTAGCAAATTGGCAAAACCCTGTCTCAAAATAAAAAATAAAAGGGCTGGGGAGATAACTCCGCAATATGGTGCCATTGGGGTGAGGGTGGGGGATTGAAAGAAGGTAAGCACATAAGGCCATATACGGTATAATGTAATTCATTTTTTGGGTACTGGGATTGAACGCAGGGCACTTTACCACTGAACTACATCCCCAGATCTTTTAATTTTTTATCTTGAGACAGGGTCTTATTAAATTGCAATCCCCCTACCTCAGCCTCCCAAGTTTCTAATATCATAGGCATGTGCCACTGTACCCAGCATATAATTCCTTTCATACATAATATTCAGAATAGGCAAATCCACAGAAGTAGAAAGCAGATTAGTAGTCAGCAACAACAGAAAGGAAGAAATGGAAAATGCCTGTTAACAAATCAAGGGCTTTATTTTGGGGGATGAAAAATGTTTTAGCACTACATAGTGGTGGTGATTTGCACAACTTTGAATCTACTAAAAAGCTACTGAATTATACATAAGTTTTAGACAGACATGATGTCACACATCTAAACCTGGGGACTTGAGAAACTGAGGCAGGATGGCAAGTTCAAAGCCAGCTTGAACAACTCAGGAAGATCATATCTCAAAATAAAAAATTAACAGGACTAGGGATGTACATATCTTAGTAGCAGAGAATTACAAAAAATAAGTAAAATTAAAAGACGAGGTCATGATGGTACACGCCTGTAATTCCAGCGCAGCAACTTAGGAGGCTGAGGCAGGACAATCACAAGTTCAAGGCCAATCTGAGTAACTTAGCAAGGCCCTAAGAAGTTTAGTGAGACCCTGTCTCAAAAAAATAAGAAGTTCTGGGCATATGGCTTAGTGATTAAGCACAACTGGGTTCAATCCCCAGGAGCAAAAAATAAGAAATAAAAGTCAAGAAAAAAAAATTTTAAATTTGAGTTTTATGGTTTGAGTATTCTCAACTTTTCTTTA
Source organism: Callospermophilus lateralis (assembly GCF_048772815.1). Classification (NCBI taxonomy): domain Eukaryota; kingdom Metazoa; phylum Chordata; class Mammalia; order Rodentia; family Sciuridae; genus Callospermophilus; species Callospermophilus lateralis. The sequence continues at coordinate 41,870,066 of NC_135322.1, forward strand.
TGTGAAGGAAAACTAGCACACAAACGTCAAATATTTTTAATACAAAAAAATAGTAAAGGGGCTGCAGTTGTAATTCAGTGGTAGAGCACTTGCCTACTATGTGTGAGGCACTGAGTTCAATCACATAAAAATAAACAGATACATAGGAGATAGATAGATGGTGTTATGTTCATCTACAAGTAAAAAAAATTTTTTAACAAAACATTGAATATCTTAAAAGATTCGAATAAGATGTCTTTTAACATATTACAGTGAAAAGAATCACTTACAGAGGCAAAGGTAAACTTTCATGCAACATATCCATATAAATTTACAGCTTTATTCCTACTGCATACTCATTCCTTTAATGGTATTTCTTTTTCTGACTTGATTACTTACATGCTGTATTTCCTGCTGGCTGGCTCGGTAATTTTTCTTGGTTAAATTGTCCACCAGGTAGCTGATTTGAGACAAGGCCAGCGAGAGCGAGTCAAGATTCATTGCTGGTTGGGGCGGAAGCAGGCGGCCGAGCCCGGCGCAAAATCACCATTATTCCCCTTTAGTCACCTCAGAGGCAGGTTAATGCTTTCTTTTGTAATTAGACTATATCTGGTGTCTGTATAATGTCTTCAGTTCTTCTTTACCAGGGGTCTTACTCTGTTCTGAAACATGGCACCTGTAATTTAAAAAATCCAGAATTCTAAATTAGAATTAGAAACGGGGGAATGGTTAAATAAATTTTATCTCTGTCTCAGCAACTAAAATGTTACTGGAAACTTTAGAAGAAAGTAAATACTCCATAAGTCAAATTCTTTCCTACATTGTTTAAAGTATTCACTAGACTAGATACAGTAAAACACGGCTGTAATCCCAACAACTCAGGAGGCTGAGGGTGTAGTAGGATCCCAAATTCAAGGCCAGCCTCAGCAACCTAGTGAGACCCTGTCTCAAAAATTTAAATAATAATAATTAAATTAAAGGGGGAGGGGGCAGAGCCTGGGGATGTTCAGTGGTAAAGCATTCCTGGGTCCAATCCTCAATACACTTCCCTAAAAGAAAATGTCCCATGCCCAGGGCTATATCACTGCCACACTGACAATTAAAGACTGTTAAATAGTAAAACACAAATTTCAACAAGCCCACCTTTATTACAAAGTTAATACATTCAACTAATAATCATTTCTCAGCTCTTACTGGATCTACTACTACAGTAAACCATACTTTATTAACCAAACTAGACACTTCTGTAAGTGAAGGGGGCACCCTTAACAATTTACATATGCCTTGGGATATAGCTCAGTGGTAGAGTTCTAGTATGCACAAGGCTATGTGTTGGATCCCAGGCACCACAGGGAAGGAAACAATAGGTGTAATCCAGGCTATCACCTCTCATGGCTCACTCCCTCCTCCCTAGATGATCTCCATTACAGGCTTTTGGCCTCATGTTTTGGAGTCCTTGGACTATCACTTTCTTGGTAATTCAATCTTATGGTTTTACAAATTATCTACATCAGGCTAGGGATATAGTTCAATAGTAGAGCACTAATCTAGTATGTATAAGGCCCTAGGTTCAATCCCTAGTACCACAAACACATACACCAGCAACTCCCAAAGTTCTATCTCTAGTTCAAACCTCTCTCATGGCATCCATATTTGTACTATATAATTTTTTATCTGACATCTCATACACAGTCTGTTACAAGACTGCAAAGCCTTCCCCTATCTCAGTCGATACTAATTTCATCTTAAAGTTACTCCGGTATGGGGGTTGAAGGTTGGGGATGTAGCTCAGATGGTAGAGTGCTTGCCTCACATGTACAAGGCCCTGGGTTCAATTCCCAGTACCACCACCACAAAAAAAAAAAAAACAACACATTACTCAGGTCAAAATCTTGAACTCTTCCATTCCTCCATAACCATTCTCTTAAGAAATCCTTTCAGCTATACCAAATCTAATTAGTTCTAACCCTCTCCAAATCTATGATAATCTAAAAACCATTATCTATTACCTGGATTACTATACTAGCCTTCTAATTGTTCTTTCAGGTTCTAGCCAGACAAAAGTACTTTTCAAATATAAAAACTCACTCAAGATTTGTCAAGCAGAGTTCAAAATCCTCCACTGACTCAGAGTGGAAGCCTGAGTCCTTACAATAGCCTAGGAACAGTTATACAGGATTTATGTAGCCACTGACACGCTCTTGGCTTCCTCTCCTACTCTTGACTACCTTACTATTTATTTTCTCTTAACCACAATACAATGACATCCTTGCTATTTCTCAAAAAAAAAAAAAAAAAAAAAAAAAGTCCATTTTAAGGTCTCTGCATCAAATGATGCAGAATCCTTCTCCAGGAGAACCATCTTGAATATCCTATGCAAGACTACAACACCCACTAACCACATCTGTGACCCACGTATTTCCACATCTCATCACCTAACATAATGTATAACATACTTATATTTGCCTATCTTTTCATATTAGAATGTAAGTCCCATGAGATTGGTGATTGTAACCGTCTATTATCTATTATTCACAAATTTATTTTTAAGTACTAAAAGGTCCATACTAAGAACTCATTAAAGCTTCTATGTAATACATACATAGCTTACAACTTTATAACCTGTGACAGGGCAGGAACAAACTCGTGATATAAAATATGCACTTAGAATGCATGAGGCCTTGAGTTTAATCCCAAGCCCCAGCTCCGCCCAAAAAAGTGTTCCACTGCACAAAATAGCAGGAAAACCCACTGAAATTTTATTGATCTGATACAACAATCACAAAAGTAAATAACAGATGACTTAATTTATCAATCTCAATAGCACATACCAATAGCACCAAGTTAAGACTTCCTAGCCTCATCATGTACATGTAAATATGGATCACAATAACAATTTACAGCCCATGTTTATTCCAAGTATTATAATGCAAAGCTATAAAAACACTTTCCAACAAGCTCTCCACAGCTGAGCATGCTCAGCTGTAATCCCAGTTTACTAAGGAGGCTGAGGCAGGAGGATTCTTAAATTCAAGATCAGCCTGGGCAACTTAAAGAAACTCTATCAAAATTCTTCCATAAAATGGGGCAAGGGCAGGAAGCAGTGGCTCACACCTGGTTATCTCTGGTACTAAACCATCTAGTCCTCTTATATGAACCTAAAAAAATGGTAGTAGTAAAGTCATCAAGGAACAACAGCATGATTCTGTCACTGGACTTTACTTTTAAGTCAGAAACTTAAGTTTCTCTTAAAAATGAGAAACAGGCCAGGTAAGGCTGGGTATACAGTCTAGTGGTCAGAGCATTTGTCTTGCATGTGAGAGGCCCTGGATTCAATTCCCAGTACAAAAGAAAAAAAGACTGGTGCATGCCTGTAATCCTAGCAGCTCAGGAGGATCCAGAGTTCAAAGCCAGCCTCAGCAATGTCAAGGTGCTAAGCAACTCAGTGAGACCCTGTCTCTAGATAAAATCAAAATAGGGCTGGGGATGTGGCTCAGTGGTTGAGTGCCACCATCCCCCCTGAATTCAATCCTCGGTACCCACAAAAAAAAAAAAAAAAAAGACATATCTGTGATCCCAACAACTTCGAGGCTGAAGCAGAGGATCCCAAGTTCAGAGCCAGTTTGAGCAATGTAGGGAGACTCAGTATCAAATTTTCAATAAAAAATTAAGAAGAGCTAGGGGACTGGGGTTTTAAGGAGTAGAACACTTGCCTAGCATTGTGATGCACTAGGTTCAATTCCCAGCACCGCATATGAATAAAATAAAGGTCCACTGACAACTAAAAACAGAGCTAAGAATGTAGATAACCCCTTAGTCCCCAATACCACAGAAAGAAAAAGGAAAATAACAAAGGAGGAAACTGAAAAATTAACTTTCCACAGACAAACCAAAAACTAGATTAACTGAGCATGATGGTGCACACCTGTAATCACAGCATCTTGGAAGGCTAACAGATCAGTTTGAGGCCAGCCTCAGAAACTGAGGTAGGCCAGTCTTAGAAAGACCCTGTCTAAAAAAACAAAACAAAAAAAACGGTCTGGGAATGTAATAACTCAGCACCATGGGAAAAAAAATTAAGTTAGTGAAGTTTTACATATTCCAAGATTCTCTATGTAAAATCCCAATCTATGGATGTTACATGGCTTTACTATAGAGAAAAAGAATTAACATGGATGGCCAGAGACTACTGTACTTTTATAAAGGTTCATGAGGTTGTCCCTTGGCTGGTGTGGGAGAACTTGGATTTCTGACAATTCCCTAGAACTAATAAGAGTAACTCACTGTGCTTAACTTGTATTGCCAAAATGTAGCTTAATATAAACATCAACATTTCCTTTGGGAGGATGGAATTTTGTTATGTGGTAGGTAGAGAGTACCTACATAACTATTACTGAGTAACAATCCTAGGCAGAGTCTTTTTTTGGTTGCTGTTATTCTACTGATACTGGGGATTGAACCAAGAGGTGCTTGCTTCACCACTAAGCTATACTCTCAGCCCTTTTATTTAATTTTTTATTTTAAGACAGGGTCTCACTAAATTGCTGAGGCTAGACTTGTGATATTCCTGCTCTCCCAAGTCACTAATATTACTCTCCTAAGTCACTAATAAGTCAGCAACCAAGTGAGTTTCTAGGCAACTTAGGGAAATCTTGTCTCAAAAAATACAGAGGGCTGGGGATTTGGCTCAGTGATAAAGCACCTCTGGTTTCAACCTCTAGTACCAAAAAAAAAAAAAAGTTTCGCTATTACACAATATTTAACACACATAGGATGCATCAATTCTTTGCTGGGAGGAATTAAGTTCATTTCCACTGGAAGAAGACACTTGGAAGCACGAGCCTGGTACCTTCCAGGTTTTACCCTATACATCTTTTCCCTTTGCTGATTTCCCTTTTGCATAACAGCCCTGAGTACAACTATATGCTCCTGGACCGCCAACAAAACGTCATCTGGGCAAGTAGCCAAGATAAAATATTTTCTGGAGGTAACAGGAACCAAACTATAGATTTCCTCTCTAGTACGTACAAAATTTTGGATTTTATGACAAAGACAATCCTGAAACTATTTTGAATGGTTTCAGTATTTTAAGGAATAGATTATAGCATACATTGGCTAGATGCTCACCAAATCTCTTTTTTCTTCATGGGTAAAGAACTAGACTAGCAGAGTATAGTGGTACACACCTGACTGGCTACTCAGGAGGTTGAGGCAGGTTCCAAGTTCAAAGACAGCCTCAGCAACGTAGCAAGATGCTGCCTCAAAATAAAATATAAAAAGGGGTGGGGTTGGTGGTTAAGTGCCCCAGGGTTCAATATGTGGTACCAAAGGAGGGATGCACCTGGAGATGTAGTTCTGTGGTATAATGCCTTAAAGTTCAATCCCCAGTACAACCAAAAAAAACAAAAAAAAGAGAGAGAGAGTGACTATATTTCTCAGATTCTTTACACTGATGTGGCAAATGTGATTTAGCTCTAGCCACTGAGACAATACCAAAAATCATCTGTCATTTCTAGAATTGGCTCATAAAACAACCTACTTATGAACCTTTTGTTCTTTTACCATCTGCCAGTTAACACTACAAAATTAAAAAGCCTGGGTTCCTGAACTACTACACAGAAAGCAACTTATTGAACTTCTTCAAGGAAAGTTATTTGGGGAAAAAATACATTTCTATTTTGTTAAAGCAGGTGACATCTTGGGGCTTTTTGTTATGTTGGGGTTATTATTAGACCTATTTTGCCAAGTAACAGACAACACAAAAAGGTAAACATTTTAAGAACTTTTTATTTTTTTGCAGTACTAGTACCAGGGCCTTGTACATGCTAGGCAGGCAAGCACTCTACCACTGAACTACAGCCCCAATCATTCTTTTATTTTTACTGGAAATACTGAGCTACCTCCCCCCTTTTGGGGGGTACTGGAGACTGAACCCAGGGGCACTTTACCACTGATCTACATCCCCAGCCCTTCTTATTTTTTGAGACAGAGTCTCGCTAAATTGCTAAGTTACAGAGCCAGGCCTTGAACTTGTCATCCTGTCTCAGCCTCCCAAGTCACTGGGACTGTAAGTACATGCCACTGCACCTGGCACCTTTTTTTTTTTTTTTTTTAAATTGAGACAGGTTGTAGGTAAATTGCCCAAGCTGGCCTTGAACTTGCCACCCTCCTGCAAATCCTAAGAAGCTGGGATTATAGGAGTATGCCACTGTGCCCAGCTAGACTGTTTGTTTGTTTTTAAGTACTGGGGATCTAACCCAGGGCATTTTACCACTAAGCCACATTCCCAGCCCTTTGTATTTTTTATTTTAAGACAAGGTCTCATCAAGTTGCTGAGTGTCTTGTTAAGTTGCTGAAGCTGGAACCTGCGATCCTCTTTTCTCAGCCTCCTGAGTCACTGGGATTATAGGTATGGGCCACTGTGTCCAGCTAAATTCTTCATCATTAAAAACTGAAGAAGTTGGACTGGGGATGTGGCTCAAGTGGTAACGCACTCGCCTGGTATGCGTGCGGCCCGGGTTCGATCCTCAGCACCACATACAAAGATGTGTCCGCTGAAAACTAAAAAATACATATTAAAAATTCTCTCTTTAAAAAAAAAACAAAAAAAACACGGAAGAAGTGGTCCATGCACAGTGATTTACACCTATAAACCAGCTGCTCAAGTGGCTGAGGAAGGAGGATGGCAAGTTGAGGCCATACTGGGTAAATTATGAAGACCCTATCTCAAAATTAAAATTTAAAAAAGGGCTGGGAGTGTAGTTCAGTGGTAAAGCACTTACCCAGCATGTAAAAGGCCCTGGGTTCAACTTGTACTGCAATATTAATTAATTAATATTAATCAATACTGCAAATTAAAAAGAAAAGTAAACCAAAAAAAAAAATAAGCTAGAAGAGCAAGAATCACTCCAGAATCAGAAAGGAACCTAGTTCCCAATCTGGAATCAAGTATTCAGAAGCATCTTCCCAGTAGCATTTTTACAATTAAAAACGGATGAAGTACAGCCAGGCACAGTGGACAAGCCAGCAGCTCAGGAGGCTGAGGCAGAAGATTGAGAGTTCAAAACCAGCCTCAGCAACTTAGGTAGACCCTAAGCAACTTGGTGAGACCCAATCTCCAAATAAAGTATGAAAAGGGCTAGGGATGTCACCCCCTGAATAAGTTCCCCTGGTTCAATCCCCAATGCCAAAAACAAAACACAAAAAAAGGATTAAGGATGTGATATACATAAAAGTATACATAAACTATACATAAAAGTAACAATGGAGCTGAGTGTAGTGATGCAGGCCTGTAATCCCATCCATTTGGGAGTCTGAGATTGGAAGGATCACAACTTTGAGGCCAGCCCCAGCAATTTAGCAGGGCCCTAAGCAACTTTACAAGACCCTGTCTCAAAATAAAAAGGGCTGCGAATGTGACTCAGTGGTAAAGAAAGCATCCTTGGGTTAAATCCCCATTGCCAAAAGAAAAAATTAACAATAGCTAGGGATGCTTAGCATGCACAAGACCCTGAGTTCAATCCTCAGCACACACACAGATGGACTATACACTTATGCTTGAACTGCAATAAGGGATATTATTGGTAGAAGATGACATTACAGATAAAAGTAGCAAAGACCTATTTGGAAACCACGACAAAACAATCTTTTCACTATAATACAGTGTAGAATCCTGCCACAGACAGGGAGGTATCTGAAAGACTTTTGAACAGAGAAAGGATACTTTTGAAGCAATAATTTAAGAGGCATTTTGGCATAATATAAAGAATTAACTGAGCCAGGTGCAGTGATCCATGTCTGAAATCCCAGCAGCTAAGGAGAATAAGAGAATTCAAAACCAGCTTCGGCAATTTATCAAAGCACTAAGGCAGACCCTATCTCTGGATAAAATATATAAAAAGGGCTGGGGATGTGGCTTGTTGGTTAAGCGCCCCTGGGTTCAATTCCCAGAACGCATATACAAGTACGCGCACATACACGCACAAAAAGAAAAAAAAAAAACTATTCCTAGAATATTGAACTATTTACACCATATTCATGTAACTTAGGTAATAAAGAGAAACCTAATAACTATGGAGTAGATAACAGAACAACTATTCTTAACTTTTTTTTTTTTGTATGCTTGTTTGTTGGTGCTGGATATCAAACCCAGGGACTCATATATACTAGGTTAAGTGCTCTACCACTAAGCTATACCCCCAGTCCCAGTACAACTTTTATTTTTTGTGTATGTGCAATACCAGGGATTGAACCAGGTATACTTCACCAGTAGAATGCTTTGCCAGCGCTCCCTCCTTTCCCGCCCCCCCCAAGACAGGGTCTTGCTAATTGCCCACTCTGGCCTCAAACTAGCAATCCTCCAGCCTCAGCCTCCCAAGGTGCTGGGATTACAAGTGTGTACACTGCACACAACTATGACAACTATTTTGATAATGGTCAAATGAGGCATTATAATTTTTCCAAACCCACATACATAACATCGAGAGTAAAACCTAACAAACTATGGACTTTGAGAGATAATAATATGTCAATTTAGGTCCAACAATTGTAACAAATGTACCACCCTGTTGTTATGATTGTTTTAATGATAATGGGAGAAGCTATGAGTATGTGAGGGTAAGCAGTTCTAAGCAGTACGTAGGGTATTTCTGTACCTTCTGTCCAATTTTGCTGTGAATCTAAACACACCGTAAACAATAAAAACACTTAAAGTTTAGAAATTATGAATCAAAAATGACAAAACTTTCAAGCTAATTTTCAGAAAAAGAAAATGCTGAGATCATAATATGAAGCTTAAAAATACTCAAGATTCTTACAAAAACTGCTTTCATCCCATTTCCTATTTCATATAATTAGTCCAGCATCACCAAAAAAACCCCAACCAAAAATCACCTAGTTTTTTGGTACTGGGGATTGAACCGAAGGGCACTTAACCACTGAGCCACATCCCAGCCCTTTCTATTTTTTTTTTTTTTTTGAGACTCAGTCTCACTAAGTTGCTTAAGGCCTTGCTATGTTGCTGAGCTGGCTTTGAACTTGCAATCAATCCTCCTGCCTCAACCTCTTGAGTCACTGAGGCACCTGGGTACAGTTTAATGTCTCATTCACCATTTTAGGAATTTCATTCTAACGATAACAAAATTAAGCCACATATGTATCCTGGGAACCAGGGTTGTGGCTCAGTGGTAGAGTGCTTGCCTAGCATGCATGCATAAGGCACTGGGTTCAATCTCCGGCACCACATAAAAATTTAAAAAAAAAATAATAAAGTAAAGGTATTGTGTACATCTACAACTAAAAAAAAATTAAAAAAAAAAAAAGACATGTATCCTGCAAGTTAATGTTGAGCATTCCAAAATTTAAAAACTGCAATGTGCTCATTAAATCTGTACTGTTCTACATTCCCAAAGTCTGCAGTTCCTTCAAATCTCAACAAAGGATTTCAGATTGAGTCTGTACCTCTCGTTACTGCCTTCTCAAACAACACTTTTCAATGAATAATTCATATTATTCGCTTTGTTCATGCTCACTTTTTTTTTTATTGGTACTCACTATTCAACCCATGAGAACTTTACCACTGAGCTACACCCCCAGTCCTTTATAATTCTGAAACAGGATCTCACTAAATTGCTGAGGGTCTCACTGAATTGCTGAGGCTAACCTTGAATTTGCAATCTTCCTGCCTCAGCCTCCCAAATCATTGGGATTACAGGCATGTGCCAATGCTCCTAGCCATGCTTACAAATTTATAAGTAAAACATTACATTTGAAAAATAGGCAGGGCGTGGTGCTGCAAGATGCAAGAGGCTCAAGAGCCTGAGGCAGGAGGTCAGAGCCAGCCTTAGCAACTTAGCAAAGCCCTATCAACTTAGTGAGACACTGTCTCAAAAAATAAAAAGAACTGGGGATGTGGCTCAGAGGTTAAGCGCCCCTGGGTTCAATCCCCAGTACCCCCAAAAAAGAAAGAATATACAAAGTTCATAATATATAGTATTTCAAAATGGCAGACTAGTGCTTTCATTAACTTAAAAAGTATAATACTTTAGAAAAAGTTACACTACTAAGAGCAGGCTGAGGTTATAGCATAGTGGCAGAGTGCAAGCTTTAGCATAAGGCCCTGGGTTTGACTGCAGGACCCAAAAGGTGGAAAAAAAAATTTGCCTTCACAATTATCAAGTATAAATCCTCTTTCATGGAAGGTATCAAAGATCTGTTACCTAACACAATGAAATGATCAAGTTCATAAATTTAAGCTGGTTAAAAAGAAAGCTTCAAACAACTAGATCAGAATGTAACCAAAAACATACTTACCAAAAGCTACATGAAGGCATTTGAGATTAGGCTTTAAAGCATGTTTTGAAGAGATAGCAGGCATTTCCTTTACTGTCTTCACATAGTTTTGTTTTGTTTTTTAAATGGTTTAACCCAAAGTAAGGAGGATGTCATAGTATTTAGCTTGACAAGGTCCATTTAAAGAGATCAAGATTTAAACCGGGGTAGAAATTCAGAGACTAGAAAAAAAGAAAACTAAGCCAGGAATCCATTCAAGTGAGTTAGGAACCAAGAGCATTCCAGTTCTGTTCCACCATAATTCCAAAAATCTCTCCCTTAAAACTTCCAAGATAAGATATTAATGGTCAGGTCTTTGTGCTGAATTCTATACTTTTGTTTTCACTAAGAAGACTGGGACCCTTAATTGTTGAAAAGGAACCAACTCTCCAAACAAGTTTTATCAGTATGCCACCATTTCAGTGAAAGCACAACTAACCACCTAAAACTTCATGTATCATCAACCCATTTTCTCTTTAGACAAGGTAACAATTTGTAATGTCCTAAAACATGATTATTTAAACTGTTACCATATCTTATTAATCGCTAAATATTGTGCAGCCAATCTTTGAAAAGGCAGGAATCCCAACCTGGACTACACATTAGTGAAGTATCAAATCCACATGTCACTAAAAACAAATGTATTCTTATTTTTTGACCTACTTCTCAAATCTTTTACTTGACCTCCCTCATTTTTTTTAAGAATTCAAAGGGACTGACATGAGAGAAATGTGGTTTCTTAAAAAAAGTGCAATTACTCACTCGATTTTTTAAAAAATCCCCATGTAGTAACAGACAATTGAATTATAGAGAAACAGGCGGGAATATAAAGTATTGTTACCCGATTTTCAGGGAGAAAATCTCGGGGGTGGTGGCCAATGCCTGTAATCTCAGCTACTAAGGAGGCTTAGACAGGGGTATAGCAAGTTCAAAGCCAGTTTTGAAAATTAGTAAGACCCTATCTAAAATAAAGGGGAGAGCTGGGTTTATAGTGGGTAGTCCACCATTGAGTTACATCTCCAGTTCCTAAATAAATAGATATAACAAAGACTATTTACTAGATCCGAGAAAATGTGACATCTGGGGCTGGAGATGTAGCTCAGTGGTAGAGGGCTTCCTCGACACGCTAGGGGACCCTGGGTTTGAGTCCCAGCACCCGCCAAAAAAAAGGGGGGGGTGACATCTGATCAGTGACTTCAGGGGAAAAGTTCACTTCCCATATAAAGTTTATTTTAAATACAACACTTTCAAAACCACAAATATCAAGTGTTTGGCTGGTTGGTTTTTTAATATACAATGCACATTCTTCGCGGAGAAACTTCTATGAGCACAGGTGGGTGAATTTTGCAGAGGGGGTGGTACTGCAAAAGGTATCTGAGACCTGCAGCAAATCTCTCACCAGCCTTCCGGCCTAAGCGCTCATAACACTAGGAGGACACTTGCCCTGGGTGAGCAGAACGGCCACCACTGCACGGACATCGGGAAGAGTGGGTGGGGGCCAACTTCGGAGAAAGTGTAAGCAGTAGGGCGCGCGAGTGGAACAAAAACCTGTGGCTAGAAGTAATAAGGAAGTGCTCGCTCCCGCCCGCCCCTCCCACCCGCAGACACCCGAAACACCGGGGCTTGACAACGTGCTGGGGACGGAGGAGGGGGGCGAGTGGCTGCTCCGAGTACCGGGAAAAGAACTGGGAGCCTGCAACAACTCCAAACACGGTCCCCGCCGCCCAAGGAGGTAGGCCTCGGGGGCCGATGCCCACTGCACCCGTTCGGGAGCCCCAGAGAAAGGAGTTGAGGAACTTGTGGGGTCTGAAGAGGATACAACTGGAGCGAAGCGAGGCCCAAGGGCCCGAACTGCCGCCACCGCCATCCTCTAAACCTCCGAGCGCAAGCTGGGGGCCACCCCGGATCTCAACCCGCGCCCAGCCCTCAGCTTCCTGGAGCCTTTGCGCCGGCCTCTTCTCTGAAGAGTGCAAAGCCTCCGCGAGCCGTGGGGAGAGAGCCCGCCCTGTCCCGCCTCGCTCCACTTCCCGGTCCCGGTGGTCCCTCTTTCCTCGGAGCTCCGGGAAACGCTTCCAATGGCCCCAGGTCCACCCCCGATTCTTCTTCCCACCAGTACTCGCGTTCCGAGGCTGACACCGCCAGCCTACCCTAGCCCTTGATTCCAGCCCACCTCACCTCAGGCGGTTCCGGCGGCGCTGGACACAGGAAACTCCTGGGTCCCCGACTCCGGCTCTCCTCGACCCCCTCTTCGGTTAACTCCGCTTGTTTCTCTACAAAATGGCGCCGGAGGTCGCGCGCTCACGTCTCGGCCTTTCCCCTCCCCGTTCCCATTTCATCATTCGCTGCCCGCCTGAGGAGGGATGGCCCCAGCACCAGCCAATGACCGCACCCGGCCCCTGGCTCCCACCCAATCACCGACAAGTGCCCGCGGATTTAAACCAATCACACACTATCACTTGCATAAGTCGAGGAAGAAACCAGGCTTCTGCTAGCAACTACCAATCCAGGCTCCCACTTCGCGGGCTTTGGCCAATTGCGGTTCACCAGCCCCTAGGGACGGGAGTCGGAGTCCTCGCGCCTGCGCTCGAGGAGGGGGCCAATGGGAAGACACTGATAACTTCGATTTGGGGCTCCACGACTTCCCACCTGCCCTCGAGGTCTTCGACCAATGGGGGCATGGCGTTCCCTTTGAGAAACAAAAAATACAGGAGGGGACCCGTAACTCTTGGCTACTCAGCGCGGGAACTACTTTGAGTTAGAGTAAAGCAGTCCTCCTCCACTTTCCTTCCTCTTTCGAAACGTCACGGTCCAGTAGACTGCGGGGATTCCCAATGGAAATGGTTCCCTGACCTCATTTTCCTTTAGCGGGGAACACCAGCTAGGAGAAAGCAAGCCAGGCGCGTACTAGAGTTGGGGCTCTTGGCATCCTGGGATATGTAGTCACGCTTCCCGCCCCATTCCTGTCGCAAAAGTAACGCGTTTCATTCGTCACTGGCTGCGCCGTTTAGAAGCAGTGCATCCTGGGGAATGTAGTCTCGCAGGAGTCCACCTGGTCTTTGCTAGCTTTTCTTAAATGAGGGAACTTTCTCTTCTGGTTCTATTCAAGAAAAGAATCCTTGCAGAGAGGTAAAAACTCAAGCTCTTCTCCTTGCTCAAGCCCTGGACAGAAAAACGAAAAAGGATTTCAATGTCATTTGCTTTCAGTATAAAAGACATCTTTTGCTTGATTTGTATCTGTGTAAGATTTTATGAGTGAGAGGATGGAGAAGGAAGTGTGAACTGATTAGCACTTTTTCAAATAAACCAATTCTGCCCCCTCACTGCTGTCCTCAGGCTAGGCTCAGTAGCTCATCTTGTTTTATACTACTTTTTGTGCCTAAAACTTATTTTTTTTTTTAATTGTGGTAGGGAAAAAAAAAAATTGTAGAGCCGAGCGATTCCTGTAATCCCAGCTACTTGGGACACTGAGGCAGAAGGATCACTTGAGCTCAGGAATACAAGGGAAACAGCAAGACCCAAAATTGATTAATTGATGATTACCATCTTAATCATTCTAATGTATACCGTACAGCAGTGTTAACTTTATGCGCGTTGTCGTGCTACAGATCTCTAAAATTTTTCCATCTTGCAGAAAGTGAAACTGTGGGGAATGTGGCTCAGTAGCTAAATGCCCCTGGGTTCAATCCCCGGTACCAAAAACAAAAACAAAAACCTGAGGCCAACCTCAACAACTTAGTAAGGCCCTGAACAACTTAGACCCTGTCTCAAAAAATAAAAAGTAAAGGACTGGGGATGTAGCCTATTGTTAATAAATCCCCATTTCCCTTTTTCCTCAGCCCCTGGGATATCAGAATTATTCGTTTTATTTATTTCTTTTCAGGAACAGGACAGATTTATTTAGGAAAGAAGATACATATGAAAGGGAGAAGGCAGTTCATCTTGGGAGCGAGAAGCTTTTAGGGTAAATCAATGAATACACATATACAATACAAATGTGTGGACCATTTCTGGAAGGAAAAATAACCCATTTTTTTTTTATTTCAGTTGTTGTATATGTGGAATTTGTCTTTTTCTGACTGGCTTTTTTCACTTAGTATATTGTTTTGTTTCCTTTTGGTGCTGGGGTTGAACCCAGAGACATTTTACTACTGAGCTAAGTCCCCAGCCCTTTTATTTTTTATTTTGAGACACGGTCTGGCTAATTTGCTAAGGCTGGCCTTGAATTTGGGGTCCTCCGGCCTCAGCTTCTCAAGTCACTGGGATTACAGGTGTGTACCACCATGCCTGGCCACTTAGCATGATGCTGTAGAAACAGCAGGCCTGTAATCGAAGTAACTTGAGGGCTGAGGCAGCAGTATCCCAAATTCAAGGTCAACTTCAATAACTTAGAAAGGCCCTGAACAACTTAGACACTGTCTCAAAATAAAAAGAAAACAGGACTGGGGATGTAGCTCAGTGGCAAAGTGCCTCTGAGTTTAATTCAAGTATAAATAAATTAATTGATTAAAATAAATAAAGGGGGAAAGAGAGACTAAGGATGTAGCTTAGTGTTAGAACACTTGACTAGCATATTCCAGGCCCTGGGTTCAATGTGCAGTATCTGTAAAGAGAAAAAAGAAAAGAAAAAAAAAAAGTTAAACTGAACTAAAGCTGAGTTGCTTTCCTCTGCTTCAGCCTGTCTTTGCCAGGAAAAGGATCCGATGTAGCTTTACCCTTGTGCCCACTGGAGCTATGCCAATGTCGCTCCTAGGATTTGACATACCATGGGGACTCAGCCAAGTACCCTACCATAATAACCTGAAGATGGAAGTCCTTCAACTGTGTCAGAATGTTGGGTGGCTCCTTACTAGAAAGCTGAAAGACTTACAGAATGTTTACACATTAAAGGGATAGTGGAAATTACCTGGTGCACCTTTTCATTTTCTCTGAAAGACATAGCTGGAACTCACACCCAAATTATTTTATTGGAGACCTTCACAAAGGATCGATGCAATCACCTCTTAACTCAATAATTAAGTTCAAAAGTATTTAGTCATCTGTTAATTACTCATCTGGTTCCTTTCCTTGGCCTTTATTCCAGTCCTTCATTGTGCAATTAACTAGGCATCCCAGACTCTGAAGGAATTTTATAAAACTCTTTGCTTCTCAAAATAGTCTAGAGAGGGAAATGTAAGTGCCAGGAAACAAAAGCCTTATCCTATTGTTTAGGGAGAGGAGCAAAAAAAAAGATACCTAGAAGACAAAGAACCTTGAGTTATGTGCAAATTGAATAATAAAATAGGTAGAGGTGCTTAAAAGGTGAGCAGAGCACATGGCCTTATTATTTCATGATCTTGTTTTTCAATCCTATTTTTCAGATGAGTCTTAACTTCAGTTTACAGTAGGTTTTTTAATTTTAGTTGTTGATAGGCCATTATTTTATTCATTTATTTGTATGAGGTGCTGAGAATTGAATCCAGTGTCTCACATACATCAGGCAAGCACTCTACCACTGAGCCACAATCCCCCCAATTTACAGTAGTTCTGACTACCTAGGTAGCACTCCCTGTCTTAGTTGGGCACAGTGGGACATGCCTATAATCCCAGCAACTCCAGAGGCTGAAGCAGGAGGATGGCAAGTTCAAGGCCAGCCTCAGCAATTTAGCAAGTTCCTAAGCAACTTAGTGAGACCCTGTTTCAAAATAAAACATAAAAATGGGCCAGGGAAAGGACTCTCTGGCATATCCAAAACCTCCAGTGGTGAGCTAACTCTAAATCTTTGGAAAAGCAAAAATCAGAATAAGTAGTAATTAGCAAGTAATTTGAGGCCCTATGTTACCTATGGAATAAATGAGTCAAAAATTTCAAGGCTAGCAGAAAAGGGACGGGAAAGGAGAAATTTTGAGGAAGGATATTGGCCATATCATATTGTTATATACATATATATAACAGTATTTATACCTATAATGCACCAATAAAAATATGGAAAATGAATTTAAGTAAAAATGTAAGAAAATAAAAGAAAAAATTGCAAGGCTAGAAAAAAAGCCAGGAGAAATTTTGTTTTCTTCAGAATTCTTAAAAGAATAACCTCTCCCTATACCCCCAAATGTGGGCTGAACAGCCTACCCCAGTGGCCTGTTTTAAGGCCACACTGGCTGTGATGTGGAGAAAGGACTGACACCCCTCAGAGAAGCTGCTGGGAGACTAGCCAGGAAGCCACTGCAAGGAGTTCAGGGGAAGGGGGTCCGTGGGAATGGAAAGAACTGGAGTCACAGGAGATATGGGGGGTAAAACCATCAGACTTGATGGAGAAGCAATTGATGGAGAAGGAAAGATGAGAGGGAAGAACGAAGGGCTGCCTGCCACTCGTGCTTTTCCACGGAAAAGACAGAAAGATGGGAGGAGTCTGGGGACAGAGAATAGAAATTCAGTTTGGGGATGGAAGGCACCTGTGGTTCACCCAGGTAGAGGAGTTTGGAGGTCCCCATGGATTTAAAACTCTGGGAATTGGGGACAACAGAGTGACAGAATGATGTAGCAGCTGCCCTGGTGGAACCTGCAGAGAGCAGAAGCCTGAGACCTGAACAGAGTTGTACCTGCGATCAAGGCTACAGGAGGGAAGAGTCTACAGAGAAAAAAAAAGGAAAAGAGGAACTGCCCAGCCCGGGAGGCTCAAGGACTATGGAAGCAGAGGCCACAGAGCGACTAAGGAAGTCAAGCAAGGAAGAGACTGACCAGGTCCTTGGCGTTATGTGATAACTGGGCTAATGGTGATCCTGCAGAGAGCCATTGTTCATTCTGTTTTGGGGGGTTTTTTTTTTGGGGGGGGAGGGGAAGGGTGTGGTATGCTACTGGTGATTGAAGCTAGGGGCACTGAATCACTGAGCCACATCCCTAGTTCTTTTTTTTTTTTTTTTTTTTAATTTTAGAGAGAGAGAGAGAGAGAATTTTTTTTATTATTATTATTTATTTTTTAGTTTTCGGCGGACACAACATCTTTGTTTGTATGTGGTGCTGAGGATCGAACCCAGGCCGCATGCATGCCAGGTGAGCACGCTACCGCTGGAGCCACATCCCCAGCCCCATCCCTAGTTCTTTTAATTTTTTATTTTGAGACAAGGTCTCACTAAGTTCCCGAGGCTAATCTCTAACTTGGATCCTCCTGCCTCAGCCTCCCAAGTCTCTGAAATTATAGGCATGCCCCCACTGAGCCCAGAGGAGAGAGCCATTTCTGTGGCATGACTGAAATCAGATCCAAGTGGGCTGTAAGTCCAGGAGAGGGGAGGAGAGCTAAAGCTAGAGAATGGGAAGGCTCTGTTTTAAATATGAAGAGGCCACGTGTGCTGGCATACACCTGTCATCCCAGAAACTTGGAAAGCTAAGGCAGGAAGATGGCAATTTTGAGGTCAGCCTAGACTACTTAGTGAGATCTTATCTCAAAATAAAAAATGAAAAGAGGGCTGGGGATGTGGTTCAAACGGTGCCGCACTTGCCTGGCATGCATGCGGCCCAGGTTCAATCCTCATGCAGGCAGGGGTGTTGTGTCCGCCAAGAACTAAAAAATGAATATTAAAAAAAAATTCTCTCTCTCTCTTTAAAAAAGAAAAAAAAATGAAAAGAACTAGGGATGTAGCTGTGTGGTGAAGAACCTAAGTTCAATCCCCAATACTGAAAGAAAGAAAGAAAATGGAGAGATTGGAGCTGTGGTGTAGCTCAATGGCAGAGCATTTGCCCAGTATGTGCCAATCTTATCTCCCATGGGATAGAGATTGGCACGTTTCATTGCTAATGAGACAGTCTTTTGGAAAGAATTCATCTCTGGTCTGGGAGTGTAGCTCAGCGGTAGAGTACTTGCTTAGCATGCATGAGTTGCCAGGTTGATCAGGGTGGAGTTTAACTTTAGATAGTGGAAGGGACAAAGTCTCCTTTTTTGTTCATAGAAGGAAGGAAAAAAAAATACCTTGTCTTTGATCATCTCCCAGGCCCTCCTACTCTTGACATTTCTTCCCTGAGGCAGAATGCTTCCAGGGAAAGTACCCTGTTGGAGCATTACTTCTAGCCTCTGGAAGTGAAAAGGGTTGTAGTTTTCCAGGATTCCCCAGAATTCACCCTTCTCCTTCTATCAGGGAACTGGGCTTCCACAGATCTGTTCACTCCCTTCTTTCAAGCAAAGCTGGTCTCCCTACAGACAAGGGCCCACAGGCCACCCAACAGCAGTTCTTGCAAGAAAGGGGTCAGTCTATATACTCCCTCCCGAGCTAACCCAGGGGTTGCAGAGAGATCCAGCCGAGGATGACAGTGTCTACTCTAGAGAACTTGGGAACTGAGATTCCTGGGGTCCCTTTTCAACCTAGTCTCCCAACCAGCCAAAAGTTGCTTCTTGCTTGGGCCTCCCTGTTCCCTCATCCTAACCTTGTACTGCCTCAATGATCTGGCTGAATATCTACCCGGCCCCGATCTTATTTATCATTGAGGACAGAATGCCTGTAGACCAGAAGTCCCTCTTTAGGTGGGTAGGCTGAAACCAGGTGGATCTAAGATGGCTCCCAAAGTGATCACCAGACAACCTCTAGCTCCATTCTAATTCCTTGTGCATGCTAAATGACACTCCCAGCACCATGACAGTTGACAATTACCATGACATGATTAGAAAGAAACATAATAGGAATGAAAAGAAGTGACACTCAAATTTCAGAAAAGTCTTCCCCCATTACCAGAAAATACATGAATTCTCCCTTTTATAAGTGTATCTTTCTTCCCTCCCCTTCATTTCTTTTAACCTCTATCTTTTCCCACCAGTACCATTGAGCTACATCCCTAGACTTTTTTATTTTTAATTTTGAGACAGAATCTAATTGGCTAAATTACTGAAGCTGGCCTTAAACTTGTGATCATCCTGCCTCAGCCTCTGGATCCCCTGGGATTATAGGCACCACCACATCTGGCTTCTTTTACTTTATATTTATAACCACCTGACCTCCCAAGGGTCAGAAAGTTGATTTGCAAGTCTGTCTTCCACTTCTCCTATTCTTGGCCAAGATTAAAGATCTTCCCTGCTCAGTTGGGGCTGAGTCTTGTTATTGGTTCCATAATTCTGATAGGAAATAAAGAGGATGTAGCTCTGAGGAAGAGCATGTACCCAGTAAGCTTGTGGTTTGTGGTAAAAAAATAATAATAATAATAATTGGTAGCATACCCACCCTCCCAGGATCATAACTCTTTGTCAGTCTGGGCTCCAGAGTCAGACCTTTGAAGTTCATATTCCAGCTCTGCCTTAGCTAACCTAAGGTCCCCGTTACTTTGACACCCATAATGATACCATCTCTCTGAGCTTCAGTTCCTTCACCTGCAAATGAGGATAGCAATGGTGATACTAGCTATCCCAGAGCATCTTAGTGAGGGTTAAGTGAGATCAACATGTAAAATATTCAATGTTTTGCATAGTAGAAATCAGGTATTCAGTCATTCATTCAGCCGACCTGTGTGCTAGTGGCTCCTATGTGTCAGATCTTAGGACATGTAGCAGCAAAAAAAAAAAAAAAAAGCCAACAAAGTTCCTGTACTCATTAGCCATGCATTTAAATGGAAGGCAGAATGGGAAGGGTATAAACAATTATAAAGAAATAATACCACTAATAATAAAGAAGAACAAAGTACTGTTATGACAGAGAGGTGGGCAATAATTTTTGTTTTTGGAATCAATAGCTCTCCTTCTCCCTCTCCCGTACTCCCCGCCCCCACTCCCTCTCTGTGATAGAGGATTTGAGCAAAGACCTAAATGAAGTGAAAAAGGGAGCCATATAGACATCTGGTGACAGAGAGTTTCAGGCAGGAGACCAGAAAGTGCAGAAGTTTGGTGAGGCTGACTCAGAGCAATGACTTGGAGAAGGAAAGTGGCAGATATATGGTCAGAGAGGAGGAAGAACAAGCTGGCCCTGGAAGCCGTGGCAAGGACTTTGGCTTTCAACAAGTAAGAAAAGCCAGACCGGATTTTAAACTGAGGATGAAACAACCTGGCCTTGGTTTCCCTCCCCACACTCCCAAACTGTAGTTGAACCCAGGGCTTGCACAAGCTAGACACATGCTTACTGAGTACATGCTCTTCCTCAGAGCTACATCCTCGGCCATTTAAAAATTTTTTTTTCTTTGAGACAGGATCTCACTAAGTTGCTGAGGCTGGTCTTGAACTTGCGATCCTCCTAACTCAGCCTCCTCAGTTGCTGGGATTACTGGTGTGCACCACCGTGCCCAGCCTGTAGTTGTTTTTTTTTTTTTTTTTTTTTTTTTTTTTTAACAATTGAAGTAGTCCAGATAAGAAACTACTGTGGATTAGACTTGTTGCAAAGGTAGAAACACATATTACCTATAACGATTATTTCCAGACTACAAGCCCCAGCTCTCACCATCTTACATTACGAACTACTTCTGGAGTAGTGACGTAGTTCTGTACCTTTGGATCTTGCAAGCTTGTTTGGAGGTTCTAGCAGGGGAATGAAGGTACTTGCATACCCTTGACCAAATAACTGTCCTGCTATTGAGGAAGGTCATCGTCTTTGGGAGGGACACACATGAAGTGAGGGAGGAAAGGGACACCCACCTAATCAACCAGATCAGCCAAATCAACCCTGGAATCAATGGTGTGATGGATGTTGCAGCCAAATTGCGCATACATCCAGCACTGTATCTTTGGAAGTGACTGTTATGTTGATAGCATAAAGTCCCTACTGGCTATGTGTCCTCTTAACAGAGTTAGCTGAGCAGAGTAGGTTTGTAGAAGTTGCCAGGACTTGCAGAGAAGAACCAGTCCTGGGGCTGGGGTTGTGGCTCAGCGGTAGAGCACTTGCCTAGCACAAGCAGGACCCGGGTTTGATTCTCAGCACCACATAAAAGTAAAGGCATTGTGTTGTGTCCATTTATACCTAAAAATAAATAATTTTTTTTTTTTTAAAAAGAACCAGTCCAGCTGGGTGCGGTGGTGCACACCTGTACTTGCAGCAGCTCAGGAGGTGGAGGCAGAAGGATTATAAGTTCAAAGCCAGCTTCAGCCATTTAGGGAGACCCTGTCTCAAAAAATAAAAAGGACTGTGGATGTGGTTCAGTGGTTAAGTGCCCCTGGGTACCCCCCCAAAAACAAAATCAGTCCGAGGTCTTTTCAGGGTTGAGGGTCAAATATACTTCTGGATAAGGTCCCCGTTATTTTGACACCCATAATGACAGAGCTGTCAGCAAAGAAGGTGAGATCTGAATTTGTGCCTATTGACTTTTTGGAGGAGAGGGCAGTCTTGGAGCTGGCGCCAGGAGCCATATCCAAGTCATACCGCAGGAGTGGGGAAATCAACAACCCTGGATGGGGATAATAACTCCTATTCTGAAAAGCAACAAAATTAAGTCTGGTGTACATCCAACTTTCATTATTGCTTGTTTTTTGTTTTGGGGAATTTTTTTGAGATGTGGGCTTCACTATATTGCCCAGGTTGGTCTTGAATTCCGGTGACTGAAGTGATTCTCCCAATTCCATCAAGCGAGGGGGCTTGACTATGTTATATGGGCCAGAGTTTATAGTTTTTGTTTTTGTTGTTTTAAGTGGGGGACTGGGTATGTTGCTCAGTAGCAGAGCACCCACTTAGCATGCTCAAGATCCTGGATTCAATCCCTAGCACCAGAAAAAAAAATATATTAAGGGGAGATAAAAAAAAAATATTAAGCTGGAGATGGTGGTACACACCTAAAGTAAGCTTCTCAGGAGGCTGAAGCAGGAATATTGCTTGAGTGTAGAAGCTGGGGGCCAACCTGGTCCACATGCTTACAGCCTCACTAAATTGTTGAGTGTGGCTTCAAACCTGTGATCCTGCTGCCTCAGCTTCCTAAGCTGCTGGGATAACAGGCATGTACCTCCATGCCCAGCCTAAAAAAAAAATTTTTTTGAGCCATGTATGATGACCTATGCCTGTATTCCCAGCTATTCAGAAGGCCGAGGCAGGAGGATCGAAAGTTTGAGGCTAGTCTCAGCAATTTAGCAAAACTAACCCTGTCTCAAAATTAAAAATAATAATAATAATAATAATAATAATATAGTAAAAAAAGATTTTATAAAGAAAAGGGTCCATGGGTGTAGCTCAGTGATAAAGTGTCCCTGGGTTCAATCTTCAGTACTATACATATAAAAATTTTAAAATAAATAAATAAATAAGAGGAGGTCCACTAGGTAGGCCCCAAAATCTAGGGTTCTCCCATGTCACCCATTCTACTCCTAGAGGTATCCCTACCATGTCCACTTGGGCATGCACAGCAGAAACCGTGCAAGGTTTCATGGTGTTGAGGGCCACAACCAAGTCAAGATGGCGCCTGGCAGTTTGCCAGGAGGAGTGGTTTGTGAGCTTACGCCATCGAGCCATTAAGATGATGGAGATTCCATATTGGCTGATTGCTGTATCTAGATTATGTTAATTGAAAGAAGCTGTGTATAATCAGTTAGGTATATATACCTCTGCTGTCCTGCAATAAAGAGGCTCCCGCTGTTTCAACCTTCACAAGTTGCTTGTCACCTCCAGGTTATTTGCCCAGCCAGACTGTGGCATCATGGCAGCCAAACTTCTTGGCAGAAACCTATGTTAGAGTACTCAGTAAATGCTGGGCATGGTAGTACATGCCTGTAATCCCAGTGGCTCAGAGGAGGCTGATTATGAGTTCAAAGCTAGCCTCAGAAACTTAATGAGGCCCTAAGTGAAACACTTTTTATCTTTCTTTCTTTCTTTATTTTTTCTGGGTAGTGGGGATTGAACTCAGAGGCACTCAACCACTGAGCCACATTCCCAACCCTATTTTGTATTTTATTTAAAGACAGGGTCTCACTGAGTTGCTAGCTCCTTGCTGTTGCTGAGGTTGGCTTTGAACTTGCAATCCTCCTGCCTCAGGCTCCTGAGCCACAGGGATTACAGGCATTTGCCACCGAGCCTGGTGGGAAACCCCTTTTGTTAAAAAAAAAATGTTAATCTTTTAGTTATAGGTGGACACAACATCTTTATTTTATTTTTATGTGGTGCTGAGGATAGAACCCAGTGACTCACGCATGGTAGGCGAATGCTCTACCACTAAGCCACAACCCCAGTTTTTAAATAAAACATCAGAAAGAGCTGGGTATGCAGCTCAGTGGTTAAGTGCCTTTGGTTTCAATCCCCAGTACCAAAAAAAAGAGTATTCAGTAAACATCTCTGAAGTGCTAATTCTTGTTTGGAAACCAAAATTCGATGATCTATAGTAACTCCCTGTGTACAATTACCCTTTGTCAAGGGTCAAATGGAAGTCTGAGGCATGTGCAATATTTGTATTCTGGCAATGCCTAATCAGAACTTTTGGACCCAAGCACCAGCACAAGAAGCCTAGTCCAAGTCACAGCTTTAGGGTAGCCATCGCCTCTAAATTGTCACCATTCTTTGTGACAGCCTGCCTTTTCACTTTCTTGGGTTTTATTTTATGCTGTTTATATTTATATTTCCATGTATTTATTTCAATATAATTTGCCAGGCCATGCAGCCTTGAAAAGTTTCTGCTGTGCATGTCCCAGTGGTGACAGAGGGGATACCATTAGGAGTGGAGTGAGATAAGAAGACCCTACTTTTTGGCTCTAATAGACCTCCCTTTTTTTGTGGTACTATGGATTGAACCAAGGGCTGCTTTATCACTGAGCTATACCTCCAGATCTATTGTTGTTGTTAATATTAACATATTATTATTAATATGATCAACAATCTAATTATGGTATTATATTTTATTGATATAATTATATTGTGTTAATTAACATAATCAATATATTAATATAATTATATTAATATAATAATTAATATAATAACTATTACAACATATTATAATGAATTAAAATATATTAATATAACTGTCACTATTGTTAATGTTAATATGATTAATATTACCATTATAGTAACATATTATTATATATGATTAGTATTATCTTTTCATTAAATAATTAATTTTAATTAGATATACATGACAGCAGAATGCATTTTGATTCATTGTACATAATTGCAGTACAACTTTTTTTTTAATATTTATTTTTTAAAAGTAGCTGGACACAATACCTTTATTTTATTTATTTATTTTTATGTGGTGCTGAGGATCGAACCCAGGACCTCACATGTGCTAGAGGAGCGCTCTACTGTTGAGCCACAATCCCAGCCCCCAACTTTTCATTTATCGGTAGTACACGATGTAGCGTCACACCATGTGTGCAGTCATACATTAATATAATTATGATTATAATTAATATAACAAAATCAATATAATAAAATTAACATATTAATACCTGATAATTAATATGATAACTATAATAATGTTATAACGAATTCTAATATATGAATATTATTAATATAATGATCACTATCATTAATATTAATATAATTAATATTATCATTATAGTGGTATGTTATTATATATGATTAATACTATTATCTTTATTTTGAGGCAGGGTCTCATTAAATTGGTGAAGTTTGCGAAAGTCACTTACGTGATAAAATCAGTCACCTCCAGGTGAATTCTCAGTCATTTGCATTCAGATCTGTCCACCCTCCGGTGGGAGAGGCAGGAGGGAGTGAGGGGGACACTGCTGGAGGAGGGGGGGAGTCCCAGCTTCTGCTGCACAGTGAATGTTATCTCTTCTGTGGATCAGAGCCTGTCTGCTCAGTGTTCTGCCAAGGCCTCTGACTAGGGTGGAGGAGAGGGCCTGCTGGGAGGCTGCACAGCCACAGGGACAAACTAGTTCTTGGACACACATAAAAAGCCTTGCATCTTAGTCCACACTCTGCCTCTTACTAGCTAGGAGGCTTCAAGGGAGTTTGTTCCTCAGTCTTCAGGACAGGGATGATAATAGCTATTCTGAACAACATCAAAAGTAAGTATGGTACACATCCAACTTCTATATTGCTTGTTTTTTTGGTTTGGGGGATTTTTTTTGTGAGGGGGAATGGGTCTTGTTATGTTGCCCAGGCTGATCTTGAACTTTGTGGCTCAAATGATCCTCCCACCTCAGCCTCCAGACCAGCTGGGACCACAGGTGGTCACCACATCTGATACTTGAATTGTTAATGAAGAAAATATATTTCATTTCAAACATAAAAGGCATCTGGGCACAGTGGTGCATGCCTGTAATCCCAGCAATTGGGAGGCTGAGGCAGGAGGATCTCCAGTTCAAGGCCAGCATTAAACCTTTTCTCAAAATGAAAAATAAAAAAGGACTGGGGATGTAGCTCAGTGGTGAGATACATGGGTTCAACCCCAGTGGCCCTGCCCCCCCCAAAATATTAAAAGACAAAAAGAAGTAAAATTTGTATTTTTATTTATTTATTTTTTTAAAGAATGGTTGAGCACAGTGGCACACACCTATACTCCTAGTGGTTCAGTAAGTAGGCTGAAGCAGGAGGATCTCAAGATAAAGCAAGCCTCAAAAATTTAGTGAGGCCCTAAGCAACTTAGCAAGACCCTGTCTTAAAATAAAAAAATTAAAAGGGCTAAGGATGTGACTCAGTAGTTAAGTGCCCCTGGGTTCAATTCTCAGTACAAAAAAAAAGAAAATCATCTACTTTATTTATTTTCTAAGTAATGATTTAAAATAAATACATTTGGGCACAGTAGAAATTTGACATGAAAAGTAATTGTATTAGAATAGGCATCAGAAAAATTGTAACTCATCTTATTCAAAATTGTAACTAGAAAATGTTTTTCTGCCTGATCATTTAAGTGTTACAAATTCTGAGAATGTTAATCACTGAACAAATTAGGTCCTACTATATAATTAAAATTTGCTCAGAAATAATCCTTTTAAAAATACTTTGAGGTACAAATCATCTATGTATTAAACATGAGTCTTTTACATTTTACCAAGAGTTTAAACAAATATATCAAACAATTACAGTTCAGTGTCTTTTTAAACAGCTATTAGTCAGGTTCAAGGACACACTGTTCCATAATTTCCTGTAAATTGAGGTTCTCCATTGCAGCTGCCACTCCCTTTTTGTCTTTATCTGCTTGTTGATGTTTTCTGTGAGTTTATTCAGCAATGTAGATTCCAAGGATAAGAGTCTCCAAAGAACAGAGAGGTACTGTTGGCCTGAACCTGATAATAACCAGATGGCCCTCTTCATTTGTCTCCTGGACCTCCAGGCAACTCTCTATTACCACTCCCAGTTCTTTGAAAGTATTGGGCTTTTCTATCTGGGCATGAAGGTACATGCCGGTAATCCCAGAGACTTGGGAGGCTGAGGCAAGAGGCTCACAAGTTTAAGGCGAGCCTCAGCAATTTAGTGAGGCCCTAAGCAATTTAGAAACTTAGTGAGACCCTGTCTCAAAATAAGAAATAAAAAGGGATGGGGATGTGGCTCAGGGGTAGAGCATCTCTGGGTCAAATACCCAATACCAAAGAAAAGTACTGTGATTTTTCTGGGTCACACATGGTTCAAATGAAATCATAAGCCTCTAGCACTCTCTCTATCATGATCCAGGGCTGCCTGGCAGCTCCTAGAGACCCGAGAGCCACAGGATTCTGCTCAACATCCTTGTGCTTTGCCATCCCTGGATACTGTACCACCCAAGAAATACGATTTAAAATTTATTCTTTCTTTCTTTTTTTTTTTAAATTTTGCTGTAAATATATATATACTTTAAATTTTAAATATATATATATATATATATATTTTTTTTTTTTTTTTCTAAGTCGCTTAGGGTCTCCTAAATTGCCCTGTCTGGCCTTGAACTTGTAATCCTCCTACCTGAGCCTCCTGAGTCCCTGCAATATACTATCACCTCAGAAAAGTTTTTTGTTTTGTTTTGCCAGGTGCAGTGGCACATGCCTATAATCCTTTTACTCAGGAGGCTGAGGCAGGAGGATCACAAGGCCAGCCTCAGCAATTTAGCTAGACCCTACCTCAAAAAAAAAAAAAAAAAAATAGGATGGGAAGTAACTCAGCCCCAGGACCAAAAAAAAAAAAAAAACCAGTTATTTTTTTCCTTAGGAAATAAGTTTTTGTTTTGCAGTGCTGCAGATGGAACTCAGGGCCTCACACGTACTAGGCAAGAGCTCTACCACTGAGTCCTGAAATAAAGATTTTCTTGAAGCATTAATATGCACTCCACCAATCTTCCTGCTGCACATCACCAAAGAGAACGTGCTGTACTTACAGACATGGAAGGACAGCGTGGGGTTCTAAGCTCCTCTTTGTCCTCCTGCCCCCTGAGAAGAAAAGAGACTCCAGGAGAAAGGGTGACTCACCACTGGAGCCCCTTTCCTCTGTGTTGCTGAAGAGGTTGCAGTTGTCCTCAGAGCAGCTTGGGTTAAGTGCTGCAGGCTGCCACATGGCTGTGGGCAGAGTGTAGTCAGGCAGGGTGAGCAGGGGCCACCTGGGCCACCTCCAGTCCCACGAGAGTCCCCCCATTTCCTCTGTATTTCTTTCTCTTTTTCTTAAAAATAGATGTAGGAAGTTTATTAATTTCTATTACTCTGTATGTGTATATATATATATATTTTTTTTTTTTTCTTTTTTTTTTTTTTTTCTTTAACTACATTCCACAGGCTGGATTTGAAGGTTTGTGTATTTTTTTCTTTTGGTACCAGGGATTGAACTCAGGGACTGGACCACTGAGCCACATCCCCAGCCCTACTTTGTATTTTATTTAGAGACAAGGTCTCACTGAGTTGCTCAGCACCTCTCTGTTGCTGAGGCTGGCTTTGAACTTGTAATCCTCCTGTCTCAGCCTCCTGAGCAGCTGGGATTACAGGTGGGTGGCACGCCAGGCTTGTTTTTCTTTTTTTTTTTTTTACAATATTCAGAGCTTAGTGATTGTTTTTAATCTAATGATTTATCCAAAAATGCAGAAAATCTTTCTAGCTGGTGAGGAGGATAACATTTCAGAGTTGATAAGTCTGTGTCCTGTAACAACCTGGAAAATATGCTGGCCTTTTAGCAAGCTTCTAGTGTCTCAAGGAAGAACTCAGAAAGCAAAAAGCAAAACAAATCAGCAGTTTTCATCTGGCTACTGTGGTGTCGATCAGTTCTTGTTGAATTCTAATATACTTGTAGAAAACAGTGCTCTTTACCATAAGGTAATTTCTCTGCTTTAAGAGCTCCAGTGGCTTCTCACTGCAGCTACCCTAGAGAGTCCTGCAGGCTCCTCTTTGTGTAGCTGTTTGGCCAATTTCAAATGATTGCTCAGTGCTGCTGGGAATCGAACCCAGGACCTCACACACGCTAAACGAGTGCTCTACCACTGAGTTACATCCCATCCCGCATTTGCTAACTCTTCATTTATTTTATTTTATTTGGTACCAGGGATTGAACCCAGGGGCACTTAACCACTGAGCCACATCCCCAGCCCTTTTTATTTTTTTATTTTGAGACAGGATCTCATTAAATTGCTTAGGGCCTTGCTCAGTTGTTGAGGCTGGCCTTAAACTTGTGATCCTCCTGCCTTAGCTGTTGAGATCACAGGCATGGGCCACCATGCCGGCTCTTCATTTAAAATGACCACAGGTAGCTTGCCTTTTCGAACAACCTCCAAACACCTTTTTGCATCTGCATGACTAATAATAAGAGCTGAGCCCTGAAAATCTTCTTTCAAGGAATCCTTGCATCTGTAGACCTTCAGCATACACAACTCAGTGCTGAATGGTTCAGGCACCAAGGTTCCTCTACCAATTTGGAGGATGAGTCAACTCATAATGAAGTGTGGCAGATTTCAGTTAGTTTTCAAAACTAACCTTTTTTTTCCGCCCAAGGCTGGATAAGGAACCTCACTAGCTCTAATGAACATGAAGACCCAACTCACTGAGCTGGGAAAGAACTGGTCCTGAAAGGGGGAATTTGATGAAGGTGATGCCCATTAGAAGTGGGAGAGCCAAAGCACCATGTGCTTCTGCCTCTTGGGTTGGGCTAGGAGAATTGTAAGCCCTGAGAAGATGAGCTGGGGGATGCCCAGAGCCTGGGGACATCGTCAGTGAGGGCACCTGAGGGGAAAGACACAGGCTCTGACCAAGCACAGCAGTGGCAACTACCTCTATGACCACTGCATGGTCCACATGGCCCCCAAATCCTTCCTGCCCCTCTCAATTTAACTATGTTCAATCTAAATCCCCTGCCTGGTGGCATCACCTGCCTCTGGCCCAAGGATTACAGAAAGCCGACTGCTTCAAAGGTAGATGGGCCACAAGGTACTCAAAACAAGGACAAGGAGGACACAGACTATCATGGCCAAAGAGTTTTGGCAGTCACTGAACTCTATCACGATGTCTCTGTCAACTGGTAGTCAGTATTTCATTTCCAACTCCAAAGCTCTAAAACCTGAAAAGACAGGTAAATGTCCCCATCTGACAGTGACAAGATGATGACAAACCTTGATGGAGCAATCACTTTGCGGCAGAAATTGCTTTGAGTCCTTTTCACCATGATTCCATGAAACAGAGCTTATTGAGTGCATATTTATTTATTTACAGATTGATTGATACTAGAGATTGAACCAAGGGGAGTTTAACCACCGAGTCACACCCCAGCCCTTTTCATTTTTTAATTTTGAGATAGGGTCTCCATAGGTTGCTAAGGCTGGCCTTGAACTCTGAATCTGACTGCCTCAGACTCCCAAGCTACTGGGATTACAGGCATGTACCACCATGCCTGGCTGCATTTTATAGATGAGGAAACTGAGGCACAGAGAAGATAAAGAACTTGTTCAAGGACACATAGTCAGAGAGAGGGTTAGGATTCAAACCCAGTTTGGTGTGCTGGGTACAGTGGCACATGCTGCAGTCCCAGCAACACTGGAGGCTGAGGCAGGAGAATCACAGGTTCGAGGCTAGCCTGGTCAACTTAGTGAGCCCCTAAGTAACTTAGCAAGACCCTATCTCAAAATAAAATATTAAAAGAGCTGGGGATGTGGCTTGGTAGAAGCTCCCCCTGGGTTCTATCCCCAGTACCAAACATAAAAAACTAAACTGAATTGCCTCTTGCACAATGAACACTAAACCATGCTTAGAATCTCAGATTAGCTTCATTTACAGATGAGAAAGAGATTAGTTATCCTTTCATTTTTTTTATTTGTTCTTTTTAGATATATATGACAGCAGAGTATATTTTGATAAACTTCCGTTTTTACTATTTATTTATTTAGGGATACTGGGAATTTTACCCAGGGATGCTTTACCACTGAGCTACATTCTCAACCCTTTTTAAATTTTGAGACAGGATCTTGCTAAATTGCTGAGGCTGACTTCAAACTCGTGATCCTCCTTCTCATCCTCCCAAGTACCTAGAATTGTAGCAAAGGTTCACTTGATGCTTTGACCATATCCCTTGTGGTGTTGAAACTTACATGTTTTTTCTTTTTCCCAATCGTCTTTTCCCTAAATTTCTCCTCTCTGATCTTCTTTTTCCTAACCTTCTCCTTCCTGATCTCTCCTCCCTAATCTCATTTTTTCTGAATCACCTCTATAAAAGTCCCCTGTTTCTGCCGATGGGCAGAATCACATCCTTTGGGACAGGAGTCCCCCGTGTTTCTCCTTTGCTAACAAAGCAATAAACCTTCCTTTTCCTTTTTCTCAAAACTGGGTCCTTGTTAATGGATTGACATTGGGGACAAGAATTGAGCTTTCAGCAAAAGAATCACAGATGTGCACCAACACACCCAGCTCAATCCTTTTTATTCTCTGCTCTAAACTCTTATTCTAGTCCATTATTCTAGTCTCTTTTTTTTTGAGACAGGGGAGCCCAGGGATTAGGGAGACTCTCACCATGTTTGCCCAGGCCTGTCCTGAATGCTTGGGTCCAAGTGATCCTCCCATTTCAGCCTCCACAGTAGCTGGGACTAAAGGTGCACCACCACGCCCGGCTCAAAGTCCATGGGTCTTCCTTTTCTTTGCCTGAGCCACTGAAGTGTAGGCCCTATCTGGTCTTCCTTTTAGTATGCTCCCTGCTCTTCCATAATCTATCATCCCGCTGAGACTCTCCCATTGGCTTTGTGTAGAATTTCTGTCATGGTTTACAAACCTCCTTGAAACCAATGGCCCATGCCTGTCATCGTAGCAACTCTGGAGGCTGTGGTAGGAAAATTGCAAGTTCGAGGCCAGCCTTAGCAACTTAGGAAGACCTTGTGGCAAAGTAAAAAATTAAAAGGGGTGGGAGTGAAGCTCGGTGACAGAGCACCCTGGATTCAATCCCTAGTACTGTAAAAAAAAAAAAAAGCCTCCATGATGTGGCTCCTTCCCACTCTCCACCCACATGCAGCCACATCCCATGTACTTCCTCACTCTGCCATGCAGCCTCTCTTCTCCAGCAACACCAGGTTATTCTGCCTCTGCTTACACTTATTTTTCTCTCAGCCTTGACCACTCAGCTCTTTTTGCACCACTTCTAATCAGCTCATCCGTTTCCTCCTCACAAGCCTTCCCAACCCTGCTGTCTAAAGTGGCCCTCTCACAGTCCTTAGCATCCTGTGCATCAACCTTACTTGTTTATGTGTGCCCGGGCTGGGTGTGCAGCTCTGTGGTACCGCACTTGCCTAGCGATTATAAGGCCCTGGGTTTGATCCCCTGCAAATAAATACATATCTGCTCATGTTTATTGCCTATTGCCCCCCACCAAGAAGGCAGAGAATGTGTCTTGATCACTTCGACTGGGTGATCAGTGACAGTTTGTAGAATGGTAGAAGCTTCAAAGCAAGGGATAAGGATTTGGAGGGTGTTGGCTCCCACTCAGCTAGCCAGGGTCTGAGCCTTACCTTGACATTGATGGAGAATCGACCCTTGATAATTCATTCACTCAGGGAGGCATATACAGACCCCCATAGCTTTCTCCAAAGACGGAAGGCTTGCTTGGGAAAAGTGGGAAATGTTTTAAAGGAGCGAAGCAGTGCTTGGTAGTGGTCAGCAGCTTCCAAACGGAGACCAAATGGAATCCCAGATAGCATCTCCTACCCCAGGCAAGGGGCGAGTGAAATCTGTACTTGAGACAGGAACTACCCTCAGGACAAAGGGAAAAGCACTTCTGGGCCTTGGTTTGTGGCTTGACAGCAGATCGCAGGAGGCTTGATGTAGGTCAGGGTCAGGCCCTGTATGTGTTCTCTCTCTTTCTCTCTCTGGTATCAAGAATTGAACCCCGGGGCAACTAAGCCACATCTCGTCCCTCCCCCTCCCCCCGACTTTTTATTATGAGACAAGGGTCTCAATAAGTTGCTTAGGGCCTCGCTAAATTTCTGAGATTGGCTTTGAATTTGTGAACCTCCTGCCTCAGCCTCCCAGGCTGCTGGGATTATAGGCTTATAGGCATGCACCACCATGCCTGGCTAGGTATGTGTTCTCTTTAATTGCTCAGTAAATTTATCTTTAACACAGGACAAAATGCCTGGGCTGAGTTCACCTTAGGCCATTAACATCCGCACCCCTTCGAGGAACCAATAAAACAAGCTCTCTTCTTTTGTTCACTAGCCAGCCTGAGGTGTTCTTGTTAGAGCTGTGTCTCCCCTCTGTGTCTCCCCTCCTAAATGGAAGCCCTAATAAAAGCCTGGGCAGATTTCCATTGTCAGAGGGGCAAAAGGTCCCTCATTGTCAGAGGGGCAAAAGGTCCCTCATTGTCAGAGGGGCAAAAGGTTCCTCATCTGCATATTGTATTGGACTCCCCAGCTGCCTTCTTGCTCCTCTGCAGCCAGGTGGAGGTCTTTTTACATGGTATCATTCATGGTCCTTAACCTTGGTGAGGTTATAAGATCCTCCAGAGCTTGCAGCTCCATCTTCTGCCATTCTCCCTTGTAAATGTGACACCCCCACCTCTTATGCATCCGTTTTCATTATCCCCATTATCACTGCACCCTTTGCCTTGGATATCCTTTCTTTTTTTCCTCCAACTAAGACTTGAACTCAGGACCTCATGCATGTTAGGCAGGTGCTCCCCGACCCCCATGCCATATCCCCAGCCCTGGGATGCCCTCTCCTTTCCTGAGGCCCTGTGAAATGTATCTCCCTGCTTGCTGCTGCTGGGGTCCCTTGGACCTCCTCTTTTATCATACTGCTCACACTTTGGGTGGGGGGTACTGTAGAGCAAACCCAGGAATGCTTAACCACTGAGCCATGTCTCCAGCCCTTTATTATATTTTATTTTAAGAGTTGGTCTCACTGAATTGCTTAGGGCCTCACTAATTTGCTGAGGCTGGCTTTGAACTCATGATCCTCCTACCTCATCCGCCCAAGCTGCTGGGATTACAAATGTGCACCACTGTGCCTGGCTGATTACGCTTTTAATGACTCGTTTGATGTTTGCTTCTACACTAGATTGTAGGTTCCATGAGGTCAGCCTCCTTTACCAACATCCCCCAAGGATAACCTAGACGTGGCATATGGTAAGGTACTAAAAAACAAACAAAAAAAATGCATCCAATTTCAGATTAGAAAATAAAAAACTAAGTGCCCTTGGGTTCAATCCCTGGTATGAAAAGGGAAAAGAAAAGAAAAGCTAGACTAGGCATGGTGGTGTGCACCTGTCGTCCCAGGTACTCTGGAGGCTGAAGCAGGAGGATTGCTTCAGCCTAGGAGCTCAAGGCCAGCTTGGCAGCTTGAGTAATACAGACAGGCCCTGGGGAAGGAAGGAAGGAAGGAAGGGAGGGAGGGAGAAAGGAAGATGGATGAAGGTCCAGAGATAATTTTGTCTGACTCTTTAATTTCACGCAGTGAGAAACTCAGGTTTAGGGGTAAGTTAATGCCCAAAGTCACACAGAAGTAACTGAAGAGCCAGCCAACACTGATTTCCAGGTTGCATGGAGTGTCTCCTCCACCTACACAGTCTCATTTCCGTGATCGTCTCAGGAATGAAGATGATGACAGCAAACAGTGAGTGCTTTCTGTGTTCTAGTGATTTCTGTGTATTGACTTCTTTAGAGCAGGGGAATGTAGCATACAGTTCTGAGGTAGAGCACCTGACTGCTAGGCTCTGGTTTGATCCCCAGCACCACACACCCCCTACCTCCCCCCCCCAAGATAAATAAGTAAAAAAAGAGAGAGAGATAGAGAAAGAGAGGTGTTTCTTTGAGAACAAATTCCCCCTGACTATTCCTTACTGGCTCTGTTCTTTCCTTGGATCTCTGGAGAGGAGCTCTGTGGAGAGAGAACTTGTCTTCCAGGTCTTATGCCAAATACAATGTGGAATTACCTCCTGCTTTCCAAAACACCTTTCGAAGTAGGTATTATTATTATTATTTATATTCCCATTTTTCAGATGAGAAGACCAAGGCTCAGAAAGGTTTATTTGCCTAAGGCTACATTATAGCAGAGCCCAAATTTGAACTCATATCAGTCTATTTCCAGGACACACATTAGGCTAAACTTCTCCCATCACGGAAACTTCTCCCTACCAATATCCTTTCTTTGATGTTGTTGGTTTTTTTGAGGGGAGGGTACTGGAAATGGAAACCAGGGGCCACTAAGCCACATCCTCAGTCCATTTTTTATGTTTTATTTTGAGACAAGGTTTTGCTAAGTTGCTTAGGGCCTTGCTAAATTGATGAGGCTGGCTTTGAACTTGTGATCCTTCTTCCTCAGCCTCCCAAGTCACTGGGATTACAGGTGTGCACCCTGGCTACTACTATTCTTTTTTTTTTTTTTTTAAAAGAGAGAGAGAGAGAAGAGAGATAGAGAGAGAGAATTTTTTTAATATTTATTTTTAGTTTTCGGTGGACACAACATCTTTATTTTATTTGTATGTGGTGCTGAGGATCGAACCCAGCACCCCTCGCATGCCAGGCCAGTGCGCTACCGCTTGAGCCACATCCCCAGCCCTGCTATTCTTATTATGCATTTCACAAATGAGGAAACTAAGGGCTACAGATGGAATGACTGGCTCAGGCACCACAGCTGGGAGGTGTTGGAGATGAGATTTGCACAATCTTTGTGTCACTCAAGTATGTGGACCGACTTGTTTTTAGTAACGCTCAGGATGTTTCCTTTCCATGGGATTGTACTCGCCTCATCCTGAAATAACCATCAGGCAATTGAAATACTGGGGCCCAGAGTGGGGAAGTGACTGGCCCGGATGGCATCAAGGCAGATACAGGTCTCTGGAGTCCATGGCCAGCTCTTTCCTCCATTCTGAGCTGCTTGCTCTTATGCCATCCTCAAGTTCTTGGCTCTGAAGGTCTGAGTATGCCTTGCCTCCACCCCTTACCACCCGAAGTAGATCAACTTGAGCCCCTCAGGGACCATCACCAGAGCGCAGCTTGTATTATCAAGGAAAAAGGCCAGGAGGTCAATTCCTCCTGTCCCACCAACAGTGAATTCTAGGCAGGCGTTACAGCCAGGATTGTCATTCAGCCAGAACCAGAGGGTCCTATGAGGAATTCCTCTGAGAACCTACAGGCCTAGGGGTACAAGAGAAAGTGGTCCTCTGGCATTGTGGCCCAGGGTGACTAGGTTGGCTCATTTTAAAGGGTGGGTGACCTGTCAAGTTACACATGCTTTATGTTTAGAAGGTCCTTGCTCTTGGTTTAAAGTTCTTGATATTGTGTGTGTGTGTGCTAGTACATGCTAGACAAGCACTCTACCACTGAACCACATCCTCCTCAACCACTGGGATTACAGGTGTGCACCACCGCTCCCAGCAATTCTTAATAAACAAAGATCCAGTGAATTCCATTGCCAGTGCTGTGATCAGGAAACTGCCTACCGCTTAGAAGTGGGCCTCTCCTGTGATGGCAAGGGTAGGTTGTCTTCCCTTTGCTTTCTGGGGTTCTCACTGAGAACAGACTGCCCTTGTTCTTGCAGCTGGTTCCTGCCCTGCCAGCCATGTGATGGGGAAGGGTGGAGGTGTCTGCAGGACCCTGAGTGGTGAATTCCAACTGGAGCCACCGAATGGAGCAGTTTCTGCTGCAACTCTCCCACTGGAGAGGAAGGATACCCAAGGCCCAGAGAGGGAAAGAGACTGTATGAGCTTGAGCAGCAAGTAGGCATGGAGACTAGCAAGCTGGGTCTTTCCTTACCACCTGTATCCTGCTGAGGGCAGACAAACAGTGAAAAGAAGGGCTCATGTAGCCCTGGGCTGGCCCCCCCACACCCCACCCGAGGACTTCTGTCCTCTTAACTGTGTGAAGATAGGTTTAGCTACTGGTAGGCAGGATACTCATGGGCAGGGAGCAGCCCTGCTTGGGATTCAATGTCAGGTGCAGTGGGACACTGATCCCAGGTACTCAGGATGCTGAGGCGGGAGGAGGCCAACCTGATTAATTTAGCGAGCCTGTCTAAAAAATAAAAGAAAATTAAAAGCACTGAGGTTATAGCTCAGTGTAGAGCATCTCTGGGTTCAATACTCAGTACCAAAACAAACAAACAAAAATAAACAAAGTAAAAGGAGGAAATCCCACCTTCTCCCATTTTTTAAGTAAAACCAAAACAAAACAAAAACAAAAATAAACAAAGAACAACAATCAACACAACAACAGAAATGCTGGGAGTGTAGCATGTAACTTAGTGGTAGAGCATTTATGAGGCTCTGGGGTTAATCTCCAGTACTTCCAAAAAATCGAAAGGAAAACGAAAGAACAACCCAATGACTCAGCAGAGCACCTTGACAGGTGGCATTTGGTGTGTTGTGGCCGCCATGCCTGCTGTGACACACCCCGATAGTGCCAAGGGCTCTAATGCTGAGCTCAGTTCATCCACTGAACCAACCTGTCAGATACTAATTTTTCCCCTTTGTAGTTGTAGAAATTCGAACTTGGGAGGTAAGGTACTTTCCTGGGGATTTTTTTTTTTCCTGATACTGGGGATTGAACCCCAGGGGCGCTCTCTCATTAAGCCACATCCCCAGCCCTTTTTTAACCTTCTATTTTGAGACAAGTTCTCCCTAAATTTCCCAGACTGATCTCGAATTTGCCATCCTCCCGTCTCAGCCTCCTGTTGTTGGGATTACAGGCATGCACCGCCACACCCAGATCTTTTCCTGGGATTTCTCATGAAATACTTTCAGAGCTCAGTGATCAACTGAGATCATGCCTGTGAAATATTCAATACAGTGCCAAGTGCATAGTAGGTGGTCCAGAAAGACTGGTTATATAACATTCCACTGGCGGGAAATGGTAAGAACCAGGATTCAAATCCAGGTCTAGCCAATTCCCACCTGTGCTGTGATTTATCAGAACTGTCCTGGTGTCAGAGCCCTGTTCAATTAAACCTCCATTAACTTGAACCAAAGTACCTAGAACTCAGTTAGGTTGACCTTTAGGAGAAGAAAAGTAATCCTCAGGAAACAAACTAGGATTCAGAACTTAGTCTATAAGGCCATGTCTCAGGAACATTCCATGATTTGGTGCCTATTTCAGCTCACTGCCTATACTTTCTCTGTCCCCACACCTGGACACAGGGTGACACACCATAGGTGCTTTAAGACAGCTTGTCTTAAAGCAAGTAGGCATATAGACTAGCAAGAGGTAGAGGAGAGGAAAGGAGGTAAAAGAGAGAAGGAAGGAAAGAAGAAAGATTTTTGCCAGAACTTAAGTTAGCAAAGAAAGAGTCAGATTCAGTTACATTCATGAAATGTTCTTTCCTCAAGGAGAAAGTATTCCTAACACCTTTTGGAATTATTTATTTTACTGTCAGGTACAGTGGCACACACCAGTAATCTCAGTGATTTAGGAGGCTGAGCCAGGAGGATGGCAAGTTTAAGGCCAGCCTGGGCAATTTAGGGAGACCCTCAACAACTTATCCAGACTCTGAAAAAAAAAAAAATATATATATATATAAAGGAGCTGGAGATAGAGCTCAGTGGTAAAGTTCTTCTGGGTTCAATCCCTAGTACTGAAAAAATTATTTTTTTCTTTTACTAATTTGAGTTTTTAATATTTTGGTATTGGGGGTTGAGGCCAGGGGTACTCTACCACAAAGCTATATCTCAAGTCTTTTTTATTTTTACATTGTGTGTGTGTGTGTGTGTGTGTGTGTGTGTGTGTGTGTGTGTGTTGGGTTCAAACCCAAGGCCTTTACATGCTAGGTAAGCATACATCTCCAGTCCTCTTATTTCTTGTAACACAGGGCCTTGTTAAATTGCCCAGGTTGGCATCAAAATTGCAATCCTCCTGCCTCAGCCTCCCAGGTTTCTGAAATTACTTGCATGGGCCACTATAGCAAGTGAGGTCCAGCTACATAAATATAGCACCCAGAAGTGTCTGTCTCTCTCTTTCTCTCTCTCTTTTTGGTAGCAGAGATTGAACCCAGGGGTGCTGAACCACTGAGCCACATCCCCAGTCCTTGTTTGTCTTTTAATTAGAGATAGGGTCTCACTGAGTTGCAAGTACCTCAATAAATTGCTGAGGCTGGCTTCAAACTCAGGATCCTCCTACCTCAGCTTTCCCAGCTGCTGGCATTATAGGCAGGAGTCACCAGGCCCAGCCAGATCTTAGATGAATATTGGTGCCCCAGGGACCAGTCCAAGAGAAGCTCAAGTTGGTTTCTCCCAGGGCCTCTGTTAACCATTATCTGCCAGACAAGCAGGAAGGATGTTGGTCGGGATTCATGAACTGCCAAAGTTCATGGTGAAGCTGAGAGGTAACGTCCATGTCACAGCCTCGCCCAGCCCTGGCTCATGTTTCTGGCTAGTTCCCTTTCTTCCCTGACCTGAGCTGCTAGGCAGAGGCTGGGGAGACAGCTAGCTGGCTGGCTCTGGTGCTGGCATCTGCTCATGGACTGGCATTTCAGAGAATGCTGGGTTGTGGGGTGGGGGCCGACACCGACGGGACTGATATAGACTAGAATTGATTTGGTTAAAGGTTAATTGCATGTCTCCAAAACCCAGCTATTCCCAGGAGCCAGGCAGGGCACATCCACGAACAAAGCTTCCAGGTTGGAACTTTACTGGAGAGCGGGAGTGCAGCCAACTGTAGATAATGGTTTCCAAGTAGGAATGACAGTGTTGCTGGATATCCAAATTTCTCGGTAATGCCAGACACCCAGATCTCTCTGTAATGGCTTTTTGGTTGTTGTTGATTTTATTTTTAGGGCATTGAACCCAGGGTTGCTTTACCACTGAACTACATTCTCAGCCCTCTTTATTTATTTTTTTCATTTTGAGGCAGAATGTCTCTAAGTTGTTGGGCTGGCCTCAAACTTGTGATCCTCCTGTCTCAGCCTTCCAAGTTGCTGGAATTACAGATATGTGCCACTGTGCCTGGCTGGCTGTCATACTTTTAATTTTCAGTTGCTAGTTTTTAATTTGTTGTTTTCTTAAAGCATTCTTTCTTGTTTTATAATTGAAATATTTTCTTTACTTTTCTGAGAATATTAACTATAGGTTTTCCTTTCTGTGTGGACTTTGTCCCTCCGAGGTGCCTTGCATTCAGATTACTACTTTGGTCTCATGTTGGAAGTGTTCCCTAAAGCTCTCTGAAAATCTATGTTTGTTCACCCATAGCCAAGAATCTGATGGCTGGAAATTGTGTGGTTTGTTGCAGCTCATTTGTCAACTGGAGCCATCCCTACAGGGTGTCAGGGAGGACCCAGCCCTTGCATTGGGGTATCTGTAGGTTTTTTCCTCTGGGGCCATTCAACTTCTCCAGAGGTAGAGGATCTTATCCTGATAAAGCACTTATCTATACTCTGATTATCATTCTTTCTGAACAGGCAGAGTAGAAAGGGGAGGTCCTATTAGTTCAGGCTGTAGAATTTCATATCACTCTCCTGTTTTGGGCCCCCCACCTCTCCCCTGACCTCTATTGAGCCTCAAATTCCTGAGTCAGGAGCTACCCTGTAGAGAATACACAATCCTTGGAATGTGCCTGGAGTTGAGGAAGGAAGGGGATTTAAAACTGGGTGGACTCCCCAGAAGCAAGTCCTGAGATAAGATGGGAATTCTTGTAAATTTGACTTATTGATGGAGTTGGGAAAGCAGGATGGGGCACGTGAGTGTCCTAAGCCGGAGACTGGCTCCAGCCTGATCCGGAGAGTACACTGGGGCACCATGGTTTAGTTTCACTTAGAGGCCACTGCTGAGGTGGCAGCGGGTGCCCATCTCAGTCATCAGTGCTGGTGCCAGGGCCCAGCTGAGACTGGAGTCCTCTTGAGAAGACACTGTTTTAACATTTCTTTTATAAGTATGGCCTTCGGTTTTAAAGCGCTTATGTTACATTTTAAGTACTCTCTTTGTATTGGTTTCTCTTCCCTGGGTGAGGTAAATAAGATCAGAGATTATCATTCATTTATGAGAATTTCTTTTTCTTTCTATTTTTGGTACTTGAACCAAAGGAGCACTTTGGAATTGAACCCAGGAGCACTTAGCCACTGAACCACTTCAGCCCTTTTAAAAAATTTTTTATTTTGAGACAGGGTCTCTCTTAAGTTGCCAAGGCTGGCCTCAAACTTGTGATCCTCCTGCCACAGCTTCCAGAGCTGCTTGGAACTATAGGCCTGGCAGCAACCTCTCTCCAAGGGTTTTTTTTTTTTTTTTTTTTTGGTACCAGGGATTGAACTCAGGGGCACTGGACCACTGAGCCCCATCCATATTCCTATTTTGTATTTCATTTAGAGATAGGGTCTCACTGAGTTGCTTAGTGCCTCGCTTTTTCCTGAGGCTAACTTTGAACTTGCAATCCTCCTGCCTCAGCCTCCCAAGCTGCTGGGATTATAGGTGTGCACCACCATGCCTGGCTCTCCAAGGTTTCTTTCTAGAGAAGGCTACTTAACTGAGAAGAAGGTGATGCTGGGCTCTGAGCCAAACTGGCAGCCACTGGGTACTTGGGTGAATCAGTCTAGTGATATGCCCAAATAGGGTGTGGGTGGGACTTCAACTTTATTCACTCCAGGGGCCAACCACTGATCTAAAACTTTCAACCACCTACCTGCTAGACCTAAGCCTCAGCCTTGCTGTCCATGTACTGACCAGGATCACCTGCATCAGACATAAATGTTTATTGTGTTAAGCCACTGGGATTCTAGGGTTTATCTGTTTTAAGTAACATCTCTTTAATTAATGCATCAATTTTGGGGGCAGGTGCTGGATATTGAGGGCAGGGGCATTTTACCACTGAGCTACATTCCCAACCATTTTTCTCTTGAGACAGTGTCTTGCTGAGTGGCTAAGGGTCTCACTACGTTGCTGAGGCTGACCTTGAACATGCAATCCTCAGACTTGGTCTCCCAAGTTGCTGGGATTACAGGTGTGCATCACTACGCCCAGTCTGAATATCAAATCATACCATATCAAATCTTGGTTTGTAATATCTGTATCTACCTAACCCATGTACCAACACAATTAGTATCTGATTATTTGATTGGTCTGAGTTCTGCACCACACTGGAGGCCATAATTTAGAGGTGGCCCTGCCCTAGTATAAAGCTCAGATGTACCAAGCAGCAGCCAAATCACCAGGAGCCCTAGTGACTCAATTGTTTGGAATCTCCTTTCAGCGACAGGTTCCCCTCCTCCATAAGCAGAAATTATGCAAGGGCGACCTCTATTGACCAAAGGAAGAAACTGCAGTTGACACACTTCCAGTAGAATGAAATGTCCAACCTAATTCCTTCCATCTGCCAGGCTTTCCACATGTATTATTATGCCCTGGATTTGCAATATCTACCTCTGCAAAGTGGAAACCATAACTCCCACCTTAAAGCTGACTTAAATGGTGTTCGGAGAGGTGAACCAACTCCCTGAGTTCTCACAGTGTGAGAGGCAGCATTGAGATTTCACTCAGTGATGCCAAGGACTTGGCTTTGTCCATCAGGCCCCTGCTCCTCAGAGGGCTTCTGAGAACAACAGCACTGTCCTCACTGGGAGTGTTAGCCACAGGCACCCCAGGCTCCGCGCTAGACCTACTGAATCAGAATTTTCAATCTAAGAAGATCCTAGGCAATTTGGGTCTTGAATGCACATTAAAGTTTGAAAAGCACCCTGATCCTCCAGGTGGTCAGGGAAGCCCCAGTGTGTGTCCTCCTGGAAAGAATTTTCACATTTCTTTTAAATGTGGTCTTCAGTTATAAAGCCCTTGTATTCTGTTTCAAGAACTTTCTCTACGCTAGCTCCCTTCTCCCTCATGAGGTCACCAGGCATTTCCATTTTAGACAGAAACAGGCCTGGAGGTAAAGTGTACCCCATCACTCCATGTGAGTGATGGGAGAAGATCCAAGGCTTCTGAGATCTGACATTGGGGTTTGTAGCATGGGGTCTGTAGGTTCCTGGGCTTGCCTTTTCGGTTCAGAGATCAGTGAGTAGGCTGAGAGAGTTGAGTTGCTGAGGCTGGCCCTGAATTGCTGGAATTACAGGCGTGTGCCACCACACCTGACTCCTTAATCCTTTAAAAAAAAAAACACCTTATTTTGTTGGGCACAGTGGTGCACATCTGTAATTCCAATGGCTTGAGAGACTGAGGCAGGAGGATTGCAAGTTCAAAGTTAGCCTCAGCAACTCAGCAAGACCCTGTCTCAACATAAAATATGAAAAGGACTATGGATGTGGTTCAGTAGAAGGGCCCCTGGGTTCAATCCCTGGTTAAAAGAAAAAGAAAAAGAAAAATTTTGAGACAGGGTCTTGCTAAGTCGCTGAAGTTCTTACTGAGTTGCTGAGGCTGGCCGTAAACTTACGATGCTCCTGCCTCAGCTTCCCAAGTTACTGGATTACAGGTGTGCACCACCTTGCCCACCAAAGTGGGGATGTCTTGAGCACAATGTGCAAATATGAATGGATGAATCTGGCTGTTGGCACTGGAGTTTGCCCTTGGCATAGAAGTAACCTTTCCTTCCCCCTGTTCACGAGGAAAAAGTGAAACCCAACTTCTAGCTCTTGGCCCCCTAGTCAAGGGTGAATATGGCCCAAAGCTGTTCTACCCCCTTTAATTCCTCCAATGTGTTTTCCTAGTTGAAGGGTGAGTCCCTTCCCTTACCCTCATTTGAATATGACTGGAACAGAGAGGGAGAGTGTGATGGGGGGTGATGGCTAGATTTGACTCAAAGGAGAAGACACAGAAGGCAGGCCCAGAAGTCTCATCTCTACTGTGCTCCCACATCCAGGCAATGCTCCTCTACAATGTCCACTTCTCAGTTCAAGCCATGTTCTTCCTACCTCAGGGTCTTTGCACATGCAGTTCCCACTGCTTGGAGAGGTCTCCCCACCTCTCCCCACTTAGTTAACTGCTAGTTATCATTCAGGGCCGACTCAAACATTACCTCCTGCAGGAAGATTTTCTGTATCCCCCAAATTTTAAAGCCTATTAGTTTGGCTCTAGAATGTCCTCCAAAGGATCATGTTCTGGTCCTCAGCCTATGGATCTAAAAAGGTGGTATGCTTTAAGAGGTGGGGCCTAGCTGGAGAAATAATTGTGGGTGTGCCCATTAAGGGGATATTGAGACCCAGGTCCCTGCTGGTTTTCCAGCAGCCATGAAATGAACAGGCCTCCTCTGCTGTGTGCTCCTGTCAAGTACCGGGGCACCACGGCCCAAAGCAA
This sequence comes from Callospermophilus lateralis, assembly GCF_048772815.1. Lineage (NCBI taxonomy): Eukaryota > Metazoa > Chordata > Mammalia > Rodentia > Sciuridae > Callospermophilus > Callospermophilus lateralis. Next base: position 41,913,811 of record NC_135322.1, read on the forward strand.
CAGGGCCAAGTGACTGCAGGTGAAACTTCAAATAAGACTTTCTTTAAGTTATCTTGGAAGAAAAGGGAGGCATCCAAGTCACTCAGGTTCCAGCTGGGCAGACAGAGCACGGAGGTGCTGCCACTCCTGGGACAGGGGTCACAGATGGAGAAGTGCCATCCACACCTCTCACCCCAGCCCCTTCTCCTTCCCCCCATGGCCCAGACTCTGAGCCCTGGCACCAGACACAGGAGATGCAGCTCAGCAGCACAGGTTCCCTTTATTCACCATCCTCCCTCTTGAGAGTGTCCAAAGTACAAAACAAAGGTTGGGAGGCCCTGACGGGGAAGGCTCCTGAGGTTAGGTCCAGGGGCCAGATCCAGCTCTGCTTCCTGGCTGGCCCATGTCTGTGCAGCGGCCCCACATTATTCCCCCAACCCTAAAATGCAGCACTGGGAGGCACCCCAGCGCTGCCAGCAGGCTGGCCTCCTAGCCTTGATGGGGCTTGCCACTAGGCGGGAGCCCGAGAGCAAGCAGCAGAAGGGGCAGGTCCCGGGGGACAGGGACATGGGCCTCAAGAGCAGATGCATGGAAAGGCAGCTTATCCAGTCTTCAGGTTGGACAAAGCCTCACCAGCCTCCAGCCGGCCTGCGCAGCTTAGGTGGGACTGCCCAGAGTGGCAGCTACTGGGTGGGGGCCCCTCTCACTCCCAGTTCAGAGATTTTAGGCAGGAGGGATCAAGGAAATATGGGGATTCCTGGAGGAGGAAGCCTGATTCTGTACCTGGGAGTTGCCACAGTGAACAAGGGCGGGTGAGGGGCCAAGGAGGTCAAAATGGGAATATGGAAGGAGCGACAATGAAGGTGTGACCTTGATGTGATTGACAGGCTGCTGAGGGCAAGTGTGAAGGATGTATGGAGCTAAGGAAACTGAGAGAGGGCTTGGCACCCATGTCCCATGACAGAACAAAACAAAACACGTTCATAAATCAGAGATGGAGCTACAAAAAAGGAAAGTGATCCAAGATCACCTGGCAAGGGAAACTACCAGGCCTACCAATGTCAACCCCACTGTCCTCTCTGGGACATCAGACTAGGGCTGGCTTGGGGAGGGGGCAGAACAGTGGCGAGGAGAGGAGCAATCCCTGAAAAAGAGGTCAGAGGTTCACCTGGATCTTGGCCAGCCCAGCCTGCATGGAGGGTCTGAAAGGCTCCCAGCCTTCTCCTTCACCCACCTTGAGTTTCTGAAAAGAGTGGCCCACCTGAAATCCAAAAGCAGCAGCAGACCCCACCCTCTGCCCGTGGGGAAAGCTAATGGAGGAGTACTCACAGCACCGTGGCATGGGCGGCCCCTGGCTTCAGAACCAGGCTGGCGCCATTTGTAAACATTAGAGTTGGTGAGACCTGGGGATGGAGGAAGAGAGGGTGCTCAACCTGGACCATCAGGTTTGGAGAAAGTCAGTCCCTAAAGATTTGGGAAATGCCAATTAGCCATGGGAAAGAGACCATCAGGCTGACCAGGGGTCCAAGAGGGAATGGACAAGGCCAGCATCTACCTATTTCTTCCGGTTTGTAAGACTCCAGCTCTACCTTTGGAAATTGCCAGATCCTAGAAGAAGCCAATACTGGCCACGGCTGCTGATGGGCTGGAGCAAGCACTGAGCCTGAGGGTATATGCCCAACCCCCACTCAGGACAGGCTACTCTGTGGAGGACACTGGCCCTTCAAATGTGGTCTTTCTCCAGAGGGAAATCAGACTGGTTCTTCTAGTACCTGCTGATCCTCTACCCGTGGGGGTTCCAGGCATGAAGTTGAGAGTTAGGAGAAAGAAGTTCCTTTGTGACACAGACTTGCCACCACCCATAGCGCAGCCATGGCTGGGGAGCAGGAAGGGAGCTAAACTTGAACTGTCCACAGGTGTGGGGCCTGATTCTGCCCCAGAAGTATTCCTGGAAAAGGATGTCTGGTGTCATCCCACCAGCTGGAATGATGTTGGACTTGGGTGGCCCCATAGCTCTAAGAGAGAATTCCTGGGTCCAATAGTCAAGGCCATGTGCTTCCTGGGAGGCAGTGGTTATGCCAAGAGATCCACATAGATGGCATTGGCTGTGGTCTGGCCAAAGATGAAGGCTCCCAGGGTGACCAAGAGGACTCCATAACTGACCAATGCCCACCAGCTGAAGAACAGAGGATGAAAAGGAATCGATCAGTCATCCTGTTCACGTCTCTTCTGACTTACATATATATGGAAGTTAGGTACCATTATTACTTATTCCACTTCTGACTTGTCAAGGACTTTTCCATAAAAAGGCATGTGTGTTCAGCCAGGTGTATTATCTTTAGTCCACAGGTAAGGAGACCAATACCTATGGATGAACTGACTGGTCACAGGATGCTAAGGGCAGGACCAGGATTAGTGCACAGGCCTCCTGATGGGAAGATGTTCAGAAAAAAGCCAGCTACATAAGATGTGATCCATTTCATTAAAAAAGAATCAAGCTGGGTGCAATGGCACATGCCTGTAATCTCAGGGACTTGGGAGGCTAATGCAGGGGAATAGCAAGTTCAAAACCAGCCTCAGCAACCTAGTGGGACTATAAGCAACTTAGCGAGACCCTGTCTCAAAAATTAAAGGACTGGGGATGCAGACATCTGCAAATAGATGTATCAAAACCAGAACAGGGTTATTACTTGGTACTGAGAATAAGGGTGATTTTCATTTCCCTTTAGACCTGTGTGTATTTTTAAAGTTTTCTATAATTACCTTCCTTCCTTCTTTCTTCGTAGTGCTGGGGACTGAACCCAGGGCTTCACACATGCTAGACAAATGCACCACTTCTAAGTCCTCTGAGTTATTCTCTAGCCCTTTTTAAAACTTTTATTTTGAGACAAGATCTTGATAAGCTGCCCAGGCTGGCACTGAACTTGCAATCCTCTTGACTCAGCTTCCTGAGTAGCTGGGATTACAGGTGTGCACCTCCATGCCCAGCTTTAAAAGTCCATTATTTTAAAAACATGCAAAAGACTCCTTATTGTCTTCTACTGACTCCCACCTACTGCCTCCCATACCCCACCTCCCAGAGGACCCAAGCTGGCCCTGCTTTACCTGGCTGGTTTGACCTCCTCCATCTCAGAGAGTTTGGCTTGAATGAGGCACAGACCTGGAGGAGAAGAGGTGGGCTCTGAGTTTGTAGGAAGCAGAGGCTCTACCCTCATCCCAGACCCCTCTTACCAAGAGAGTGGCAGAGAAAGTCATGTTTACTCTCCCAGAAATTCTGCCTCTGGCCCCTGACTTAACACCCGGCTGGAGCCTGGCCTCTGCTTTCTAAGGACAGGCCAAGAAGCAAGTGCACACCTACGCAGAGAGCAGCAGCTCCCTTGCTGTGTGTGCAGTGGGAAGGGCTTTCAAGGAGATTGCCTGCACAGAAACAGGTGGGGCTGTTTCCCAGGGATCTGCAAAAGACCCGTGTCTACCTATACATCCAGGTGCCAACACCATGCCTCTTTGACCTCCGGGCTGTATTGAGCAGAACCAGCCAGATTCTAATAGGGAAGAACACATAGAAGTACAGGCTCTGGCACCACTGACTTGGGTTGGAAAAGACTTGTTACTTATTCGTTGAGATCATTAACCTCTCTGGGAAGGTTTGTATTCTCTCTGAACTTCACATTTTCTCATCAATACAAGGGAGAGTGCAAGAGCTGGGGGTGACCCCCCCCCGGCAGGTTTGGAGCCCATGGGGCGCTGAGGCCAGCGGGTCCTTGGAGTCGGTACTACAGGGCCATCAGACAGGGATGCCAGGGGTGCGCACCTGGGAAGACGAAGATGAAGCAGGCGGCCAGGCCCCCGATGACCGAGATGACCTTGCCGATGTCAGGGATGAAGAGCGCCAGCAGCAGGGTGAGCAGGAACCACACCAGCGTCTGCAGCACTCGCCGCCGCTGCTCCCGCCCCACGTCCTCCTCCACTGGCATCCCCTGGTAGCGCAGCCACAAGCCCTCGACCACCGCCCTGTCCACAGGAGGAGGGGTTCAGGGGCACCTCTGCTCAAAACCCCCCACCTCTGGCTCACAGGAGCCAAACCATAAACTGGGAAGATTGTGGGTAAGGCCCTAATCTCTGGGCTTACCCACACTGTCCTGGGCACCCTGGGGCTGGATGAGAGGGTGACTGTGAAGGACTTAGTGCTTTGCTTCATCACATGGAGACTGACACTATTATTTTCTTTAAAGGGAACACTTCGGGGGCTGGGGCTATAGCTCAGTGGCAGAGCATCTACCTAGCAAGTGTGAGGCACTGGGTCTGATCCTCAGTACTGCATAGAAATAAATAATAAAATAATGGCACGCTGTCCATCTACAACTACAAAGAATAATTTAAAAAAATAATTAAAAGCTCATGAAAGATGAGGGTTAGTGGTTCCTGGAGGACTCAGAATGTTCTGGTAATCCTGGGACAAAACCTACTCCTGAGCCCCAGCTTGGAATGGGGACTATCCTAGATATGGATTCTTTTCTAGGGGCTTCAGTTTCTCCTTCCACAGAACAGGTTCCACACAAGCCCATGGGCTTCCAGGGGGTCTGGGTGGCGTGGGGAGGGGGCTCACCGCCCACAGAAGTGCAGGATGGGGTAGGAGGTGAGCACGCTCAGGATGATGAAGGCTCGGGCAACAGCCACAGCCATGTCCTCGGACGGGTAGGACAGGAGCACATCGGGGTCCACAGCAGCTCCAAAGGTCAGGAAGCCACAGATGCCTGTAATGCAGGGACAGGGGGCTAGGTTGGGGCCATCCTGCGAGGGTAGCGGGGTGGACTGTCCTCTCCTGATAAATGCAGCTGGAGCAGCTCTGGAGGCTTAGCCTGGGTCCCGGGGGCGTTGAGCTGGGAGCAGAGGTCTCCTCCTGCCTTTGCAGATCCTCTGCTGGAAGCCTGCCAGCCCCCCACATGCCCCTTCTCTGAACTTGCCCAGCACATTCCTGACTCAGACTTCTGCACTAACTGTTCAGTCTTCACGCTGCCATCTCATCACTCAGGTCTCAGTTCAGATGTCCCCTGCTGAAGGAATGCTGCCCTGCGTACCCACAATCATTCCCACCCCAGGCACTTGGCTGTCACCCAGTTCTATTTCTTCACATCACGCAACTCTTTGAATTATCTTTTTTGGGGGGTGTTGGGGGGCCATGGGTGATTAAACTCAGGCATGCTTTACCACTAAGCCACATCCCCAGCCCTTTTTAATATTTTTATTTAGAGTCAGAGGCTTGCTAAATTGCCTAGGGTCTCATTGTTACTGAGGCTGGCTTTGAACTCACGATCCTCCTGCCTCAGCCTCCTGAGCTGCTGGGATTATAGGTGTGTGACACTGTGTCTGGCTCCCTTATTATTTATTGAGAAGTTGTCTATGCTGGCCTAAAACTTGTGATCCTCCTGCCTCAGCCTCCCAAGTTGCTGGGATTACAGGCATGTGCACCCCATCCTGGCTCCCTCTGAATTGTCTTTTTAATTGGTGTATTGTCTGTCTCCCCACGCAGAACATGAGTCCCAAGAGAACAAGGGACTTGGCCAGTTTGCCTGTTGGCTGTGACTTCAGAGGCTGGAACAGTTCTGGCCCAGCAGCTGTGTGTGCCCTCCCCTCCAAGGGAGGGTGGCAGGGTTCTTCCTCTAGGGCTCTCAGTCCTAATCCTCATACAAACCACCCACCCAGCAGCCAGAGCCTCCGCCTCTCAGCAGTGCCCCCCCCCCCCCATGAAATGCTTCCTCTCTGCCTCCCCAGAGCACCAGCCCCCACCCCATTTCCTGCCACCTGCCCCACTTCTTGGATCCCAGCTACACACAGCCCCATTCTATCCCTGCCTCAGAGACCTGGCATTCTGCAGCACCTCGGTCTGGAAACTCCTCTTTGACTTTTCATGTTCTGACTTTCTTGTCACTTGGATCCCCCCAAATGCCACCTCCTAGAGAGAAGCCTTCTGTGAAAGCTACACCCACATGGTCCCATTCACTCCTTCCTGGTTTCACTGTCACAATGGCACTTGCTACTTCTGATTCCTTATTCACTCGCTCATAACTGTCTCTCCAATGACACTATCCACCTCGCAGGGGCAGGACTAGATCTTCCTTTCTCCACGCGTCCCCATGCTGAGAACAGCTCCTGACACTTATTGGGCTCTGACTTGGAACTGATGAATGGATGCATGGACATGCCCCTCTCATCTTGACAGTGCGTGGCCCCTGGGCAGCCCAAGTGCAAGCCAATCTCTACAGGGTGCTTGCTGCACTGGAAATGCAGGCTGTCCTCAGGAAAGCTGGGCCAGAGGACGTGGCGACACGAGGGGGAGTGGAGCACTCAAAGCCTGGTCCTTGGAGGGGTGTACTTACCTGTGCCCATGTAGACAGCCAGGGCTATGACCATGGCTGCTGTCACAACCCCACCCCAAGTCTTCACCTCGGGTTGCCGCATGCTGTTGAAGACGGGCACACTGCTCACGTGGCACTGTCCGGGTGAAGGGCATGGTCACGGTGGGGAAATGACCACATCCCCAGTTTCCAGAGGAATGTACCTTGGGGACAAAGGCCCCAGGGACAAAGGACAAGTCCTGGGGCACCCACTTTATCCTTCCTCCCAGGATTCCCCCCATTCTGTTTGTAACATGGGTTACAGCCCCGGTGGTGAATGAATTAAGGGGACAGTAGGGACCTTGTAGCTGGCACCTGAAATCCAAAGCAGATGGTGGGCATGGCATTGAACACGGCCATCCAGGAAGCCGGCCTGTGGACAAACACAGAGTGCAGCTGCTCGTGAACCTCTCAGAGCCGTCGACCATGCCCAAGCACAACCCTCCTTCGCTCACCCTGCCCTCTGGCCGACAGCATCCTCCATACGTAAGAACAGACATCTTCTTTCCCAGCCCAACAGACTGAGGCTCTGAAAGGCCTTCCTGGACCAAAAGCCAGAATGCCTGGCTCCTGAATTGGGGCTTTGTTTTTCTGGTTTGTTCTATTTATGTATTTTTTCCCCCTTTAAAAGGGGAATTTGGGGGGAAAAAAATGACAAAGCAGCTTCATCCTCATACAGATGATAAACACAGATGGAAAAATGTGCCTTTCCACCTGGCAGTTTCCACAAGCTGAGGCCTGGTCTAGTGCCAGCTCATCTGTTGGATGTTCATGGCAGAGTCTCCTCCTGCCTCTAGCTCTCCTTCTTCCCTCCAGCAAAAAGAGACCAGGTCCTCTCGCTCCTTCCTAGTGACAGATGAAGTATCCCTGATGAGCTAAGGAGCACCCGTGTGGCTTCTGAATACCTCCTGGGTCCCAGGCGGCAGCTTCTATTCTCGTGTTTCCCCAGGGACCCTTACCCACCTGGTCAGGATGTCTCCTGGGGTCATCTCTTTATCTGGCCAGATGTATTTGATGATAATGATGGCAGTGACGTACCAGGTGCCCACGACGCTCAGGAAGCTGCCAGGAAGGAGAGATTGATTTCTTCTTCCTCAGAGCCTCAGCTGCCCTTAGTCTGATTCCATTCCTGGGTGGGTAGGGATGGTCCACCCTCAGCTCTAGGGCCCACAAGCATCTCCTGAACACTGGGGGACTATGCCAAGCAAAGACTCAGGAAATGCCTGAGAAATGAGTCCCAGGGAGACCTGCCACAGCTAGGAGGGAGCTGGATGGCCAACAGTGACCTGATCAGCATTTCTGGCCACTGGGATATGCACTCATTTGGCCCTAAGGCACAGAGATCATGGTGGAGGTGGAGAACAGAGCTCCAAGTGCTCCTGAAACTCCAATCTGAGCAGGTCAGACTTGGCAAGGGCTACCAGCAGGCCATGCTCTGGGTCTGGCCTTGAGAATTAGGAGATACCAAAGGTCAAGGGTGAGAGTTCAATTACTGGAACATTGACAGTGAGGGGATCATGGGGAGAGCCAAGTGTGCCCCTTCCCTTTACACCTGGAAAAGGCCTTGACCCCACAGCTTGCCAGGTACCGAGCAGGGCAGCCAGTCTCCTCCCTTCACACTGAGCCACACGGAAGATGCTGCCAGGCCCACAACCGCGAATGACTCAAATTCTACCCCCCAAGAGAGAGCCAAGGCCAGGTCCGCAGGCTGCCCTCACACTCCCGGCTGTCACCAGTCTTTAATAAGGACATTTAGAACTGCATCTTGCATCCAAGCAAAGGGCCACTGTCTCCTTTGGTGGTGACAGAAAAAGAAGGTCCTGGGTCTGAAACCCTGCAAAGCTTGGTCTACTCTGCCTGGCCCACGTCTGCTCCCTGAGAAGGTGAGTTGTCACGGAGGGAAGGAGCTGCCCAGTAGACAGAGGGTCTCCAACCGCCCACGAGCAGAGCTTCTGTCCTGCCCAGGCTGGGGTGGGGCTCCAAACCTGGCATATTTCTGGAAGCCAATCTCCCTGGGGATGGAGAGGGGCAGGATGAAGAGGAAGGCGGTGAGGCTGATGGTGAACTTTCGGTCTGTGTACCAGGGGCCACCGCTGGCCTCCTCGGGGTCCTTTGCCATCACAGCTATAACTGCACACGGAGGAAAGAGGAAATGTCATGCCAGGCCACCACAGGGTGAAGCCCTCCTGCTCTGTTGGGCCCCAGGACCTCCCTCTGATGAACCCAGCAGCCGGGCAGGATTCTTAGATGAATGTTCAATACCTTTTCCCTCCACCCCAGCACCCCCAGGATTGAGGGGGAGAGACAAGGTAGTTGCTTCAGGGAGAACCTCACTCTTGTCCTGCTGGTCCCCGATGATGATGAGGAAGGCGATGCAGGTGCCAAACGTGTAGATGGCGATGGCCACCTCGCACAGCACTCCCGTCAGCTTGCCGCACACGGCCCACACCACCTCCTGGTAGGTCCTCTCATTGCTGGCCTGGGAGCAGTAGGCCAGGATGACGAGGCCACTGATGATGAAAACCAGCATACCCTAAGGCAGGGGCAGAGCGAGACGGTGTGGGAAGAGCTGGCAGCCAAGGGCATCCTGAGCACTTAAGGGGCCAATGCCCAAAGTGGCTTCGGCGAATGGATCTCGGGTTGCATGGCAATTTTAATGGATTGCTAGAGGTTGCCAAGGGGAGACTTTTTTTTTTTTTAAACAAAGTTTTGTGACAACTTTCAAACATACAAAAGTAGACAGACCAGACAGAATAAAATAACAGTAAAGTTCCCTATGTGCCCATTACTTAGCGTCAAAAATAACCAATTCACAATCTTGTTACATTTTATTTCCCTTCCTACTCGGGATTACTTTGAAGCCAATATGTGTCATTTTGTCAGTAAATATTTCAGTAGTACTGAAAGATAAGAGTCCTATTTTATATTATTTTTGTGGTGCTAGGATTGAAGCTAGAGCCCTGTGCATGCTAGGTAAGCACCCTACCACTGAGCTACAGCTTCATGTAACCCCGTTCTTTGTTTTTTCTTTTCTTCTTTTGGTCCTGGGGATTGAGCCCAGTGGTGCTTAACTACTGAGCCATATCCCCAGCCCTTTTAATTTTGAGACAGGTCTCATTAAGTTGCTGAGGCTGGTGTCAAATTTGTGATTCTCTTGTCTCAGCCTCATGAGTTACTGGGATTACAGGCATGGACCACCACACCCAGCTAGCACATTTTATTTTGAGACAGGGTCTTGCTAAGTTGCCCAGGCTGACCTCAAGGTTTTGAACCTCCTGAGCCCAGCTACTGGCATCATTACTTATTTATTTATTATTATTTTTTAGTTGTAGATGAACACAATACCTTTTATTTATTTATTTTTTTAATGTGGTGCTGAGGACTGAACCCAGTGCCTCACACATGCTATGCAAATGCTCTACCACTGAGCTACGACCCCAGCCCCCACCCCCTTTCTTTTAACATAACCAGAAAATCACAGAAATGCCTAAAAAATTAAATATGGTGATGTCCAAATCTGATAGTCAGGAAGGTTTCTGCTATCTCATTTGGGCTGAGTGAAGGGTACTAGAATAGATGGGTAGTATCTGTCATGTGTAAGGGAAGGAAGAAGGGCAGATTGTCTCCTGCTGACTGTCTCTGATCCAAAGGGCCCACCTGTGCTGAGCCTCTGGCCAGTATCACACTCACCATCTGCAACGTGACCCCGGCTGCCACGCCCCCGGCGGTGCTGAAGGCTGCCGGGAAGTTAAGCAGCCCTGCGCCCAGGCAGGCATTGACAACGATGAAGATGGCTCCAAGTGTGGAAGTGGTTCCTCTGTCCAGACCTTCTGGGGAAGCCTCGCCCTCACTCTTGGGGGCCGTGTCCACACAGGGACTCTGCAGCAGACGGGCCCGCTCCCCAGCATCTGTGCTTGAGCCCCACTCGCTGTAGTCACTGTTGATGCTGACCTGGGCCATGGCCCAGAGCCTTCTTTCTTCCTGCAAGGGCTCTGGAAAGTTCTGCCTCACAGCCACATCCTGTGGTAGCTGAAGGAATGTCTGTTCAGAGCTGTTAACTTATAAGGACTCTTGTCAACCTAGATGGGACAAAGACAGGTACTGCTGTTATCCTGAGATGGGGAGGCTGAGAGGTGAAATAACATGTCAGGGATTCAAACTGAGGAGCACTTCCGCTCAGAACATCACAATGGGTTCCACAGTGTGGGATGGCAGACACAGAAATGTCAGATGCAAGCCAGGTGTGGAGGCACATGCTTGTAATCCCAGCAACTTGTGAGGCTGAGACAGGAGAATTGCAAGTTCAAGGCCAGCCTCAGCAATGCAGCAAGACCCTAAGCAACTCAAGGAGATCTTGTCTCAAAATAAAAATAAAAAAGGATGGGGATGTAGCTTGGTGCTTTATAAATCCTTTGGTTAAATCCTTAGTATTAAAAGAAAGAAATATCAGGTACAAATCTTGCTTGTTTCAGCCTTATAGAGCCTTATAGAGCAGTAGAATAAATAAGTCCTAAACATAAAAGACAGGAGTACTAACATGTCAGCATGGGAGAGGGGCCCCCATGACACACCATGGGGGAGGTGTGTCATGGATGTTATCTTATCTCATTCAATCCCGTGACAACCTCATGGTCAAAAAGTTTGGAGAGATCAAATCACTGACCCAGGATCATACACTAGGAATCTGTGGTGCAGGATCTGAATCCAGACCTGTCTGTCTTCCCAGCCTGTTTCTAGACTGCAGCATCCTGGTGCTCTCACCATGGACCGTGGGTATTTCAATGCACTATAGCCCAGCAAGCCTCGCTGCGGCCCACAGCCTAAATTCTGTGTGGCTTTCAAGGCCCTTCAAAATTCAGGCCATCTTCAATTTCTGCCACAAGACAAGACCCCCACATCTGTCACATTTGTGTCCCCAGGAAAATAATTACTAATCCTATGCTTGGAATGCTCCCAGCCCCTCTTGGCCAGCCACCCTGGCTTATGTCTTCCCCTTTTCTTCAGAACTCACTGAGCCTTCCTTGGAGCCACCCAAGGGCCCAGCACCACTCGGGCATTCTCTTGTGCTGCCATTACACAGCCCTGGGATGCTCTTCTCAGCTACACCGCAAAACTGGGGGGACTCAATGTGTGGTCTTCATTGCACTGTTGATCATTACCACTGTGGCTAGGGGATGCATTATCTCATTCAATTGTCAATGTGGCCCTAAAAAGTAGATTAGACATGACTATCACTATTTTACCAAGAGGAAACCAAATCCCAAAGGTATGAAGCACTCTACCCTGGGTCACATAGCAGTCAGTGGAGGAGCCGGGATTCAAAACTAGGCCTGTTTGGCCCTGGAGCTTCTGTCCATTTGCATTTGCCTCACCTCTGAGTCTTTCCATCTATGGAGTCTATTAATAATAGTAAGGGCTTAGTCCTCAATAAATAGTCACCAGGCTGAGGGTGCATCTCAGTGGCAGAGTGCATGTTTAGGGCATTCTGGGGCTCAATCTCCATTAATAATCTCTGTACCTCAAATCATTGCTTCTGTTATGTTTGGAAATATCCCTTCCCATTTTGTCATCCTATACCATGCCTATGATTCTCAATCCTAAGCAAGCAGAGAGAATACTCATCAAACACTGGCCTGGTGCCATTGGTCAGGTAGCATGAGGTACACAGGCACTGGGATAACTACTGGGAGGAAAAGCAAGATCAAGGCCAAAGGCTGGGCTGGGAAATGGAGCTCAGTGAGAGAATGTGTGCTTAGCATGCATGAGGCACCCTGGGTTCAATCCCTAACAACTAGGCCTGTCCAAAAAAAAAAAAAAAAAAAAAAGGCAAGAAAGGGTAGGGCTGAGTGCTTAGTGAGGAGTCAGGAGCATTCTGTCCCAAAGGCTGCTTCTGGCTTATTACCTCCCAGGCTGCAAAATCTGCTAAAAGCTCCTTTTCCTATCCTTGCTGAATCCTGATCCCAGGGTATTAACACAAAACTACATTTTATTCTCTACTATCTTGTTTTTACCCCCTCCCACCACCCAGTCCTGGCCCTGTGCTAGGGAATGAACTTGGGAGCACTTTACCATTGAGCTACATCTCCAGACCTTTTTATTTATTTATTTTAAATATGTATTTTTTAGTTGTAGTTGGACACAATACCTTTACTTTATTTATTTATTTTAATGTGGTGCTGAGGATTGAACCCAGGGCCTCACACATGCTAGGCAAGCGCTCTGCCACTGAGTCACAACCCCAGCCCATTTTTTATTTTGAGACAGAGTCACACTAAGTTGCTTAGGCTGGCCTCAAACTTGCTGAGGCTGGCCTTGAACTTGTGATCCTCCTGCCTCATCTTCCCAAATCTTTGAGATTACAGGTGTGTGACACTGTACCCCACTTACTCATAAAGAAGTGAATTGAGTCGGGCATGGTAGTACACACCTATAATTCCAGCAGCTGGGGAGGCTGAGACAGGAGGATCACTAATGCAAAAGGAGACTCAGAAACTGCGAGACGCTTAGAGTCTCAGTGAGACCCTGTCTCTAAATAAAATACAAAATAGGGCTGGGGATGTGGCTCATTGGTTGAGTGCCCCTGAGTTCAATCCCTGGTACCTCCCCTCCCCCCAAAAAAGAAGTGAACTGATCAGATTCATAATGACAACCTGAACACTGTCCATTGTAGGGCCATCCCTTCTGATACTATCAGTCCACTGGTGGTCTAGAATGGTTAATAAGGCCCCTTGAAATGCTTCCCAATATCTCTTTCTCATGATGAACAAACAGACTGGGAATAGTCCCCTCATGAGAAGGAAAGTTCAGCTGCTCTCAGATGTCTATCATCAAGAATGTAACCAAGGGACACAGTCCCAGAGGGAACATCCCTCTGCTGGCACCAGATTCAGAAAGATCAGTCTATGCCACTGGACTTCTTCCTCTTATGCAACCTGCCCTCCAGCCACCAACTCAGCAAAAAAAAAAAAAAAAAGCAGTGACTAGCGACAGCAGGTTCTTGGCGGCTCCCAGGCTTCCAGCATAGTTCCAGGGAGATCCAAGATCAACTCCTGGTCCCTGTTCACACCACAGACAGAGGTCTACTGAGTGATTGGTCTAAGGTCACACAGCTCAGTGCAGCTTCCTGACTCTCCAGACAGTAGGTTTTCCTTTGGCACCCCTGCCCCAACCCTGAACCATCTGCCTAGCCTCTCCTACCACAGGACCTCAGCCTGAGATCCTCAGGGAGATCAGTTCAAAGGCTGAGAGTTTCCACCCTCTGCAGACTCTGAATTGGTCAAAGATCTCTCCTTCCCTCCCTCCAATTACTCAGTTCCATTGTTCCAGCTCACCTGCTTGATTCTGGTGAAAGAAGTATGCTTTTTCTCCCCAAAGGGCTGGTATCAGATTCTTTTTACTTCCCTCTCTGGTCTCAAGTTCTTCTTTCTCAAGATGTTACTCAAAATCTGCAGTCAAGAGAGAGAAGAGTGTGGGCTGTTTCTGGGCCGGCTTCAGCAGCAGGGGGTGGGGGCCCTGACAGGCTCTGACACAGACTCGTGGAACAGAGGGCCAGATCAGAGCGGAAAAAGGGCCCAGGGAGGGAAAGCGACTAAACTAAGGTCACGGTGGGTAGCTGGCAGAGTCAAGGTGGAAGCCTAATGTCTACATGCAGTAGGCCCCTCAGCTCCCATTCCCAGGGGGTTCTCAGCCCAGCCTGGGGTTGGAACCCTGAAATACGAGGGTTGGGCTGCACTGGGAGGTAAGTCAGGGGCGGGGGCCGAGTCCCAGGCCTGAGGCGAGACCGGCCGGACACTTGGGGGTAACTGGGGAGGCGATCGGGGGACTCGATCCCGGCCTAGGACTAGGTGGAGTCCCGCCGGGCTAAGGCGCGCAGGGGTGGCGCAACAAAAGGCTGGGCGCGGCGAGGACCGGCTCCCGACCCCGCAGAGCTCGGCCGCGGCGGGGTCACTCGGGCACCCGGGAACCTGACGCTCCCACCCCGCGCCGCCTCTACCTCTCAGCACCTACCTACGGTGCGGGGTCCCGAGCCGGCGGGGCAGCCACGTGAGTGCGGTCACGTGACCGCCCGGCTTGGGCGGGGCGCAGGACACCCTGGGAGTTGTAGTTTTCGGCAGCTGTCAATCCTGGCCGACCCGGGAGCCCTGAACCTGACCGCAGTGGTCGGCTGCCACCGGGCGGCCCGCCAGCCGGTGTTTATCCCGTTATTTTTAGATTTGGCCCTTGGCCGAGCCGAACACCGCTCTCCCTCCCAGGAAGAGCATTAGGAGGTTTGGCATCTTTGTCAGTCCAGAGTCCCAGCGAGCTAAAACTGCTTGACTCATTATTTTTACTGGTCTCTGTCCCTATGTTCCTGCCATGTGTCCCTATGTTCCTGGGCCAGTGACCCAGGAGTCTCTTTTACCGAGGAGTTGGGGGGCGGGGTCAGTTTTCACCTCCTTGAGCTGTGGTCTTCTGTACAACAGAGGGCTGTCCTGAGTGTTCATGACCATGACCCCAGAGCCTAGATTCTAGACTAGTTTTTGAGGCAATGTAGGCTCTCAATAAATATCTGTTGAATGAAGGAATGAGTGTCCAGAGCCCTGGCTTCTGTCCTTGGCAGTGTGCCACAGTATCTCTGGCTTGCTTGCTTTCTTTTTTCTTTTCTCTCTCTCTTCTCCCCCACCTTCCTTCCTTCCTTCCTTCCTTCCCTGCAGGGGATGGAATCCAGTGGTGCTTTATCACGGAGCTAAGTCCCCAGCCCTTTTTTATTTTCTATTTTGAGACAGGGTATTACTGTTGCTTAGGACTCGCTAAATTGCCCAGGCTGGCTTTGAACTTGTAATCCTCCTGCCTCAGCTTTCCGAGTCGCTGGGATTACAGGTGTGCACCACCATGCCCGGCATCTCTGGCATTAGAATTCCCTCGTTTATGCTTTGGGGACTGGCTGTCCACTACGCTTACCTTTCTAGGCATCAGAGATCCTCAGTGATGAGGAGACACTGGAAATGCCTCAGACACCCAAGTCTTATTTTTTAAATTGAAAATGCTATTGAGCTGGGGCCCGATGGCACATGTCTCTAATCCCAGCGCAAGGGAGGGAGGCTAAGGCAGGAGGATCGTGAGTTCAAAGCCAGCCTCAGCAACTGTGAGATCCTGTCTGTAAATAAAATACAAAATAGGGTTTGGATGTGGCTCAGTGCTTGTGCACCCTGAGTTCAATCCCCTGTCCTCATCTCCCCTACCCCCAAAAAGAAAATGCTATTGAGATCACTGTAGATTTACAAGCAATTGTAAGAAATAACACAAAGATTGCTTGGCATGGTGGCTCACACCTGTAATCCCAGTGACTGTGGAGGCTGAGGCAGAAGGATCACAAATTTGCAGGTGTGCCATTCCTCCTCTTCATGGTCAGCAGTTGCTGACATGGTTTGTCAAATTCTCTTCTTCTGTGCCCTAAGAGGTCACGTTGAAGAGTGTATCTAGCTATATAAAATAAAGGCAGGGAGAGGACTGATAGTACAGCACAGTGATAGAGTGCTTGTGTGGTATGCATGAGGCCCTGGGGTTTTCTCCTTCCAAGGAGACTTAAATTATAAGAGGGAACCTATTTGTCCAGATGAGTGAACTGGTCTTGGGTTGTGTATCAGGATCTACAATCTTCTTACATGTGGAGCAAACAATGGAACTATGCGCATTTTGAGAGGAAGAAGGATGTAGTGTCTGAGAGAGTACTGTTATAAATGTCTAGACATCACTGCACAAGTGTCTAATCAGGGGGTTTACTTTGTGTAAATTTTTTTTTTTTTTTAATATTGGGGATTGAGCCCAGGGGTGCTTAACCACTGAGCCACATCCTCAGTCCATTTTTTGTATTTTATTTAAAGACAGGGTCTCAATGAGGTTGCTTAGGGCCCCACTAAGTTGAGGATGCTGGCTTTGAACACATGATCCTCTTGTCTCAGCCTCCTGAGCCACTGGGATTACAGGTGTGCACCATAGTGCCTGGCTAAATTTGCTTCATAGAATTTTTTTGAGGAAGTCTAGCTATGTTGCCTAGGCTGGCCTTGACCTTGTGGGCTCAAATGATCCTCTGGTCTCTGCCTCCCTAGTGGGCTACAGGCATGTGCCATCACATTTGCCTTCACGAAATTTTTTTTTTGTAAAGCAAGAATCAAAACAATTCTTTCATAAATGGCTTTTATCCCTAAGAGCTCCTGAAATTGATGACAACCAGTATTTCAACAGAAAATTGAAAGGTAGAATGATAAATGCTTAATCTTCCAAGAGAAATGCATATAAAAACTACACTGAGATGTAGAATTTCACCCACCAGATCAGCAAAAGTCAATCATAATGTATTGCTACTAGAAGGAAACCAACTTATATGTGATGGGAGAGTGAGGCAACATCTCCAAAATGTACTTACCTTATTGCCTCAGCAATTCCAGCACTAACCCTAACCCTAACCCTAATTAATTTGAATTCTTCAGCTATACTTGCTGTGCACCAACTGACACATGTGCAGCCTACTTACCACAGCATTATTTCTTTTTGTTGTTGTTGTTTTAGTTGTAGATGGACATAATACCTTAATTTTTTTTTTAATGTGATGCTGAGGATTGAACCCAGTATCTCACACATGCTAGGTGAGTGCTCTACCACTGAGCCACAATCCCTACAGCATTATTTCTAATGCTGAAGACTGGAAAAAGACTGTTATAAGAAATTGAAAAAATTACAATAAAGCTAAACAATGCACCAAGCGGTTCTAAAAAAACAAACAAAAAGACAAAACAAAACAAAAACAACAACAAAAAACTTGAGTTCTTTTTATTTTATGGGGAAAAGGTATATAATATGCTAAGTGAAAAAATCAGGATACAGAAGTACATTTCTACCACGAAAAGTTTGCATAGGAAAATCAATGGAAGACCATTTGATATAGCCAATTGTTATCTCCAGGGGAATTTTTCACTTTCTGTGAAATTGTCCCCCCATCCCCACCCCCCCCAGTGCAGGGGATTGAACAACACAGGGTCTCATGCATGCTAGGCAAGCACTCTACCACTGAGCTCTATCTCTAGCCCCCAATTTTTTTACTTTCTAAAACAAATATAAAATACTGCAATCATTGAGAAAAAATAAAAATAAAAATAGTATTCTCAACATTTTTGTATCATTTTGAACAAGAAATATTGGCCTTTCGGTTACTACTAGCTATAAATAAATAAAATTTTTTCATACTAGGGACTGAACCCAGGGGTGCTACATCCTCAGATCTTTTTTGAGACAGGGTCTCATGAAATTGCTTGGGGCCTTGTTAAGTTGTTGAGGCTGGCCTTGAATCTATGATCCTCCTGCCTCAACTTCCCAAGTCACTGGAATTATAGGCATGTGCCACTGAACCTGAATAAATCACAATAATGTCTATAGAAAAAAACAAATATCCATAGCCCTGAAGAAAAAGTTTTAAAACAAAATTCTCAAGCTGGTTGAATGGGCTGAACTTGGTTATTTAGATGTAACGGTTTAGTTTAATAGTTCTTAATGGTTGGTCCATTGATCAGCTATATGTAATCACTTGGGAAGTTTTAATTTTTTTTTTTCCAATGCTGGATATCCAATTCAAGGTCTAGGGTGTGCCAAGCAAGTACTCTACCCCTGTATAGAAGGTTATTTAAAAAAAAAAAAAAAAGTACTCTACCCCTGAGCTACATCTCCAGCTCTAGAAAGATAAAAAAATAAAAATAAAAAAGGTTGGAGGATAGCACAAGAGTTAAAAACAAGAATCAACAAATGGGACTTACTCAAACTAAAAAGTTTTTTCTCAGCAAGAGAAACAATAAGAGAGGTAAATAGGGAGCCTACATCCTGGGAACAAATCTTTACTCCTCACACTTCAGATAGAGCCCTAATATCCAGAGTATACAAAGAACTCAAAAAATTAAGCAATAAGAAAACAAATAACCCAATCAACAAATGGGTCAAGGACCTGAACAGACACTTCTCAGAGGGGGACATACAATCAATCAACAAGTACATGAAAAAATGCTCACCATCTCTAGCAGTCAGAGAAATGCAAATCAAAACCACCCTAAGATACCATCTCACTCCAGTAAGATTGGCAGCCATTAGGAAGTCAAACAACAAGTGCTGGCGAGGATGTGGGGAAAAGGGTACACTTGTACATTGCTGGTGGGACTGCAAATTGGTGCGGCCAATTTGGAAAGCAGTATGGAGATTCCTGGGAAAGCTGGGAATGGAACCACCATTTGACCCAGCTATTGCCCTTCTCGGACTATTCCCTGAAGACCTTAAAAGAGCGTACTATAGGGATACTGCTACATTGATGTTCATAGCAGCACAATTCACAATTGCTAGACTGTGGAACCAACTTAGATGCCCTTCAATAGATGAATGGATTAAAAAATGTGGCATTTATACACAATGGAGTATTACTCAGCACTAAAAAATGACAAATCATGGAATTTGCAGGGAAATGGATGGCATTAGAGCAGATTATGCTAAGTGAAGCTAGCCAATCCCTAAAAAACAAATGCCAAATATCTTCTTTGATATAAGGAGAGCAACTAAAAACAGAGCAGGGAGGAAGAGCATGATAAAAAGATTCACGTTAAACAGGGACGAGAGGTGGGAGGGAAAGGGAGAAGGGAAATTGCATGGATATGGAAGGAGACCCTCATTGTTATACAAAATTACATATAAGAGGACGTGAGGGGAAAGGGAAAAAAAATCAAGGGAGAGAAATGAATTACAGTAGATGGGGTAGAGAGAGAAGATGGGAGGGGAGGGGAGGGGGATAGTAGAGGATAGGAAAGGTAGCAGAATACAACAGTCACTAGTATGGCAATATGTAAAAACGTGGATGTGTAACCAATGTGATTCTGCAATCTGTATACGGGGTAAAAATGGGAGTTCACAGCCCACTTGAATCAAATGTATGAAATATGATATGTCAAGAGCTTTGTAATGTTTTGAACAACCGTTAAAAAAAAAAAAAAGAAAAAAAAAGGGTTGGAGGTATAGCTCAGTGGTTAAGTACTTGACCAGCATGTACAAGGCCCTGGGTTTATTCCCCAGCACTGCAACAAATTTTATATATGTGTGTGTGTGTGTGTGTGACTGAACCCAGCTGGAAATGCAAAAGGGGAGAGGAGAAAAGAACTATTTCAAAGACGTGCCTATTTATAATGTATTGATGATATAATAAACCTATTTTTGTTATTCTTTTTATATATTCATGGAATTGATATTTTACTTAGAATGTCTGCATCAAAATTTATAAGTAAAATTGGTTATCACCTTGTAGACTGGGAAAAAAAATTGAACCCAGAGGTTCTTTGTCACTGAGCTAAATTCCTAGCCCTTTGTATTCTGATTCAGGGTCTCACTAAGTTGCTGAGGCTGGCCTCGAACTTGCAATCCTCCTGCCCAGTCTCCCCAGCTAGCTGCTGGTAGTTTAGGGGTGCACCTGGCTACAACAAATAAAATTCTTAATGAACAATCTCAATTTGGGTACTAATCTACCTTAAATTATGATAAAAGGCATGGCTATTCTTTCTGAGCAGGCAAACTACCTGACTCCATTAGGTTGGAGAACATTAGACACTTTAGACCTGGACTAGGAAGTTAACTAGAAAAGGGTTGTAGGTAAATGGCCTGAACTTTTGTATGGGTTCATACACCATATGAGGAATCGGGCTCAATGCAGAGTGAGCTGATGACCCTTATATTTAAAACAAGATTAGTAGGGTTGTGAAGTTCTTTTCCAGTTAGTTGAGATCTTGGCACCCAACTTTCAGCCATACTTGCTCCAGACAGGGAGAATTTAAAGCACTTTCTCCTAATCTAGGCAGGTATTCCTCTTCCAGAGTGGCTAATACATTTATTTAATTTTCTCTTTTAAGATACTTTTGAAAAGACATCAAATGAGTCAATCTGTTCACTGCCGCCTTCACCACCCCGTTCACCTATCAGTAATAGGAACCCAGAAGAGCAAAGGGCCAGGAGTGACTCGCCTGTTGCACTGTCCCTCAGGAATGTGAAGCAAGGGAAAAACACATGCTGAGCCTGCATTCCCTACCCAGCAACTGTCAGAACCTGACAGATGGCTGCTGGGCCTGACTGAACCCTGCTCCATTGCTTCTCTGACCCATCCTGAATGGCCTCTGGCACTAAGAAGTGGACACAATAGCTATAGGCAGGACTGATGCCAAGCAGGTGCCACTGCTAGACGTCTGCAGACACCAGAGCTTGCAGATTGGCAATCTACTGTTTGGACTTTGCTTTCAAATCACTTTTAAAACACTGAATTATTTGCCTTTTTTTTCATTGCCAATTTTCAAGCATCAATAGACCTTCCAAAAAAAAAAATTCCATTTTTTTCCTTTAAAATTTAGGACCTACAACAGAGCGCTTTCATTTTCACGGCTGTCACCTCCCTCTGTGGATGAGGGCTGATTACCAACCATCATCTTCCCCCCAGCTTTCGATTTTTATTTATCATCTCCTTGGCCCCCTAGACATCTGAAGCTGCCATCTCCCCTCCATCCCTTGCCTGTCTCTATAGGATCCAGAGTGTGGCTCCACCTGTCTTACAAGGTCCAAGGAATTACACCCACATTCTCGACATCTTTGGGCTGGCTTACCTCAATGGCATGATGAAGAAAAGGATGTACTTTGAGTCATCATTTGGGACCTCTAACACATCTCTGGCTTACAGTCAGCTGGATGTGACTAAACTTCTAGAATATACACTGACATCTACCCCTTCCTCCCATTAAAGAAAAAGGTAGACGGTGGTTGGAGCTACAGTAATTTTATTGTAACAGAGAAACCAAGCTGCAGTAAGTCTACATGATTAGAGCAGATGGTGGTTATCGTTCCAAGGGTGAAGCCTAAGCCTGGCTGGCAGCACACAAACCCCAGACTATCTCCTTTCTGATCCTAACCTGTTTTGCCTGACTCATGATGTGAGGTTAGTGGCTGCACAACCACAAAGAATGAAGGAAGAGGTCCAGCTGGGCAGAGGCAGCACCCCAGGAAGAGACAATTACAGTCACTGATGAGGATGCCGGCATAAAGTGCAGTCACCTACCCTCCACTATTCTTTGCCAAGAAAGAGAGGGTATGGCATGAGCAGAAAATTATATTCTCCATTCTTAAATAGATCCTGATACGATGGGGTTCATGGTTAATCAAGCAATAGAATGGGATGGAAATCTAGGCTAGTTATAGGTCTTTGTGTTAAAGAAAAGAACAGCAATGGTAAGAAGAGACAGACATTTTCCTTATTTTCTTAAATAAGACAGGAAACAACATCTATTATTTTCCTTGCTGCAGTGGCAACAGACTCATTGGTTTTCGTAAAGCACAATTTGTGCAATATGGTCTGTTGATAGGATGTTCCACCATGGGGGGACAACTCAGCCTATAGCATGAGCTATGTCTCAAGCTGGATCCGTAAAGGAACCCCTTCCACCACACAGTGCTTCATTAAAGCTTCTGAACATCATGACAGGTTTTTGGTACTGTGACTTTCTTATACATGTAAACTCTTTCAAAAAAGTTGGAGATAAAAGGATGATGGGGGAGTTTGGTTTAAAGCCACAGAGTTCCAGACACCAGCCATGGATGTCTCTGCCCTATCTCACTACATGTTCTTTTCTGAGAAACACATCCAATCACTAAGTGTTATGCACTGTGGTTGAAAGAAATGACCCTCTCCACCATCCACCCCACCCTCCCTCATCCTGCATGTGAATCACACAACGGCAGGGGCTGACGACAGAAAGGTTGTCTCTGTTCTCGCACCAGGAAATTATTTGGTGACCTGGTGGATGGCATGGGCAAGGTAGGCCACGTTGCTGGAGGTGACCCCTGCCACAGAGATGCGGCCATCCTTTGTCATGTAGATGGAGAACTCCTTGATCAGTCGCTCTACCTGTGGAAAGAAAACATTTTGGATACCCGTCAGGGCATTTTCCCAGCTCTGGCACATCCCAATAGCCAACTTGTTAAATGGAAAAAGAATAACAGCTCTCTTTTCTCACTCACTTATGCCCCATTCCCAGATTCAGTGAGCCAAATTAGAGTAAAATCAGAAGAAGATATGATGAATTCTGAGATGGAACAGCCATTTCTCCTACCTTTCCTTGAAGAACCAGCAGTGGCCACAAGCAATCAAAACATTCTGGGTGGGCTAGGGGTGCAACTTAGTGGAACAGTGCTTCCTAGCATGCACAGGCCTGTACTCCATCACCAGAACCTCAAAACTCTCAAGCTGGTGGGTTATGTGGGCCTCAGAAGTAAGTAGCCTTATAGGGGGGATACAGATAAGTAAGCAATCAATAGCAATAAAACAGGCCAGGCATGTGGTGCATGCCTGTAGTCCCAGTTACTCAGGAAGCTAAGATGGAAGAATCACTTGAGCCCAATTCTAGACCAACCTGGGCAACACAGTGAAAGATTCCATCTTAAAACATCAACATCATTGGCTTTTGCCTGTGAACCCAGCTACCCAGGGGGCTGAAGCAGGAGGATTCCAAGTTCAAGGCCAGTCTGGGCAATTTAAGTGAGACCTTGTCTCAAAAAAAAAAAAAAAAAAAAAAGTCAGGTGTGGTGGTGCATGCTATATCTCAGCGACTTGTGAGGCCAAGGCAGAAGGATCACAGGTTTGAGGTCAGCCATAGTAACCTTGTGAGGCTATCTCAAAATTAAAAATAAAAAGGATTGTGAATATAGCTCAGTGGTGGTCCAGCATCCCTGGGTTCAAATCCCAGTATATATATTAAAAACAAACAAACAAACAAACAAAAAACCCGTTGAGGCTGTAGCTCAGTGGTAGAGTGCTTATATACCATGTGTGAGGCTCTGGGTTCAATCACCAATATTGAAACAAAAATAAAAAAGCCCAAAACAACACATGAAAGCTACATATTAACTTCACCTAAAAGGGCTCCAAAATAGACATTTTCAGGGTAACCCTGAACATGCAGGCAACTTACACAGAATTCTTCTGGTTTATAAGGACCTATCCGTTAGTCAACTGTGGGGAAATTAGAGTCCACTCACCTGTTCAGGCTTTAGGCCTGTGAAACAAAACATGCCGATCTGGTCAGTGATGTGCTGCCAGTTGTGGGAGGAGCCCTCCTTCTTGAGGTTAGAGACCAGCTGGGTCCGCATGCTAATGATGCGGTCGGCCATGCCTTTCACTTCCTGCAACCTGCAAGGAGACCCCAAGAGGTAGCTCATTCTGCCAAATATCAACAATGTTTTTACCTCCCGAGTTCCTCTCCTGTTTGCCTCAATTCTTAGTCCTTGATGGAGACATGTTGTCATTGGCCAGGGAAGTAAACTATTTTGTAGCACTGTTTTTTCTAATTTTTGGTACTGGGAGTTGAACCCAGGGTCTTGCATATGTTCAGCAAGTATTCTGTCATTGACATATATCTCCCTTTTTAAAATTTTATTTTAAGACTGGGTCTCATTAAATTGCTCTCACTGGTCTTGAACTTATGATCCTCCTGCTTTAGCTCCTGAGTAGCTGGGAATACAGGCATGTGACATCACGTCCAGCTATAGCACTGTTTTAAATTATAGTACTTCTTTGATCACACAGCTAAAATAGTTAACACACTTGAATATTAAGGAAAGCAAAGGTATCACTCAAAAACTTAGGAAGACCGAGGCAAAAGCTATGGGTTAAACAAAATATGACATTATTCTCCTTCTCTTTTTTAAAATTTCTGTATTTAACCAGAAGTTTCCTTTTTTTTTTGTAGTTGTAGATGCATAGCATGCCTTCATTGTATTTGTTTAGTTTTATGTGACTCTAAGGATCAAACCTCATATGTGCTAGGAACGCACTCTACCACTGAGCTACAACTCCAGCCCCCAATGACATTATTCTTTACATGGGTGGAATAAACATTTCTGCTTCACAATGAAGACAATGCACTGGGAACCTACAACAAGCCAAGCCATGTGCTAGGTGCTGAGGACTGAGAAATGGTCCTTGCTTGTAAAAGCTAACAGAGGGTGATAGGAGCCAAATCTGTAAAAAAATCAGCTATGGAACAGGGCCACATAACGTAATGCTAATGTAACAGTGCTGTGCTACAAGAGAAGAAAGGTGAATTTGTTCTGGGGACTAGATAATGCCCTCTTCTGTGCACACATGCCACTGATTCTTTTTTTTTTTTTTTTTTTGTGGTAGTGGAGAATGAACTCAGGGATTCTCTATTGTTGAGCTACATCACTAGTCCTTTCTTATTTTGATACAGGGTCTTACTAAGTTGCATAGGCTGGCCTCAACTTGGTGATCCTCCTGCTTCAGCTTCCTGGGATTATAGGACCACTGCACCCTGCACCACTCACTTGATTCTAAACAGTCTTCTTCTTTCTCAGAATTTACCCTTCTATTTCATTCTCATGGCGTTGTGGGAAATTCTTGTCAGAGATTATTAACTGGACCATGGAAAAAGCATGAAGTTTATCTTCCTGGTGTTATGTGTTCACTTTCCTAAACCATCTCTCTATGACCATATTACCCAATGGCTAGAACAGAGTTTACGAACTGTCAATTAAAAGGCTAAATATAGAGTCCTAGGAATGTTTTTTTGACCCAGTGAAACATTTCAAAATTGGGTACTTGCACTGGGCAGTGGTGCCTACTTGTAATTGTAATTGTAGGAATTCAGGAGGCTGAGGCAGGAAGATCACAAGTTTGAGGCCAGCCTCTCTAACTTAGCAAAAACCTGCCTCAAAATAAAAAATAAAACAAGCTGGGGATGTGGCTCCTTGGTTGAGTGGCCCTGGATTCAATCTCCAGTACCAGGAAAAACAAAACAAAAAACTGGCACATATAATTTTAGATTTGTATTTCTCCTAAAAAACAAGAAGCTGGTAGCACAATTCTAGTGTGTGATTACTGGTTGGGCCTGTGGAACCCCTGGCCTCTTTCCAATTGGCATATGATTGTACGTTTCCTGCTCCATTCACTTCAAGGCCCAGGTCCTAAAGGCACCAAGAGTATGACCCATGTGGCGCTACCATAGCAAAGTCCCCCCACCCTCCCTGTTGTCCAGAGGATAAACACATTATCTGTATTTTCTCTTACTTTTTTGTGGTGTTGAGATAGAGCCCAGGGCCTCATGCACGCTAGGCAAGCTCTCTACACTGAACGGCAGCCCACTTCTCACAATATCAATAAGGTGCCTCCTTGTTGGCTCTACCCCTCAGCTTTGATGTTCTTCATCTCAGTACTTTCACCACAGAAACCACATGGAACTTTCTATGCACACTCTGTTCAAAGCATGTCCCTTGTCTGTGCCTTTTCTCAGGGAGGCTTCTCTGTTCATTTTCCCTGTCCTTTCATTTCTTTTAAGGGAAAAAACCCCCACTCTTGAGCACAGCTCACACAGCAGTCCTCACTACACCCTCAACTTCCACCTGAATCGGCAGCTCTCTTATAGTCAGCATTTATTCCATTCTGTCTTATCAATGTTACATGTGTACCTTTTTCATTGGATTCTAAACTTCCTGAAGGTACAAACTGTGTTTTGGTTATCTACTAGCACAGTGTCTGTTAGCTTTATTCACTATAGGTTCTCAAACATGTACTGAAATGCACATATTAAGATAAAAATCTGCTTGGCACAGTGGTGCATGCCTGTAATCCCAGCAACTCAGAAGGCTGAGGGAGAAGGATCATAAATTCCAGGCCAGCCCTAGAGAGACCCTGTTTCAAAATTAAAAAAGGAAAATACAAAGGACTAAGGATGTAGTTCAGTGGTAGAGCACTTGCCTAGCATGTATGAGGCACGGGGTTTGACTCTCTGTACTGTGTATAAATAAATAAAGGTCCATCAACAACTAAAAAAAAAAAATTAAGCTGGGTGCGGTAGTGCACGCCTGTAATCCCAGTGGCTCGGGAGGCTGAGGCAGGAGAATCTCGAGTTCAAAGCCAGCCTCCACAATGGCGCGGTGCGCAAAGCAACTCAGTGAGACCCTGTCTGTGAATAAAATACAAAATAGGACTGGGATGGGGCTCATGGTTCAATCACTGGTGCCCCCTGCCCCCGCAAAAGATTAAGTAACACTAATTTAGAGAACAGGTACTAAGACTTAGATGACAGAGAATCAAAACCAAAAATATGAAAAAATATTGATGCAATGCTAGGTATTATTGGGACAAAACCAAAAATGTGGGAGCTGGGGATGGCTCAGTGGTAGAATGCTTGCCTAGCATGTGTGAGGCCCTGGGTTTGATCCCCAGCACTGCAAAACAAAAACTAAAATATGATCTTCTGAAGGAAGTTTTCCTATATATGCTACTTCAATTTGAACTTGATTTTAGGGAAAGGCAGATTTTATTAAATAGAGATGAGAGAGTAAGAGGAACTGGTATTTCTGAATTACGAAATTTCTTATTTCTATGGACAAAGTGCACACTTCTCTCTTTCTTCTTATCCCCTTTCACATGTGGAACCTGTAAGGTTCTGTGTATCACTAGAGGTCAATTTAAACTAGCTCTGAAGGAGCAGTGGTCAGAACACCTAGGTGGCTGGGGAGTGGCAAGGAATATTTACCACTGCTTTCGCAAATCCGGGGAAGTCAAGATGGTAGAGGCGATTCGGGCCCCGTTGAGAGGAGGGTTGGAATACAAGGGGCGAATCACAATCTTCAGCTGTGACTCCACCCTTTTGGCTTCATCAGCGTCTTTGCAGACTACGGTGAAGGCTCCCACCCGCTCACCTGAAAAGACAAAATGGATCTTGTCTTCTAGTTCTCCCATCTAATATATTAAAGCAAATCATGATTAAATTTGTTGAATATTATCTGTTTCCACCAGAAGGGACCATGAAAATAATTTTTTTTTATTAAAGTTTTTAACAGACAGAATGGTGAATTGAGGTGACCAGAAAGTTTGAGTATTCAAGATTTCTTTTCATTTTATCTATTTTCTTGGCTCCTGCATTAGTTACTTTTTGTTTAGAGAAACAGTAATCAGTTTTCTTAGCTGGAGGAATTCAAGGACACTGAAGAAGATAAAGAAAAATCTGTAAAATCCACTATACCAATCTTTCCTCCCTAGGTAAGGAGCAACATGGATATATACATATGCAACCCAAACTCAAGTTCATCAGAACATATAGCACACTGGGTCCTCTAGCTTACCATATAAGCCCATGTTCTTGGCATATGATTGGCAGAGACAAACATTAATGCCCTGTTCGATGAAGTGGCGCACAGCCCAGGCATCCTTGTCACCATCACCACTGGCAAAGCCTTGGTAGGCCATGTCAAAGAATGCAAAGAGATTCTTTTTCTGGGAAGGAATGAGAAGACCAAAGCTTTAGGTAGCCATCTGAAGATGTACTATGTAGTTACTTGTGCTTATTGGGACCACACCTGTTCTACCCAGATAAAACCAATCCTATTTCTTCACCAGATGCAGTTTGGAAGATGTCTTAATTTTCCCAGAATTAAGTATCAGCATATTAATCAAAAGACATTAAGAAAAGAATCTTAATGTAAGTGTACCCAGAATGCTGCTTAGTCAAACAGAAGACTCTTCTAAGGCCCATGGAGGAGTCTGGGTAATTATTTTTGGTCTAGTAGCACAGGACCAAACTTTTCTGTGATTAACTTAATTCTGGCAGACTCACAGGGTAGCCTCATTAGAACCATCTCATTCTGAAATGGCTTTGCATGCTGTTTGTCTCACTCTGTTTGTAGCTTAGGTTTATGTGTATGTGTGGTACTCAGATTGAGCCCAGGGTTGCTCTGTCCCTGAATTACATCCCAAGACTTTTTTTTTTTTTATCTTGAGATAGGGTCTTGTTAAATTGCTGAGGCTGGCTTTGAACTTGTGATCTCTTGCCTCAGCCTCCTAATTCACTGGGATTCCAGGCACACACCACTATGCCAGGCTTCTGCAGCTTAGATTTGACAAAAGTTAGCGAAAATGGGGACACAAGATAATAGGAATAACAATAATCCTTCCTCTATAGGAATTCTGATGCCTTCTCTGATAGCCAGCTACACTCTGGGAGTGATAATGACAAAGCCAAGGAAAAGTGGTAAGTGTGGCACTCAGGGTGGAGAGGGGAGAAAAAAAAAAAAAAAAGTATAAGGGCTGTGCCAGTAATCACTGCCCAGGGCAGCCACAGGCACCACCAGAAGACACCCTGGGCCAGCAGTCTGTTGTGCAAATGGGCCAATGACAGGTTTTATCAGAATTCACTACATCTGGGCTGAGAAACAAAAATTATTTTCAAACTGCTCATGTATCATCAATTATAGAACTACTAATTATGCAAATGAGGAGACCCTTCCTGGCAGCTTATCATGTGAAGAAAGTTTGTACAGATTCAAGGTTAATTAACTCTTATTGTTAAGACTTAGTCAAGAATCAAGGCTAGTTACTTAACAGAACTGTCACCTTTGGTTCATTCTCCTCACCTTTACCATAGACGCTATTTCCTTCCACTGTTCAGGACGAGGGTCCACTCCTGTGGGATTGTGGGCACAGGCATGCAGGAGAATAACACTCTGCTCTGGCATTTTCTAAAGAGAAAGGGAACTAAGAGATGACTCTGTTTTGCAGCTTTTTAGGTTCCACGGGGTCACTATTTTGTAAGTAATAAAGGAAACCTGAGTTCTAGGAATTAGCTCCCTCTCAGTATTTTAAGATATTAAGACCCAGCTGGGAGACATCAAATGTCCATAAGGAAGTTTTTAAAAAATATTTATTTCTTAAGTTTTTTGGCGGACACAACATCTTTGTATGTGGTGCTGAGGATCGAACCCGGGCTGCACGCATGCCAGGAGAATGCGCTACCGCTTGAGCCACCTCCCTAGCCCCGTCCACAAGGAAGTTTATGCCTTGTTCTTTCACCCTTCCCACCCTGAGTGCCACACTTACCGAAATGTCTTCTATGGCGCCTGTGAAGTCAAAACCACAAGTCTTGGGGTCATAGTACCGATAACCCTGTAGCTTCATGCCAGCATCCCTGAAAATGGGTGTATGATTTCCCCAGGACGGTTTGGGTAGAAAGACATCTCGGCTGAACTTAAAAAATCTTTCCTAAGAGATGGGATGAAGGGGAATGGAAAAAATAAAGGAAAAAAAGAGGTAAAAACATTGGTATGTTTCCTTGAGAGAACACTTTTTTCTGCTGAAACCCAGCTTAATTCTATGGTGGAGAGATGCACTGACTCAGCAGCAAGACTGTGTGGGTGACTCAGGCTTTGACAGTTACCCTTGCTGTGTGGCCAAGGACTATCTGGGCCTCACTTTCTTCACTTATAAAATGGGTTAACAGAACTTCCCTTACAGGGATTAAATGAGTTAAAAATACAAAGCTCCCTAGTAACAGTATGTGGTCAATAAACTGAATTTCTCATTATTCTTATATCTTCCATGTACTTTCTCCAAAGTACTTTCTTTCTTTTTTTTTGTTATCAGGGATTCAACCCAGAGGCACTTAACCACTGAGCCATATCCCCACCTCTTTTTAATATTTTATTAATAGACAGGGTCTCGCTGAATTGCTTAGATTTTTCTATGTTGCTGAGGCTGGTTTTGAATTCACGATCCTCCTGCCTCAGCCTCCTGAGCTGCTGGAATTACAGGAATGCTCTTGGTGCCCTGTTAAGTACTTTCTTTTTTAAATCAGAGAAAAAGAAATCTGCCAACTCTGTGGAAAGAGGAAACTTACTTCTGAGTCAGCAGTCAAATACACACGACAGGAAGCCCTGCTGCTCTCAAAAGTTCTTTTCTAAAGGAGTTTCCAGACTCACCATAAAATTGGCTCCGACCCTTAAGGCGCCAGTTCCAGAAATGGTCTGCACGGTGACAAACTGTTGGAGAGATGCCGGTGGTCAGTGATGTGGCTAGCCACAGAGAGGATCTACTCTGTCTAGTCAGTACCCTTTGTGCTTTTTTTTTTGGGCACTGGGGATTGAACTCATGGGCACTTGACCACCGAGCCACATCCCCAGCCCTATTTTGTATTTTATTTAGAGACAGAATCTCACTGAGTTGCTTAGTACCTTGCTTTTGCTGAGGCTAGCTTTAAACTTGCCATCCTCTTGCCTCAGCCTCCCAAGCTGCTGGGATTACAAGTGTGCACCACAGCACCTGGCTTAATACCCTTTGTTCTTGAGAAGCTAATTCCTTATGGCCTGGTAGTACTATCCATGTTACATGGAAAACTTCTAGAACACAAAAATTCCTCCAATATACAGAAGGAATTATTTACACAAAAAAGTATAAGAGACCAAGAACAGTCATTATGTTATTACTCTAGAATTATATAAAATGAACTGATACTCTGAATATCAACGTTCTTTGAAAATCAAGTCAGTAAGTACATTAGAATGTTTATATGTTTTATTTATTTATTTTTTTTGTGGTGCTGGAAATCAAACCTAAGGTCTTGCACATGCCAGGTAAGTGCTCTACTACTGGACCACACTCCCAACCTATATATGTTGTCTTCCTTCTAGGCCTACCCAGAAAAATAAATACGCAAATATAGTCTTTAAAAAGCACATGTTTTTCTTCAAGAAAAAGTAAACCACAATGCACTTAAGTTCACATGCTGGGAGCGTGGTCTTCTCTTTTTTGTTTGTCACATGTTTTGTTTTTATTTTTTAATCTTTTAAAATTTTTTCCTGTATTTTTTATTAATGTATTATAATCACAAATAATAGTGGGACTCACTGTTACCTTTTTTTTTTTTTTGGTAGAGGGGGTACTGGGGATCCAACCCAGGGATGCTCAACCACTGAGTCACATCTCCAGCCTGTTTAACATTTTATTAAGAGACAGGGTCTCACTAAGTTGCTGAGGCTGGCTTTGAACTAGAGTTTCTCCTGTTTTAGTCTCCCCAGACACTGGGATTACAGGTGTGTACTATTGTGCCCAATCTGTTACATATTTGTTTATGCAAGGGATGGCTCTTCTTTCTTTCAATGCCCAAACTGGTTGGGACAGGGATGCTGACAAAACCAGATCGGTTCTGCCTCCCACAGTCCACCTGTGGGTGGTTTCTACCTGCTTCTCTCATCTAAGCTGGAAGTTTAGCACACCAGTGTGGGGACTAATTATAGGGTTAAAACTAGTCCCAGGTAGGCAGTTCTAAAGCACAGTTACTGTAAGAAGAACAAATACATGGACACTAATAGCAAAAGTAGGGCCAAACCTATCTATCATTTTTAGGATTATTAGTATATTTTTAGAATTGATATTATATGAAATCTTTTTAGTTACTGCCAATTTAACTTTATAGCAAGTGTAGCCACCTCAATCACCACACACTTATAAATCTTTTCCTATTTGTTTAAAATTGTTTAAATTACTTTAAATTTGTTAATAAATTTGCTTAAATTACTTTAAATTTGTTACATATAAAAGCAGACCCTGTATGATGCCAGAGTGTGCTTGGCTTACCCGGCCACTTTTCAACACCTCACTGTTCTCACCCAGGGCTAGTTCTGCAGATGCCTTACAAAATTCAGCCAGTCCACCAATGGGCAGGTATTCCTTGTCCAAATTTTTTGCAGCAATCTGGGCCTCTGCCTAGATAAAAGAAGAATGCATCTGTTTAGTTTCTTCTTCCTACCTGAAACTAAGATTACCAATTAATATTTTACAGTTAAATTCTGGAAGTCATCTTGCTTTGAGAAAAGTCTTGCTATGTTCTAGATTTTTTTGTGGATAGATATACAGTCTCTCCTGATAATCATTTACATAAAATGCCATTCCTGGAATGCACAAAAACAAAGTTTAGGTGCAATAGCTAAAGTAGATATAAGGTGACAAAACTAAATACATGAAAGGGAAGCATTTCAAGGTGTATGCCAGTCTAGGAACTTCCAAGAGTTAATAGTCATAGCCACATATTTTCATGCTTTAGAGTCAGAGGCCTGGCTGTCCCTCACCAACTATATGAGTTATTTAACCTTCCTGAGTCCCATTTTCCTCATTTGTTAAACAGAGGGGCAACTGTTTTGTTTTTTTTTTTTCCCTCTTGTACTGGGGGGATTGAGCCCAGAGGCACTTAACCACTGAGCCACATCCCCAGCACTTTAAAAAAAAATTTTACTTAGAGACAGGGTCTCACTGAGTTGCTTAGGGCCTCTCACTAAGGTGCTGAGGCTGGCTTTGTACTCATAATCCCCCCAAGCCACTGGGATTATAGGCATGTGCCACCATGCCCAGTGGGACAACTGTTTTTACATCTCACGTGGCTGAAGTGGGTGTTAATAAGGCAATGTTCAACGGTGCTTGGTGGCGCTGGAGCTTGTAACAATAGCGAATGTAAATTAAATAAATTAATATTTTTGGTGGTGTTGGGGATCAAACCCAGGGCTTTGTGCATGCTCAATAAGCATTCTACTACTGAGCTACAATTTCAGCCATGAATAATTTTTAAAACCTGTTCTAAGTGGGTTAATTATATGAAAGTTAAAATAGAAACCAAGTCACTAAGAGAATGAATGAAAAAAAACAAAAAACAAAACTGTAGTTCAGCAAGAAAGATGGACAGCGCATACCTGTGGACAATGGTT
The DNA here is from genome assembly GCF_048772815.1 of Callospermophilus lateralis. Classification (NCBI taxonomy): domain Eukaryota; kingdom Metazoa; phylum Chordata; class Mammalia; order Rodentia; family Sciuridae; genus Callospermophilus; species Callospermophilus lateralis. The sequence continues at coordinate 41,946,768 of NC_135322.1, forward strand.
TTTCTAAGGCAAACAAAATGGGAGAAACAGAAAATAACAATAGTAACTCTCATGTATAGAGGGCTATTTTCCTTTTGCCAAGAGACAATGTTTAAATTTTTGGTCTTCTTGTGTACCCTCACATTTAAATACAACACTGCCTGTTTTTAAAATCTTGGAAAAGACAGTATGATTCTAGCACCCCCACCCTCTGCCTTTTGTTTCTTTCAGTAATGGAAATTGAACTCAGGGGTACTCTTACCACAAGGCTACTTCTCCCAGCCTTTTTTAATTTTGAGTCACTAAGTTCCCTAGGCTGGTCTTGAACTTGTGATCCTCCTGCCTCAGCCTCCCAAGTCACTGGGATTACAGGCATGCACTACAGTATCTCTCATCTTTAGAGCCAGGACTAAACCAGAAAACCTAAGCAATGCACACAGTTCATGCCGGAACTACAGCCCAGGGCTGTGGCTGTACTCTTTCCGTGGCTGTCAGGTGCTCCCCTCCGTTCATTCTTCTTAACCAGCTGAGGGAGATGGCAAGCTCACCTTCCTGACGCTAGGGAGCACATAAGGCTTTCCATTATCATCTCGGTAGGCACCAACTCCCAGGTTCATCTTTTTGCTGTTGGTGTCTCTCTTGTAGGCTTCAGTGACTCCCAGGATGGGATCTGGGGGTCCCATTTCTACATGGGCCCACCAAGAGCTGAAATGAGAAATACCTTGTCTCAGTCACTTAGTGAGATCCCATGGGCAGAGTCATCCTTGATCTGCCAAAGATCCATTTCAGCAAATGTCTACATACTACGCACAGGGTCCAGTAACAGGTTCTGATAATCCAAGAATGCAGAAGACTTCAGAGCACTTTGTGGAAACGTAGAGAGCAATAATTTCAACACAGATACTATGAGATGCAGAAGGTGGGGCATCCGGATTATTATGGGAGAACGGGGCACATGTGTAAGCTCTTAAAGCATCCTAAACCTGACCTGAATTCTCATCCAAAGAATACTTCAAGTCATCTGGCAGTGAGAAGCTAAGAGTGGTAAAAGATGGAACAAGAGAAGCAAAGGGTGTTCAAGAATCTCATGTGCCTCTGTGAGGGGTCTGGGTTTGGTCCTGTTCTCAAATCTGTTAGAGCATGGTTAGGGATGCTTGCTAAACACCCTGGGATCTGCCTCAGATGTAGTGACACCTGGAGAAACATGAAATTTTTTTTTGAGGGTGACAGTGATTATGTGAGGGGAGTGACAAAGTGAGTGAACTTGGAGCAGGGCACTAAATCATGAGTGGTAAGAGTGGATGCAGAAGGATCAACAAAGAAGCTGGTTGTTTAAGACAAAGAGATGAGGACAAGAACCAGGATCATGACAGTAGGGGCAGAGAGAGAGAGAGTTGAAAGATGCTTAGAAATTTAAAATTGGCAGGATGAAATGGTTATAACATCCTACTGGTTCCATTATACTTAAAGGGTTAAAATGTTTGACATAGTCATCATTTTATATTTGTATGTCATGATTTTAACTTAGCAAAGCCAAACAAAACAACCATTCTATAACAGTCTTAGAGACCATCCCTGGATGCCAATGGAATCACCTGACTGGGCCGGCTGAGTTGTGCTGCTGGGGAAGTGGATCTCACCTTTCCTTGGCTCCCAGAGTGAATGTGAAGCCCAAGATGCAATAGAATCCCCCTGACCCCAGACTAAACTCAGGGCATTACACATGCTCGGCAGCTACTCTACCAGTGGGTTACACCAGCCCACAATTCAACTTCAAATGACTTTTCTGGTGTGTTCCCCACTCTCTTCTGATTTTATTTTTGGTTCAGTTATGGCCAACAAACTAGTTCCTGTTTTATAGTAGCAATGAGTAGGTTCTCAGTAGAAGGACGGCAGAGAAAGATTCTCTGTTGGGTGAGAATGACAGAGATCTGCTTTGTTAGGTCTTCTTGTTTAGTTTTCTTTTAAAACTTGGAGCTTAAATCAACTAGGAATTCTTTGGCTTAAAAAAAAAAATTCAGACCTGAATATTTTGTTTTGTTTACTGTTGTCCTATAACCAAAAGTGTATCTGAAGAGCTATAACCTTGGCATCTATAAGTTATTCAGAACTTTAATTTAATTAAAAAAAATACAAAAAAACTTTGAGTGCCTGATGTGAAATGCTTTCTATCTCTGAGTACAGATAAATTAGATGATAAATGTCTCAAATAAAAGATTTGAGTTATAAAATGAATGCTATACTATACTTAACATGAAAAGTCATAGCTGTTTTCATTAAATTAAAATTATCAAAGATTTATTCATGTGAACTTGAATTCCTAAAGTGTTTCTGAATTCATTTAAGAAAAACAATGTTGCTGGGCTCAGTGGCCCAAGCCTGTAATCCCAGGTACTCAGGAAGCTGAGGCAGGTAAATTTGAGGCCAGACTAGGTAAATTAGTCAAACTCTATCTCAAAATAAAAAATGGCTGAAGATGTAGCTCAGAGTTAGAGCTCTACTGGGTTTGTCCCAGTTTAAAAAAAAAATAAATGTAAAATTATGAAAAACATAAATTTGCATTACACCAATTAATCTCTCAAACTTCTAATTTCAATAGTAATTATATACTTCTACTCTTTCTTTTATTTTTTTGTACTGGGTATCAAACCCAGGGGTGCTTAACCACTGAACCACAGCTTCAGCGCTTTTTAATATTTTATTTAGAGACAGAGTCTCACTGAGTTGCTAATCTGCTGAGGCTGGCTTTGAACTTGTGATCCTCCTGCCTCAGCCTCCCAAGTTGCTGGGATTACAGGCATGTGCCACCGTGCCCAGCTACTTCTATTCTTATTAATAGATTTGTTAGAACAAGTTTATATTTATAGGAAATCAATCATAATTTTCATCCACTCCTAGTTTCCCCCATTGTTAACATTGTATATTAGCATAGGACATTTGTTACAATTAAGAAACCCATAAAGATACATTATTAAGTCCACTAATTATTCAAATTTTCTTAGGTTTTACTTATTTCTGTTCCAGAGTTCCTTCAAGTTTACCACACTACACTTAGTTGTCTTGTCTCATTAGGTTTCTCTTGGCTGTGATAGTTTCAGACTCTCTTTTTTTTTGATGCCCTTGAATGGTTTTGGAGAATGTCCGTCAGGTTGTATGTTGTAGGATATTCCTCTATTGGTATTTGATGTTTTTCTCAAGATTAGACTGGGGTTATAGATTTTTTGGAGAATAGTAATTATACTTTATAAAATGTCAGCTGAAAGATAATTTCTAAGATCGTTTAGGTAATTTTTTTTTTTTTTTTGTATTGGGGATTGAACCCAGGGGTTTTTAACCACCAAGTCACATCCCTAGCCCTTTTTAAGTATATTTTATTAGAGAAAGGGTCTTGCTGAGTTGCTAAGTGCCTAAGTTGCTGAGACTGGCTTTGAACTAGAGATTTTCCTGCCTCAGCCTCAGCCTCCCAAGCCGTTGGGATTACAGGTGTGCATCACCAAGTCTGATCATCCCCAGCCCTTCAAATTTTTTTTTTTTTTTTTTTGGAGACAAGGTCTTACTTAACTGCTTAGACTGGCCTTGAACTTATAATCCTGCTTTAGCCTCCCAAATTGCTGGGATTAGAAGGGTAAGCTGCCACATGAGGCTTCTTTAGGTAACTAAATCTTAGACTAATATTAGAATGAGTTAATTAATGGTTTAACTAATCAACGGATATTCAGATAATTTCTTTCTAAGACAGGATATAGGCACATTGAGTACTAAGCATAATTTAAAGTTTATATATTTTTTGCTTATTTTTACATGCTCTTGGGAGGGTAGCTGTGAGTTATTATAAGAATATGGTCTGTTACATCAGAGGGAATAGAAGGTGTGTGTGTGGCTGTGAAAGTTGTACTCAGTGTGTTCATGAGCTGCTTAAAATGCAAACTAGCGGGAGGCTGGCATCATTGCCTCCCTACTTAGTTTTCTCTATGAAATAGAAGTTATTTTGGTTAAAAGATAATCAATATGTTGTTGAGAACATACTGTGCTAGGATCAATAGTGATAGAGAAACACGACTGTGTTTTGTTTTCCAAGGAAAAAAAGCAGCAGTTGTTCTCAAACTTTTTTGAATTTAAATCCCTTTATACTCTTTAAGCTTATTGAGGACTCCAAAGAGCTTTTGTTTGTTTATTTTTCTGCCTTAAGTTCATTTGTGCAAACAGCACAAGAGGGCATCAGCACCATGCAGGCGGCAGCCGCTGGGTTACAGCAGTCTTTCTGCCATCAGGTTGGCAGGCAGAGGCCGAAACCATGGAGCCTGGGCACCTTTGGAAGCCTGAGAAGGAACTGAAGCTGAAGCCCTAGCCTGAGTCTTTTGGATTTTGGCCTGGGCTTTTGGCTGGCAGGGTCCCAAACCCTTGGCATTGTGGGAGCTCGGGTGAGTGACAAAGGCAAGCCAATTGAGCTGTGGCTGAAGCCCCTCAAAGAGCATTTATTTATGTGTGGTATAATTATGTTTATTAGACTAGAAATTAAAACTCAAGAACTTTGTTGTACTTATCATTGAGTCACTTGAAAATAGCAATGATGAAAACACTGCAAACTGCTATTTATGTTAGCATAAATAAATTTTTTTTTTTTTTTTTTTTTTGCAGTGGGTGCTGGGGCTTGAACCCAGAGCTTCATGCATGAAAGAGCTAATGTTCCTTCTCAGGCTTCCAAAGGTGCCCAATTTTATGTTTAATTTTAAAAATTTATTGTCATTTTGGTTAAATAGAAAACCATTGATTGACTATTTCTCAGGAACTCACAATCCTATCTTAATTAAGTGGCCAAATATCATGTAACAATTAAAAAAAAATATTTATTTTATTTATTTATTTTTATGTGGTGCTGAGGATGGAACCCAGTGCCTCATATGTGTGAGGCAGGCTCTCTGCTACTGAGCCACAACCTCAGCCCCTCAGATAACAATTTTTTAAAAAATCAAATTCAAACAAAATTTTCAGACTTTCATTGAAATTATCTTTAATATTTTCCAGAGGGCCCCTAGAGAGTATTGGCTTTTCTTCAAATAGTCTTCTGGCAGAATAGATACATTAATATATGAAACTATTACCATGAAGATTTTTACCTCATGTTAAATATTGAGCAAAGTAATATGGTAAATATTAATATTATGCCCACATAAATAAAAGGTCTTGAGGCGCTTTAGCTGTAAGCTAAAAAGATTAGTTTACTCCTTTTCTTCAGAGGAAATAGGAAAGAAGCTTTTTACATGGTTTCATATTACATAAAATGAAATCTTGCCAGGTGTTGTAGTGCACACCCATAATCCCAATGACTCCAGAGACTGAGGCTGTAAGCTTGAGGCCAGCCTCAGTAATTCAGTGAGACCCTATAAAAAAATAAAAAATAAAGAGGGCTGGGGATGTCGCTCAATAGTGAAGCGCCCTTGGGTTCAATGATCAGTACCACAAAAAACAAAAACAAAGTCTTTCAGATTTCCTAGATTAATCATTAACTTGTGGGTGAGTGTGTGTGGCGGTGCAAACCTATAATTCCAGCAACTCAGGTGGCTGAGGCAAGAGAATTGCAAGTTCGATGCCAGCCTCAGCAACTCAGCCAGGCCCCAAGCAACTGAGGAGACCCTGTCTTAAAATAAAAAACGAAAATTGTTGGGATGTAGCCCAGTGATTAAGCATCCCTGGTACAAAACCTGAAACAAAAAATCAAAATGCAAAAAACAAAACAAAACAAAACAAAACAACAACAACAACAACAACAAAAAAAAAAAAACCCCAAATTTGTGTGCATTAACATGTGCGAAGAGCTGGGAATGTAAAATCATCATCCCTTACCACCAGGGCAGTCCAAGGGGATGGCCAGGAGGGAGCTGAGGGAGCTGAGGGAGCTCGAAACAATGCAGGTTAGAAGTGTATGTGTGTGGTGGAGGAGGGGGGCGAGGAGAAGAGGATTCACAGAGACAAGGAGAGGCCTAGGGCACTGCATATGGTTTATAGGAGCCTGAGGAGAGGACTTAAGAGCTTAAGGAAAGGGAGGAGAGTATAGGGTTAGGAAGGCTTCCAGGAGGAGGTGACCCATGAGCGAATGCTAAGGATAAAAGAAGGGGAAAAGGCCATTCTAGGAAGAGGCTTAAGAATAATGTCTGAAGATGGGAAAGAGCTTGGTGTTGCACTGAAAGTGAAAGCTCGGGAAGCAAGGGTACAAATCACTCAGGTTGAACAGCTCCTGTTCTCTTGGTAAACATCTACCTAATCTCTACCAAGCCAATGAGGCACGTGGATGGCAGGTATTACGTGGCAGTACAGAGTTGTATTCATGCTCTTGTGCTGGGTTCGGAATTGCCTTAGAGTCAATAGCTGTGATTGGTATATACAATTAATTCTGTTACTTAACGGTAGTAATGGGGACGGAACCTGGGGCCTCATGCAAGCTAGGCAAGCACTATACCACTCAGTTACATCCCCAGGTCTGTTTTTTTTTTTTTTTTAATTTTAAAAAACTTTGGGACAGGGTGCTGGGACTGTGGCTCAGCGGTATAACGCTCGCCTAGCATGCGCGGGACCCGGGTTCCATCCTCAGCACAACATAAAAAAAATAAATAAAGGCATTGTGTTGTGTCCACATACACCTAAAAAATAAATATTAAAAAAAAATTTGAGACAGAGTTTTGCTGAGACTGGCCTTGAATTTACAATCCTCTAGCTCTGGCCTCCCTAGTAGCAGGGATTACAGCTGTGCACCACCACACCCAGATGCTTACTTCTTTTAATGGTCTCCTTTAGTAGCTTGCCTTGGGAAAACTGCATGGATTCAAACAGCAGCTCAGCCACCTACCAGCTAAATGAGTGAAGGCAATGAAATGACTCCTCTTAAGTCTTATCTTTCCTTGTCCATAAAATGGGTCCTAATGGTACCCCTATATTGCAGGGTGGATATAAGCATGAAAAAGCTCAGAACAAAGGCTGGCACACAACAAGTGCTTGATGTTAGCAAGTATTTTGTTATTAGATCACAACAGCACTTTCATTTGCAACTACCCTACCACTAATTTGGAGCTTCATGAGGACAGCTGAGAATTCAAGAGACATATTGTCATAGGACTACACAATCAAGTGCAGGTCTTCTCTGCCTTTCAATTACTTCTACTTACCCCCCCCCCCCGCAATTGTTTCAGGAGACATTATCATAATCATCCTTCCCCCTCACAAGTTCTAGTGTCAGAATTCAAAATCCCCACTTCCCCCCACTTTTTAATTGTTGCTTCAGGCTGCTTGGCCATTTCTAGCACCTAAACAATAGTAAGAAACACAGATACCTTGAAACAACTTCTAAATTGGGCCTGAAGAAAACCTCGGTTATTTCTTATCCACAATTCAGATCCTGAAAAAACATGTAGCCATCTGCCTATCTATATCACTGTCATTAACTGCTGAGTGAAAGTAATACTTTGAATGTCAAGGGCATATTAGATTATAAAAGAGCAACTTCTAGAAAGTAACTTTCTTTTCTTTTTGTGGTGGAAATTGAACCCAGGGCCTTGTGCATATGAGACAAGCACTCTACGGAATGAGCTATATCCCCAGCCCAGTAACTTTCATTTTTAAAAAGGTGGTCTGCCTCCAAGGCTCTTATACAATGATGACAGAGCTGTCCCTAGCCACAAGGACAGAAGGCATCCTTCTTCTTCTTCTTTTTTTTTTCTTATATTTTCAGTTGTAGATGGACATATACCTACCACAGAGCCACAACCCCAGTCCAGCCATTCTCATTAAATCGTGTGAAAAGCACTTATTTGTCAAGTTCTTTAAAATGTTCAGCATATAAATCCATTCTCTCAGAAACTACTGCCTTCAGTCTTCTGGTCTCTTAAGAATAATGCTAAAAGTAATGTCAAAATATTGAATTTTAAGCACTCTGTATATAGGAGCAGCAATAACTCAATTTGATCAGCTCTTCTTTAGTAATCATTTTTCAGGTCCTCTATGTCCTTCATTATGCCACTCCTTAAAATGCAAAAGACTATGCAGATGTTTAAGAAATTGCACTAGATGAAACAGTGTGCTCTGGAGATAAAATTGATGCTGATAACCTATGGCTTACAAACTGATTCCTATCAAGGCCCTTTGGACGTAAGCACAAAGCCTCAAACAATGTTTGACCAGTTCAAACAATATTTGAGCAATACTGACTAGCCAACCAAAAGACATTAGGTACAAAGTATTCAGATAAACATTTCCAGTTCAAATGCCTTGCATTTCTTGGAGATATTAGCCTATCCAGTGCTCTGGTTTTAAAAATGCATTTCCTCACATTCTTCTTATTTTAAAACGAGAAGTTAATTAACTTGCCCATGATCACAGAGCTAAAAAAGCCACAAATCATACAACAATTGTGATCTTTTAACTACTGGTTCTTGTACCACTATTGCACACTGCCTTTCAAAGGGGTCCTTCAGTCATTTCACAAAAACATTAAATAATAAGAATTAAAATTCATAAGGCTTTGGTTTCTATCCCTAGCACCACAAATAAATACAAATCATTATAAATAAAAATACATTAGTATGTCACTATGCATAGGTCAACACAAAAGTTATGTTCATTGTTTTCATTTTAAACAATTTGGCTAAATGAAATATTAAATTTAGAAAGCATTTCACATAAATGATCTGAGTATGAAAAGTATTTCATTGGATAAATCCTGAGTTCTTCTGAATATCAATTGCCAAGGTTTTAGGTTTTATCGTATTAAAATGAGTTTTTTTTTTAAAGAATCTTAAAAATAAAATAAAAGAAACTTCAATGGGTTTTCCACTTAAATTTTAAGTGGGAATTGTTAATGTTTACCACTTCTAGCATTTGGCTTTAAGTAAAAATCACTTCCACTGTGGAGGGAGTGAAGGATCTCACTTCCTTGTTTGAATAGTTACAACCACCAGACAGAGCATCTATCACCCAATCCTAGATCACTGTTTAAATCTGAATGGCAGCTCCTCCTCATCAGATACTCTAATATTTTAAGACTTTTTTTTGTTCCATAATTTGAAGCATATGGGCCTCCTATGTGTTTAGATTTTGATATAAAATTCAACATTTATACCATATTTGTTTTAAAAATAGGATTTGAACATTCACTTTCAAAGACCTGCCAGGCACTATTATATAAGTTCTGTGATACCACACTGAACAAAGTAGGTAAGGTCTCTGCTCTCATATACCCTCCATTCCCCTTTTAAATTTTTGAGAATCATGTTAAGTTGCCCAGCCTGGTCTAGAATTGTGATCCTCCTTCCTCACCTTCCAGAAAAGCTAAAGTTACAGGTGTGGGCAGGGTCACCTGGCTCATGAAACTTGCACTCTAATGGGGAAAAGGCAGAAGAGAAAAAAAAAACCAGCTCTCAAAAGGGAAAGAATAACTAAAACGTCACACCAAAAAGAGAACTTCACCAAGCACTTTAGTTCTAGAGCTCAGGTCATCCAGCCAAACCCATAAAAATAGAGTTATTTTAAGATTACCATATAGTGAAATGGACTTTCTCTTAATTAGAGTTTTAAGCATTTCTTTTTGCTCCCCAATTTTTCTTCATAAATCACTCTTAATTATGGCCCACTAGGTAGGTAAGCTTAAAGAGCACACATTGACAGCGAGCCAAGAAGGAACCAAATAACAGAGAGAGAAGAAGAACGTGGAAAAGCCAGGGCAAAACTGTACTGCCAAGAGTGTGGGGCTTTGGAAAGGACAGGCTGTTCTGCTGACTTAAAGACCTTGTGCATATATTCAAACGAAAGGTCAAAGAACGTATAATAGGCTTCTGGTAGTTAATATCTGCTTGGAGGTGGTTTTAAGATTGGGCTCCTCATTAGGTAGTACTTAAAAGTGGCAGCCCCAAATCGGCTTGTGTGAATTAATCGCCTGGATCAGGTTTCCACTAGTTAGAAATTCCTACTTTATTTTATGCTCTGAAATTTCCTTCTGTCCTACATATCACAATTTGAAACTACATACTTGTCATTTTTGGAGAGAAGTATGTCTTTACCTCTAACTTGTTCACGGCTGTATCGCCAGCATCTATCTGGAATAGCGCCTGGAGAAACTGGGGTTACGAAATACGGAATGAATGAGCACAGCGAGATGGAAGAGATGGGAAGACTGTGGATTCCCTACGGCCAGACCTCCTAAGGGTTTAGGGAAAAAAAAGTCGCGGGGGGGGGGTACACTACACTTCAGTCCTTTCCCATCCAAAGACCAAAAGGGTCAGCCGGGACACAGGTGGTAAAACCGACTGGAGGATGCCGCACGCCAAGGTCACGGGATGCAGTGAGAAAAGCAAGGTCCGAGAGCCGGCACTCTGGGCACCTTCCTCCAGGACGTTTCCTTCCCCCTGGCACGCAGGCAGCAGCCAGCCGCCGCCCTGTCCAGCTCAACTCGCCCCGGCTCCAGCAAGGCTAAGACCGGTGCGCCCGGCCGCCCCCCAGGGCAGCCGGTCAAGGGCACGCGCGCCCCCCAGGGCCGTAGCCAATCGGCGCGAGGCAGCCCCGGCGCCACAGCCAATCGGTGCGGGGCTGGCCCGAGCGCCGCAGCAAGCATGCTCATCCAGCCCCGCACCGCCCCCCACCCGGCCGACTGGGTATCTCGGACCCCCTCACCCCACCCCCCACCGCGCTTTCCCTTGAATGGGAGTCCGGGTGCCGCAGAGGGCCACACTTCCTTTCTCAGAGCGTTGCGCCGGCTCGCTCTCCTGCGATGCCTGGTGCAATAGAGAGAAGGGACGTGGGGCTCTGAGGATCACTGTGAGGCGTGGACACACAATTCTCAGCCTCCAGCGAAGGGAAACCATGGAGGTTGCACAAAGGGAGATGTGTGTGTGTGTGTGTGTGTGTGTGTGTGTGTGTTGAGTTTGGAAGCGGGGAGGGCTAGATGACCTACGGCGCCCCTGACTTTGGGCAGGCCTGTCCTGCTCCATCTCAGTATCCCTTCGCGCTTACCTGGCTCTGGTAAAGGCTGCGGCGGCAAGGCCCGGATGGAAGGCGCCAGCGGCCCCGGAGAGGATGCGGCCGGAGTGCAGCAGGGCCATGGTGGATGGCAAGAGGGCAGTAGGTAGCGCAAGACAGAGCGGAGGGCAAGTGGCCGCAGACACAGAGGCGCGGGCTCCTGAAGAAGGTGAGGACCGCGACTTCCCTGGGTGAGGCTAGAGCGGCCGCGCTCGGTGCCTGAGCTACGTCACAGCGTCCCCTGGCGGCCGGGAGTGGAGCGGCGAGACTTCCGCAGAGGTCCCGGAGAAAAAAATCGATAACCCTTTTATTTTAGCGTATCTTGGTTGAGTACTCCCTGCGCCCAAGAGCTTGCCAGGCTTCCTTTAGTTCATTATGCCGGTGCGCAGAGGCAGCAGCTAGTAACCAATCTGAAGAGTGAGAAATGTAGGCTGACACGGGTGAAACATTTTCTCAAGTCCCTAACAGTCATTAAAGGTGGCCTTACTTTCTCAACCATCAGCCCGACTGCAGGTCATCTCACCTTCCTGAATGCTTCCTTATCCCTGTTATGGAGAGGATAGCGGGGGTATTTTGTGGGGCAGTTGTGAGATTAACCGAGATTAGCAGATTATGTCTAAAAACAGGGTCTGATTTAGTAAGCACAAAATAACTCATGGTTAACTCATGACAAACGGTGTATGCTAGATCCTTATAATTTTGTGTGAAAGGGAACAAATCATTTTTTTCTTTTTAAAAAGGATTTATTTTAAAATGCTACACAAAATTTTAAAAGGATAGAGTGAGTTAATTTGAGAAAAGTTTGCAAGTTAAACAGGTCCACTATTAAAGTTTGCAAGTCAAACAGGTCCACTATTAAAAGTGCCATTTTCTGACACTCTTCTCTAAAACTGAGATAGAACTGTGCCATTGCCAACTTAATTTATTCTTTGTGGCTCTACACTGTCTGTATGATGAAGTCCAGATAGCTACATAGGGTCACATGGCAGGTCCTTCCAGTCCAACCATAATAGACTGTCTCCAACTCACATTCTCTCTCTCTCTCTCTCAGGACCTTAACCTATACTCCCTTTGATTACATCTGTAAAGACCCTATTTCCAGATAAATCACATTAGCAGGGATCCTGAGTTAGAACTTGAATATTTATCTTTTTAGGGGACACATTTCAACCTATAACAACCATTATCCCCAAACCCAACAATTAAACATTGAAGTATACACCCTAAATGCCTTACACATTTGTAAGTATGTTAGTGAAGTATTGCTTATAGAAGGAAACTTGATGCTCATCAGTGGAGTACTAAATGTATATTCTGTTATAGTCACATGTTGGAACATTGTAGAGTGATTGACATGAATAAATTCAATAGATATCAAAATGGACAGACTTGCCGGGCACAGTGGTGCATGCCTGCAATCCTAGCAATGTGGGTGACCCAGGGAGGAGGACTGCAAGTTTAAAGCCAATCTCAGCAACTTAGTGAGACCCATCTCAGAATAAAAATAAAAAAGGACTGAGTGGTGCAGCTCAGTGGTAGAGTGCCTCTGGGTTAAATCTCCAGTAACACACACACACACACACAGACACACACACACACAGACACACACGCAATTTCAGAGAAGATTAATATTTGTTATTTAAGGGGTGGGTATTTGTTATACTGGACTCTGACTTTTCTGTATACGTGTGGATGTGCATGTATATACACACATATTTTATACATGTATATGATTACATTCACATATGTACACATTAGAGTATTTTGAATTATTGGTATGAAAAAGGAACCAGACAGGGCAGGAATGCAGCCCTCTAGTTGGATTCTTGAATTTTGCATTTCAGGTTTTGGTCCTGATCTGTCACTTAGCAGTTGCAGATCTTTTAAGCCATACCTACCCCTGTAGTCTCAGGAGCTTCTGGCAGCTGCCCCAACCCTCAGACTAAACCATGACATATCTATGTGTCTGCATTTTACAACATGGAGTAAACATTCATCTTTTATCAGTTTTATTTATTTATTTTTTTGCTGTTGTTTTAATAAAATAACGTGCAAGTCTTTGGGTTAGGCATTCTGAGTGACCTTGAGTTTGGGCATTTGTAGTGCCAGGTTCCAGCACTTAGAACCTACTAGATACAGTGCTCTCCTACTCTGGAGCTTATCCAGGCCTCTCTTATTTCCTTCTGGCCCCCAGACAGGCCTAGAGGAAGCGTTTCCAGGATGAGCTCAGAAAGGCCTGTCTAGGGCTCTGGGTGGATATATGTGTAATGTGCTGTCCTCAGAGAGAAGAGGTAGGGAGTGTCCTATAGTGAGGGGGTCCTAGTCATAGAGCAGCCCTCCTTTACCATTCTCACAACTCCTCTCAACCTAAAGCCACCCTTCCTACCTCAGTTCTGTTGAAGCTGTAGAGTATAAAAACCCTAGAATCCAAGGAGGCTCTTGGAGCTCATTAAGAACAGGGCTTCTCACACTGTCAAGTGCTTTGGATTCACTCAGAAATCTTGTTAAAATGCAGATTCTGATTGAACAGGTCTGGGCAGACCAGATGCCTGCGATTCAGCGTTTCTAACAAGCTCCCTGGTAAGGCCATTGTTGCTGGCCAAGGGACCACATTTTAAGTAGCGTAGATCTAGTCTATTCCCTGACAACCATTTATAGATGTTGGATGGAGATCCAGAGACAGGAAGCCTGGGTCCCAAATTCCAGATTTCCAACTACAGTGTATGTGTGGAAACCCAAGGCTAAAAGAGGGTAGCACTGGGCTGGGGTTGTGGCTCAGCGGTAGAGCGCTTGCCTAGCATGTGCAAGGCCCTGGGTTCGATTCTCAGCACCACATAAAAATGAATAAATAAAATATGGGTATTGTGTCCAACTACAACTAAAAAAAAAAAGGAGGGGAAGAGTGTAGGGCATAATGTAACATGGGGCATGTTGCATCACAAAAGATGCAACTTCCCAGTCCTGGGGCCATAGGTGGCTAAGAGAGCACTTAGCAATTAGCCAGAAGGCATTGCCATGGGTTGTGACCACCTCTAGGATAGGCTCAGAACCCTTCTGCCCTCAAGGACAGCTCATGTCTCCCCTTACTGCCTGTAGGATGGGTGTAGATGTAAATTCTCCGTACCCTGCTGACCTTTACCCTGATTAGCTCCTGTACATTACATTAGCTGTGTATATTTTCTCATTAAACGAGATCCTGCTTTGACAGTTCTCCCTGGTCCGCCTGATTGTCCTGGGGAGGGAGGGAGGGAGGGCTGGGTGTGGGCGGCCAGTCGATCTTTACCTTTCTTGGCCTGTCCTGGTCGGGGCATGCTCCCCTAATCTCTCCCACAGGTCAGGAGGGAACGGAGGCGGGGCTAAAAACCCCCACAGAAGAGGTCACAGAGCAAACTGGGGTTTGAGACCAGTAACAAAAGCACAGGGAAGGGTAGATCCCTTTTTATCAATTTTAACACTAAAACGGACCTCTGTGAAGATCCTCTGATATGTGCCCAGCCTTGAGCTTTGGTGTCCTGTCCAGGAGTCATCAAGGGGCTTCTGCTCTAGTCCCTGCTCTAGGGTCAGTTCTAGAATTCAGCCTCAGCTTGCAGGAAGTCCAAAGTCTCCCCCAGGGCCAGAAGACTGAAAGGAAGTGTTCTGCGCAGACTCCCACTGCTGGGGAGTGCTCTGGAGATGAGCCTGTGTGGGGAGTGAAGAAGCAGATTGGGAGAAGCGGGGAGCTGGTTTGCTTCAGTGACACAGGCTCCGGAGCTGGAATGGCCCTGCAGAGTGGTCCTGAATTGGAGAAAGGGGGCCTGGCTTTTAAATCTCTGCAGTGACACCCCTCCCCCCAATCCCATCCACCCACTCCTGCTGAGTGACTGGGCCAGTGAGTGCTTCAGTGGAAAGGAGGCTGGGGATGGTGTGTGTGGCAGGGCATCTGAGCAGCATGTACTATATAAATGTGCCAATTGTGTAAGGAGAGTGAGCGTGAGGTGCCCATGTAGCTGTGTGTGAGTGTGAGTAGCTGTGTATTGAGACTGTGGAGGGCATGGGTGTGTACTTGGGTGATTGCATGTGACCTTAACTTTTCACATTTGTGTGCACACACAAATCAGTGAGCAGTGTGTGTCTCCATGCAGATGTCTGTATGTGTGCATGTTTGGACACATGTGTTCCATGTGAGAGGTGTGGGAATGGATGCGTGCCAGCTTCTAAACCTGTCAAGAGAGAGTCCCTGTGTGCTCCTGTGCCTGAAGAGGATGGAGGAGGCTGTGCTGAGCCACCAGGTGAACAGTGGTGGTGGTGCTGCTGGGTTGCCTCAGTGGCTTTGGGTGGGAAGGGGCTTGTGCTAGTGGAAAGGACGCTCTAATTTAGAGTATGCCTTTCTTTGGACCAGGACCTTTCGTATCCCCATGTTGTGGTTTAAATGTTTCCCCAAAATGCATGTTGAAAATTTAAAAAAAATTTTTTTTAAATTTATTGGTGCATTATTATAATTATACATAGTAGGGGGATTCATTGTTATATATTTGCACATGCACACACAGTAATAATATTATTTGGTCAGTTTTGTCCCCAGTACCTCCCCTTTCTCTTCTCTCCCATCTCTTCCTTGTCTCCTTCTCTGTCCTGCTGGTCTCCCTCCTATTTTCATGAGACCTCCCCCCCTTGTTTCCTTTTTCCTCTCTAGCTTCCACATGTGAGAGAAAATATATGACCCTTGGCTTTCTGAGTTTGGCTTGTTTCATTTTACATAATGCTTTGAAGGAATTCATTTTCCTGCAAATGACATCATTTCGTTTTTCTTTATGGCTGAATAAAACTCCATTGTGTATATGTACCACATTTTCTTTTTTCATTCATCTGTTGATGGGCGCCTAGGCTGGTTCCATAGATTGGCTGTTGTAAATTGTGCTGCTATAAACATGGGTATGCATGTATCACTGTAGTATGAGGACTTTAATTCTTCGGATGAATATCAAGGAGTGGTATAGCTGGGTCCATTGGTATAGGTGGTTCAATTCCTAAACTTCTGAGGAACTCCCATGCTGATTTCCATAGAGCTTGTAGAATTTAATATCCTACTACAGTGTGAAAATATTTCTTTCCCCTCACATTCTCTCCTGCATTATTATTTGTATACTTTGTGGTCGCCATTCTAACTGGTGTGAGATGAAATCTCAGCATAGTTTGATTTCATATTGAACTTTAATTGCCATTAAAACAGTTGTAAGAGGTGGGACCTTTAAGACATAATTAGGTCCTAGGGACACTGCCATCATGACTCATTAATGGGAGTGGATTAGTTATGAGTTGGGGGCGGGTATAGGTTCCTGATTAAAAAGGATGCATTCAGCATGATTCTTAGCCCTATTCAGGCATGTTCACTAGCCTTTCCGCCATGTTACCACACAGCACGAAGGCCCTCACCAGATGCTGGCACCATGTTCTTGGACGTCTCAGCCTCAGGAACTGTGACAAATTTATGGTTATAAATTACCCAATCTGCGTTATCCTGTTATAGCAGCAGAGAATATGCTAAGGCACCAGCCTGCCCAAGGGCAGAGGCGAAGTCTCCCAAGAAGAGCTAAGGGTGTTGGGGGTGCCATTGCCTCACTGCAGGAGTCTCAGTCCAGGGTGAGGTGGGAGGGGGAGTTTCTGGGGACTCTGTCCCTCCTCGGGGTGGGAGAGCATCGCCTGAGCCCCCTAGAACATACTGGTCTCTGGCAGTGACCCATCTGGAGACCTCTCCCACTAACCCACAGAACATCTTCAAACACTTCTCTGTATTGTAAAGTTATTCAGAAAAAAATAAACACACCCACCCACCCCACCTAATTATAAGGAGTTTAATAAGTTTCTTTAAAGAAACAGAATCTGACTATGTTGCCCAGGCTGGCTCTGAACTTGTGGCTCAGGCAACACTCCTGCCTCAGCCTCCTGAGTAGCTGGGACTGCAGGTGCATGCCATTGTACTTCATTTAATAAATGATTGAAAAAATACTAATAGTGTCCTTCTGTGGCTCTTTGTGATGCAGCTCCTGGGTATGTCCTGATTTCTGTTTTGCCTCACACTCAGACTTTTTACTAGAAGTACTCCAGGCTCCTGTTGACTGAGGTCATGAAAACAGGAGCTGCAGGTGCTGAACTAGCCCTGGGCTCACGCGCTGCTGCTTGCAGGGACAGGGAGCAGAGCAGCAAATGGGCTGATGAGTCCTTGTGCATGCCTCATGCTGTGCCAGGGGCTGTGGGGCATGTAGAGGCCAGACACAGCTTTGAAGTGCTCATTGCAGAGGTTCTGGGAGCCTGCAGTGGAGAGAGATTGCTTCTGACCAGGGAGCCCAGAGAGGTGGCATGGAGTGGGCAGCACATTAGCAGGGACTTAGAGGAAGAGAGACTGTGCTTCACATCTGTAATAACTGGGAAATGAGGGCTGGACACTGCCACCCCCTATCCACATAATACCAGTGTAGGCCCTAGAGGGTGAAGTGACTTACCCAGAGCCACACAGAACATCTGTTAGCCAGGCTCTCAGATAGTTGCCCATTGCTTTTTTTTTTTAATTTTAAAAAGTTTATATATGACAGAGGAATGCATTAAAATTCATATTACACATACAGAGCACAGTTTTTCATATCTCTGGTTGTATACAAAGTATATTCACACCAATTCGTGTCCTCATACATGTACTTTGGATAAAAATGTCCATCACATTCCACCATCATTTCTAACCCCATGTGCCCTCCCTTCCCCTCACACCCCTCTGCCCTATCTAGAGTTTGTCTATTCCTCCCATGCTCCCCCTCCCTACCCCACTATGAACCAGTCTCCTTATATGGGAGAAAACATTTGGCATTTGGTTTTGTGGGGATTGGCTAACTTCACTTAGCATTATCTTCTCTAACTCCATCCATTTACCTGCAAATGCCATAATTTTATTTTATTGCTGAGTAATATTTCATTGTGTATGTAGGCCACATTTTTTTTTTTTATTGGCCCACTGCTTTTGCTAACCATTTCTGCTCTCTCTGACTGTCTATGCTAGACCCACCCTGCCCTGCCTGTGGGGGCAAGGATCAGGCCCCAGAGCCGCCAGGATTGATTCGAGGGTTTGAACGTATCTCACCCACAGATCTCAAATAAGTCCTCCTACTTCTCCCAAGACCTGACACACTCATTGTTGAGTCATTTCTGACGCATTTACCCATTTCTCTGAACCAGAAATCTGAGTCATTTTTGATCTCCTTCTCACCTCTTGTACTCCCCAGTCAATTCCAGAGCATGTCTGGAATAATAGTAGTAATAACATTCACTGTCTATTCCTCACAGTGATCCTATGAAGTTGGTGCCCAAGGTCCACAGCCAGGGAGGGGCAGAGCAGTGATTTGGCTCCAGCTGTCCCCTTCTAACCCCAGGAAGAGTAAGCTGCCTGCTTGTCATCATCCACATGGCCACCACCACCAGTGTTTTCTGGGGCCATACCCAAAGCCCCTCACTGGACTGTGTGACTCCAGTCTTGTCCCTTTAGGACATTCCCCACAGAGCATCCATCCAGATCTTTCTAAACCACCCAGTCCATCATGCCTCTCCCTTGCTGAAACCCTTCAGAGGCTCCCTAGTCCTTCAGCACAGAGTACAATGTCCATCACACAGTTCTTTAGGAGGCCTTGTGGGGTCTGCCCACTGATAGAGAAGCAGGGGCTGGCAGATAATGTCAGTAGTCCACCCACATCCATGAGGTCCCTCAGGTGCCTCAGTGTCCCTGTTCCTCATTTGCCTTCACTCTCAACAGTCAACCCCATGTGCCTCTCAGGAGCCACCCTTGAGGATGTTGCAAAAGGGGGCAATTATAAAAGAACACGCTGCATCTGCCACAAGCCTGGGAGCTTCTTGAAGATGGGAACTCTGATTTTGGGTTTTCTAAGCGTCGTAACACATGGCAGGGACACTGGCAGAGGAGTGCAGAACAGACACACCCATCTTAGGATGCAAGAAAAGCCACCTGGAGGAAAGAACACTTGAGCTGAGTGTGGCAGAATGAGGAAAGGTTTATTTGTGGTGTGTGTATGTGGGGGTGGGGCAGGGAGTTGAGCAGGAGAAGGAACAACTTTTGTCAATGTTGGAAGGCACTGGAGAAGGAGGTACAAAGTCAAGTTGCCCCCAGATGGTACAGTATGGAGAGCAGGGAGAGATGGGCAGCCTGGTGAGGTTTTCATGGTGGGGTATCAGCCCCATTTCACAGAGAGGAAACTGAGGCACAAAGAAGTCACATGACTGGCTCAAGGTCCTAGATGAATAAAGTCAGAGTCAACCTGAGATGCAACTCAGGTCTTGGGTGTTCCTAGTCCTGCAAGCGTGTGGCCTGAGGTTCTACTGGGGAGACATTCTCTGTACTCACTAGTTAAAGGATTTGAGGTCCCCGCAGGCCTCCTAAGTACAACTTGGATAAACAAATCAGCACCATATACACGTCCTCAATGCTTAGTTCCCCCAAGTAAGTTATGTTTGAATCATGCTGAGCACCTGAGAGCCATGAAGAGCACATTTTAATCTCAGAACTGAAGCTATTCTAGTATCATTTTTTATTTCTTCCCAGTACTAGATGTTGAACCTAGAGTCAGTGTACCACAAAGCTACTTGTTTATTTTGAGACAGGGTCTCACTAAGTTACTGAGGCTGGCCTTGAACTTGAGATCGATCCTCCTGCCTCCACCTTCTGAGTCACTGATATTAGGCTTGTGCCACCACATGCACTTATTCTCTTGTCTTAGTCAAAGCCATGAGGTCTGGTTATCCTTTTAGGCCCAGGTATATCTCTCTTTGCTTTTGTGGGTTAAAGTAAACCCCTTCACATAACGTGTAAATGAAAGTACATACTGATTTTTCTTTTGAAGATCTGATGAGAATTTATCGGTTCAGTATAGTTTTATACACTATTATGGTTCATTTTGACATAATTATAAAAGCATGGAATATAACTTGCTCCAATTCAGTCCACCTATTTTGATTTTTCATTGCTGGGCATGGAACTCAGCCTCACACATGCTGAGTAAGTATTCTACCACTGAGCCACACTACCGGCCCCTAATTTTTTTTTTTTTTAATTTTTTTATTGGGGCTGGGGATGTGGCTCAAGTGGTAGCACGCTCACCTGGCATGCGTGCGGCCCGGGTTCAATCCTCAGCACCACATAAAAACAAAGATGTTGTGTCTGCTGAAAACTAATATGTAAATAAAATATTAAAAAAAATTTTATTAGTTATTGATTGACCTTTATTTATTTGTTTATATGTGGTGCTGAGAATCGAACCCAGTGCCTCACACATGCTAGGCAAGTGCTCTACCAATGAGCCACAACCCCAGACCCCTAATTTTTTAATTCTTTAAAAAAATTCTTAAATTATTTTTTAAAATCTAAATTTTTATTTATTTATTTTTTAATTCTTAAAAGAGAAAGACAATATGAGAATTGCAACAGTTCGAGCCATTGATTTCATGAATACAGGGTGGGCCCCAAATTGGAGAGAGCATTTCCTGAAGAGTAATAATCACATCGGTGTGGACATTGACCAGAGGGGTGAGCTGGCCTGGTAAGCAACCCAGAAGGGCTTGAGCGGTTCCCACCTCCTGTTGTTATTTGTCAGAGGCTGGGCAAGATGCCACACGGGATCAGATGGCCACCGCAGGAGGCTGTCTTGACAAACCGATTTATTCAGAGTGGAACAACATTCTCAGGTTGGTTGAGAACACAGAGACCACGTAGCTCAGCTTCTCTACCTTCCAGATGGAAAAAATGCAGGATTTGAATAGGAAGGTGACTTGCTTCAGGTCAAAGGTGAGTTCATGGCACAGGCAGAAGTGGGATCAACCTTCCAGATCCCAGTCTATCATTCTTACTGGGCTGAGCTGCTGGGAAAGCAGTGCAAAGCTTCTGGTTCCACGTTTTGCTTTCCATCTGGGTGAGAAAACAGGAGCATGGTTACTCAAAAAGGGCTTCCCAGAAACCACGGGAAAACAAGGGAAGTTGGCAGGGACACAAATGCTGGAGCTCAGAGACCTGTTTGTGTGCTCAGTGGTGAGTGCGTATTGACCTGCACAGCACAGTTGTGGGTGCCATGTGACGAGTGACGAGTGTGGCCCTTGTCAACAAGCCCATTCCCACTTGCATCTGAGCCTGAAACTACAGAAAGAAAATTCAATGTAAGTAATGATGATAAAGAGAAAAAAGATTATCAGATCTCATAGTTTGGCATTTCCCACATACAATCCACAGGATGATGATGTCACGAGAAAAAAAAAGATCCTATGGTCAAATAATTTTTGGAAACTTTGATTTAATTCAAATCAATGGGTTTCTTTTTTGCAGGGCTTGTCAGATCTTTTGCTAAATGCATGATAGATATTTCTATGGGAGACTTTAAGAAGCGGTTTCCCAGATTTTTGTGTCCATGGAGCCCCTCCCCTCAAGAATAATCTCAGGGGCTGGGATGGTGGCTCAGCGGTAGAACGGTAGAACGCTCACCTCGCACATGCAAGACCCTGGGTTCTATCCTCAGCACCACATGAAAAAAAAATATATAAGTGAAATAAAGGTATTGTTTCCAACTACAACCAAAAAATAAATATTATAAAAGAATAATCTCATGAATCTCGTGTTCCAAAGAATGAGCATTTTTGAATTTAAATTTAAATTTGCTGGGTGTGGAGGCACATGCCTATAATCCTAGTGGCTCTGGAGGCTGAGGCTGGATGATAGAGAGTTCAAAACCAGCCTCAGCAAAAGCAAGGTGCTAAGCAACTCAGTGAGACCCTGTCTAGAAATAAAATACAAAATAGGTCTGGGGGTGTGTCTCAATGGTTGAATGCCCCTGAATTCAATTCCTAGTACAAAAAAAAAATTAAATTTATATTTAATTTTATTATTCAGGGCTGTGGACTGAACTTGGAGTCTTGCGCATGCTAAGCAAGTGCTCTGCCACTGAGCTAAATTCCCAACTCCCATTTAAAAATTTTTAATAAAACTCTTTCAATTTTTAGTTTTACAGGTGAGAATACAAAGGCTCCAAGGAGAACTGGCTTGTCCTAGGTTACACAACAGGGGGTTGGAGGAACCAGGACACAGATGGATTGCTAGAAACTCAAGCACCAAATCCCTTCCTCGTTCCTGCTGAGTTCCTAGTACTTAGCTTTGTGTCTCTAATAGAGTGATTAATAATACAGCGGGTCACAGTGACTGACAAATAACAGCTCAGCGTGTTTTTATGTGCGTTTTTCACATGGTCTTGATTAAAACCCTAAGGGACGGGCACTGTAATTATCCATTTTAGAAAATGGTAAGTCAGGAATTGTGAAAGGTCTGAGATTTTTCTGTACTTAAAACCCTGCCAGTTAGCTTATCACAGTTTTATGTACATACACTGTCAGAAGTCACAGACCCCCTGGGTCAGTGGCACAGAGGATTTTATGAGTCAAAGTGAGACACCAGCCAGGACAGTATCCAGGTCAGTTCTCCAAGCTCCAGTTTCCGTGGGGTGACACGATGTTATGTGCACATGCAGTGGGGGGTGCCTGATGGACGAGGAACCCTGAAATTAGGAAACGGGTGACCTCTCCATGTTCTCCTCTGGAGGAGAGAGATTACTCACTGCCCTGGAATGTCAGCCAATGTCTACCAAGGGAGGGGGAAGAAGGTTTATTTTTACTATGCTGGGACATTCCCAGGGAGGTTCATCTCCAACTCACTCAGGCGAGATTTGTGACCTTTTACTCCCAAGGCTATTTTCTATTCAAACATCTCTTTTGCTCAGAAGATACAGATCATGCAGAAATGTGAGATATCCAGAGAGAATTATTCTCAACAACAATATGGACATGGAGGCTTAATGTACAAACAACTTGATCTTGGGTATATGGAAGTGTTAGGAAAACACATTAATGAATGGGCTTACTGTGGGAGCTGAGCAGGGGATCGATCTAGGTTCCAAGATGTCAGGCTCCAAGGACTCTCCTGAAGGAACCAAGACCCAGATCCTAGCCTTAAGAAAGGTAGGACCTTAAAAATGAACATAGATCCAACAGCACTGCAGGTTTGGTTCAAGAACCGTAGAGCAACACTCAGAAAAGAAAAATGTAATCTTCAGCAAAAGCAAGAGGCTCAACATCAGTGGTTTCCTGAGTCTGGAATCAAGACCAGCCCTTCCCAGAGAAATGTGGACACACCACCCAGATGCCCCAACAGCGCCTGTCTCGTAGCTCCCATTCCAGGAACAGTGGGACACCCTCATTCCAACTCAGCATATGCCCCCCTTTTAAGGTTCACACAGGTCATTCTGGGAGCCACAAAATACTTCATTTAGCTGCTGCAAGACCCTAGTGTATACTGCCTCCATCCAATATCAGAATCTCAAGATTGTTCTCCGAGCCTCACTCCAACTCCTCTTGACTCCTTATATGTGCAAAGAAGACAGAGAAGTTAGACACAGATAACACATGGGTTGTGATGATTTTTAATGCTTTATATACAAGGGATGCTTTCCAACAATAAGGAAGAAATGAGATAAACAACATGGTGAGTTTCAAAAAAACAGAGTGAAAGAGAGAGACAAATGATTACTGGTGGAGCTTATTACTACAACCCCAAAGTGTGGCTTTTTTTTTTTTTTTTCTTTTTGCATACTGGGCAATTTGGAGTTTTTCTTTTCTTTTGGTACTAGGGCTTGATCTCAGGGGTGCTTTGCCACTGAATCTCATTCTCAGCACTTTGTTTCTCTCTCTCTCTCTCTCTCTCTCTTTTTTTTTTTGGTACTGGGGATTGAACTCAGGGGCACTCAACCACTGAGCCACATCCCCAGCCCTATTTCAGATTTTATTTAGAGACAGGGTCTCACTGAGTTACTTAGTGTCTCGCTTTTGCTGAGACTGGTTTTGAACTCACGATCCTCCTGCCTCAGCCTCCCCAGCTGCTGGGGATTACAGGCATGTGCCACAGTGCCTGGCTCATCATCAGCCCTTTCTATTTTTTATTTTGAGACAGGGTCTCCCTAAGTTGCTGAGGCTGGCTTTGAACTTCCTATCCTCCTGCATCCCCTTCCAGAGTTGCTGAGATGACAGGCACATACCACCATGCCTGGCTCCAATTCGTTTTTTATGGTGCTGGGGATTGAACCCAGGACCTTGTGCATGAGGGATAAGCACTCTACCAATTGAGCTATACCCCCAGCCCAATTTGGAATTTTTAATGGGGTTATTGTTGCTCTTCCCCTCCAGGCGCTGGAAATCGAACCCAGTGCCTCCTGCATGTTAAAGCAACTGTTCTTCCCCTGAGCTACCCGCCTTCCTACCTTCCATCCTGAGCAATTTTCTCTAAAGGACCCGTCTCAGAATCAAGGTCCCTCTGAATTCCCCTGTTCCTCTCTTTCCCAGCGCGGGGAGAGACTTTCTCAAAAAGTTTGCCCAAAGTCCAGACCTGCCAAAGAGGAAATGACGACTCTGGTCCTTCCTCTGAGCCCTCTCCAACTCAGCTCCCGTCGCAGGAGGAAAGGTTAATGTCTGCCAGCACACCTGGACACACTGCCACTGTCCTCTATTTTGGCTCCAGAGAGAACCATTTATAAACCATCATCTGTTCTTCAAGCTCAATGGACTTTGTGTCCCAGGCCACTGTATATCACCAATCCCAAGTGAATTCTTCCATTTATTATTTCTTTGAAATGTCTTATTCTTCCCTCTCCTATAGAAAAAGTGGTTTTGTACAATTCTGGATTTTCAGGCTTGTGGGTAATCAGAATCCTGTGATTTCTTGTTTCTTTGGCATGTTAATAAATCTGTATGCCTTCTAAAAAATAACAAATTAATTAATGGATGAGTGACCTAGGCAAAGGCACTTTCTACTGGAGTTGTAGTAATTAGTCTTGGTTAGAAAAGTGATTCACTAACACATTCACATTGCAGTATTAGTCTTAGTCCTGTGTGTGCCAGATGGATTTCTTTCCTATTTTGGCAAAACAGTCAAACTGAGACCCAGGGACATGACCTTTTAAGTCTTGCTAATCTAACACAAGAAACATTGAAGCAACAGGTTTTATTCTTGCCACCTTCAAGAGACTGCTTCTCTCCACAAAACAAGACAAAGGGGGTAATCTTTTGCCAGCATTAAGATTAATTGAATAATGTAAATTCCAGTTCATTTAGTTTTCAAGTTATTGGATTCTTTTTTTTCGATGGAGGCCCTGGGGATTGAACGCAGGGGCACTTGACCACTGGGCCATAACCCCACCCTATTTTGTATTTTATTTAGAGACAGAATCTCACTGAGTTGTTTAGTGCCTCACTTTTGTTGAGGCTGGCTTTGAACTGCCATCTTTCTGTCTCAACCTCCCGAGCCATTGGGATTACAGACATGCACCACTGTGCCCAGCACTTCAACAGATGCTCTTTTGAGGTTAAACAAACCAAGGACACAATTAGGAAGAGGAAGATATTTATTATGCTTGTTTTAGCCTGGAGGATATGTCTTCTCTTTGTTTCGAATACTTTCTGAACATGAAGGTTAGATTGGAGGATGGTTGCCAGCCAGTCCACAAATGACAGGATTGTGGGAAAAGAAAGTTTGCACTTTAATTTTTTAGAGTAGCTTTATTGAGTTATAATTCACACACAATACAATTATCCCAGCTAAAGGGTATAATTTTTTTTGGGGGGGTACTGGGGATTAAACCCAGGGTGCTTAACCACTGAGCAACACCCCCCCAGCCTTTTTTGTATTTTTTATTTAGAGACAGGGTCTCATTGAGTTGCTTAGGGCCTTGCTAAGTTGCTGAGGCTGGCTTTGAACTTGAGATCCTCTTGCTTCAGCCTCCCAAGCCATTGGAATTACAGGTATGAGCCACTGTGCCTGGCAAAGTGTACATGCATATTTTTTAGTTTATTCACCAGTGTACAACTATCACTACAATCAGATTTTGAGCATTTCATCACTCCCAGAGGCAACCTATATTCTTCAGTAGTCACCCTCCATTCCTCTCATCTCTCCTCCCCCTGAAGTTCTAGGCAACCACTAAGCTACTTTATAGATTTGTGTGTTCTGGATTTTACATATATGTGAAATCATATATTGCGTGGTCTTTTGTGATTGCATGTAATCATGAGTCATGGTAGCTCCTGCTCACAAAGCAATCACAAATGTGAAGAAATGTTCAATTGCTCCTAAGTGGCTTAAATCATTTGACCCATGTGACCCTGCCAGACTGTCATTTCCAACCGGGCTTTGCCAAAGTGGATTAATTACAGAACTTGTTGTCTGAATTCTTTCTCTTTCCAATCTTTTAGCAACAAAATACCTTTTTCCTATTGACTGAGGACAAATAGAAAAAGAAAATCCCATGTAAATCCAGCTTGGGTTGGAGGATCACGAGTGTTGGCTTAGATGTTAGTGATTTGCTTTTGAATCTGCTCTCTTAATATAGTCCTCAGAGTCTGAGGTTTCAGCGTCCATGATAATGTCAGAGGGAGTCTTTGCAACTTGCTGAGCATATATCACCTTTCCTTTTACTTTAAATGATTTGATGTTGTCAAAACAAGGACTCATGCCATAGTGGTGTTTGCCTGTAATCCCAGAGACTTGGGAGGTTCAGGCAGGAGGATTGCAAGTTTGAGGCCAGTCTCAGGCCATAAGCGACTTAGTAAGTGTAAGTGCATGGCACACAAATGATGGAGGAAGGAGACGGAAACCTCGGATCAGCAAGCTTTCCTTTATTTTGCAGCAAAGTCAATCATCAGGCACAGGAGGGCTCATTTTATGGGTACGAAGATGACCCCCCCAGGTTACAGAAAATCTGGGTTTTTACAAAGAGGGCGGATTAATCACTGGAAACTGTAGGCGTGCAGTTTGGACAGTTAGGGACCAACTTGTGCAGGCTAAAATTGTAACTCAGGAAGTTAGTTGTAAAAAGTTTGAAACTCCTTGTCAGTGGGAAAAGCTCACAACTCAGTGTTCACTGCTTATCTTCCTTCCTCTGGGACTCACTGTTACCGAGAGCTTCACTGTTTGCTTTTCTCCTTCCAGGACTCATCTGCAATGGGAAAGGGTAAAAGTCCAGGGCCCAGTGTTTCAGTATTCGCCTCCTCCCTTCAGGACCCGCTGGGATTGGGAAGGAGTAAATGTTTGGTTTTGGAGATGCTGGGCATGAACCTGGGAAAGGATGAAAGTTTGCGTTTTCCGTCAGGGTCCAGTGTTACTGGGAAAGGATGTACCGGGAGAGGCTTAATGTGTGGCTAATTTCCCTCCCTCTTCCCAAGTCACACTGTCCCTCTGTTTTTCCTGGGGAGCTGTCTTGTAGGAATATTATTTTTCATATCCCTTCAGCAAGACCCTGTCTCCAAAGAAAAAAATGAAAAGGGCTGGGGGTATAGTTAGTGGCCATGTGGAAGAGAGCTAAGATGCCCTTAGTGATACAGTGGCCCTGGGGTCAATCCACAGAACCTCCCCCCATCAACAGCAAAAACCAGAAAACAAACAAACAAACAACAATAAAACAAAACAAGGGGGAGGGTCACGCTGCGTATGCAGCAAAACGCCCTGCGGCCAGAGTCTGCGCTGCTCGCTGGGAAACGACAGTAAGATAACAATGCAAAGATACAGCGCTACGGATTCTGCAGGCTCCTGCCAGCTGTGCAAATACTGTACTCAGAGCTGAATTCTGGGCTTGAGACGGGGAAGGAAGCCATCCAATTCGGTTCTCCACATCGGTCAGACCACAGAGGAAGCCAGCGGCCACCATCTTGGAGAGCTGACGTCATCATCTCTGTTTTTTTTTTTTTTGACTGATCACAGCTCTTTCAGCTATAGATCAGCGGGGAAAACTTAAGGGCCCCTCCCAGCTCTCCTGTGAGCGCAATAGCCAGACCGAGGGCGGCACGGGAGCTGGCGGCAGCTGCGGCTGCGGCGAGGGAGCCGGCGGCAGCCGGGGCAGCGGCACGGGAGCCGGCCGGAACCGGCGGGAGCCGCAGCAGCGGCGCGGGAGCCGGTGGGAGCCGCGGCGGCGCTGGCACAGGAGCCGGCAGGAACCGTGCGGCGCGGGACTCCCAGCTACCGCTCCCACCAGTGCTGACAACTGAGGTCTCTTACACCGACTCGCCTTGGCGTGGGACTCACGGTTACCGCTCCCACTAGTGCTGACAACTGAGGTCTCTTGCATCAGATACGGGGGCGTGGCTACCAGAAGGTAAGCAAATTTGCTGGGGGTTCTCAGCCCCAAGCTCTACAAACTTAGGGCCTGAGGGAGGCAAACAAGGAGAGTGTGCCCAGGCACTAATGAAACAGCTGCTCCACGCATGTGCAAGGTAGGCGGAACTGTGACCACCGACAAAACAGGCCCAGTGGACTGCCAGACACATCGCTCAGATTGGGGGAGGGGCAGAGCCGCCAGGCGCCTGCAAGTTACGCAGACCTGCGAATCACCAGCAGATCAGGCCCAGCAACCGCGGAGCGGCAGAGCCACCCCCGGGCCTACAAGGTAGGGGCACTTGCCACCCACCGGCAGGTCAGGCCCAACAATCTGCGGAGGGGCACAGCTGCCCCACGAGCCTGCTAGGTAGGTAGAACCCTGACCACCGACAGAGCAGGCCCAGAGGCCAGCCAGACACATCGCCCCGCCCCGGTTGGGGGAGGGGCAGAGCTGCCGGGCGCCTGCAAGTTAGGCAGACCTGCGAATCACCAGCTGATCAGACCCAGCATCCGCGGAGCGGCAGAGCCACCCCCGGGCCTGCAAGGTAGGGGCACTTGCCACCCACCGGCAGGTCAGGCCCAACAAACTGTGGAGGGGCACAGCCGCCCCACGAGCCTGCTAGGTAGGCAGAACCCTGACCACCGACAGAACAGGCCCAGAGGCCGGCCAGACACATCGCCCCGCCCCGGTTGGGGGAGGGGCAGAGCCGCCGGGCGCCTGCAAGTTAGGCAGACCTGCGAATCACCAGCAGATCAGGCCCAGCAACCGCGGAGCGGCAGAGCCACCCCTGGGCCTGCAAGATAGGCGCACTTGCCACCCACCGGCAGGTCAGGCCCAACAAACTGCGGAGAGGCACAGCTGCACCACGAGTCTGCTAGGTAGGCAGAACCCTGACTACCGACAGAACAGGCCCAGAGGCCGGCCAGACACATCGCCCTGCCCCAGTTGGGGGAGGGGCAGAGCCGCCGGGAGCCTGCAAGTTACACAGACCTGCGACTCACCAACAGATCAGGCCCAGCAACCGCGGAGCGGCAGAGCCACCCCCGGGCCTGCAAGGTAGGCGCACTTGCCACACACCAGCAGGTCAGGCCCAACAAACTGCGGAGGGGCACAGCTGCCCCACGAGTCTGCTAGGTAGGCAGTACCCTGACCACCAACAGAACAGGCTCAGAGGACGGCCAGACACATCGCCCCGCCCTGGTTGGGGGAGGGGCAGAGCCGCCAGGCGCCTGCAAGGTAGGCAAACCTGCGTCTCACCAGCATATCAGGCCCAGCAACCCGCGGAGCGGCAGAGCCAGCCCCGGGCCTGCAAGGTAGGCGCACTTGCCACCCACCGGCAGGTTAGGCCCAGCAACTCTCGGAGGGACACAGCTGCTCCACGCACGTGCAAGGTAGGCGGAACCGTGACCACTGACAAAACAGGCCCAGTGGCCCGCCAGATACATCGCCCCGGTTGGGGGAGGGGCAGAGCCGCCACCAGCGCCTTTTAGGTAGACAGACCTGCAACCGACAGAACAGGCCTAGTGGCCAGTGGAGGGGCAAAGCCGCTGCTCACGCCTGCAAGGTAGGCGGACCTGTGACCACCGAAAGATCAGGCACATCGAAAGTACAGGCACAGCGGCCTCCCGGCGTGGTAGGCACATTGCCTCAATTGGAGGAGGGGCAGAACCACCGCCAAAGCCTGCGAGGGAGACTTTGCAGCTATACAAGAGCAATATAAATATATAGGGGGAAAAATCAATAACACAACAGTTTCACCAAGCAGAAAGAAACGCGATCAATATGAAAAGACAAGGAAAGAAAGGACCACAAGCAATGCAGGTCAACTCAACTTTAGAAGAGGTAATATCTGCAGCAGATGGAATGTCAGATAAAGAATTCAGGATATACATGCTTCAGATGATCTGGAGTCTCAAGGAAGACATTAGACAGCAAAATCAGACAATGAAAGACCACTTCGACCACTTTGACAATAAATTACATAAACAAATCCAAGAAGCAAAAGATCAATTATACAGGGAGATAGAGGTTATAAAAAACAAACAAACAGAAATCCTGGAAATGCAGGAAACAATAAACCAACTTAAAAACTCAATTGAGAATACTACCAGCAGAGTAGAACACTTAGAAGATAGAACATCAGACAATGAAGACAAAGTATTTCAACTGGAGAAGAACATAGACAGCTCAGCAAAGCTGTTAAGAAACCATGAGCAGAACATTCAAGAAATATGGGATAACATAAAGAGACCAAACTTAAGAGTCATTGGGATACAGGAAGGTACCGAGGTCCAAACCAAAGGAATGAGCAATCTATTCAACAAAATAATACGAGAAAACTTCCCAGACTTGAAGAACGAGACAGAATCCCAAATCCTAGAAGCCTACAGGACGCCGAATGTGCAAAATCATAAGAGATCCACACCTAGACACATTATAATGAAGATGCCCAACATACAGAATAAGGAGAGAATTTTAAAAGCTACAAGGGAAAGGAAGCAGATTACATTTAGGGGTAAACCAATCAGGATAACAGCTGATCTTTCAACACAGACTCTCAAAGCTAGAAGATCCTGGAATAACATATTTCAAACACTGAAAGAAAATGGGTTCCAACCAAGAATCGTGTATCCCGTGAAATTAAGCTTCAGGATGGAAGATGAAATTAAAACCTTCCATGATAAACAAAAGTTAAAAGAATTTGCAGCTAGAAAACCATCTCTTCAAAACATCCTCGGCAAAATATTACAGGAAGAGGAAATGGAAAATATCAATGAAAACCAACAGCGGGAGGTAGTACAGTAAAGGGGGGGGAATAATCAAAGAGGAAAACAAACCATGTTTAGTAACATAAATAAACAAATATGGCTGGAAGAACAACCCATATCTCAATAATAACCCTAAATGTTAATGGCTTAAACTCACCAATTAAGAGACACAGGCTAGTAGAATGGATCACAAAACAAGACCCAACAATATGCTGCCTTCAGGAGACGCATTTGATAGGAAAAGACATACATAGACTGAAGGTGAAAGGTTGGGAAAAATCATATCACTCATATGGACTTCGGAAACAAGCAGGAGTGTCCATACTCATATCAAATAAAATAGATTTCAAGCCAAAGTTAATCAAAAGGGATGAAGAGGGACACTACATACTTCTCAAGGGAACCATACACCAACAAGACATAACAATCATAAATATATATGCCCCAAACAATGGTGCAGCTATGTTCATCAAACAAACTCTTCTCAAGTTCAAGAGTCTAATAGACCACCATACAATAATCATGGGAGACTTCAACACACCTCTCTCACCACTGGACAGATCTTCCAAACAAAAGTTGAATAAGGAAACTATAGAGCTCAATAACACAATTAATAACCTAGACTTAATTGACATATATAGAATATACCACCCAACATCAAGCAGTTACACTTTTTTCTCAGCAGCACATGGATCCTTCTCAAAAATAGATCATATATTATGTCACAGGGCAACTCTTAGACAATATAAAGGAGTAGAGATAATACCATGCATCTTATCTGACCATAATGGAATGAAATTGAAAATTAACGATAAAAGAAGTAAGGAAAAATCATGCATCACTTGGAGAATGAACAATAGGTTACTGAATGATCAATGGGTTATAGAAGACATCAAGGAGGAAATTAAAAAATTCTTAGAGATAAATGAAAACACAGACACAACATATCGGAATCTATGGGACACATTGAAAGCAGTTCTAAGAGGAAAATTTATTGCTTGGAGTTCATTCCTTAGAAAAAGAAAAAACCAACAAATAAATGATCTAATACTTCAACTCAAAATCCTAGAAAAAGAAGAGCAAAACAACAGCAAAAGAAGTAGAAGACAAGAAATAATTAAAATCAGAGCTGAAATTAATGAAATCGAAACGAAAGAAACAATTGAAAAAATTGACAAAACTAAAAGTTGGTTCTTTGAAAAAATAAATAAAATCGACAGACCCTTAGCCACGCTAATGAAGAGAAGAAGAGAGAGAACTCAAATTACCAGCATACGGGATGAAAAAGGCAATATCACAACAGACACTTCAGAAATACAGAAGATTATCAGAAACTATTTTGAATCCTTATACGCCAATAAAATAGAAGATAGTGAAGGCATCGATAAATTTCTTAAGTCATATGATTTGCCCAGATTGAGTCAGGAGGATATTGACAACCTAAACAGACCAATATCAATTGAGGAAATAGAAGATACCATCAAAAGACTACCAACTAAGAAAAGCCCAGGACCGGATGGGTATACAGCAGAGTTTTACAAAACCTTTAAAGAGGAACTAATACCAATACTTTTCAAGCTATTTCAGGAAATAGAAAAAGAGGGAGAACTTCCAAATTCATTCTATGAGGCCAACATCACCCTGATTCCTAAACCAGACAAAGACACTTCAAAGAAAGAAAACTACAGACCAATATCTCTAATGAACCTAGATGCAAAAATCCTCAATAAACTTCTGGCGAACCGGATACAAAAACATATCAAAAAAATTGTGCACCATGATCAGGTAGGATTTATCCCTGGGATGCAAGGCTGGTTCAATATACGGAAATCAATAAATGTTATTCACCACATCAATAGGCTTAAAAATAAGAACCATATGATCATCTCGATAGATGCGGAAAAAGCATTCGACAAAGTACAGCATCCCTTTATGTTCAAAACTCTAGAAAAAATAGGGATAACAGGAACATACCTCAATATTGTAAAAGCAATCTATGCCAAGCCTCAGGCTAGCATCATTCTGAATGGAGAAAAACTGAAGGCATTCCCTCTAAAATCTGGAACAAGACAGGGATGCCCTCTCTCACCACTTCTGTTCAACATAGTTCTCGAATCACTGGCCAGAGCAATTAGACAGACGAAAGAAATTAAAGGCATAAAAATAGGAAAAGAAGAACTCAAATTATCACTATTTGCAGATGACATGATTCTATACCTAGCAGACCCAAAAGGGTCTACAAAGAAACTATTAGAGCTAATAAATGAATTCAGCAAAGTGGCAGGCTATAAAATCAACACGCATAAATCAAAGGCATTCCTGTATATCAGCGACAAATCCTCTGAAATGGAAATGAGGACAACCACCCCATTCACAATATCCTCAAAAAAAATAAAATACTTGGGAATCAACCTAACAAAAGAGGTGAAAGACTTATACAATGAAAACTACAGAACCCTAAAGAGAGAAATAGAAGAAGATCTTAGAAGATGGAAAAATATACCCTGTTCATGGATAGGTAGAAGTAACATCATCAAAATGGCGATATTACCAAAAGTTCTCTATAGGTTTAATGCAATGCCAATCAAAATCCCAACGGCATTTCTTGTAGAAATAGAGAAAGCAATCATGAAATTCATATGGAAAAATAAAAGACCCAGAATAGCAAAAACAATGCTAAGCAGGAAGTGTGAATCAGGCGGTATAGCTATACCAGACTTCAAACTATACTACAGAGCAATAGTAACAAAAACAGCATGGTACTGGTACCAAAACAGGCGGGTGGACCAATGGTACAGAATAGAGGACACAGAAACCAATCCACAAAACTATAACTATCTTATATTCGATAAAGGGGCTAAAAGCATGCAATGGAAGAAGGATAGCATCTTCAACAAATGGTGTTGGGAAAACTGGAAATCCATTTGCAACAAAATGAAACTGAATCCCTTTCTCTCGCCATGCACAAAAGTTAACTCAAAGTGGATCAAGGAACTTGATATCAAATCAGAGACATGGCGTCTGATAGAAGAAAAAGTTGGCTATGATCTACATACTGTGGGGTCGGGCTCCAAATTCCTCAATAGGACACCCATAGCACAACAGTTAATAACTAGAATCAACAAATGGGACTTACTCAAACTAAAAAGTTTTTTCTCAGCAAAAGAAACAATAAGAGAGGTAAATAGGGAGCCTACGTCCTGGGAACAAATCTTTACTCCTCACACTTCAGACAGAGCCCTAATATCCAGAATATACAAAGAACTAAAAAAATTAGACAATGAGATAACGAATAACCCAATCAACAAATGGGCCAAGGACCTGAACAGAAATTTCTCAGAGGAGGACATACAATCAATCAACAAGTATATGAAAAAATGCTCACCATCTCTAGAAGTCAGAGAAATGCAAATCAAAACCACCCTAAGATACCATCTCACTCCAGTAAGATTGGCAGCCATTAGGAAGTCAAACAGCAACAAGTGCTGGCGAGGATGTGGGGAAAAGGGTACTCTTGTACATTGCTGGTGGGACTGCAAATTGGTGCGGCCAATTTGGAAAGCAGTATGGAGATTTCTTGGAAAGCTCGGAATGGAACCACCTTTTGATCCAACTATTCCCCTACTCGGTCTATTCCCTAAAGACCTAAAAAGAACACACTATAGGGACACTGCCACATCCATGTTCATAGCAGCACAATTCACAATAGCAAGACTGTGGAACCAACCTAGATGCCCTTCAATAGACGAATGGATAAAAAAAATGTGGCATTTATACACAATGGAGTATTACTCTGCATTAAGAAATGACAAAATCATAGAATTTGGAGGGAAATGCATGGCATTAGAGCAGATTATGCTAAGTGAAGCTAGCCAATCCCTTAAAAACAAATGCCAAATGTCTTCTTTGATATAAGGAGAGTAGCTAAGAACAGAGTAGGGACAAAGAGCATGAGAAGAAGATTAACATTAAACAGGGATGAGAGGTGGGAGGGAAAGGGAGAGAGAAGGGAAATTGCATGTAAATGGAAGGAGACCCTCAGGGGTATAAAAAATTACATACAAGAGGAAGTGAGGGGAAAGGAGGAAAAATATAAGGGGGAGAAATGAATTACAGTAGAGGGGGTAGAGAGAGAAGAGGGGAGGGGAGGGGGGAGGGGGGATAGTAGAGGATAGGAAAGGCAGCAGAATACAACAGACACCAGAATGGCAACATGTAAATCAATGGTTGTGCACCTGATGTGATTCTGCAATCTGTATATGGGGTAAAAATGGGAGCGCATATCCCACTTGAATAAAAGTGTGAAATATGATATATCAAGAACTATGTAATGTTTTGAACAACCTACAATAAAAATTAATTAAAAACAAAAACAAAAACAAAAACAAAACAAGGACTCAATATTCATACAGATGTGGGCACACAAGTCATGGAGCAGAGACTGTGCAGGTGATTGAAGTTTGGGTCAAATTCATAGGAACAATAGCTTGAATGCTACTTTAGAACGTGTCTGTGAAATCGCATTTCAGATCCACAA
Organism: Callospermophilus lateralis; assembly: GCF_048772815.1. Taxonomy (NCBI): domain Eukaryota; kingdom Metazoa; phylum Chordata; class Mammalia; order Rodentia; family Sciuridae; genus Callospermophilus; species Callospermophilus lateralis. Next base: position 41,982,260 of record NC_135322.1, read on the forward strand.
GGAAAATTTTGATCGCCTAACTTCCCCGGTTAGAACTTTCTTCTTTTTTTTTTTTTTTTTTTTTAAAGAGAGAATGAGAGAGGGAGAGAGAGAGAGAGAGAGAAGAGAGAGAGAGAGAGAGAGGGAATTTTAATATTTATTTTTTAGTTATCGGCGGACACAACATCTTTGTTTGTATGTGGTGCTGAGGATCGAACCCAGGCCGCACGCATGCCAGGTGAGCGCACCACCGCTTGAGCCACATCCCCAGCCCAGAACTTTCTTCTTGGTGAAGTACATTGACCATATTTATTACATAATCACTCAGGATCTTGTCTTTGTTGGGAAACAGTCAGTACTTGATCATTACCTCATTACCTAGGCAGCCAAATGCATTTGGGGGCAGTACTAGATGTGACCATGCTCTCCTGATGTTCTACTTTCCCCCAGATTTTGTCCCTGATCCTTTGATGCCGATCCCCATGGTCTTCTTGGAGGTCCCCTCCATCCCACTTTTAGGCTCTCCTCAACAAAACCCTGTTCATCTTTTAGGACTGAGTTCAAGCTCTACTCTTCTCTGGAGTCTTCCCCAAATCCCTCTGATTTGGGTTTTCTCAGTGAGAAAACACACCATAATATTTTGCAGCTCCTTCCATCGAAAGGAAGAGGTAATTTCCTTATTCTGTGGATCTGGATAGACCTTATCACTTATTTGAATCACTCCAATGTGGCAGAAATGATGCTAGCCAAGTCCCAGGGCCTGGGCCCTACGTGCCTGCAAATGTCCTCCTTTGCCTTCTTGGAAATCTGCCCTGACTTGAGCCCACCATGGAAAGCTCTGTCCAGCCTTCCAGAGAGGGAATGGCCATGTGGAAGAGAGCCAAGGTGCCCCAGCTGATGCCACACCAACTGCCAAACATGCCAGGCCACCAGGAGACTCCATCCCAGTCAAGCTCTCAGAAGACCCCAGCCCCACGAATGTGCCCAGGCAAGCGGGGGGACACTCCCGTGTGAACTCAGCCCAAACACAGAATCATGAGCAAATCACCGGTTGTGGTTTTAAGTAACAAAATATGGGGGTGACTTTTTATGCAGCAGTAGATAACTAATAACAACAGCTTATTTTTATTAGTGTTTGTGAAGGTCATGCGTCTAAAGGAGATCATGGGAAACTGTTTAGGAAGGAAAAGTTCTCAGAGGAGATATCATCTTTCCCCTGCCTTCTTTATTCAGTTAACTCCTATTCACTATTGAGGTCTCAAATGAGATAACCTTATTTCAGAAAGTCCCTGACTACCCAGAGATTCCGTCACTCACGCATTACAGTATATTTTAAACTTTATAATGTAAATTAAATGTAATTTCCTAGTTTCCCTGGTCGGTTTTCCCTGTGAAGTCCTGAGCAGGCCCAGACAGAGCCCATCATAAGCTGCAGTCATTGAACACTCAGAATCTGGCACAGCCTGTCACATCTATGGAAGAGTTTTTCTGCTTGTGGATCGGGAAGTCTGGACAGAGCTTTACAGGTCATCGAAGATTCATTGATGTTCTCCACCTATTCCATTGTGGGTCAGTGCTGGTGGGACAAAGCTTTTCCTTATAGTGCAATAAACTACCTGTGTACTAAGGCTATTTTTTGTTCCTAAGGCTACATCTGACTACTAGAGCTAGACAGAAAAAAATCCCCTGCAGGTTCTTGATCTCCTTTAATCACCTCTCTTTCAGCCCATGGCATGAATCACAACTGAAGACTCTGGGCGTATCTGACCTTGAATCCTGGGTCATCCTGACCTCTCTTCTCTGGTTGACAAAACCCAGATGCATAAGCAGAAAATATATCTTAAAATGTCATAATAAGAATCTAGCACCATCAGGGGAGCGGGGTGAGATGATCACTTCCATCCTTTAAAACTTTGTTTTTATTAATGCAAATTAAGCACATCCAAATTTGTTGATTATAACAGCCCTGTGGCCATCAGTAACATACATGAAGAAAGAATTCTGGGTCAGACTTCTTTGAAACTAAGAATGCACAATTCATTTTATTGATTAATCCTTTTAAGAACAAATAAGCTACTTTCATGTCACTTTAAAAAATGTAGGTGGTGCGAGGCATTTGAAATGCTGTTGGGATGATGGTAATCTGGCTTCATGGGCAGAATGTGTGAGACTTCATGTTGCCTAGAATTTCACTCCATTCTGTTTAACCAGGGCTTGTCTTTTGTGGGAAATTTTCTACACAATTAGACTGGATCCTATTTGTAGAAGGAAAACAATTGCAATTGAATTCAGAGAACTGAATAGTCTCGTTTTTTCAGTATTATAGGAAATGCTGAGACAAAGAATAGGTGTAGAATTAATGAAATTTGTACTAAAGTGTCTTTTCTACCACTAGTAGTTGTATGAGAATGGAGAAGTGACTAAACTGCATGAAGAAGTGAGGAAAGGAGTCAATTTCCCACGCAGCTCCTGGCCCCTCCAGCACCTGCTCTGTCCTCTTAGTAGTTTCCTCCAGGTCCTGGATGTGTGGGGTACAACCCTGCATTGCAGTGGACCGTGGGTAGATCCTGCCACGCAACCTGTAATTTAATGAGCAACATTCCCAGTGACTTGTATTTAACGTAGGAAATAAGGAACAAAGGCAAGATCTCTCTGAATCTTCAGAGCTGGTAGTGCAGGGGTCTTGTGTAAGGTGGGGTTTAAAAGAGCCACATCTGGAACTGGGGTAGCTCAGCAGGAGAGCTCTTGCCTAGCATGCAAGAGGTCCTGGATTGAACGCGACACACACACACACACACACACACACACACACGTGCGATACCTATATGTAGGTAACAGGGTCTCTCAGTGATGAAGGGAGAAGCGTGTGTACTTCTGGAGGGTGCAAAGGGCTGGCGTTCATCGGAAGATGCTCTTGGAATCAGCCCCTTATTCTCAACTTGTTTGTCCCGCCGTGGCTGATTGTAGCATCCGTGGACCGATGCTGCCATCTGGTGGTGAAAGTCTCAGAATGCTCGCGGTAAGACGCTGCAAGACCCATGAGCAGGCTTCCTGGGTTCTCAACAGGCTGGATTCTGCTTTTGGAAGAGAATTAAGCGATTTTATAAAAAAGTAATTATAATGTTTTATAAATTGGAACAAAGATAGATGTATGATGGAGTGAAATGTATGCTAGATTTATTTATTTAGCAGGGCTGGGGATTGCATCCAGGTCTTCGTACAAACCAGGTGAGCCCTCCACCTCTGAGCTACAACCCCGGTCTCATTACTTTTAGGGTTTTTAAATTTTTCTTCTTTTGTCATCTCTCAGAATGCCAAGTCACTTAATGCTGTCTATCCAAATCCCTGATAAACCTGTTCACTAGGCTTTGCAATGTGCCTACTTAAGAAAATAAAATCCCATACCTTTATAATACAGACTTGTATACATACTAAACCAACAAAATCACAAGATCAACTTTTATTTTTTTTTTTAAATTTATTTTTTAGAAGCAGTTGAACACAACATCTTTATTTTATTTATTTAATTTTATGTGGTGCTGAGGATAGAACCCAGGGCCTCACATGTGCTAGAGGAGCACTCTACTCTACAGGCTTTGAGTTATGCTCTACAGCCCCACAAGATAAGCTTTCCTATTTACTTTCTCCCCCTCCCCCACCCTCCCCTCCCCCTCCCCCTCCCCCTCCTCCTCTTCCCCCTCCCCCTCCTCCTCCTCCTCCTCCTCCCAGGGCTAGGGCTCATTGCAGGCTAGGCAAGTCCTCTACCACTAAGCAACGACCCCAATCCAGAACAAAATTATTTTCTGTTTTGAGACCATATCTTAAAATGTTGGTGCAAACTGTGGCCTCCTAAGAATCATTTTGCATAGTGTTCCCTAAGCTTGTTTTATAGCAGCTGTGGCTAATTCTGTATGCATACTATCTGCAGCATAACTCTTTGCATGTTATGATTTGGGGGTTTGCTGAGGTAGCAGGTGGACATCCTGGAGGAAACATGGAGTTTAGAGGGTTAATTCTACAGACTGAGCTATGTGCTCTCTGCCTTTGAAGCAGTTCACAAGAGGCCATTCCAACTCCCCGGTGGCTTAGGAAGATAACGGTTATGTTACAACTCTTGACTAACAAGCTTGTGGTTTTTAGCATTGTTCTTCCTTCTTAGAGTTTAGGAATATCTGTCCAAAAACTCCTCCATTGATAACAAAAACAATAACAAACAGACAAAACAAAACAAAAATAAACAAGTTACCTGATCCAGGCTGGACCTGGTTGAAAGAGGGCCTTTGTGATCTTTACACAAATCAAAATAACCAAGAGCTGCCTTTATGTAGAAACTTGGGCAGTAGAGTCTTAAAAATTGGATACCATCCTACTGTCAGTTGGAAGTTAAGAGGTAGTGCTTGCGTGGAATTCTCCAGAAACCTTCTCTCCCATCCCAATAAAACTGAGCTCACAAAGAAGTGAACACCCTTGAGGGTGTACCCCTGCCCCTTCTTTTTCTTCTAATAAACTTTGCTATACTTTTACTAAGTCTCGCACCTGCTTGAAATCCCCTTATGTGAAGGTACAGGAGCTGAGAACACAATGCAAACTCAAGTGAGATCCTGTCTCAGGTGAGATCTGTCTTTCTCAGGTACCATCTTATCTTCATCATCATCTGGTGCTGTGACTCGGTCTGATAAATGATAAGGCAATCATCAAGTTTCCGCTTGAACTTTTTTATGTTTCTGACTCACAAGATTTTTTTTTTTGCCTCCTCCCCCTTACCTTTTTCTTATTGCCAAACTCAACTTCTTTTCCTCCAGTCTCTGCTCCTCAAAGAAATTGCCTCTCTTTCTTTTTCTTTCCCCTGTGATCTTTTGAAGGCACAAGTGGAATGGAGTCGACAGCACTGGATCCTTGGGGATGCTTCAGGTCCTGATACAACACTCCTGGGGAAATGGAGACTCCTGTTTCTGGGTTGCGTGGTTCTTCATGAAACCAGGGATGATGCCTGTTTCCGGATTGAACGAGGATCCTGCACTGGACTAGGATCACACTGTCCAAGATCTCATGATATCATTTGAAAGCCAAGAGATGCCTTGCCAAAGCATGGACTTGTCTTCCTTTTCTTTTTTTCCCTCGGGAAATGAAGGCTAGATGATATGCTTGGTTTTTCTTTTATACTGAAGTTATACGGTTAATTGCAAAAGCAGTTTACTGTAGCTTCTGCTCTTCTGTTTATTTTATTTTCCCCTCTTTCTCTTTCTCCTACTGTGGACACCACGATCATTTATTATTCAGGATTGCTTATCTTGACCAGGGCTTAGCTGGAATGTACACATCTGTGCATTAACTCCCACACTGTCTCAGACCAAAGAGAACAAAGTGTCTTTTAAAATTCAAGCTGCTCCAAGACTTAAACCAGTGATCTTAATTTGTTTCATTATGCTGCAAAGTATAATTTGGATCCCTTTCTCTCTGTTTTCTCTCTCTTAACAAAGGTCTTCTAAAACATTTTCTCCTGTTGTTTACTTCCTTATTCTCTGAGGAGCTAATGATTGAATTCTAGGGCTTTTCATCTTATCCCCTTTCTGATAAAAAAAGGGGGAGTCAGAGTGTCCTTGGTGGACCCCTGTGGCACAGATACTCATAGTAAAAACTTGAGCTAAAGAAACTTTGTATCATTTGGATGGAGGTTTTTTTGATTTGCTAGACACCCCCACTACAACCTGGTGGACTCTCATACTCTAAAATATTGGGACTGATGCTACCCTGATTCCAAGTGCACTTTGGTCTAATATAAGTGTGCTCCACGTTCTTTTACTGGAGCCAACGTGGCTGTTTCATTCTTTGGCAAAAACATCTGCCTTTTTGAGCTCATGATTTTTCTGGGTAAATTCACCTTTGGTTCTGCATGACTAAATTAATATACTTTTTTTTTTTAAATTTCTTTTTTTTATTGGTTATTCAAAAAAATTAATATACTTTTTTTCCGATTTATTTTGTTTTGTCTACATGGTGAGCGAAAAATGAAGACGGGGACCAGACAGAGATCCACCCAAAAGTTTGTTTGTCAGAGCTGACAAATAAAGGCCATCGTGTTGTAGGGACAGATGAGGCAAGGCTGAAGATAGCAGGAAACAGTTTTATTTGGCTGCAGCCAGGTTCAGAGGGCACAGCTTTTGCTGTTATCAATCAATCCCCTGAACCCCGAGTTCAGGTAGTTTCAGAATTTTATACCCAGCGTGTAAGAGGAGAGGCTTAGAAGTTCACAGTCTGCAGAAATTCAAACAAAAGCATTTTTTTTCCTTATTGTTCTGGGAAAGTTACAACACTCTGGGGAAATGGGGACTCCTGTCCCTTCAAGGACCGCACCTGCGAAGGGGAGAGTTTCTTCTCCCCTTTCTTTCCTCCCCCTGCCAGCTGTTACCATGGAGCCCAATTGGTAACTTCTCTTATCTTAGAAATGTAGACATCTCTGTGAAGCCCCAGCTCAAGGCCAGAGGCCTTGTTTACACATTCCTACAAACTACCATACTGGATACATGTTTGTAAAAAACTAGTAAGGGGGTGTCTGGCACCTGGAGAGCTGATTTCTTCCCAGCCAGTGGCCAAGTAAAACAGGGCAACACAAAAATAGGAAGTTTATCTACATCGAACTCTTTGGTAGAGACTCTTGAGGTGACAGTCCTAAAATCAGCCATGGTGAAGATTTCTGGAGAAGCCCAATTAAGACTTTTCTGTGGAGAAAGGAGGTGCCACTACAATCTCTCTATACGGAGGAGAGAGGCCCCAAGATGATAGGGGCTTCAGCTTTTGTGGGGTAGGGTTTGGAGTTGTAGCTGTGGTGCTATGGGATAGGCTGGGGGTGCTTGCATCAGAGCTAGGTGTGTGGGAATAGCATGGGATTGGCTTAGGGTTATGGTAGGTCACTTATGGGGGTGGGGGAGTTTGGGTAAGAGGAAATACAGGAAAGCGAAACATAAGATGTCGGTTAAAATTTAATATGGCTGCTCAGATGTTACATCAATACCCTATACTGCTCCAGACATACCTTCCTGTATAGTCTCTGTCATATAATGAAAGTCTACAGCAGTCTCTGTTTTGGTTTCTAAAAACTTAAATATGGCAGATATTCTGTGTAATAAGCATCTATAATTCTCTTGTCCCCTACCTGTGGGGATCTGATACCTGGTAAATCAACCACAAAATTTGTTTTTTATTTTTATGATGTTTGTATATGTATATATTCATCTGTTGTTCCTGCATGGTACCAAATTAGCTTATAGATAATTGCATGCTCAGAAATATAAAAAGACATAAGCCAAATGCCTTTTAGTTTATGTGACTTAAATAAATCTTTGGCAAACAAGTTAATTTAAATTGGTTGGTAAGGTAGAAGTAAAGATGTCTTTAAAAGTATTAGTTTACTCATTTTTTTTTTCCAGGTAGCTAGCCAGTCAGGGCTGTATCTGTCTCTGTTAAACTGTTTATAATTCAAAGTTCATGGTTTATAGAGTTTTTCTTTGACCAAAAAATGACTTTAAATGTTAACTATGCTTGTCTGATATCTTGATTTTCATAGGTATTCTAGAAGCTATGATGAAGATATCATCTAAGTCATTTGTAAGCAAGTTAAATACTACGTCAATTGCTAAATACAACAAAAGATAACATATTTGAGCCTAATAAATGTTTTTTCTATGTTTAAAATGCCAAGGTTTTCTTAAAATACTGCTCTTCTCTTTACAGAGAAACCCACATAGATACAGTCATCTGATCATTGACAAAGATGCCAAAAACATACATACAGAAAAGACAGCTTTTTTTAAAAAAAATCAAATAGTGCTGAGAAAATTGGTTATCCATATGTAGAAGAATGAAACTAGACCCTTATTTCTCACCCTGCACAAAAAATCAACACTTTGTATTTGAAGAAATACAAATGGCCAATAAATACATCATTAGAGAAATCAAAATGACACCGAAATTTCATCTCATACCAGTCAGAATAGCAGTCATCAAGAATCAAAGAATAACAAATGCTGAGAGGATGTGGGGAAAAAGGAACACTTTCACACCATTGGTGGGATTGTAAATTAGTACAACCACTATGGAAATCAGGATGGAGGTTCCTCAAAAGACTAGGCATGGAACTACCATATGACCCAGATGTAATACCACTTGGCCTCTGTCCTAAAGCATTAAAGTCAGCATACTATAGTGATACGTGCCTACTCATGTTTATAGCAGCACAATTCACAATAAACAAACTATGGAACCAGCCTAGGTGTCCATCAAAAGATGAATGGATAAAGAAAATGTGGTATAAATACACAGTGGAGTTTTATTCTGTCATAAGAAAATAAAGTCACATCATTTGCGGGAAAATGGATGGAGCATGAGAACATTATGTTAAACGAAATAAGCCAAACTCAGAAGGTCAAGGATTGTATGTTTTCTCTCATATGTAGACGCTTCAGAGGAAAAAGGAAAAGAAATGTGGGGGAATCTCATGAAAATCAAAGGGAAATAAGTAGAGTACAGGAAAGGGACCAGGGCGGGGGAAAAGGGGAGGAAAGGTTAATACTGGGGAATGATAATGGCCAAATTATATTGTTATATTGTGTACTTGTGCAAATATGTAGCAATAAATCCCACCATTATGTACAACTATAATGCACCAATAAAAATGTGTAAAAAAGATATGGGTTTTCTCTTGGTAAGGTTTATAAAAACTGACCTGGAAACAAAAGTTTTATATCTTATCATTAAGATAATTTCTTGGTTATTTATTTATTTATTTTTGGTACCAGAGATTGAACCCAGGGGCGATTTACCACCGCACCACATCCCCAGTCCTCTTTATTTTTTATTTAGAGACAAGATTGCCTGAAGTTGCTTACAGCCTAAGTTGCTGAGACAGGCTTTGAATTTGTCATCCTCCTGCCTCAGCCTCCTCAGACCATTAGGATTACAGGTGTGAGTCACTGTGCCCAGCAATTTCTTGTGTTTTCTAATGTTTTGATTAACTTTTAATTTCTTGGGAGAACTGAGTTTTTAAAAAATAAAAAAAAATTAATTTGTTATATATGACATCAGAATGCATTACAATTCATATTACACGTATAGAGCACAAATTCCATATCTCTGGTTGAACACAAAGTAGAGTCACATCCTTTGTGTCTTCATACATGTACTTAGGGTAATGATGACCATCGCATTCCACCATGTTTCCTGCCCCCTGCCTTCACTTCCCTCCCCTTTTCCCCCTTTGCCCTATCTAGAGTTCATTTAATCTTCCCACTGCCGACCCCTTGGCAGCAGAATAGAATCAGCACCCTTAAATCAGAGAAATCATTCAGCATTTGATTTTCTGGAATTGGCTAATTTCACTTAGCATTATATTCTCTAGCTCCATCCATCTATCTGCAAATGTCATGATTTTATTCTCTTTTAATGCTGAATAATCTTCCATTGTGTATATGTGCCACAGTTTCTTTATCCATTCATCTACTGAAGGGCATCTAGGTTGGTTTCATAGTTTAGCTATTGTAAATTTGTGCTGCTATAAACATTGATGTGGCTGTGTCTCTGTAAAATGCTGTTTTTAAGTCCTTTGGGTATCAAAATCCCAATGACATTCCTCATAGAAATAGAATTTAACAGTCATTAAATTTATCTGGAAAAATAAGAGATCCAGAATAGCTAAAGCAACCCTTAGGAAGAGGAGTGAAGCAGGTGGCATCACTATACCAGAGCTTAAACTTTACTACAGAGCAATAATAACACAAACAACATGGTATTGGCACCAAAATAGACTTGTAGAACAATGGTACAGAATAAAGGACACAGAGACTAACACACATAATTACAGTTATTTTATATTTGACAAAGGTGCCAAAAATGTATATTAGATAAAAGATAGCCTCTTCAATGAATGGTGCTGGGAAATTGGAAATCCATATGCAACAAAATGAAATTAAACCCCTATCTCTCACCATGCACAAAACTCAATGTGGATCAAGGATCTAGGAATTAAACCAGAGACATTGCATCTACTAGAAGAAAAAGTAGGCCCAAAAATCCATCATGTAAGATTAGGCCCCAACTTCTTTAATAAGACTCCTATAGCATAAGAATTAATATCAAGAATCAATAAATGGGATGGATTCAAACTAAAAAGCTTCTTCTCAGCAAAAGAAACAATCAGTGAGGTGAATAGGGAGCTTACTAATTGGGAACAAATTCTTACCACATGCACGTCAGATAGAGCACTAATCTCTAGAATATATAAAGAACTCAAAAAAATTTTAACATCAAAAAAATGACAACAACAAAAAACAAATAACCCAATCAATAAATGGACCAAGGAACTGAACAGACACTTCTCAGAAGATATGCAATTAATCAACAAACATATGAAAAAATGTTCAACATCTGTAACAATTAGAGAAATGCAAATCAAAACTACTCTTAGATTTTATCTCACTCTAGTCAGAATGGCAGCTATTAAGAATACAAACAACAGTAAGTGTTGGCGAGGATGTGGGGAAAAAGGCACACTTATACATTGCTGGTGAGACTGTAAATTGGTGCAGCCAATATGGAAAGCAGTATGGAGAATCCTTGGAAAACTGGGAATGGAATCACAATTTGACCCAGCTATCCCACTCTTTGTTCTATACCCAAAGGACATGAAAACTGAATATTAAAAAACAAACAAACAAACAAACAAAAACAAAACAAATTAAAGTTCTAAGTTAAATATCTATTTAAAATTTTCTTAAATGACCACTTTATAATTCTGGTTAAATCTGATTTATAACTCTGGTTATGTAAACAACTCTTATTTTACCATGCTATATGATACATGGTATTAATATAAGTATTCTAAAGACTTCATAAAACTTATAAAAGTCTGATGCTCCTGGCATAATGTTGTCAGTCATGCATATTACATCAAAATTCTGCACATGGTAAAAGCAAGTAAATTGTCTTCTCAGTTACTAAACTCTCATCACAATTCTAGCCATGGCTATTCTAAGTCTTTTGTCATCCACAGTTTTTTTTATTTTCCTCTTTCCACATTTTTTTTAATGTGCATGATAGTTGTACCTAGTGGTGGGATTTGTTACATATGTCTACATGCTCACAATGTAACAATATAATTTGGCCAATATCACTGCCCCATCACCTACAGTTTTGATTCTTCTCTAAAACCCTGCTAAACAGGTTTGTGGAAAAGACTCTCACCAGTCTTAAATACAGCTTCCTGATAAGGGTAGACTCATTTTTTTCAAACATGTTGGTTTTTCTATAGAAGTCTGTGACAAAATTGATATCATTATAAAAATGATGTTTCTCTGTTCAAAACCACTATATAAGCTAGATTTGTTTTGCTCTTATTGATTTTACTTTGTATTTTCCTTTTAAAATAGTGCAACTGTTGCCTCTTAACATTCTATGAAAGTATCACAGCTAATAACATAACCTGTTCCCATGTTTTTGGATGCTAGCCATCACCTACAGAACAGAGAAGGTGAAAACTATCAGTGGGATCCAGGTGAGCTTGGCCTAAGAGTCACCCCTTCTAAACCTCCTTGTTGCTCAAATGTGGCCAAAAGGGTTATGACACTGACTCAGAGTCACCCATCACTTTTTCTGCAGCATGGGACCGAGTGAGACCAAGGAGGGGGGCAGATGTGTCACAGCAACGAGAGACAACATAAACCTTACTACAGGCTGATCGATCAGCAATGTATTGAGGAAAAAAAACCTCTCAAAGATGGAGAGGTGGGGAGATATAAGAGATCCTAAATTCAAGATGGAGACGGTCATGTCAATCCACGAAAATGAAATAGAACTGGGAGGGTAGAAAGGAAGGGTTCTTATGCATGAAGGCTGAAAATAACTATCACAAATGACTAAAAGTAACTAGTCACGAACGACTGCCAAAATCACAAGTTTGTCCTGAGTCCACGTGAGCTTGATCTAACAGACCTACTAACCTCTTGGCCCTCCAAAACATCTTGGTAAAAAAGTGACTAATTATTCTGGCAATAATTACTTGTAAGACAAAAGTCATACTCTGCTGTCTTACATATAGCACAGTGCAATTAAGATTTTCTCCTCTTTGATCATTATGTTTCTCTCAATCAGCCTGAGCTGGGGAGACTCAGCTAGCACTTCAATGGGTTCATCTGTAGATGCTCCTGAAACTTAACAAGAACCTCTTGAATGCCTTAAGTTCTCTTAATTATCCATGTCCCACTGATAGACAGCAAGGACAGGAGACTCCTGTTCCCAAGGCCAACAATCCTCACCAGTAGGAAGCAGCCAAAGAAAGACCTCAATGATGTCCACTTCCCTAAAGGATTTCAGGGTCTCCAGTTCTTGAGGGAACAACACGGGGTAGCAGTTGATGGGAGCAGTGGGAACTGGAGTTAAAGGGCTAATTTTTCTCCTTCTCCTTCTTCTTGTGTCTCAGTACTTAACCACTGAGCTACATTTCCAGCCCTTTTTATGTTTTATTTTGAGACAAGGTCTCAATAAGTTGCTCAGGATCTTGCTAAACTGCTGAGGCTGGCTTTGAACTCATGATCCTCCTGCCTCAGCCTTCCAACTCCCTGGGATTATAGGCATGCACCACCAGGCCTGGCTTAATTTTAAGGGTTACTTCTATAGACTGAGGCTATTTGTTCTTAGTCTTTCTTTCTTTAAAGCAGCTCACACAAGGCCACTCTTACCCAGCTGGGGTCATACTTCCTTCTTGGGACTGCAGGGTACATGTCCAAATAATCCTCTGCTGATTAAAAAACAAAGCAAAACAAAACAAACCAAATTTACCCTGATTTGGTCTGGACCTGGATGAAAAGGGTCTTTGTAACCTATACACAAACCAAATTGACCAAGAGCTGCTTTTAGGTAGAAAATTCTACTGTGAGTCAAAAGTTAGGATATAGCTGGGTGTGGCGGTGCACTCCTGCAATCCCAGCAATTTGGGAGACTGAGGCAGGAGGATCACAGTTTGAAGCCATCCTGGTCATCTTAATGAGACCTTGTTTGAAAAAAAGAAAAAAGAAAGGAGCTGGGGACGTGGCTCAGTGGTGGAGTACCTAAGGCTTCAATCACAGGTAGTGAAAAAAATCCAAAACCTAAACAAACAAAAAAGTTAAGAGGAAGTGATTGGGCAGGATTCTCTAGAACCCTCCCTTCCTACCCCAATAAAGCTGAACTCTCAAAGAAGTGAGCTGTCACTCTCCTCTCTGAGAGACCTACTGTCTCCCTTGGGAGTGTTTAATCCCCTTCTTTTTTCTTCTAATAAGTTTTACTGTACTTTCACTAAGTCTCTCATCTTGCTTGAAATTCTCCCACGTGAAGACCCAAGGCAGAGAACACAGCACAATCTTCAGTAGGATCTTATCTCAGGAATCATCTTATCTTCATTATCAGGAGAGGATTTGGTCTTTGGTAGTACATTCTCCCAGGGAATCTTGGAGATGCTCATGTTTTCTGGCATTTTAGATGTCTCTTAGGTGTTTTATGGCATTTTAGGTGATTTTTTTTTTTTTTTTAAAGATGCCCAGGATGGCCTCAAACTGTGATCCTCCTGCCTCAGTCTCTCAAATTGCTGGGATTACAGGTGTGCACCGCCACACCCAGCTACATCCTAACTTTTGACTCACAGTAGAATTTTCTACCTAAAAGCAGCTCTGGTCAATTTGGTTTGTGTATAGGTTGCAAAGACCTTTTTCGAGTTGACTCATAGTTGGGTAGGGAGGGGAAGCATGGAAGGAATAGATAAATTCTAGATAGGGCAGAGGGGTGAGAGGGAGAGGGAAGGGGCAGGGGATTAGCAAGGGTGGTGGAATGTCATAGACATCATTATCCAAAGTACATGTATGAAGACATGAATTGGGTGTCAACATACTTTATATACAACCAGAGATATGAAAAACTGTGGTATATATGTGTAATAAGAATTGTAATGCATTCTGCTGTCATTTCTTTTTTTTTTAAATCAATAAAACAAATAAACAAAACAAACAAACAAACAAAAAACAAAACAAAGAACAAAGACCCTTTTCGTCCAGGTCCAGATCAAATCAGGGTAAATTTGTTTTGTTTTGTTTTGCTTTGCTTTTTAATCAGCGGATGATTATTTGGACATGTACCCCTCAGTCCCAAGAAGGAAGAACAACCCTTATGACCCTAGTTGGGTAAGAATGGCCTTGTGTGAGCTGCTTCAAAGAAAGACAAAGAGCACATAGCCTCAGTCTATAGAATTAACCCTTAAAATTAAGCCAGGCATGGTGGTGCAGCGAGTTGGAAGGCTGGGGCAGGAGGATCATGAGTTCAAAGCCAAGTCTCAGCAATTTAGTGAGACCCTGAGCAACTTATTGAGACCTTGTCTCAAAATAAAACACAAAAGGGTTGAAAATGTAGCTCAGTGGTTAAGTGCCTCCAGGTCAATCCTTGGCATGTTCAGGCCACAGGACTCGGCCAATGCTTCCCACACACATGCTTGCTTAGATGTGTCATTGGACCCAGCCTCTTAGGGTCGGGAAGCTTTTAGGCATTGCTGCTGGAACACAGGGCTCCTTCTCCACTTCCCTCCCCACTTTCCTCTGCCTTCACTCCAGTGGAAATAAATGACTTTTACTCTAAGAGGACTCTTCTTTATTTTCTGTCTTACTTTTAGCTATCTGGCTAAAAGTGTCCAGAGGTATGAGTCCATACCTCTGAAACTTCTTCTTTCTGTGGCTGAAAATTTAGATAAAAATGTCGGGAAGATTCGTAATATATCTGCTGTCTACTTTGAATCACTTTTCTCTTGAGGCAATGATGATAGGATCAATCATGTACTTGTTTCCAAGGAAGAGAAATTGGAGAGAGTTCACAGAGATATCTCAAACTATTATTCTGCTATATTTCTTCTACTGGGAAATCTTTGCGGCGATGATGGTGGCCTGAATGTATGTCTACACTGATGTCTGGAGCAAATTCCAGAATAACTACCATGCTCCAGGGTGGAGTAGCTGCTGGTTAAGAAAAGCAGATTGAAAAGGTTGAAAAAGCAAGTTAGAAAAGTACATTAGAGGATGGGTGAGTGTGTATGTGTGTGTGTTTGTGTGTGTGAGTACACAGAAAGTAGGGCATCTGGGTTCTGTTACAATTGGATGGAACACAGAGTTTGGCTCGACCTATTAGAGATTTGGAGACTTCCTCCTTAGACCGAGGAGTACAGATCCCAAACTCCTCTGCTGATAAAACAAAACCCCCAACCCCCCATATCCCCAAAACACAAGTTATAGTAATCCTAGCTGGACCCAGATGAAAAAGGGTCTTTGTGACCTATATACAAATCAAAATGAAAAAGAATTGCTTTTAGGTAGAAGCATGCATAGTAGGGACTTAAAAATCAGGTGCATTCCTACTATGAGTCAAAAGTTAGGAAGTATCTGCTGCAGTGGCGCACACCTGCAGGATCTCAGTTTGAGGACACTCTGAGCAATTTAGCAAGACCCTGTCTTAAAAAAAAAAAAAAAAAAAAAATGGAGGCGGGGTGGGCTGGCCATGTAGCTCCGTGGAGCAGTTGCCTAGCATGTGTGAGGTCCTGGATTGGATTCCCAGCTTCACAAAAACAAACAAAACAAATCAAGCAAACAAGAAACTGTGAAATGACTTATTTACCTGTGGTGCTCAGTTCCCATCTGCCTGTTGGAATCACCCTCCTCTCAAAGGAGGTTCTTTGAGAAAAGAGGCAAGGGCTTTAAAGACAACTTTGAAAGTCTCCTCCCTCTTTTAGGTCTTCTGGGAATTTTTAAAGAATCGAATCATCTCCATCAAATTCTAACAAGCCTTCCATTCCTCTCTCTTCTCTTTCAGCTGATGAGCCCAGTGTGGTCCAAAGGTTTTAAATCCCTGGACAGTACTTTTTTCCACCTTGCTTGTATGTTTAACTTTTTATTGATGCATTATAATTATGCATAAAAGTGCAATTCGTGCATACAATATAACAATGTAATTTGGTCAAATTTTGTTCCCTATTGTTTTCCTCATTCTCTCCCCCTCCCCCCTCCTCTTGTCCACTGTCTCCCTTCTGTTTTCACGAGATTCCCCTTCACACTCCCCCCACCTTTTTCCTCTCTAACTTTCATATATAAGAGAAAACATGTCCTTTGACTTTCTAAGTTTGGTTTATTATTTTTTTAAAAATCAAACTATTGAAGAGAGTGCTCTTTCTCCAAAGCTTGTTCTTAACACCTGTGGGAGTGTTTTTATTTTTATTTTTGTGAAATTAGGAATTGAACCTAGAACCTCACGCGTATTAGGCAAGTGCTCTATCACTGACTATTTCCTCAGCCCTGTTTTTTTTTTTTAATTGCAACTTCAATTTCTTTCATAGATAGAGTTTTTCAGTTTATCTTTTTTTTTTTTTTTAAATGGCTTTAGTAATTTTGTGTCTTATTAGGGATTTTTTTAAATTTCATATAAAAGGTTTTGAACTCATTAGCAAAAAGCTGTTCATTCTTATTTTTTATCTTTAATAGCTATGGAAGTTTTAGTGACCTAACTCATTCCTGATATTAGTGGTTTGTGTCTTTTAATCATTCTGGCTGGAATTTTTAATTTTATTGATCTTTTCAAAGAGCTATTTTTGGTTTCAATGTTTTTCTTTACTGTGTTTTTTTCCCCTATTTTATTGACTTCCACTGTGATCTTTATTATGTCCTTTCTTTTGCTTAATTTGGATTTAATTTTCTTTTCTTATTTCTAGTTTCTAAGGTGGAAGCAGAGGTTATTGATTTGAGAAACTTCTTCTTTTCTAATGTGGGCATTTAGTATAAATTTCTGTTACTATTGCCTTAGTGTCATTCCACAAATTTAAGTGTGAAGCGTTTTAATAGTCATCTTGCCCCAAATACTTCCTAATTTCTCTTTTAATTTTTTTGACCTATGGGCTATTTAAATGTGTTTGATTTAGTTGTCAGATATTTGGGGATTTTCTAGAGATATTTCTGTTATTTATTTTTAATTAAATGTCCTTGTGGTCAGAGGGTTGTATGATTTGAATTCTTTAAAAATAATTGAAACTTGATTTATGGCCCAGAATAGATTTTTTTTTTGGTAACCATTCTGTATGCATTTGAAAGGATATTTATCATGTAGTTGATGGGTTGAGTGTTTCATAAATGTCAAGTAGGTCAAGTTGATTGACAGTTGTTCACGATTACCATATCTCTGCTCTTTTCCTGTCCAGTTGTTCTATCAATAAGTTATTAAGAGAGATACTGGAAATTCTAATAATTGTGGATTTGCCCATTTCATGACTATATTTTGGGTAGCAAGTATCCAAGAATCCCTTGCTTTCTATTACCCTGGGAAACAGTTTTTCACCGCCCAGCTCACCCCAGAAGGAGCTACCTGCAAAGCACATTCTATTTCCTTGTAGAATCCCTTACCACCCAGTATTTAATGGCCTGTTAGTTTTTCTGTCCCATGACTAGATCATTATGTTTTCAAGGACAGTAACTAGATTTAGTTATATTCGCATGTGAAAAACTTGAGAAATATTTGATGATGTAGGAAAGAAATTTAAAGGTGCAGTAAATGAACAGGTGGCATAATTCAAATCAGGAGCAAGAATTCAGTGGAGTCAGGGGATTTAAAAGCAAGGATAGCAGTGGGAATATAAGGACCCTGGAAATCAGTCAAAACTACTGGGAAGGCTGTGACTTTTCATATGGTAGAAAAAGCAGAGTGAATCTGATGGACACATCTGACTTTGGGTTTCAGTCACATCTACTTGAATTAAGAGGTTCATACCCCTGATCCTTTTAGTTTCCCTTTCCAAAGCCTCCAATACAAAGTTAACCAACAGATGGGATGAGGCCTCATATGGGATTACAGAGATTGCAAAGGCCTAACTCTGAATATTTGGCTAGGCTGTCACGAATGAGGGTTCTACTTTGTGTATAGTAACAAGAAGCAATAAAATTTACAGGAAAACGAAACACCATGATTCAGAGAGCTTAGGAACAAAACCATCGGTGCAAGGTGCAAAAACATAGCAAAGGGGAGATGGTCCAGGAAGAAGCTTGAGAAAGAGAAAAAACTGCCGGAGACTTTTTTCTTTTTAGGACTTGTGATGTGAGGAGGGGCCACCAGGTTTAAAGGGACAGAGCCTGGCTCTGGCAGAGAAGGTATAATGGTAAGAGGTGGTGCATTTGGTGTCCTTCTTCAGTAGTGACAGAAGGAAGCTCTTTCATTGCTTAAAGATCCAACTTTACAGAGCCAGGACAGATGGTGAGCAACAATCACTGAACGAATGGGTAGAAAGTGTAAACTCCATGAAGCATTTTATCTGCCATCTGTTTCCTTCTGCAGTTTCAACTTGTTGCCACAGATCCAAGTTCTCCACTTTTCCTTCTTAGGCTTCCCAAGTTGCCTCTGTCTTAGAAGTTGACAGGCAGCCAGACTGTTTCGGAAGTGACCGGTTCAGCCAAGAGGTTGAGCTTAGATTTTTCAAAGATGGGGTTCTGCACTTCTGCTATCAGATTGCATTGATGTTTACTTACACTGAGTGTTGATTTTTCAGGTAGAGTCTTCTCATAAAAAGGTAAGAAGGGCTGGGGATATAGCTCGGTGGTAGAGTGCTTGCCTAGCTTGAGGGAGGCATAGAGTTCAATCCCCAGTACGAGGGGTGGGGGAAAGAAGAAGAAAAAAATCAGTAATTCATTTGACAACTTTGTGTTGAAATGCTCTGCCTAAGTCACCCCAGACACTCAACCCCCCGGTATACTGATGTATGAGTTTATTTAGATCTGTCCAGGTGTTAGCAATACAGATATACTTTCTTTTTTTTAATGTTTGTTTTTTAGTTTTAGGTGGACACAATATCTTTATTTATTTATTTTTTTTAATGTGGTGCTGATGATCAAACCCTGTGCCTCAGACATGCCAGGTGAGCACTTTACCTCTGAGCCACAATCCCAGCCCCAGATATACTTCCATATGCTCTTTTCTCTGAAGGAGCTTATGGCCTGATAAGAAAGACAACAAATGGACATTGTTTAGTCATCTATGTAATAATTTATGATTTCCTGCAAACCTTAAATGGGTTTTTGGGGGGTTCAGTTGGGAGGCTTTTCTGTTTGTCTTGCCTTGTGGTGTCACGTGCAGATGCACTGAGCTGGTAGTTGGGCTAGAGTGAAAGATCCAATATGGCGTCACTTGTATTTCTCCAGTGGCCTTCCTCTTTCCTGTGGTGTCTCATCATTCAGCAGTCTAGTCCAGGTTTCTTCATAACCAGATGATCAGCTTCATCAAGGAGAAGGTAGAAGCTGCCATACTTCTTTGAGGAGAGGGTCAGAAATAGTATCACTTCTGATACTATTGGTCAAGGAAAGTCAGAATGCCAGTCCTGACTGAAGAGGAAGGTAAGGGACTTAATGGGTAAGGTGGGACATTGATAGGGAGGAAGGGAATTGTGGGTGACTCTTTCTGGAGAGTATCCACCACAGAAACAACTAGATAAGAACCACAACTAAAGTTCAGTGAGCATTTGTGTCAGACGGTCAAGTACCTCCCATGTACGATCTCGTGAGACCTTATATGTTTGAAATTCTCACACCCAGTGAAGTATGAATCATCCTTATGCCCATTTTATAAGCAAGCAAAAGAAGGCTGGTGGAGGTGCAATAAATATATAGAAGTAATAATATTTAATAAATGACCTTGTCAGGGTTCAAACTCCTTGGAGTCTGATTTGTTGGGCTGAAAGTGAAACAGTTAAGAGGTCAGTCTGTGATCATCGCTATAATAAATGCTAGGAGAGAGGGTTCAGGGAAGAAAGATTCCTTTTGCCTGGGAGTTCAGGAATGTCTTTAAAAAAAAAAAAAACAGTGGTGGGCTGGGACTATAACTCAGTTGGTAGAGTGCTTGCCTTGCATGCACAAGGCCCTGATTCAATCCCCAGCACCACAAAACAAAACAAACAAACAAACAAACAAAACCGTGGCATTTGAGTTGGACCTAGATGCTTAAGGATGATGGACTCATGAACAAATCTGTGAATTAAGGATTTCTTGCAAGTGGGAAACTCATGAACGTATATTTGAGGAGAGGAAGCCAGGGCATGTTCAAAAATCATTTTAGCATGTGGGTTCTAGAAATCAAAGGGGATGACTTGATCCACTGAAATGGGATACTAACGGCAGGATGAACAAAGAAAATACTTTCTCAATGAGCCCATTGAGAGGGGATATAGGGCAGGAATATTTCACGGATGATTTGAATGGAGAAGGCATATGAAATAGTGGGTGTATGAAGGATTTGATAGTTGAAGAAGGAGTCAACTAGATCTAGAATATTCAGCTTGGGTAACTGCTGGAATGGAGATGGGGAGGCTTGGGCTACTACGGTAACTCAAACAATGCATTGGATGAGGGTCCAAGGTGGACTTTTAGGAACTGGCCCAATGAAAGGAATTTTTAGTGAATATGACATTTTCCCTTTTAAATAATTTTGAAAGATGTGGTAGACCAGGAGCATGGTCTTCTTCTTTTTGTTACTCTCAATCAAACGTCAAAATAACCCAAACTCAGTTGCTTTTCTGGTTTGCTCCACAAGCTGTTATCTCCCACCCAAACCCTCCCCCTGACACCCTCAGGTTAACCTCCTGAGAGGCCCTGTCCTGTGTTGGGGCAGTAAGTGCTTGATGAGACACCATGCTTTGACCAACTGTTTGCAAGTGAGAAAAGATGAGATAGAAGTTAAATGATCAGCACAGCATAGACCCAGGATAGGTGTGCTGACCTGAGTCAGAGCAAGAGGGAGGACACTTAAGACCTGTAATCAGGGGGCCTGGGTGGGTGGATGGCCAAGTCACACTCAGATGAAGCAAAGACACAGAGAGTGCCTTGTAGCCTGGCGTTATCAGGAACAGAGTTTTGAACTGATGACTCAGTTTCCTTTGCAGAGGCTGGCAAGCACCAGCTATTTACTTTTGAGAGTCCTAATCGGCTCAGAGTAGAAGATTCTGTAATGGCGCTGTGATTAAAGACTTTCGTTCTGATTAGAATTACATACCGGCAAATGAGCGGGAACCATAGGAACGTAAGTGGCTGCTCCACAGGACGGACGCAGTCATCGCTGAAGTGGGTTGTTAACTTATTACTTGCTCTCTTGTTTTTCATTTGCTTCGGATCTGGGAATGTGGACTCTGGGGCTCTGGCAAAGGCAGCAGGGATTTGAATGTTTAACGTGCCGCTCTTCCTGCCACTCTGCCTCATTAGCGACACTGGTCCTCATCACTCATCAAAAGATTGGTGGCCCCTCGAGGAGAAGTGGGAGGTTGTCTCTTTGTACATGTGCTTTGTCTCTAGGCAAGAGACATCTCTGGGCAAGATGTCTCTACACAGTTTTATGTTAAGGGGAAAGGACCCAGGTAGGAGCTGCTTCCCAAGTTCCCATATAATGCACTCAGGTCATCCCTATTACTACTTGTGTCCACGTGCTGAAGCAGTATTACTACTACTGCTACTACTCATATTAATAATAGTAACAGTGACAATAATGACTATCATTTATTTCACAGTTTTCAACCTATCTTACAATGGGTTGAGCAAGTTATATGTATTATTTTAAATCCTGATAATAGCCTCCGTTACAGATGAGGAAACAGATTTTTCAGTTCCACCCTTTTAAGTCCTGGATCAGACACTGGAGTTTATGCTTTGTCTTTCTGGGATGAGAATTAAAATTGCTGTTTTATGTTACATGGTGGAGAATGGTAACTTTAGGCCTTTGAATATAGTCTCCCGTTGTTTCCAAACCATCTCTTGGTTATTCTGGTCAAGTGTTGGGATTAAGTGTACATAATTCCCTCTTTCAGACCTTTTCCCCATCTTCATGGAACAGTCAGGTTAGGATGCTGATGAGAGTCATTTAGACTTGGCCATCAGGAAAAACCAAGTCAAACACAACATGGGACACAAATGCAGGGCATGTGGATTTATTTTGGACCATCTTCCTCTCTGCAGCAAGGCTGGCCTCTGCCAATGGAAGGTTATGCACGAATCAATACTTACTAGGCTTAGTTTAAGAAAATAGGTAGTATTGATTAGAAGAGAAATCTATTGCAAGTGTAGCAAAACACAGCAGACTCAGTGGATAGCTTAGTGCCATGAAAAGAACCCAGACTCTGCAAGCTAACAGACACGGGTTTAGGTTTTGTCTCCCAACGAACCTTGTGACTTTGGACAATTCTCTTGATCACTCTTGAGTCTCAGTTTCCTTGTATATAACATGTGCCCACCTCACAGACTTGTTTAGAGGATGCTGTCACTTTTTAGCAGCCAAGACTTCCCACTGTTTTCAGTGGACTCTGTGTGTTTGTGTTTGTGTGTGTGTGTGTATGTGTGTGTATGTGTGTGTGTATGTGTGTGTATGTGTGTTTACACTTTCTTTGATGTTTGGAGGTTCACAAACCTTTACTTTGGAAATGTAACCATCAATTTCCACTATTATATTTTCCTTTATTCCTTCCTCTCCCATTTTTGATGGCTATTGAAGTTATTTTTGAATATACCAGCCTGTCCCTGCTCTATTCAAGACAGACAGAACACACTTAGTGGTCACTGTGGAATTCAGAGTGAATAGAATATTCCTGGATGCTATTATGGAGTAAAAGGAAGGAATCCAAGCAGGAGCAAAACACAGAGAGGGGTGAATTCATGAGTATCCACACAGTTGCCCTTCTCCCTGAAAGAAACTCCATGGGAACCCCAAACCCCTCAGGTCCATGCTGTCTGGTCTTGGTGTGCTGAAGTTAACAAAGAACTCATGTCCTTTGCTAATTCCCTTAAATTAAAAAAATATTTAAATTTATAAAATCTATAAAATAAATCTTTCTCTTGTCTTTGACTATATCAAAACCTACCCCGTTGGATAGATATTTTTATATTATGAAGTCATTCCCAGTTTCACAATAATTAGTTCAGAGTTGGCACGTGGGAGGTGCTTAGTTTTTCTTTTTTTCTTTTCTTCTATTGTAACTTTTGATTTAAGGGCAAAATCAAAAACAGGGACTTGCCATTTCCATTAAATCCCACAATACTTTATGAAGCCCTTGTTCACATCAGCTCAGTGAACAAATACCTGAGTGTCTGTCTTGGGAAAAGCTAGAATCTGTGTATATAAATAAACATATTTCTAGGCCTTGAGACTCTCCTAGTTTGGTGTGCAAAAATATTGCACATTCAGAATATTTCACAACCAATCACTGCAAATTATATAAAGAAAGAAGAGGGGAGAGAAAGGAGTATATTGTTTAGGGCAAAGTAAAGTATTTGGAGGTTAAGAAAGGAGAATGTATAAGGGTTGGTTTTCGTTGTCTTCTTCTCCTTCTCCTTTTCCTTCTTCTCCTTCTTCTTTTTCATGCCAGTACCATGCAGTTTTCCTTTCTATAGATCCATAGTATAGTTTGAAGTCAGGTATCGTGAAGCCTACAGCATTGCTAATTTTTGGCTTAGACTTGCTTTGGCTACTCTGGGTCTTATATTCTTCCAAATAAAGTTCAGGACTGTTTTTTTTTTTTTTTTTTCTAGTTCTGTGAAGAATGTCATTGGTATTTTGATGGGGATTGCATTGACTCTATATTGCTTTTGGTAATATGGCCATTGCAACAATATCAATTCTGCCTATCCATGAACATGGGAGGTGCTTCCATCATCTTGTGCCTTCTTCAATTTCTTTCTTCCACTCTCTTTAGTTTTCATTGCAGAGGTTTTCACCTTCTTGGTTAGACTGATTCCTAAGTATTTAAAAAATAACACTGTTGTATTTTTTATATCTTTATTTTATTTGTTTATATATGGTGCTGAGGATAGAACCTAGTGCCTCACACATGCTAGGCAAGGGCTCTACCACTGGGCTACAGCCCCAGCCCTATTCCTAGGTATTTTTTTTTTTAGGGTATTATGAATGGGATTGTTTTCCTGATTTCTTCTTTCTCAGTAGATTCATTATTGGTATATTGGAAAGGTATTGGTTTTTGTATGTTGATTTTCTAAGCAGCTACCATGCTGAATTTGTTTATTTATTTATTTTTATTCTTTTTTTTATTGGTTGTTCAAAACATTACAAAGCTCTTGACATATCATATTTCATACATTAGATTCAAGTGGGTTATGAACTCCCATTTTTACCCCAAATACAGATTGCAGAATCACATCGGTTACACATAATGCCATATTAGTGACTGTTGTATTCTGCTACCTTTCCTATCCTCTACTATGCCCCCTCCCCTCGCCTCCCATCTTCTCCCTCTACCCCTTCTACTGTAATTCATTTCTGTCCTTGTTTATTTTCCCATTCCCCTCACAACCTCTTATATGTAATTTTGTATAACAATGAGGGTCTCCCTCCATTTCCATGCAATTTCCCTTTTCTCTCCCTTTCCCTCCCAACTCATGTCTCTGTTTAATGTTAATCTTTTCTTCCTGCTCTTCCTCTGAATTTGTTTATTAGCTCTAGTAGTCTTTTGGTGAAACTTTTTGGAACCCCTGAGTATAGTATCATATCATCTGTAAACAGTAATAATTTGGTTATTGATGTTTGGAGGTTACTTCCTTTCCTGTTATTATCCCTTTCATTTCCTTCTCTTGCCTAATTGCTCTGGCTAGAATTTCTAGTACTATATTAAATAGGAGTGGTGAGAGTGAGCATCCTTTTCTTGTGCCAAATTTTAAAGAAAATGTTTTCAGTTTTTTCCCCTTTCACTGATATTTTCTCTTTTTTTTGTATATAGCTTTTATGATGTTGAGATAATTTTCTTCTAACCATAATTTCTTCAGTGTTTTTTTTTTCTTGAATGGGTGTTGAATTTTGCCAAAGGCTTAATCTGCACCTATTGAGATGACTATGTGATTTTTTTCTCAATTCTATTTATGTGATGAATTACATTTATTTATTTGCATATGTTAACCATTCTTACATCCCTGGGATAAAATGAACCTGGTCATAATGTACAATCTTCTTAATATGTTGTTGAATATGATTTGCTAACATTTTATTAAAGATTTTTACATCTAATTTTATCAGGGATATTAGTCTATAGTTTCTTTCCTTAATGTGTCCTATTCTGGTTTTGATATGATTGTGATACTGGCTGCATAGGGTAAATTTGGAAGTGTTCCATAACTTTCTGTTTCATGGAATAATTTGAGAAACATTGGCATTAGTTTTTCTTTAAAGATTTGGTGGAATTCAGCTGAGACTCCATCTGATGACATTTTTTTTTGTTATTGGCAAACTTTTTATTACTGCCTCTATCTCATTACTAGTGATCATTCTGTTTAGGTTTTCTAGATTAAGTTTTGGTAGGTCTTATGTTTCTAGAAATGATACATTGCTTCTAGGCTTTCCAATTTATTGGAGTATAAGTTTTCAAAATTATCTCTAATGATCTTCTCAATTTCAGTGATATCTGTGCTGATTTCTCTTTTTGCATCTCTAATTTTATTAACTTGGGTCTTCTTTGTCATTCAGCTTATTTGGCTAAGAGTTTATCAATCCTATTTATTTTTTTTTTAAAGAAACAACTCTTTTTTTCATTGATCCTTCATATTTTTTTCTCCATTTCATCGATTTCAGCTCTGAAAGTAATGATTTCATGACTTTTGATGGTTTTGGAATTGGTTTGTTATTGTTTCTCGAGGACCTTGCAGTGTCTTATTAGGTTGTTTATTTGGTAGCTTTCTGATTTTCTTGTGTAGGCACTTATAGCTATAAACTTTCCTCTTAGAACTGCCTTCTTAGTGTCTAAGAGGTTCTGGTGTGTTGTATCACTAAATTTCTTCCCTGATTTCTTCTATCACTCATTCATCATTCAAAAGTGTATTATTCAGTCTCCATGTGTATATATTGCTTTCTGCAATATTTTGGCATTGATTTTTACTTTCATTCCATTATGATCAGATAAGATGAAGGAAAAATAATCTAAGAGTTTCTTTGTAGCTTAAAATATAGTCTGTTTTAGAGAAATTTCCATAAAAACATCTGAGAAGAAAATGAATTTGGTTGTTTTTTATTAAACATACTATAGATATCTGTTAAGTCACTTAATTTATAATATATATATTTTTCTAGGTCAGAAGTGTCTCTACTGAGTTTATGTCTGGATGACGTATCTAGTGGTGAAAGAGGTGTGTTGAAATCACTCAGATGTGGTACTGGTGTCTATCTGAGTCTTTAAATCAAGTAGTGTCTCTTTTATGTAACTAGGTGCACAAGCTATTTGGGACATAAATTTTACTGTCATTATATCTTCTTGTTGCATTGTCCCTTACCAGAATGAAGTGACTTCTGTCTTTCCTGATTAGTTTTGGCTTGAAGTTTGCCTTGTCAGATATGACAGTATCTACTTCTGCTTGTTTTGGGGCTCCATTTGCATGGTATACCAATTTCTGTTCTTTTACTTTCAGCCTGTCTGTCTTTGCCTATAAGATGAGTCTCTTGCAAACAACATACACTTGGGTCTTATTTTTTATTCTGTTTTGCTACTCTATGTCTGTCTGTCTGTCTGTCTGTCTCTCTCTCTCTCTCTCTCTCTCTCTCTCTCTCTCTGTACCATCCAGGGGTGCTTAACCACTGAGCCACAGGGTGGGGCTGCTTCAGAGTTCTAAGTGGTAAATAGATAATGCTTTCTTCTCAACGGCAAGGGAGAATACTGGTGTGAGCAAAGCTATAGCACAAACTTTCTCCTTAGGCCACAACACAGGCAAATACCTGCTTCCTGGGATCCAGAGTTGTGGTCTTGGGTCATCCCCAGCTCCTCTAATTCTTGCCATCTTTAGATTTACAAGCAGGCTTGAGTGCTTGTGGCTGGAGACACAGAGGCTGCTGTCATTTGTAAATATGACAAGAGCACAAACTTGGCATGGGATAATATGGAATATTTGTCATCTTGTCACCTCTGGATCCTGGAAGAATTTTCCTTTGTCCTAATGAACCCATCACTTTCTAGATTAATCCATCTGCATCACATTCTTTCATGTTGCTCTTGCTGGGAATGACCCATCATACTTTGAGATGTTTTGGTTTTAAAGTGCTCAGTGTAACTCAGACCTTTTCCAGTATGCCAGTGGGGAAGCACGCTGAACGCCCCAACTCTGCACACAATGGGCATGTGGGGAGGGGTGGTTGCTTCTGGCATATGTACATAAGGAAATCACCAGCCAAGAGAGACTAGGAAAATAAAAGTTCACAGCTGCTTCACACAACATACTCCAATTTTTAAAGCAGAAAAAGGCACTTTTTTTTAAGCTTAAGTTAATGTACAAACCTGGCTTTACTCATAGGAAAGCTGCCCGGAAAACTGAGTAATCCCTCTTCTTCCCAAGGTCTGGGGGGCCCTCTGAGAAGCCTGGGGCTGAACTGGCTGTTCTGGGGTTCTGTCAAGCTCTTCAAGGTACAGTTTGTCCTTTTCTGGGTACCAGCAAGTTTCCAGTGATATTTCCCACTAGGTAGAGACCCAGAATTCTAATATATCAAGCCCAAAGACAATGCCAAGGCAGTGAATGGGTACCTCACTGAGAGGTGAAGGCTGATTTGTGAAGAACAGGAAGGAAGAAAAGTGACGAGCCTATGTTTTTTAATTTTAAGAGTTAAGATCATTTACATTCAATGTTATTATAGAGACATGTTTGGTATTTCCTGACATTTTGATTTATTTATAATATTGAATTTGATTCTATTTCTCGTTTGTTTAGATACTCTTCAGATAAGATTTGTTCCTTTTAATCAGCTTTTTTTCCCTGCTGTGTCCAAAAAATAAGAACAATTTTAAGAAGGAAAGTTTATTTGGGGATTCATAGTTTCAGAGGTTTCAGTTTATAGATAGCCAACTCCATTCCTCAGGGCTCAAAGTGAGGTAGAACATCATGGTGAAAGAGTGTGAATGGCAAGGAAATAGAGAGAGTCCACTTGGCAGATACACAATATATACCTTAAAGGCACACCCCTCCTATGCCCACCTTCTCCAGCCATACCCTACCTGTCTTCACTTACCATTCAGTTAATCCCCATTAGGGGATTAAATCACTGATTATGTTAAGGTTTTTCATGACCTAACCATTTTACCTCTGAATGTTCTTGCATTGTCTCACACATGAAATTTTGGGGGACCTAATATCTAAATCACAATAGTCCATTTGAAAGCTCTGTTTTTCTTTTATTTTTTAAATTTCTTCAGTGTGTAGTAATTCTTTAAGTATTTTCTGTAGTGCCAGTTTAGGTGTCAATAATTCTTTTAGTTTCTGCTTATCGTGGAAGTTTTTTTAAAATTTCTTCTTTGATTCTGAAGGATAATTATGATGGATATAGCAGTCTTGGTTGACAGTATTTTTTTTCCAGGGCTTGGAACACATCATTTCAAGCTGTCTTGGATGTTAGAGTTTGTACTGAGAAATCAGAAGTAATTCTGATGGGCTTCCTCTAAATGTGACCTGAACTTTTTTCATTTGAGGCTTTTAAAATTTTATCCTGTTCCATATGTTAGGCAACATGATATGATATATTGTGGAGAGATACTTTTTTGATACTCTTTGGGGTTCTAAATGCCTCTTACATCTGGATGTCCATTTGATTCTCAAAGTTTGGAAACTTTTCTGTTATTATTTCCCTGCAGAGGTTATCCATGATATTAGTCTGCATAACTATTCAATTTCAATGATTCCTAAATATGTTCTCTTAATGTCCTAGTGTTCTTGTGTATTCTGGTCATAGTTACTTATTTTATTTTATTAGCTAGAGTCTGAATGTTCAAGGCCAGCCACTTTGTCTTCCAGATCTGAGACTGTGTCTTCAGCATGGTCTGTCATATTAGAGAGTTTTTCAACTTAATATTTTATTTTGTTTATTGATTTTCTCATTTCCAATATTTGTTCAGTTCTTTTTCAATATCTTTATATTCTGATTAGATTTCTCATTCATATCCTGAACTGACATCCTTAATCAATTCAATTATTTTTCTGAATATGAGGCAAGTGCCTTATTCTAAGCCACAACCCCAGCCCATCATTGATCATTTTTAGAACTATTCTTTTGAATCATTTAACTGGTATTTAATCCCCTTCAGTATCTTTGGAATCAGTTACTGGTGAATTATGAACTTAAGGAGGCATCATGTTACCTTGTTTTTTTCAAAAAATTTGTATTCCTGTGTTGGGTTTTATGTATCTGTTGGAATGGATGGCTCTCATATATGAGCCTTTTTTAGGGTATATTCTTCTCTTGCCAAATGTTCTGGGATATTATGTTGCTGTGATTTTCTTCAATGTATTTCCAAATGGCTTTTTAATTATAGTTTCTCTGCTTGTTCTTTGGTGATGATTAGTGTATTTTGATACAGTATATATTGTGTCAGAGTTTAAGGATTTCACTTTATTAGTAGGTATCAAAAGAATAGGGTCCTTTTTGTAGATCTGCAATGGGGTTGTGCATAGCAGGGTCAGTAGGGTACATCTTCTGCATTTGCTTTGTTTTACTTAAAACTCTGTACATTCTGAAGGGATATGGGAGTGATCTAAATTGAGACCCCCTTGTAAGTGTGATGTCCATAATCTGTGTGTTAATTCCATTTTTTTCCCTATATGAATGGATGTCCATGAGTGGGACCTGAGGTTCTCTCTAGGTGGCCCTACTTAGAGCCTGGTCATTAGTTTGAAATTTGTCTCTTCTATTTTTTTTTTTTTTGTATTAAGCATACTTAGTTTGTGTGTGGAGCAAGTTGCACTGTCTGTTAGCTGAGTTAGCTCAGCAGAGGAGTCTCTACCTGTGAACTTGTAGTGTTCCAGAAGCAAACAACATACAGTATTAAAACAAGTATTATGACATCTACAACACCAGTTCCCACAAAAACAGGAATGGTGGGTTCAGCCATTACCAAAAGGAAGAAACAATAAATAGCCATGAAATAGATCTGACATTAAACATCAGGTGTTCACTATGCCCTCCAAAATGCTAATAACTGCAGCATCATTAATGGTGGGGGCAGGAGTTATATAAATCAAATAATTCTAAAATATGGTAAAAATAAAGTTCATTAAGAGAAAAGAAAATGTGATAGGAAGGCAAAAGAATGTTCAGAATCTTCCAAATGTGAACAGGGAGAAGCAGAAGAGATATAGCGAGTAATGACTATAAAGAAGGAGGAGAAAAAAATAAATGGAAGAAACAAAGTAAGTAAAGAAAAAGAAAATAAGGGAACTTGGCTATTAGAGGGAGAAAAAAGGAGAGAAAGACAAAAACAAAAACCCAACCAAAATAAACAAGTGAAAATCTTAACCCTCAAAAGATAAGACAAAGGGCTGGGCTGTGGCTCAGTGGCAGAGCGCTTGCCTAGTACCTGTGAGACACCGGGTTAAATCATCAGCACCACATAAAAATAAATAAATAAAATATTGTGTCATCTCTAACTAAAAAAGTTTAAAACACATAAGACAAAGAAAAATAATAATTATAAAAAAATGTTAAAAATGAGAAAAAAGGAAACAAATCTGTCTATGTATATACATTCATGAACCAATCAGAGCAAGAACACACACACACACACACACACACACACACACGAGGAAAAATATTCTTAATGAAAAATGAAAGAATTATCTTCACTGAAGTGAAAATTGTCAATGAGAATGAATGACCAGTGCCCATGCACTGTCCTTCTTCTGCTTCTTCTTGGGGTATGTACCCCTTAGAGAAACCAAGGGCTGAGGGTTGTTAACTCCTTTTTCTTTTTGTGATGTTCACTGAACTGCCAGCAGGATTGACCTAAAATTAAAGCTGGTTGAAACAGCTCCCAGCTTCCCTTCTTACCAGTATAAGGTAGGACAGAATGGGACATACTGCTGTTTGGAGTTCTGTCCAGACAGACTGAATTGATTACATGCCCAGAATTCTAAGTGGGGAGTTCCTACAACCGGAGTTTAGTTCTAATCAGGGTTTTGGAACTTTGTTGAGGGGTATCTGCTCTGGAGAGATTAGATCAACACATCCCCGGGACCAGGCAGATGCCCATCTTTGCTAGGAGTCTGGATCTCAGGAGCCTTCCTAGAATTCTGCTCACTGGGCAGGGAAGCCAATTCTCCACAGGTCTCTCTCACTCTACCACTCATGTATATGACTTCTCCATGCCCAGTCTCCATGCCCACCTATTCAGTTTGCTGACCCTCTTCAGCTGGTCATGTGAGCCGCCAAACTCAAAGGGAAAGTGGATTTCACTCTGGTCCACTTCTGACTTGACTCCTTCTGGGTACAATCTTCTCTGTGCCTCTTTCAATCACGGGCTAGGTCTACCCTAAGCTGAATGATAGGCACTTGCTGGGGAATCTGGAGTTTTGAGAGGAAACTTGATTTCCTGCATCTACTGGTGGGTGGGATTTGCATAAGGTGGCAGGTCCCTGCTGCAGAGAAGTATTGCAGCAGACTTCAGCAGCTCGCTGTCAATGTCTTCTTCTTTCTGGGTTCTTGTCTCATGAATTCAAAGAATGAAATCCACAGACCAAGATGAATGAGTTTAAGAGTAGGATTTATTGAAGAATAGAAGCAGGAACAGAACTCTTGCAGTGCAAGGGGGTAGCCAATACCTTTTCTCAGACCCAGTGGTGCTAGTCTAGGGTTTTATATAGCACTTGGCTCGCTGCTATTGGTCCACGTTTATGCTAATTAGGGTTTGGAAAGGTACTAATGGTATCGGCCAACTCTTAAGTCTGGACTTCCATTCAGGTCTGCTCCACTGTCATTTTCTTGCCATAGATCAGGAAGTGGGAGGTTGAGGTTGTTGGATGGGACCGCAGTGCTGTGTGGATAGGCTTCTGCAGCAGGTGTCAGTACTGTGTGCAGGCCTGGTCACCAAAGGATGACAGGTCAGCCTGCCTTGGCTCACCTGGCGCTGGCTCCCCACACCTCAGGGCCCCTGCACCTATATGGCATGCCCTCGTCGGCCACTCTGCTGCTCTGCTACTCTACGCCACTTCTCCCCCGGGATAGTCTGACAATATTTGCTATGATCTCCTGGACTTCTCCATTACCAATCTGCAGCATGGTCTCCTTGGAGTGCAACCTGGCCACAGCTCACCCCTGGCCAGTTGAGAAACACAGACTGCTTTTCAAACACCAGTTTGCTGTGCGGCCTGTATGTCAGCTAGATTCAGGCTGCTTTTCTGTTCTACAGGTTTTTCCATGCTAAATTTGTCTGCTGTGTTTCTCTCTCTGCGTTGTCTCGCCCCTCTGTGGTGAACTAGAGCTGCTATCACGGCCACAAACGGCTTGGCTCCAAGATAATTTTTCTTATTCTTTCTTCAATGCACCAGAATTTCTAGTCTCTAAGACTCTCTAACTGCCCAATGTTGAATTTTAGTAAATTCCCTTTCACCCACCTTACTGAGAAGCAGTCCTGCAGCAGCTTGAATTCTGAGCCATGTGCCACCTGGAAATGCAGCCTTCTGCTAATCCGCCATCTTGAATCTCTCAGGTATTGCTTTTAAGCAGTATTAGGTGGGTTTGGAGCAGTGATCAGTCTAGGGATAATTATTTTCCACCACTGAAGCTAGACCGTGCTGTGTACTCTGCCCAGTGATCTGTAAGTCGTGTGTATTTCTATTCTGGCTGGTCAGGTAAAGGCTATATTTTTAGCCCTGGTTTGTGTTTTTGTTGTTTAGATGTGAGCATAAATTCAGTCTCTGCTACCATGTTTTTTATACCCCACTTTTTTTTTTTTTTGGTGGTGGAGATCAAACTCAAGGCCTTGTGCTTGCTAAAGTACATGCTGTACTCCTGAGCTACATCCCCTGCCTCTCATATGCCCAATTTTAAATACTGGAAAATATAGACAATAACTAAAAAACACATAAAATTAATCATCAATGTATATTCTAGAAACAATTACTGATAACTTTTGTTTTTTTTAGCGTTTCCACCCACAAATTTTGTATGCAAAATGTAGTAAAAATGGTTTTGGTGGTTGGATAGATTTGAAACTAAGCCTGCCACTTACTTTTTGTGTTTTAAGTTACTAAACTTTCTTGTTTTGTTTTTCTTATTTAGAGAGGGAGGCGCTTCTAGAGGCTGAGCCACCTTGCATTTGCAATGCTCTGTGTAAGTCTGACCAGCTAGGCCATTCCGACGTGAGCTGGGCCCTGGCCAGAACCCGCCAGCTTAGCTGCCGGCGATAGACATGCCCATTGCAGTTGGCACACCTGCTGCTGCACCCCAGCAGTCAGGTCTGACGGCTCAGATGGCAACTGCTGCAGATGGTGTGGCTGTGGGCTCTACTGCCAGGCCCAGGCCGCACCATGCCATCACTGGGGGCTTCAGTGGAAGGAGTGACGCAGAGCCCTCAAGGCCTGACATTACTTCCCAGGAGCCTCAGGGAACACAGCCTGCACAGCAGCAGCAACCTAAGTTTGGCCCTTGCTTCCATGAGATAAAACCGTTTTGGAGTGTGCACAGAGCCAGGGTGACATTAAGCTCTGTGAGCATATGAATGAGGTGCTGAGACACAGCAGACTTGCAAGAGGATTTGTCTAATTAAGAAGTTCAAAATGAAACTTTGAAGTTTAAAATTTTCAAAGAAATGAAAAATCGGCTTTCACCACCAAGTTACGTTAGCATAAAAATGTAATTGATAGTGAAAGTATAAAGTGTAAAACCATCAGTTAAACCTCTCCTCCATTATTAGTAACTCCCTTGTTTCAGAACGGCAATGAAAGAAGATATTCTGACTGCACAGAAGCTCAGTGAGATGGTACAGAGTTTGGGGGGTGGCAAAATGCTCATGTGCCCTCTTTCTTAAAACAGCTCTTATGATGTTATCATTTGTGAGTTAAATAGAATCAAGTGATTTTTTTTTTCCCAATGCAGAGGGGGGGAACCTATAGAGGTAATGGTGCATATCTCATGGTATGATGCAGGGACTAAAAAAACTGTATTTGTAAGACAACGTAGTCCAATGCCAAGTACATAATGAATACCTCAGAATGCATAGTTCATATGTATGGTTCAGATTTAGAGAAAAAATAAGGAAGAGAGAAGCAGAATTGAGCATAAAGATAGTAATTTGTGAGTTCTGGAAAAAACATAACACATACCATTATGGCACAACCTTGCTATGGCAATTTATGTCATTTACACACTTGATGCTTTTGGTGGCAATTCAGAAAGATTCAGAGTTGGCTTGCATGGGAAACAAAGCTGGTATGGAGGAACCCAGGACACCAAACTGAAGATGAGGGTGAATAGGTATCCGTGTGGTGTAGTAATGATTATCATAAAAAAGGAAAATCAGAGCTACAGAGCTGGGGGAAATGACTTAGGTGTTCACCCATGCGGCTCTAAATATAAAACCCATTCGGCTTTATGCACAGATGAAAAATAAACCCATTTGGACATTCTAAGCTCCAGTGGGCCAGTTCTTTGGTTGTGGAATTGCCTGTTTTCTGGACAGGAGGGGAAAGTTGAATGTCTGATTTAGCATGAAAGGGCCTGGTTGAAGGCAAATTTAAGTTCCTTTTAAACTCCAAGAGATCTATGAATAATATGACCTGGCTTTTTTATTCTCCCTTGATGGGTTTCTTTATATCATCACATTACATCATCTGCTGTTGCTAACTAGTTAAAGCTTTTGACTTTCTATCTTGGTTGGGCCAGACGTGGTGTGGAAGGTGACCCAAGGTCAGTAATTTGGTCTCTGGCTCCTGAGTTATCACTCTGTGGTCTTTCTTCAGTAGATAAAAGAGGCCCATGAGCACTGTCGTCTGTTGAGTGACTTTCATTTATAACTTTAAAAGAGATTGTCTGAAGGCTTAAAAAATTTCCCAAGGTGGAAGTTTGAATATTCAGAGATGCAACCTGCATTTGGAAACGAAATTTCTTTTGTTGCTGATAAAAATCAGAAAAGCTCTAGAGTTTGGGAGGAAAGATGCTTGTTTTTGAAATTGCTTCTGAAATCATGTGTTATTGTCAGGTAAATGTTCACTTTGTGGATAATGGTGACATAACTTCCATCCCCCTACCTGCACCTTCCCGGGGACTTAGTGCTCCACACTGCCTGCTGCATGAGCTAAGGGATTTTTTTTTTTTTTAAACAAACTGTTTTTTTTTTTTTAGAATTTTAATGTTTTATTTTTTAGTTATCGGTGGACACAACATCTTTGTATGTGGTGCTGAGGATCGAACCCGGGCCGCACGCATGCCAGGCGAGTGAGCTACCGCTTGAGCCACATCCCCAGCCCCGAGCTAAGGGATTTTTAATTGCATTTTTGAGTTGGGGTCAGATATTTCAAGATCTCTCCTTCCTGTGGTGTATCTTCAAAAATGATCCGAGTATCATCTCAAAACTCTTTTTTTTTTCTCTCTCTCTTTTTTTTTTTTGAACCAGGGATTAAACCCAAGGGCACTTAACCGTGAACTTTTAATGTTTTATTTTGGGGCAGGATCTCTCTATGTTGCTTAGGACCTTGCTAAGTTGCTGATATGGGGCCTGAACTGGTGATCCTCCTGCCTCAGCCTCCTGAACTTCTGGGATTACAAGTGTGTGCCACTGCACCTGGCAAACTTCGGTTTCTTAAAGGACAGAAATCAGATATATGGTGACCCCGGGTTGATGTGTTGAAGGAAGGGCATGGCACCAGGACTAAGAATATGGAGTATAAAAAGAGACCACACTGAAGTAAAAGAGTGCCCAAATTTGAATTTTTTTTTTTTCATACTCAGGTGAAATTTATACAGGGTTACTTAAACTTTGTCAACATTGACATTCTGTGCTGGATAATTCTTTCTTGTAGGGGCTGCTGCCCACTGCAGGATGTTTAGCGTCATCCCTGACTTCTATCTGCTAGAGACCTATAGCATCCCTTTCCTTTCCCCAGCTGTGATAGCCAACAATATCTTCAGGTGTTGCCAAATATCCCCTGGGATGGTGTGCAAAGTCACCCTTGATGGAGAACTACTGGCCTAGCAGTTAGATGCCTGACTTTGGAATCAGGCAGCACTTGGTCAAATTTCCCATCAGATTCTGAGCTTAGGTTGCTTGAAGGTATTCTGATTTGCTTACTGAGATCTGATGCTCTCTTGATTGACCTGGTTCCTGTCCTTTAACATCTTTATTCTACATTGATGGGCTTTGGGGTGGAGAAGTCCTGGGTGGCCTTTATGGGGTTATACTTTAGCTATCCAAACTACCCTCTTAATCTCTTCCAGATAACTGAATTCAAAAGAGCAGGCCCACACGCTACAGAAATCAGGAAGATTTCAGGTCACACTGAGAAAGAAGTTTGAAACATCATGATTAGACACTACTGGAGGAAATTTTCTTGGAAATGGTTTACAAGTGAGCACATGGCTTCTGCTTGAAGTTGTTTAGATATAGTGTTTTTGGAAGAATAAAGATTACAATTCTCTTCCAATATTTCTGTTATGGTTTGGATGTGAATGAGGTGTTTCCCCAAAGATCCTGTTAATGAGGAATATTCCGAGGTGAAATTAAATAGATTATGAGAGCTATAAATCAATCAGTCCATCCTAGCTTAAAAGGACTGGCTGGGTTGGTAACTGTAGGTAGGGTATGGTTAGGGGAGGTGGGTAATTGTGTGTGTGTGTCTTGGGAGAGTGCATCTTTCCTGGGGCCTCACCCCACCCCTTTCTCTCTTTCTGTGTCCTGATTCTGACATGGGCTGAGCAGCTTCCCTCCAACAGGTCCTTCCTCCATGATGTGCTGCCACATCTTGGGCCCAGAACAATGGAGTTGACTATCTAGGGACTGATACCTCTGACACTCTGAGTCCCAAATAAATTTTCCTTCCTCTAATTTGTTCTTGTCAGGAATTTTGATCACAGCAATGCAAAAGCTAACTAAAGCAATTAGTAATAGAAAATATATCCAGAGTGAATTCTAAAAAGTAGTAATCGCTTAAAATCAATAACATTTAGAACTTGATACAGCGATGGTGAAACAGAATTGGAAGATAAATTTGAGGTCATTTGAGTCCGTCTCCTCCAAAATGTAGACATCCAACTCCTCTACAGCATTCCTGATTTGTGGCCACTCAACCTCTTCCTGGAAAGATGGGGCTTCCCCCTGTTCTCAGACAGTTCTTTTCATATTAAGTGCTTGTGAGAAAACACTGTAAGTGCAATATGAGTCCAAAATCCACTTCCTTGAAGCCAGCATCTGTGTATCTTTTTATGATTTCTAAAACTACATTAGACTAAGTCTCAGAGAGACTGGTAGACTTCTTTTCAACAAGGTAAATCTTTCAACCCCTTTCCTCAGTAATTAGCTTTCTTAGGTTAGCCTCCTGCACAGCTGAGGATATCATATTCCAGATGTCTGAGCACTTGAGATCTCCTTTGTTACTGTAGCAGTCTGTCTAACTTATTGTCTGAGCAGATGTCGTGCAGGACTGGCTCAAAATGTCCTCATTTGTTTATCCATCCCCCAGTTGAGACACATTTGGGTTGTTTTTGGTAAAGACAATGAAAATTATTAGCTGGGCTTAGTGGTGCATGCCTGTAATCCTAGCTACTCGGGAAGCTGAGGCGGGAGGATGGCGATTTTGAGGCCAGCCTTCTCAACTTAGGTTGGATCTTCTCTCAAAATTAAAAAGAAAACGGGCTGGGAATGGTAGCTCGGTGGTAGAGTGCCTGCCCAGCATGCACATGGCCCTGGGTTCCATCCCTAGTAGTCTAAACATTTGTATGCATGTTTTTGTGTGAACATACTGTTTCATTTCATTTGAAGGTGTCAATGTCTGTAAGTGTGTCATCTGAAAGTATACGATTAACTTCATGTGAAACTACCAAATAATTTTCCAATGTTCCAGTAGCATTTTGCATTCCCACCAGCAATGCAGGAGAATTCCAGTTGCTCTGCATTCTCACCAGCTCTTGGTGATGTTACTTCTTTTCTTTTTAGCCATTCCAATAGGAGTAAATATCTCACTGTGGTTGTGACTTGTAGGTGCTTAATGTCAATCATGTTGAGAATCTTTTCATTTTGGTTTTTTGTTCAGTCTGAATGGCTTCTTTGGTGAATTTGATCAGATGTTTGCCATGTCCTTTATATTGTTGCATTCCAGTGCTTTCAGGGCTGCTAGGACAAAATATCATAGACTGGGTAGATTATAGACAAAGGCAGACTAGGCGTCTGCATCTGGAGAGGGCAGCTTTCTGGATCATAGACAGCTCCTTATGTGTCCTTATATGGTAGAAGAGGCAAGGCAGGGTCCCCTTTTATAAGGGGCACTAATCCTATTTATGAGGGCTGTACCCATAACTGAATCACCTCCCCAAAGGTCCCACATCTTATTGCCAACATTTTGGGGATTAGGATTCAAGGTGAAATTTTTGGGAGGGACATAAACGTTCACATCATAGCAAGTTGTTTGTTTTCTTGTTACATTCTGAGAGTTGTTTATATGTTATGAAGACAATGATCTGTGATTTGCAAATATTTTCTTCCACATCACTGATTGGGAGTGGTAAAAGTGGAAGTTTTGCCTTGTTCCCAATCTGAAAGGTGTTCTTCCTTTCACTAATAGGATATTAGCTGTAATCCGGTTAAGAGGTTCCCTTCTATTCCTGTTTGCTGAAGGTTTTTGTCCTGAGTAACTTGGAATTTTTCCGAAGGATTTTTCTGCATCTGTCAAGCTGATCATATGGTTTTTTTCTTCAGGTTTGCAAATGACATTAATTTTCAAATGTTAAGTCAGCTCTGGGTTCAAGAGATAAATTCCAATTGGTATTTTTTGACTTACTGTTGATTTTTTTCTCTATTTAAAAAATTTATTTTAATGGATACAAATTGTACATATCTATGTGAATTTCTTGATGAATTTTTGATGAGGGCTTTTGTGTCAATATTCCTGGGGTATATTGTTCAGTAATTTTCTTGTAATTACTTTTGTCAGAGCATTAGAGTAAAGCTGGACATATAGAAGGAGTTAAGAAGTGTTTCCTCTACATTTTTTTCTGGAAAAATCTGTGTAGAGTGATACCATTTCTTCCTTAAGTACTTGGTAGAATTCACCAGTGAAGCCATCTGAGCCCAGAGTTTTCTTTTTAAGAAGATTCTTAACTGCCAATTAATTTCTTTAATAGGCACAGGGTTACATTTCCTTCAGTATCAGTCTGACAGGTGGTTTGTCAATTTTATTGATCTTCTTAAAGAATAGGGTTTTCTTTTCATGTATTTTTCTATTGCTTTTCTGTTTTTTTTAAACTATTGATTTTTTCTACCCTAGTCTTTATTCTTTCTTTTTTTCTTTCACTTGGGATTTAATTTTTCTCTTCCTTTTCTGGTTTCTTAAAGTAGAAGCTGAAAGTCATTGGTTTGGGGATTTTCTTTTTTCTTTTTTTTGTACTGTGGGTCCTCAGTTCTACCAGATATCCCCAAGAGGGCTTCTTTACCTGTACCCCAGAAAGGTTGTATTGTGCTTTCATTTTAATTCAGCTCAAAATACATTCTAATTTCTTTTGTGATTTTTTTCTTTGACATATGAGTTATATAGAAGCACATTATTTTTCAAACATTGGTGTATTCCCCGAATATCCTTCTGGTATAGGCTTTTCCTGATTATATTATGGTGAGAGAAAATATTTTATATAACTTTAATTCATTATTAACATTCGTTGACATTTGTTTAATGACCTATAACATAATCCATCCTGATGGATGTTTCCTGTCTACTTAAATGGAACGTGTATTCTACTCTTGTTGGGCAGAGTGTTTTATAAATATCAATTACCTAGTATTTGTTGATGGCTCTGTGCAGGTTTTCCATATCTTTACTAATTTTCTGTCTACTTGTTCTATAAGTCACTAAGAGAGTAAGTTGAAGTCCACAATTGCAAACTGAAACTTTATTTTGACATATGCTATTTCATATTTCTATTATCTTTGCCTTAGGTAGTCAGTTTTCCTTTAGACAATGAAAATCAAAATTTAATTGTATATTGACTTTTATTTATTCCATTTCCAGGATTCTTCATTTCTTTGTGTAGATCTGAGTTCCTGCCTGGCTTCGTACTCCTACCTGAACAGCTTCCTTTAAAATTTCATATAGTGTACATCTGATTCTAATAAATTCTGTCTATTTTTGTTTGAGAAAATCTTTATCTCTCCCTCATTTTTCTTTTTTTAAAAAATATTTTTCAGTTGTAGATGGACGCAATACCTTCTATTTTATTTTTTTAATGTGGTGCTGAGGATTGAACCCAGTGCCTCACATGTACTAGGCAAGTGCTCTACCACTGAGCCCCCGCCCCCGCCCTCTCCCTCACTTTTCAAAAGGTATTTTCACTGGATGTAGGATTATGGGCTGGCCATTCCTCCTGCTACCCGCTTAAACAAATGTTGCACCATGGTCTTCTAGCTTGCATGCTTTCCGACAGGAAGTTCACTGTAACTCTTGTTTGTGTTCCTATCTATGGAATGTTCCCTAGCTGCTTACTAATATTTTCTCCTTGTTTTTCCATTCCAGCAGTTTGGTTTGGTATGTTGTGCATAGGTAGGTTTTTGGGGGCATTCACCCTGTCAAATGACAGGTGTTGTCACTAATTTTGGAA
This sequence comes from Callospermophilus lateralis, assembly GCF_048772815.1. Classification (NCBI taxonomy): domain Eukaryota; kingdom Metazoa; phylum Chordata; class Mammalia; order Rodentia; family Sciuridae; genus Callospermophilus; species Callospermophilus lateralis. The sequence continues at coordinate 42,022,850 of NC_135322.1, forward strand.
TATTCTTTACCATTATTTCTTTAGATATTTTTCTGCATCATTCTTTTTCTCTTCTCCAGGAAAATGATTAGAGACTTTCCACTTACACGTATATCAGACCACTTAACATCGACTTGCAGATCTTGGATGCATCATTCTATTTTTGTCTTCGTGTTTTATTTTGGGTAATTCCTATTGACTTAGGCTCAAGTTAGCTGATTTTTTTTTTTCCCCTCCAGCTATGTTGAGTCTAATGACTGGCCTGTTGAAGGCATTATTCATTCTATTGCTGTGTATTTTCTTTCTGGAATCTTCATTTCTTTCTTTCTTATAATTTCCATCTTTCTCCTGAAGTAATTCATCTGATCTTTCATCCTGTCTACCTTACCATTATAACCCTTAATACAGTATTTAATATTCCTTCTCAGTTCCAACAGTTGTGTCATTTGCATCTAATTCTATTGAGGACTTTATCTCTTGACAATGTTTTTGTTTCTTGTATTTTTTTAAAAAATATGCCTAGAAGTTTTTGGTTAAAAGCCAGAGAGTTTTAGAACTTTAGAGACTAAAGTGAGTAGTCTTTATATTTGGCATGCCTTCCTTTCTCCTAGGTATTATTAGAGTGGGCGAGCCAATTTAGTCAGGGCCTGAACCTGGGCTTGTATTTTTCTGTGGTCACCCTCTGTCCTGGTTTGCCATAATAAATCACTGTATATGGAGTGGCTTAAACAATAGAAAGTTATCATTTCATAGTCCTGGAGGATAGAAGTCCAAAATCAAAGTGTCTGCAGGTTGGACAGGGAGGATAGAGGTCTATTCTTAACCTCTATCCTTGGTTTGTAGATGGCCGTCTTCTTGTGTGTCTTCCTCTGACTTGTTCTCTATGTGTGTCTGTCCCTATTTTTTTTTTCATAAGGGTACTGGCCATATTGAATTAGAGCTTATCCTAAAAACCTCATGACTGCCTCTGTAAAGACCCCATCTCCAAATAAGGTCATATTATGAAGGGCACCTATTTTTTTTGGGTGAGAAAGGGGACGATTCAACTTAGAATACCCTCAATGTACAATAGCTTTCAAATTCCTCCAGCTCTACTTTATGTTTAAGCTGGTTTGCCAGAGTTTTTCTTAGCATGTGCTCTTCTTAGGTCTTCCCTATCATGCCTCTCCAGCCACAGACAGCTGTTATTATTACTTGGGGTTTGTTCACCTGGTGGTGGAAGAAGTGGGGGGCACATAGTCTCTTGTTCTGATTAGTTCTCAGTCGCAGGCAGCACTCTGTCCTGGGTCTTGAACATGAGGTTCTAGGGTTCTGGTCCTCTCTCCCTTCCACCAGAGGAGATAGCTAATGGGCTGGGTCTAGCATGTGTTCCTGCCCTGACCTTAGGAGTACAGGTTTTTATTTTTATTTTTCCTTCCCTGAGCTATGATAGATTTTTGTCTGTGCTCTAGGAGTGATCAGACTTAATGTTTTCATAATGAGATAGGGGTGTGGTGATGGCAATAGCAACTCTACAGGGAGTCAGGATGAAATGGTATGATTTAAGCGTAAAGCACCTTATTAATGGTTTATCAGACAGTTGCTTATTGCATGTCACTCAATAATTTTATTCTTCCACATTTTCTAAGTCATTGCAAGTGCTCATTGTTACAGGACTAAACATAAATGATTTTCAGGAGAACAGAAATTTTGAATATTCTAGTTGGAATCCTATTCGGCATTACATCATTTGGAGTGAACGTTCTAGACAGTCCTTCATGGTGGCCATTGGGAAGTGAGCAGTGTTGTATCTGGTGGGATATTTACACTGGGCAATGATTTCAAATTATAGTCTAGAGTAGAAATTGTAAATGGGAAGGTGAATTGCAAGGCTCTAAGCTATAAAAAATGAAACCACAACCAAGGGCAGTACAGATAGGTAATCCTAGTGACATTATAAAGGTAAAGGCTGCGGACAGTTTGATGACCCCATGACCTGATTTCATTGAGGTGAAATGCATTATTTAGATGATATGGGAGAATGTAGGGAGGAGGGGACTTTTCAATATTGGAGAGAAGAAAGGTATAGTTATCCACCATGTGCCTGGCTTAGAAAGTTTGGGCCCCACTACTTTCTACTTCAAGGATTTTAACAGAAACAAACAAACAAACAAGGTGAATATGAATTTTACTTCTTTCTAAAGTGCTAGATTGGTGTACAGAATGGGGACAGGAGGAAAGCTGTGGAAGAGCACAGTGAATATGGATGAAGGGCACTTCTGTTTTCACATCTGGATATGGAGAAGTACTGGGCTGTCTACCTCTTGATTCCTTCATTCCCTAGTGGAAAAGGAGATTCATCATTTTTTTTTTTTTTTGGTAAGTAATAGGAGCACTGAACCTTTTGTTCACATGTACACAGGGAACCAGCTATAGGCAGGCGATTTTCCAGCTCCAACAGAGAATTCTTTGGGAATGAATATTTCTCAAGATTTCAAGCTTCATTGTTATTAAAAATGGGAGGTGAACACCTATGTGTAGATGCCTCTTAGTAGGGGCCCCCAGTTATCTATTCCATAGATTATATGAATCTACTCAGCCTTCAGGCCCATTTTTATTCCTTACTGTCTAACTCAGCATTCAGTTTTCCCTCCCTACTAGGTCTCCTTTCTATTTTTTCCCATAACAGATTCAACTTCTAGTGACTGGGCCATTCTTCGGGAACAGATTTGTCATGACCCCAAATTTAGGCGTTCTCTCTCTCTCTCTCTCTCTCTCTCTCTCTCTCTCTCCAAATGTTACTCCTGGTCTCAGTTTTGGATCTAATGAGCTTCTCTAGGAACACTTGAGTGCTTTGGGAAAAGCTGATGTTCAGTGGGCTTCAAAATTCCCTTAGATGAGCCCGTCTTTGTCAACAGTCTTTCTTTCTGTTTGCCCTTCCTTCCATTCTTCCTCTTCATCAGCTTTGAGAATCTTCGATGAGCCAAGTTCATTAACGTGGTTTCAAGATGTAAGCACTCTAGGCTTCATTAAGCTGAGAGAGGGAAGGGAGAAAGATGAATGAAAGAATGAAAAACCAGGCCTCATAATTGTGTGGAATGAAGACACTCAAACAATGATGAGAACCATGGCAGCTTTTCTACTCCTCTTCTCTCCCTTTCCTCTCCTTCTCCATCTTCCAAACATGCACTAATCTCAGGTCTAAGACTCTACATGGGGCATCAGGGGGCAGGAGCTGTGGGTAGGAGGAGACCACTGACAAGATTCCGGATATCTCACCTTTTTAAAATCAAAAGGATATTTGCTCTAGCTCCTTCCTCTTTACAGATTCCCAAGGAACCCTGTGTGTAGGCTTGGATTCCTCTTCAGCAGTGGTTTAAATCCAAGAGAACAGGACAGAGATTTATTCTAATGTTAATTAGTTGATTCAACAAACATTTCCCAAATGCCCTGGTTCTCATGACACAGAGACAAATGAGAGCACTTGGCCCGGAGGAGCTAAGCATTAGAGAAAAATGTTCAGTGAATTGACTTCCTGGGAGCTCTTTGTTCAGACTTATGGAGGAAATACTCCACCTCTTCTTGAGAATTCAAATTTTGTTCTTAAAACTGTTACACAGGGTCCACTTCAGTCTAAACTGGCGCAGCTGTTGTCACGGCGTGTGTGGGCTAGTTGTACTCAAGTCTCTATTAGATGTTCCAAATGCTTCTCAAGTCAGGAAAACTGGACTCACCTCCTCCCACTTGTCAACACCCACAGGTATGAAAACACACACAGGAGAAGGCATCATAATTCACCCAGTTATCCATGATGGAAACTTAGGAAATGTTCTCAATTTGTGCCTCATCTCCACATTCAGTTGATCTTATTCATCTCATCCTTTTTCAATTTTACTAATACATAATCTCTCCCATCTGCTTCCTCTTTCTTATTTCTTCCGTTGTTACCTTTAGCCATTCATTATATCTGATGTTAAATCACTGTCATAGTCACCAAACTGGTTTCCATGTTCTTTCCATCCAGTTTCGAAAACACTGCCTGACAAACAGTGGTTATTACTAAATTTGGGGGAACAATAGGAACTTTGCTGATGTATTGGTTACCTTGCCCCAAACTATTGTTATTATTTTTTTGGTACTGGGGATTAAACCCAGATCTTTGCCCAAGAGTAAGTTATCACTGAGCTATATACATCCAGGCAGGGATGAACTTGTGATCTTTCTGCCTCAGCCTCCAGCGTAACTGGGATTACAGGTGTGTGTGATAATGCCTGGCTGGAAGCTTTTCTCATCTTTGCTCAACACTAGGAACAACTCAAAAATCTCTCAACAGGGAATGGACAAACCAACGAGGCCATTTTGCTCCCAAATTATTTTGATCTTAGATGTCCAGGGAGACCAGGTCTTTGTTTTATTGTCTATTTGGCCACCTTTAGACCTCTTTTTAGTGCTAAGATGGTGGCAAAATTTTTGTTTTGCATTGATTCAGAAAAAAATTGTCGAACATTTTTAAATGAAAAGTTTTATTTATTAAAATCTCCTATATAGATATTATAACCGTGTTCAAAACATTTCTCAATAATTCTGTAGACTACATCTTGTGGCTAAAGATTCACTTCCTATGTGTGATATCTAGAGAGCTTTCTTCATGAACATTTGGCTACACTGTAGAAATCACTGTTTCAGACAATGTCCTCTCCATACTGAGCAAAAATGCAGCCTTTCTGTGTTAAGTAATAAATCTTTCTTCAACAGTGCCCTGGTAATTGCACTTGATGGTCAGTGGATCACTATACACAATTCAATTTTTCAATCAACCTAAAACTGTCTTTCTAGCTTATTCTTCTGTTGTTTCCTGATACTCTGAATTCTCATCATACTGCAAATCTTATCATAGGGTGTGCATAAATATTTCCTGACTCTGTGCCTTTCTTTGTTCCTTCTACTAGTGATATATTCTTTATTCCACATTTTTGGTTTTTGAAATACTACTCACCTTCGTATTCAACTTCATTCATAAAACTTGTCTTAGTTCATGTTGTGATGCCATAATAGAACACCGCAAACTGGGTGATTTACAAAGAGCAGAAGTTTATTACTCAGTTTTGGAGAATGGGGAGTTTGTTATCAAGGCACTGGCACATTTGGTGTTTGGTGAGGGTCTGATCTCTGCTCCTGTTATGGTTTAATATTAGGAGTCTCTCCAGAGCTCATGTGTAAGACAATGTAAGAACATCCAGAGGTGAAATGATTGGATTATGAGAGCCTTGATCCAATCAGTGAATTAATCCCTGGATGGGACTGAGTGGTAACTGAAGACAGGTAGGTGTGGCTTTGGGCTATATATTTTGTGTCTGGCGAGTGGACTCTCTCTCTGCTTCCTGGCCATGTCCTGGGCCACATTCTTCCATCACACTCTTCCGCCATGATGTTCAGCTTCACCTTGAGCCTAGAGGAATGGAGCTGGCTTCCACCCAGGATTTCAACGGACTGTCTATGGACTGAGACCTCTGAAACCGTGAGCCCCCAAGTAAACCTTTCCTCCTCTAAAATTTTTCCTATCAGGTCTTTCAGTTACAACCGTGAAAAAGCTGACGAAAACAGCTCCCAAGATGGAGCATGGAAGGCTGGATCCTCCAGAGGGAAGACCAATTATTCCTCACATGGTGAAGAGCAGAGGAGCCAAGAGACAGAAGGGGGCTCAATGCACCCTTTTATACTGGCAGCAATGCCTTCCATGAAGGCAGAGCCCTGGTGGTTAATAACCTCAAAGGCTCTCTCCCACCTCTCAACACTGTTACAATGACAACTAAATTTCCACTCTTGTTTTTTGGACATTCAGATCGTAGCAAAACTCTTCTAAGAGCCTTTATAGCGTATCATCATTCCCCTGAAGCAACTTGAGTTTTCTATTTCCTTCTTCTACCAACATTTATTAGGCACCTACCACATGCCATAGGGAATACAAGCCTGAGTTAGTTTCTTTTCTAAAGGATTCAACCATTTTCTAGAGAAGACAGACACATGACACACATTCTTATAGTTAAAGACATTTAATATTATCTCTTCTGGTAGACCATGGTGATCTTGAGATCATAAATCACATTTTAATCACTTTTGTGTCCTTTCTCAGCACGGGGTGCATCCATTATATTAGGCGCTTAAAATATTTGATGAATGGATAAATTCAGTAACTAATATTATGTACTTACTAAGCGAAGGTTAGATAGGGTTGCAGAAGAAGAATAAGATGTGGTCTTTAGTGTACAGTAACTCTTTGCATTGTTGCGTGTACCTATAAATAAAACAACACAATTTTGTCTTAAAATACACGATAAATAACATTCGAACTCTGCATCATTCTTTAAGTGCACATGGGATGGGAGTGGAAGGGGCGAGGAGGTGAACTCTGAAATTTTGCAAGGTGACTGTTTTAACAGAACAATGCTCATTTGGATGTCAGTTCTGGTCTATTGGCTGCACTTCAAGTGTGGCATGCTGAGACTTTAAAGTATTTGTGTGGCCCAGAATAGGGGTTAGTTGGGGTCAGTATTTATGTGAACAATGAATTTCCAGTTTTTCAGATAAGGAATCCTAAACATAGCTGGAGAAACAAAGCAGAATTATAGACTAAAATGAGCACAAGTTCTGAAATACAGTTTGGGCTCAACAAATGCATTTAGAAGGAAGAAGGAAGAAAGGAAATAAACCAAAAGGAACGATCATCTGTCTGAAGAAACAGAAGCTACAAAAGAAGAGCAAGACTAAAATGCAGTCAATAAATGTGAACCAGAATTGGAGACCAGTGAGGCAAATGAGATATTACTCTTATAATTATTATTTTATTAACAATACTATAACAACTTAATGTGTTTTCCTCCTTGCACTAGGCACCTCACATATATTAACACATTTATTATTTAGAAGAGCACTTAATTATAGTTACCATTATAATTACTTTGTGGATGAAGAAATTGAGGTTCAGAGGAAAAAGAAGTTTGCCCAAGCTCACATAGCTAGCAAATAGCAAAAGTGACACCCTGTTCCCTACAGAACAAGCCTTCCCTAAATGATTCTGGATGAGATTCTTCCCGGAAGTCGTAGATACCGGTTATGCCCAGGTCACATTCCCTCCACCCACCTTTTTCAGTTTAGTTGAGATGGACAGTTCCTCTTCCTATCCCATCCTACTTCAAGTATTTGTACAATGGCCTCTTTCTGGTTGTCTGCCTCCGGACTTTTTGAAAGCCACAGGACAGTCAACCATTTACAAGCTCAGATGGGACTTGCAGGATCCACAGTCCCTTATCAACGAGGAATGGAAGTTGGTGGAAAAATACATCAGGCTCCTGACCTTTCAGCTGGACAATCCTGAGATCCTTTTTCTATGAGTTCTTAGAAAATCCCCTGTGGACTGAGCTCCTGTTGATCTGGTAGTAAGGAGTTTATTAGCCCATCTCTGGGATTTCCTCCTCCCCCTCCTCACTCCTGCTTTCTCTGACATCATCTACATTCAACTTGCCTCAGGCTCTGCTTTCAGGGGAACCCACATCAAGACGCCAGCCCATCAGCCCATCAGGTGTTGCATTAGCGTCGTACTCCCGAGGGCACCTTAAAGGAACACCAGGTATCTGAACCTGCTCAGCCATCAATATTAACTCTTGATGTGTTCCTAAGAAGGTACCCTTTGATGGTGGTGGTTAAAGTTATATGGGGCGTCCTCATTTCCTCATTTTGCAGTGTCCCTGTAATGGGGAAGCGTGGGGTTGATCTCGAGGAGGTGTGCTTATTTAAGGAAAAACAAAACAAACAAACAAAAAGAAAAAAGGGAGAAAATAAGAAGCGACTGCATACTGGAACTTCAAAAACAACAAAGCTGATTTGCATCTCTGAGTGTGTCATAGACATCATCGGCCGCGAGGGGGCAGCCGCACACCGGGCTCCGACGCAGGAGCGGTGATCGCTGCGGCTTCTTTCCCCTCCTGGTGTGCACAGTAAGCAAAGCTCAACCGATTTGTTGAGACTTGAGGTTTTTTTTTTTTTTTTTTTTCCTCCTCCTTTTTCTTTATATGAAGGACTTGAGTGAGGGACTGGGGTTCACCCTGCAGCACATCACAGGACGTGTGCGTCTTTGCATCTCAGCTCGCAGGCCCTTTTGGTGTCAGGGAAGAGGCACCAACTCCAGACGCGCTTGGCCCAAGGACGCGGAGCGTTGCCTAGTTTCTTTGTTCTTTTCTTTTCTTTCTTTCTTTCTTTTTTTTTTTTTTTAAATTGGTTGTTCAAGCGCGGTCACAGAATCGCTGTGTGTGCGCACGCGCGAGCGAAGAGCGCAGAGCTCCTCCTGCAAAGACAAGAGGGGACTGCTCTCTTGGAAAAAAAATTTTTTTTTTTGCCTGAGTGACCTTATCCGACACCACGAAACGACAGCTCCAAGGGATAACTCCCCAATTAACACTTTTCTCCCAAACGTCTTCCCAGAATCCCACGTTGGCACCTTTCCGTATCCAACCACGGAGCTGGCATCTTACCGCGTATCTAATAGGCATCTTCAAAAAGAGCTATGTGTAATCCTCACGTTTGCTTCTTTCCCAAGGTCTATTTTTCTCATCCCAGTAGCATCACTCCTGGTCCAATCCCTCAAGCCAGAACCCCCTCAGTGAGGCCTCCCGCCTCTTTTTCTCGCTTCCTTCCACTTTAGTCAATTCTGTGTGAATTGACTGCCTCCAAAGTATGTCTCCACCTTCACTGACGTCCCCACTCTCATCTTACCTGGCTGCCTGCTGCCACTCCCTCTCTGAACTTTTCTTTCCAGTCCCTTGTAATCCAGTCTGTATGCATCTTCCAGGATGATCTAACTATTAATTTATTATTATTATTATTTTGGTACTAGGATTTGAATCCAGGGGCACTTTACCACTGAACCACATCCCCAGCCCTTTTAAATATTTTATTTAGAGACAGGGTCTCACTGGGTTGCTTAGGGTCTTGCTAAGTTACTGAAGGTGGCTTTGAACTTGTGATCCTCCTGCCTCATCCTCCTGAGCCACTGAGATTAAATACCTGCTCCACTGTGTCAAGCCAAGATGATCTTTTTAAAAATGTATTTTTATTTTTTAACAAAATAACTGTACATGTCATAATTGTACATGATTTTGGAGTATGGCATGGCATTTATTTTAAAAAATTTAAAATTTAAAATGTTTAAATATTTTGACAGTATTGGGGGTTGAACCCAGGGGTGCTTTACCACTGCACCACATCCCCAGCCCTTTTTATTTATTTATTTACTTTTTATTTTGAGATAGTATCTCACCGAGTTGCTTAGAGCATCACTAAGTTGCTAAGGCTGGCTTCAAACTTGGGATCCTCCTGCCTCAGCCTCGCCGAGTCACTGGGATTACAGATGTGTGCCACCGTGCTCAGAACAGCTTGGCATTTAAATGCATGTATATAATGTATCAGATCAGACCAGAATAATTGGAATATCTATTACTTTAGACATTTATACTTTCTTTATGTTGTAAACATTCAAGATCCTCTCTACTCTTTTGAAATATTCAATTAATTGTTGTCCACCATGGTTCTACTACTGTGCTGTAGTACAGTACCCAAGTGTACTCCTGTCCCCATTAACCATCCTTTCTTCTTCCTCCCTCCTTCACACCCTTCCCAGGCTCTGGAAACCACTCTTCTATTCTCCTTCTTGGAGATGAACTTGTCAGCTTTTACATGTAAGGGAGAACATGTGGTACTGATCTTTCTGGGCTTGGCATATTTCACTTAACACAATGTCCTCCAGATCTATGTTGCTGCAGAATTTCAGTCTTTTAAAAAAAATTTAAAAATTTGTTCTAATTAGTTAGACATGACATGGAATGTATTTGGACACATTGTATACAAATGGAGCATAACTTGTCTTTCCTCTGGCTGTACATGGTGCGGTCATTCCAGTAGTGGAATCATACATGTGTACAGGGTAATAATGTCTGCCTCATTCCACCATCCTTCCCGTCCCCCCAGCCCCTCCCCTCCCCTCACTCCCCTCTGCACAATCCAAAGTTCCTTCATTCTTCCCTACGCCTCCTGTTCCCAATGGATCAACATCTGCTTATCAGAGAAAACATTTGGCCTTTTGGTTTATTGGGATCGGCTTATTTCACTTAGTATGATATTCTCTAGTTCCATCCATTCACCTGCAAATGCCATAATTTCATTCTTCTTTAAGCCTGAGTAATATTCCACTGTGTATATGTACCACATTTTCTTTATCCAGAATTTCATTCTTTTTGTGGCTGAATAAAATTTCATTGTGTATATATACTATATTTCCTTTATCCAGCCACAGGATGATCTTTTTTTATATATTTATTTTTTTAGCTTAGGTGGACATAATATCTTTATTTTATTTTTATGTGGTGCTGAGGATTGAACCCAGTTCCTCACACATAGTAGGCGAGTGCTCTACCACTGAGCCACAATTCCAGCCCCAGGATGATCTTTTAAAGGGAATTTAATGATCAATCCTCTGGTTAAAATCCTTCAGTGGATTCTGTCTCACTTATAGTAAATGCAAACATCCCACCCTGGAAGTGTGAGGTCCTCTATGATCTACCTACTGACTGCTGCTCCAGTCTCATCTCATGTCCCTCCTTTTCTAGATACCGAGTCTTCCTGCTGTATTAAGCAGCTCCGTGCCTCTGCACCGACTATGCCTATCTGCTTCCATGCTCTCCCTCCTGTTCTTCTCATGGAAAGATCTCTGCCATTCACAACTTGGCTGAAATATCACTGCTCAGGAAGAGCTTTCCTGGTCATCCTGACCATAAAAGCTCTCAGTTACTATCACATCTGTGTTAGTTGGCTCTTCATCATTATAACAAATACCCAACATAATCAACTTACAGAGAAAAAAGGTGTGTGTTGGCTCACAGTTTTGGTCCATGATTGTTTGGCCCCATGGCTTTTGGGCCTGTGAGGAGACAGTAAATCAGTACACTAGCTCGACTCACGGACTGCTGGGGAGTAAAGAAAGACAGAGGAAGAGTATGGGGTCCGATAATCCTCTTCAAGGGCACATCCCCCCACCAATGGCCCAAAGCCCTCCCTCTTCAATGTGCCACTACCTCCTAAGAGCACCAAACTGGGGACTAAGGCTTTTAACACATGAGCCTTTGGGGGACATTGCAGACCCCAACTAAGGCAAACTATTTTATTTCTTTGGAAACAGTGGTACTTGTTGCATTTTCTTGCTTATTTATGTGTTGGTTTCTTGTTTAGCTTCCTCCAATAAAATATAAGCTCCATGAAGGGGAGGATCAAATCTGCTTTGGATGCCGAGCTGCATGCTGTGGCCTAAACAAGTCTCAACCCATACACGGTGCTCAACAGAGATGTATTGAATAAATACATGATTAAATAGATGGGGACGCTGCATCTCATCCTGCTGAGGGTGGGCTGCATGTGTCTCTAGACCTTCCTTGTGGACCTTAGGGGAATCATTTCTTCTCTCTGGGCATATGTTTCCTCTTTCAGACTAATAATATCCTGCAATACATTTATTGTATTCTGCGCTGGGGATTTAGCTGCATAAGACCATGGGTTCAATCCCCAGAACCCCCCAAAACAAAAGAAAGCAAACATTTATTGTATTCCATGAACAGTCTTCTTACTTAGGGACTTGGGAAGAAGTTTGTGAGGCACTGTGAGTGGAAAAGCCTCTTAATAAAAGTTTTGAAACTGGTGAAAACCCTTGAAACTGGTGGGAAGCACCATGATTTAATGGCTTCCGTCATTCCATCCACTTTCATGTGATGCATCAAAACCTGGAGTTGGCAGAGTGTTTGAAGTGCCCTGTGAAGCTGGTCCTAGGTCATGGCGCCAACCCAGCTCACCCTCCCAAGATGGCGGCTCCCTGAGTGGAAGAGCTGGGGGTCAGGCTGCCTTTTTGCTGAGCCTTTGGTTAGTGGTACCTGGTTTGAAATTCTGGACCTGCTATATTTCAGATACAACTTAAGCACTGCATATCCTTTCGGTTCTCCTTGTACTTTAGGTTTTATCTAAATGAGGCAACAATTACAGATCCAGACTCTTTAGGATGTTAAAGTGCTATTCATAAACTAGCTAGGAAAGGTCACCAAATAAATACTTTGACGTCTGCTAAGAAGGGAGATTAGTGAAAACCTTGACTCTGTGTTCACCCAAATCCCAGGATGGGGGAGTGTTTTTATTCCCTCTCAATTCCTTTGTTGCTCTGGGATTCCGATATGCTACTGAGCTTTAATTTCTTGAAAAGCCCTTTCATCCACCCTGTTGACTGTGTGCTGAGATTCCCTCCTCCCTCCTCCCTACATTTGGGTCAGCCTGTACCAAAGGAGAAGGTTATCTGGGCTGTTAAACCTTTGACTTGGTGTCTTTTGAAGAGCGCATTTTGCATTTTGTTATGTCAGGATTGTAATTAGATCCGTTAATTAAGGGAAGAATGAACTTTTCCCAAACTCTGCACCTCTTTGAATTTTTGATAAGTTTGCTTAGGTTGCTGCTGACCTTTGCTAAGGGGTATGCCACTGCTCATTAATTGGCAAATTTTAATGAGGAGAGTTGATGAATGTGCTGGCCTTGACAATAAATAAAGCCGGCTACCACTCCAGGTCTTACCTTCTTTGGTTGCTTCAAAGTATATAGTGTTTCTTGACTAGTGACCATTAAATTCGGGAGGCTCAGCCGGCATAGTACCACGTGACTGAGCTAGAGTCTCCTTACATAGGCATTGGCCTGGATGACTCCTGATCCACCATCTCATTTTAGTCTTATGATAATCTTTATTATACTTGTATTATGGAAGGAAAAACTAAGGCATGTGGAAAGCAAAAGTGTGAGTAGTTATTAGTTAATAAAAATGACCATGATGATAATGATAGTAACAGCCAATATTGAATTGAGTTGGAATTATGTGCGGGGCTCTCTCCCAACCTCTTTTATCTTTTGGGTACCGGGAATTTAAACTCAGGGGCATTTGACCACTGAACCCCATCCCCAGCCCTATTTTGTATTTTATTTAGAGACAGGGTCTCACTGAGTTGCTTAGTGCCTCGCTTTTGCTGAGGCTGGCTTTGAACTTGCCATCCTCCTGCCTCAGCCTCCGGAGATGCTGGGATTATAGGCGTGCGCCACCGTACCTGGCACCCAACCTCTTTATGTGCATTGTATCACTGAATACACAGAATAGCCCAGTGAGGTGGTACTAATTTTGCTCCACTTTGCAATAAGGTACTGGAAAGAGAGAAAGGCTGAGTAATTGTCCAACACCACTCAGCTTATGAATGGTAGGATCAGGACTTTATCCCAGGCAGCAAGATGCTAGAGACAAGACCCAACCATCCTAGGTGGGGGCAGACCAGTTTCCAAACTTGGTGTCCTTCATGCCAACCTGTGGCCCTCTCCTCTGTCCACTCGCCTACCAAGTTGTGTGTATTTCTGTGTTTGAGCTTGGGTTGTTTTGATTCTCTGGGCCTGATGAATTCTTCAGGAGTTATAACATCTGAAATGTTTTCTGATGTTTAAAATACAAAGGAGAGTAAAATTCAGACTCAGCCTCCCCACATAAATACTCACAGATTTTTCTCCTCAAATATAAGAGTTTTTATTGCCCCTTGAAACCCAGGGTACGGTGACACTTCAGAATATAACTACACTATTTGACGGAGAGAATTGAGTGATGAAGGACTTACTCAGGGATCAGAGTCTGGGACGTGAATTTTGGCTTTCTATCCATACTCACATGACCCCTTGGGTTGTAGTGGGTGAGAAGGTATCTTCTGATTGGTGGCATTGGTAGGCAAGCAGCATAACTCTGAAGGACAGTCATAGGTAACTCTTCAGGGCTCCTTTTAAAGGTCCTCCAAAATACTATACTCTTATGAACTAGAGTGCTGCTCCGGTTTTGCTCCTTGTTCACCACTTGCGCTCCTTCTAGTGGCCCACAATAACGACGATTCTAAAGATGAATGACTGCTTGATATTTGAAAATACACACGAGTATCCACCATTGCCAAAAGCATTCCTTGATTTTTTTTGCTAAAGATCTCGTTTTTTTTTTTTGACAATGTAACCGTTTTTAGGATTTGTTTTCAAATATTGCCTTAAGAGACTTCTTAGAAATTTCTTCTGACTCTCTTCTGGTGAAAATAATTTGACATCACTGGTTGCTGGTTCATTGGGAAATTATCTTCACGTTTCATCCCCGTCAAGTTCTGTTCTACCTCTTTTAGGGAGGGGAGATACTGAGGCCGAGAGCATTTTGGTGTCTTGCCCAGGGTGCCACGTAGCAAATACTTTGTTAATATGTACTCGATTTCTCCAGTGTGTTGGAATATCCGTCCCATGAAATACTAGCATGGTGGAAACCTCGATTACCCTTAGAACCATGGATGCACTGTAGATCTGGAAAGGGATTTGTTTCATGTACTGAGAGGAGGAAGAACTTGCTCAGAGGTGCATTTTAAGTTAACATCAGAGACACATCTGGAACTCAGGTGCCTGAGTATCAGAAAATAGGATTTCTGATTAGAAATGTCTCCTGAACTTAAGGAAAAAGTTAAAAAGATTTTTTTTTTTAAATTTGTTCTACTTAGTTATGCATGACAGCAGACGGCATTTTAATTCATTGTACACAAATAGAGCACACCATTTCAACTCTCTGGTTATACAGGATGTAGTCCCATCATTCGTGAAATCATACGGGTACTGAGGGTAATGATGTCCATCTCAATCTACCATCTTTCCTGCCCCATGTCCCTCCCCACCCTTTGCCCAATTCAAAGTTCCTCTGATCTTTCTATGTCCCGCCCCTCCATTATGGATCAGCATCCGCTAATCAGAGAAAACATTCGGCCTTTGGTCTTTTGGTTTTGGCTTGCTTCACTTAGCATGATATTCTCCAGCTCCATCCATTTACCTGCAAATGTCATGATTTTGTTCTCTTTTATCACTGAGTAATATTTCACTGTATATATATATGCCACAGTTTCTTTATCCATTCGTCTATTGATGGGCATCTAGGTTGTTTCCACAGTTTAGCTATTGTGAATTGAGCTGCTAAAAAACATTGATATGGCTGTGTCACTATAGTGGAAAAAGTTTTTGTAAACGGGCATTGTAGGTAAGAGTGAAGTCACATCTCATTCGTCCACAGGACGCGGCTTTGCTCTTTTGTTGGGATAGTTTAAAAGTGAGAAAAGAGTGCTGGGATTTTCAAGGGGTTGATCCTAGCAATTTTACAGTGAGGGCAGTATATCCAGATGGGGCCTTGAAAAATGGATCCCATCTCTCTTTGAAGGTGTGTGTTTCCTATCCCATTAAAGGCCCATTTCTGCTCTTGCCAACGTGTGACTGAAGAGAAAGCAAAGCATCTCCAAGAGATTAGATGTCAAGATCCTCATGGCATTCTGTTTTCCCCTGAGCTCCTGCTGTACAGTGAAGAAATAAGTGTATCTCACTTTCTACAAATTCTGAAAAGAATAAACCCATTCAAGTGTTAAAGGTAAAATAAAATTGAGCTGGCCAAGTAGCTCCCTGGTAGAGTGCTTGCCTAGCTTGTCCAAGGCTCTGGGTTCAATTCCCAGCAGAAAAACAAACAAACGAATGACAAAGACCAAAAACAGGACAAAACAACAACAACAACAGCAACAACAACAACAACAAAACTCCCAAATGCTCCACCCCTGACAACAACAATAACAAAACAAAAGCCCCATAAAAACTCATAATTAAAATCTGAATAGTCATCCATGTGTTAGTCAGCTTTCTGCTACTGTAATAAATACCTGAATTAATCAAGGTTTATTTTGGCTCACAGTTTTGGAGGGAGATTTCCCTCTGAAGGGAGGGATGCTGTCCATACCTGCCCCAGTTGCTGAAATGGGTCTGTCTCCAAAAATGGTTGCTAAGGCAACTGATAACGGGAAGGTCAAGAGGACTGCAGTGGAATGACCACTCAGAACAGACAGGCCCAGGCTGAGGTGGCACCTTCTGCCTCTGCCCTGATGATCAAAGGCCTCAAGGAAACTCCAACAGAAGAACTGAACAGAAAGCCATGAAGCACAGTGGCAATTTCACCTTTGGTGAGATGGTCAATATTGTCCATCAGATGCAGCACTGACCTGTAGCTGAAAGATGCTCTGGAACCAAAAGAAATCCTGGGGACTGCCTCATCTGTTTGTTTTAATGTGGATGGTGACCACGGCCATGACTTCTTTTTTTGGTACCAGGGATTGAACCCAGGGGCGCTTAACCACGGAGCCATATCCCCAGCACTATTTATTTTTTATTTTTTATTTTGAGGCAAGTTCTCATTCAGTTGCTTAGAGCTCCACTAAGTTGCTGAGACTGGCTTTGAACCTGTGATCCTCCTACCTCAGTCTCCTGAACTGCTGGGATTATAGGTGTGTGCCACCGCGCCTGGCCTACCCTCATGACTTTACAGACGAGATCCACAGTGGTAGAGTTGAATGCCCAGCTAGGTAAGAACTACAAAAGAAAATATTTCAATAAGGGATCAGGTGACACCCAGCAGAATGAAACAGAACAAAAGCAAACACACACACAAAAAGTGGTTCTCAGGGGACAGAGTTAGAAAAGGGGTGGAATACCAACAGGTGATAGGAAACTCTTAGGTATTATGGAAAGGTTTATTACCTTGACTGTGGCAATGGTTTCAAAAATCAGTATTATGTTTTTTCGATCTTCTTCTTCTAGTGTGGTCAATCCTAAAAGGAGCACCACGTATACATTTTATGCTTTCACTGAAATGTGCTGTTCTTTCTGAAATTGGTATCTTTTATTTTGCAATTAGCTGAAGTTATCAACTTCCAGAATAAATCCTGCACTCAAACATGCTGGTCCTCAACTCTGCATTACACAAAGGCTCCAGATCTTTTCCTTAGAGCAGAAACTTTGTATGGGATTTTCTGAAACACGTGCACTCTGAAGTCAGATACAAAATCTATATCTGTTCGAAAGTGGTGAAATCTCTGAAAAATAGAATTTGACTCTTTTAAAAGAAAGAAATCTCATTTTTGGCTTCTCAAAAGGAGTTTAATATATAGCTAAAAGAAAAAAAGTGGCAGATTGAAATCTACCTGGACGACTTGGAACATGCCACCCAATCTCTTGAGCCTCTGTTTTCTAACCTAAAATATTGGTTTATTGGGTCAGATCCTGTTGAACAGCGTCTCCTATACTGAACTTGTAGAATTGGTTGCTAGAAAGTCATTTTGTGACTTACTATTAACTTACCAAATGCAGCTGTATTTTTGTTCCAAATGTTAAATATTTAATCAACTCTAAGGTGAAACCCAAATGCAATTCATTATGCAACCGGGTGTTGAGTCAAATGTAACGGACATGAAAAATGCCTTTTCATTAGTGTCCATTGGCTTCATTGGTTCAAGAATTCTGGCTGATGGGATGAATAGCAAAAAATTATTCTCCGTTCAAAGAAACTGAGTGGATCTGAATAAAAATAAAATAAAATAAAAGCCAGGAGGCTTTCCAATTGCCTTTTACTAATTGTGATGTATCGATTTTCTATGCTACATTAATGTCTACAAAGCTTTCCTTTGGCTAATTCAAAAGATGAATGAATTTAGTGAAGGTTTGTATTTCAAAGTATGCATAAAAGTAAAGACTGGAGAAAGACGCCCCACGTGAGTGTGTACACGCACACACAGAAGTACACATAGAATGTGGAGATTAAGACACCTGTGGTGTCATTTTTATATAGGGGGAGCAGCAGAGACCACCATCAAAGAATCTTTTGTGTATGTGTCACCTTATTTGTGTCCCCTGACAGCACGTTTTGATGAATTTAATTTCTCAAAAATAATAACCAAATGTTTAATAACTGTATGTTTTAAATTATAATAATTTGGCTTTCCTATTTTTTTTCTATTAGAAAAAAAGTCTGTTTGAATGTGAATTAAGCATAATCACACTGAGTTCAGGAAACCGAAAATCAATAAAAGGAAGGAAGAAAGGATTAAACATCTTTTAAGGATGTCCTGTGTACCAGGTACCTCACTGTTTTATATTTATAATAACCAGTTTTCAACAGTTTAGAGGACATTGCTGCTTTTTGCATGAACTGTTGAACTCCCTGCATCCTTAGTTTAGTCTGCAGGAAAGGGGTGTAGTTTTCCCTGCCAAATGAGTTTCTCCTGAGTCCTTTCTTTGGTTTTTGTTTTCATATCTGGGGATTGAACCTGGGGCCTGGGACATGCTAGGCAAGTGCTCTACCACTGAGCTGTACCCACAACTTCCCTGAGTCTTTTCTTATTGCCCCCAAAGTATTTCTTCCCAGGGTGGCTGACTGTGGAAGGAGTTGTTTCATTTTAAGTAAACTCTAGGGTGTAGTAGGGACCTGGGATTCCTCCAAGCCTAATTATACAATAAGCTCATATCAGTACAGTCTCAAAGACTGGCTTATTGAATCTTATGATCTAGATTAGACTGAGCAAAGTTTAGCCCTACATTTTTTTAATTGTCTCCAAATAAAGGGATCAATAATCTTAGGATATACTCTCACCCAGAGTGTTTTCTTTTAATTTTTAAAAAAAAATATTTATTTTTTAGTTGTTGATAGACATAATATCTTTATTTCATTTTTATGGGTGCTGAGGATCAAACTCACTGCCTCATGTGTGCTAGGCAAGTGGTCTACCACTGAGCCACAACTCCAGCCCTTCAGGATTGTTTTTAACCAATGTGTTTAACTGGGAAAAAAAATGGGGATAACATCCTTCACTTTATTGAGTATATGATAATCATTCTGAAGTGTTAAATAACTTGCCTATATTTATACAGGGCACAAATGACATAGCTATGGTATGAACTTCATTCTTTTAACTCCAAACTTTCTCTTTTGGGAAAAGAGATTTTTGGAAAATTTTCTGAGTTCATAGATTTCGATAACATGTTATTTGGGGACCTGGGAGGGTGTTTATAAGTTCATACTCTGGAACCAGAGAGAGACCTGGGTTTGACTCACCATCTTGTCACTTACTAAATGAGGTGTGTCTCTTCAGAGGTGGCATCTCTGATGGCTTCATCTATAAAATGAGACTGATGATGGTACTTATAGGAAAGTTGCAAAAATGAAAAGAAACACTCAGCAAATGTTCTATCTCTATCAGCTATTATTTTGTTCTAATTAGATAAACATAGACCTCCCACATGGTAATGGTTTAGTTTTTCCACTGTGAAACACCCCTTTTTCTGGTGTTATTTCAGGATATATATATATATATATAAAGCTCAGATGTGCCCTGTTGAATTCCCCTTGAACTTTGCTGCACCTTTGGAAGCCTTCAAATGCATTTAAAGTTCGCATCTGGAAGGGGCACTCTGGGGTTACCATCATGGCAACCACTTGTGATTTTTGACAAGGTCTTGGGAGCCCATGATGTTCAGGGAAAGGAGGCTTCAAAATGCTCTCCATGATCCATTAGGGAAGGGTCATTAGCACTGCTCAGGAGTACAATAAGACGTTTGTAGGAGGCTGTACAATCTGCAGCCTTCAATGAGCTCATTCTTGTCACCACAGACTCTTAACATCTCAGTTCTAAGAATTACAGCGATGGTTGACACTTCATTTCAAAGAACAGGCAGAACACACGGTCTCCAGGAAGACATTAGCAAATGTACTTTGAAAGTTTTTAAATGTTTCCATGTAGGGCAGTTATATTAAAAAGGTACTCTGTGCATTAATGTGCTGTGTAAGAATATTAAATAACAAGACACGTTTATTAATTTCATTATGTTAACTTCATATTCTCACAAAATTTTGCCAAAACATTTACAGCTGCATCCACATCTAAGTGTCTAATTTATCAATAAGATGAATTTGTACCTCACCCCATTGGACCAACAACACACCTAGAAATTACATAAATAGATCCTGGTAACCATTTTTCAACTTTTTCTTTCCAATGGGGTCATTTTCATATAGTTCCTCTCTTGTTGAACAATTTCCTCCGATAAACTCTAGATGGGGTTATCATTCTATCTCAGGATATATGTGAAGGGAAAATGTAAGAGAATTTAGCCCTCTTCTTTTCTCAAACTTTCCTATGTAGAATAAAATGAGGTTCACAACAATAGAACAATATGTCAGTTATGTCTATGTAAATGTTTTTTTGGGGAGGGGGGTACTGTGGATTGAAATCAGGGGTGCTTAATCTCTGGGCCACATCCCCAGCCCATTTTTTTTTTTTTAAATTTTGAGACAGGCACCCACCAAATTGCTTAGGATCTCACTAAGATGCTGAGGCTAGCTTTGAACTTGTGATCCTCCTGCCTCAGCCTTCCCATCTTCTGGGATTACAGGTGTGTGCCACTGTGCCAGGCATTCAGAGTTTTAATTTGGTGGGAAATGCCTAAGGATGGGGTGCAAAACACATTTACTTTCTTAACAAATAGTGGTGGTCAGCCAGCCAGATGGCTGGTTACTGTTCTCAACAAGGAGTCAGTTCCAAAAGCAAGCTAATTTTACTTGTCTATCATATTGTCAAGAAGGAGATCAATAAGTAGTATAGGAAGACTTCTCTTGGTTTGAACCTTTTTCTCCATTTAGTGGGCACAAATTTCATCAATGACAGGATCTGCATATTATGAGTCGGCATTTAAGTACCATATTGAATTCCAAGTTCAGTGTTTAATTGGTTCTAGTTCTGTGGCTCATTACTTACTCTGAACTCTTTAGGTTCTGGTCTGGACAATTAGCATTTCCTCTTCATGTTTATGTGGACCATGAAATAAAACATATCTGAATATGAGACAGTTTAGTCCCACAAGCGAGTGCTCAGAAAGCTAGTCTTTTTATTTTCAGGTGCACATTGACTGTGATATGAGGGGCCGGGAACAGGCTAGAGGGTAAACGACATGGGCACTTCAAATTCAATAGTGCCAAACTCAGATTGCCTCTTGCTCAGCCGGATTTGCTTCTTCCCCAAATTGCCCCTTTGGGGGACATTTCATATCCATTTCAAATGCCCAATATCATACTGTTAACAACTTACCTTTTCTACATCTTTGTTTTCTTCACTCCTTGCCCACATCCAACGGCAGAACCTGTCATTTCCAGTTCCAAAATATTTCTGTAGCTCACTATCACCACTTTAGTTTATTATTATTTTTCTATTTTTATTTTTTTTTTGGTATGGGGGATTAAACCCAGGGACCTTAACCACTGAGAAACATCCCCAGCCCCTTTTATATTTTATTTAGAGACGGGGGTCTCACTGAGTTGTGTAGGGCCTTGATAAATTGCTGAGGCTGGCTTTGAACTCGAGATCCTCCTGCCTCAGCCTTTCAAGCTTCTGTTTTCCCTCCTGTATTTCTACACCTCAGCCAAATTAGACCATTTATAATAGGCAGTTTTGATGATGTCATCTCATTGTTAAAATTTTTCATGTTCTTAAAGCAAATTGGCCAATCTTTAATAGGGACTCAGAAGACTCCACAGAGTCTGGCCCTCGCCTTTTTCTACTCATTTGTGGAGTCACCCAATTCACTATGTTCTACCCACATGGGACTCTCGGTCCTTCTGACTTGCCAAATTCCCCGACTCTTCCCTTAAGGCTTTCCTGGCACATGCCTCCTCCAACATAAGGCCCTGGAACCAGAGATAGCTTTTCTGACTTCTCTGTGCTTCTTCCAACTATCCTTCCGGGTGACTCTGGTGACATTTGTTATTTTTCTTCACCGGGCCTCTATTCCATTGTTGCATACGTTGTTGAATATTATTGGATATCTTTCCCTTACTAGCTGGGGCTGCATAAGCAAGACACTACTTTATTTTGTTCACAGTCATTTTTGGTGAGAGCTTGGGAAAATATAGGACCTCAATTCCTATTGAATGCAGGAATTTTCAGACAATTAAACACAACAGATTAATGTGTCATTTTGATTAATTAAAGCACATCTTACCAAATTATACAATTAGAAAAGCTCACTATTTTTGGCCCCTAGTAAATACTTTATGAGATTCAGATGCTGTTAGTCTCAATCACGATCGCCAGGATTTCGGTGCACTTCCTGGGTCCTATTAGATGACTCAGGTGGGATCTGAGCTCAGCTTTTAAGTAAAAAACAGGATTGTTTTTTGGAATCCCAGTTAAATTTGAATTTCAGATAAATGACAAATAATTTCTTAGTGTAAGTATATCCCATGTGATCTTGAGGGTTTACTTAAACTAAATAATCTTTTTTTTTTTTTTGTTATTTATCTGAAATTCAAATTTAAATGAGCATTCTGGGGTTTTATTTGCTGTGTCTGACAATCCTACTACAAAGAAAATGTCATTTGAATTTTTTAGACTGTCTAATTGAGTGAGGCTTATAGACATACCAAAGGCACAGACATAGGGGATAATGAAATCTCGGGGTCTTTGTGATGGGAATGTTAACCAGTTTTCAATTCACTGCTGTTGTGTGAGAGTTGGGACGATGGCTTAAATGAAGGGCAATGCCTTGTTAATTGCTACTGGAACAGTTGAAGGGGATTGGAAAATTGGTGATCCAAATCCTCTAATTAGGAGTCCATTTGCAGTGACAGAATCAGCTTTAATGCTTACCTTATTATTGGACTTTCTGGAACTAGGACTCATTTCAAATGACTACAAATGTGTGACTATACATGTTATTGTGCCATTAAAAAAATTAGGTATTGGCTTCTTTTTTTTTGAACCCTGTGAGCTTGTAATTGAGGGCCAAATCAATAATTTCCATAAAGTTATCTAAATGGTAAAAATCACATTTTTTTTTTTTGTTAATCGAACTTTTGTTAAGTCAAACTTGACACTGAATTTTAAAGATTATATATATTTAAGAACTTTTGGGACTGGGGATATGGCTCAAATGGTAGCACGCTCGCCTGGCATGCGTGCAGCCCAGGTTCGATCCTCAGCACCACATACAAACAAAGATGTTGTGTCCGCTGAGAACTAAAAAATAAATATTAAAAAAAAAGAACTTTTACCCCTAAATGTATTTGAGTATTTCCCTAAAACCTTACAATTTTTATTTAGAATATGTTTTGGTATACTTTTGCTAATATGGCAATACACATGTTAATATTCACTTAAAATTTAATTTATTAGCATATTTAACATTCACCTTAAAGATTAACTGTAGTTAGGCAGATGATGGGATTTCACTATTTAAAGAAAGAGAGAGTCTGGTTATAAATAGAAATGTTGCAGAGCCCTGCTTCGTGCCGGCCAGGACAGCTGCATATAAATGGAATTATTCATATGTCCCCAGAATTTTGGAGCTGCAAAAAACTAGAACATCAAGTCCCAGGACTTCATTTTATAGATGGTAAATGTCTGTACAGACAGGTTGAGTGCCTTCTGGGGTTGCACAGCAAACCAGTGTTTCCCCGGGGGTAGATCTGTCTGTCCTCTTTTTCAGAATTTACTCACCACCCTCCTTGTTGTAGCATCTTTTGAGTCTGGCCAAAAGTTTCTTCTCAGCAAAGAAACAATCTGTGAGGTGAATAGAGAGCCTACATCTTGGGAGCAAATTTTTACCCCTCATACATCAGACAGAGCACTAATCTCTAGGGTATATAAAGAACTCAAAAAGCTAAGCACCAAAAAAACCCAAATAACCCAATCAATAAATGGGCCAAGGACCTGAACAGACACTTCTCACAAGAGGATATACAATCAATCAACAAATATATGAAAAAATGTTCATCATCGCTAGCAATTAGAGAAATGCAAATCAAAACTACTCTAAGATTTCACCTCACTCCAGTCAGAATGGCAACTATTATGAATACAAACAACAATAAGTGTTGGCGAGGATGTGGGGAAAAAGGCACACTCATACACTGCTGGTGGATCTGCAAATGGTGCGGCTAATATAGAAAGCAATATGGAGATTTCTTGGAAAATTGGGAATGGAACCACCATTTGACCCAATTAAATCCAAGACTTCTTGTGGTAGGTGTGCCCACTGCCCTTTTTGTGCCACCTATTCAGTGTACATGAGTTCTTATTGAACATTAACTCATCTAATAGTGGTTTCAGAATACCGTTGAGGGGCTCAGGGTATAGCTCAGGGGTAGAGCATGGCCTGGCATATAGGAGGCCCTGGGTTAGATCTCCAGTACTGCAAAAACATCAAAACCTCAAAACCCACCAACAGCATAAAACCAGTTAGGGGAAGGTTCAGGTAGGTTACTTTCATAGGATAGAGTCTCAAGTCGAAGAAAAATCACTCTGAGGTTCTAGATTTCCCCCCTGATG
Source organism: Callospermophilus lateralis (assembly GCF_048772815.1). Lineage (NCBI taxonomy): Eukaryota > Metazoa > Chordata > Mammalia > Rodentia > Sciuridae > Callospermophilus > Callospermophilus lateralis. The sequence goes on from NC_135322.1 coordinate 42,047,116, forward strand.
GAAATGTCTACAATATCCTTGTCTTATAAATGAAGAGGTTGGGGATCAGAGAAGTAAACTTTATTGCTTAAGGCCACATAGCTTGAAGTAGTAGAGTTGAGATGGAAAAGGATTTCTCTTCAAATTTTCAATACCCCTCTTTCTTTCTTAACTTATGACCTATTATTATTATTATTATTATTATTATTATTATTATTATTATTGGTATTGGGGATTTAACCCAGGGACACTTAGCCACTGAGTCACATCTCCAGCCCTTTTAATTTTATTTTATGCCAGGTTCTCACTAAGTTGCCAAGGGCCTTGCTAAGTTGCTGAGGCTGGTCTTGAACTTGAGATCCTCCTGCCTCAACCTCAGAAGTTGCTGGGATTACAGGCATGTGCCACCGTGCCTGGCATGTCCTCCCTTTCTATGTCACTGAAATGAACTGATGCAATCAGGAGAAAGTTGTGCCAGCTCTTGGCAGATTTATTCTCATCCTCATAAACACATGGCCTGATACATCTCACCTTTGAAAGTTGGGTTCCAACTACTCTCAGCTTTGTGCATTGTTCATCGCAGAAAACTCCTCAAAATTGTTGTCCGTATTTTCTATTTGTGCCTCTTCACCCCACCTCATCCTTCAATCCATTCCTGCCCTCTCTGAAACCATTCTTCTCATGATAACTGGAGACTTTATTTGGCCAATGTGGTTGGTCACTTCTCAAATCTCATCTCAGGTGGCCTTTCCGCAGTTCTGGAGTCATGGATCATTCCTTCATTGTTGAAACATTTTTTTTCCCCCCTCACCTAATTTTTTTCTGTCTTTTCTTTTCCTTTTTTGAGGAGCTGGGGGTGGAGCCCAGAGCGGTGCATCTAGGCCAGCGCTCTACCACGGAGCCTCACCCACCGGCCGGTCCCTCCCCTAATTTTAAGACAAGCCACGCCCTGTTTTTCCTCCTACATCTCAGGCTCCTATTCTTAAAATTCCCTTTCAGTCCAGCCTCCTCCTCCCTGCCTCTGTGTTGGGTCAGATAAGGACTCAGACCTCTCAATTATTTTTCCCTTCTCTCTTTCAGCTCAGATGATGTGATTCCAAGGCTTCAGTTCCCATCTGTATTTTGAGGGCTCCTAATTGTACAGACTCTGCGACTTCACCTGAGTCCCAGATGTGCGACAAATGAGTGAAAGGTGAGTTAAGAACAAACCGCAAACCCAAATAAGAGGGCTGGAAGGCCTGTCCCCTTCAGTTCTGATTGTTTTCTGTTTGTCTGTCCATCTCTCTCTCTCTTTCTCGTATCTTTTCCTCCTCGTGGTTAGGAACATATCCTTTTCTTAGGACTCAAAGTCCACAGACTGTTTTGGTTGATATGCAGAGTGTATTTTACATATAAATGTCCCTCCCAAAAGGGCCCCTCACGAGCTACATTGGAATGTCACCACGAGTGCCAAGACTTCAAACAATTTTATAAAGATTTGAATTAAAAGTAGGAAATGAAAGCTGCTCATTGCAATTGGCTTCTCTGCCTTCCCAGGAGTCAATTTCTACTTTCAAACAGTTAGGAAAATCAGGAGTATTACTTTTTTGGTTATTAAATGTCTGAGCGATGCTGGAATTTCAGGTTGTGTTTTATGGAGGTTGTGATTTAAAGCCTCAGCTACTTATTATGATGTGCATGGCTGTTTAAAATGGATACAATATCTGAAGAATCATTTATCTCCTGGGAAAAGGAGATCAAATCAATTAGTATATATCAAAACACAATATGGCCAGGTTTTTGTGGATCATCTACAAGATTGATAGAGGCGCCTCATCTCCTTTTAATATGTGGTAAATTTTTACAGGTTGTTTAGATTTGTCCTTTTCAAACTTCAGTGGTGATATCTGCAGTGGTTTAATATATTCATGGTTTATAACCGTGCTAAAATTCAAGTGTTAAACAAGGGTGCATTGTCCTGCAGTGTGTTTTAACTGAGAATTATGAGAATAAACCTTTTAAATATCCAAACAGGCATGATCATATTATTAAGCATGCCTTTACAGCTATACAGTACTAAAGGACAGTTCATACATGGGGTGACCACTTAAGATTTCCTTGACCCCTTCCTGTCCCCGGGATTGCAAATCCACTCTTCCCTGCATATAGTGTTGTGCTGGTGAGAAATTCGAATAGCGCATATATTTCTGGGGGGTGGGGGTGTGGTAGAGGTGATGGTGGTGATGTAAGTAATATCATGTTTGTCTTATTTTTAATTATCATATAAAAATTATAAATAATAATGGGGCTCAGTGCATAGAGTGAGTGTACACTCACTGGTCAAATCAGGCTAATTAGCATTTCCTTTCTTTCCAACTTCATAAAATATGTAATAGAAACCATCCCCCAGTGCTGAGGAATACTGTTATTCCTTTTATTTAACTGTATTTTGGTGTTCATTATTCAACCTCCCTTTATCTCCTCTCTCCTCTACCCTTCTGAGTCTCTCACAATGCTATGCCTAGATTGACTTTTTTAGCCTCCGTGTATGAGATAGAACATGTGGTGTTCATCATTTTTGTGTCTAGATTATTTCACTTAAAATAATGTTCTTCAGTTCCGTCCATTTTGCTGCAAATAACAGGATTTCATTTTTCTTTTGGGCTGAATAATATTCCATTGGGTATATAACCCACATTTTCTTTTCAATTCACCTATCAATGGGCAGCAGCTAGGTTAATTCCATGTCTTAACTCCTATGAATAGTGCTGCAGTAAACACTGTAGTGCAGGTGTCTCTTTGGTATGCTGATTTAATTTCCTTTGGCTATATACCTGGAAGTGGCAGAGCTGGATCATATATCATGTTTATTTCTAATAAAATCCAAGTTCTTTCAAATTAGGGACTATGTTTTCATTTATTTATGTAGCCAAGCAAGCAGCACCATGCTCGCGTAGATAGAACTCCAATTAAACTTGTTGGCTGGAACTGAACCAGATAGAATGTGGAATTTTCAACAACAATTTCTAAGGCAATGACAGAATGTCTACAAACAAAGAAAGTTTGTTTTGTTCTCAGGAAAAATGAGTTTCCTGTGTCTCACATGGCGTTTTGATGATTGGAACTAAGAGATGGAATTAGGGAATCACTATCAAGGACAAGGGATGATAAGACAAGTCTTATCTTATTCTCAGAAGAGCATTGGAATGTTGCTAGCAAATTAAGGTGCAATGATTTGATGTGAATACAGACTTAGGTATGAAGGGATAGTTGAAAATACATGGGATACTGCAATAATAGTAAAATAGACAACTAATTCATGGTATATTCACATTACACAGCAATAAGAGTGAACACATTGAAGTTATATAGATTATATATATGCATCTCATGAATTTAGAGATCACTCTGTGTGATTCCATTTACATAAAGCGTTCCCCTCCCCAAAAGACAATGCTAATGTATGATGTAAAAAATCAGCTCAATCCGTATAATAGTAGTTACCTTGCCAGGATAATTTGAAAAAGGCACAGAGAGGTTTTGGGAGCTGTGGCCATACTGTGCTTCCTCCACTGGGTTGTGGTGATGCAGGAATGTTTGTGAAAGTTCATTAGTTTGTGCAGTTGTGGCTTATGCACTTTGCAGTATGCATGCTATCCATCAGTAAAAAGTTCAACTAACTGTGCCGGCCTGGTGGCACAAGCCTGTAATCCCAGGGGCTCGGGAAGCTGAGGCAAGAGGATTGTGAGTTCAAAGCCAGCCTCAGCAATGGCGAGATACTTAACAACTCAGTGAGATCCTGTCTCTAAATAAAATACAAAATAGGGCTGGGGATGGTGCTCAGTGGTCAAGTACCCCTGAGTTCAATGCCTTGTACCAAAAAAAAAAAAAAAAAAAAAAAAAAAAAAAAAAAAAAGGAAAAGTTCAACTAACTAAAACACTTTGTGATGCTGGGTTAGAGAACTCCCAGAATTGCTAGAATCTACTCAGAATGACAGAGGCAGCATCAGAGGGGAGACTGAAGAAGGACAAGGATCTGTGGATAACGGGGCTGGAGTTATTTCTGCTCACTTGCACCTGAGACTCCTGAGTTTTATTCTCTTCCATCAAGCCATAAGGATTCTCCATATCAGGTCAGTAATAAGGGTTAGGCTGTTCGAGGGACACATTAATGAGGAGGCTTTAAAAGTAATTTGGAATTTCCAACCAGAGAAAGCAGCAGTGCAGTCTTTAAGTTTTATTCCTTCTCCGAGCATATTCAGCAGGAAGGAACATAGTCTGGAGTTGGCTTTGGGACTCCTTCTTTTACTCAGTTTTCAGGGATGTTACGAATTGCTGCTAACTGCTGTTGAGAAATCATTTCGGTAATCAAATGGAACCTGATAATAATCAGAAGGAGTTCAAAATGATCTCTTCTGGTTCTGCCCAAGGTAGGAGATGGATTGTTGATTCTTTTATTTCTTTCATTTCTAGCCAAGTGAGTTAGAATGGATCCCTCTTTTGAGGTGTTAAGTAGTATTCAAAGGAGTGAAAAATGTACTTTTCCCTCATTCATAACATGGACTCAAAATAACAGAGGGTTTTTGATATTGATTTAAGATCAATTATTTCATATGCCATTAGATGAACATCACTCTTCAGACTAACTCTGTGTGCGTGTGTGTGTATGTGTGTGTGTGTGCATGTTTGCGTGACAGCTCATGTTTATGTGTGTGTGTTATGTGGCCTGCTGTGGAGATGGCAGAAGGAGTTGTGTTAAAGGGGTATTGAATTTTGTCTCACGAAAGTTTTATCTTTATTTTTAAATTTTTTTAATTAAAATTTTTTTTTGTGGTACTGGGAATTGAACCGGGGCACTTAACCACTTAGCCACATCCCCAGCCCCTTTTTATATTTTATTTAGAACCAAGGTCTCACTAAGTTGCTGAAGCTTTGTTGAATTTAAGATCTTCCTGCTTCAGCCTCCTGAGCCTGCTCCTGCAGAACTTTTTCATTTTACAAAACCACAACTGTATACACATTAAGCATCTCTCCTCTTTCCCTTCCAGTAGCCCCTGGAAGCCACCTGTTTACATTATTTCTATGAATTTGACAACACTAGATACTTCGTATAAATGGAATCATATAATAAAACTTTGTTTTACTTCTTCATCCTCAGCCTGGCTTAGACCAGATTATGACTAACATAATATTAATAATGATGTGAGTTTATAAGGCTGACTGGACCGTTCTGTAAATTATAGCAGAAAGCTCAAGAGGTCAAGACTATAGGTGAAGCCAAACGTGATTATCAGATGGCCTATACTCACCATGCCTTAGATCTGCTATTAACACCTTGAATCTTTGGCTGACTACATTGCAATAGGAAAAAGGAGGAGAAGAATGATCAGTGACCCCAGCTGCAGGGCTTGATGGCATCATCTGACATCATGCTCCTTCCCCAAATGCAAGAGGTGGGTAGAGGTCACGGTTCCAGGGTGTGCAAAGGTAAGCACTTACTGGTGCCTAAGATGCACTGGATGCCTTTTTATATAAGTCATCTGATTTTAATCTTCACATTACTATTATAAAGCTGGTTATTGTGGTACTTGTTTTCATAAGTGAGAAGACTAACTGCAGGTGGACTGCTTTGCCTACATTCCCAAAGTTAATGACAGAGACAGTGTTTGACCTTGATTTTGTTCCACTCTTCTCTACTTCCTGTTATGTGGAGGTAGTTGTGAAAATATATTGATGACATACATTATCCTCCTACTAGGAATGATCAAACTGAGTTAAATTAGGCTAAGTAATTGTTTCAAAGTTGCACAATTACCAAGTGGAATAAACCTATTTCTTGAAATCAGGAGATTATGAGAAATAAATTGCAAGCCCTTCCCAGATTTGGGGTTCTGTTTACACCAAGGCTTGCAGAATTCCAGTAGTTAGAAAAGATGTTGGCGGATGGGCAGGCTGAATGCGCAGAAACAATATAGGTGTGGTGACCCCTGGCAGCCGACGTCTTCTTCACAGGACATGAAAGTCAGGGGAGGGGGTCATTTCACAGAAGCCCTTGAATGACCCACCTAAGAATTTGTTCTTCGTTTGGTAAGCAATCAGGGGGTTTTGAAGAACCTTGATTGAAGGTGACCAGAGCTTGTGCTTTTAGAAAAATCAATGCATACATTAGAAGGTGAAGCGACTGACTGTAAGCTCTCTCTCAACACTACTAAAATTGGAATGGCTCTATTGGCTTCCCTGCATTCCCCTGACCTTTTCCCAATGTCAGCTGGGAAACCTACTGTTATTTAACTTTTAACACAAGGCATTCTTTTTCCTCAAAGGCATTTGAACAGTAAGGCTAAGATCTCAAACTTTCACAGTATACTTACGAAAGAAGACATTTTAATATTAGGTCAGAACAGAGTTTGGGTAAGAAGGCTGAAATGCAAAATACTCTTGTTTTTTTTTTTGTGTGTGACTTTTTAACAGAAATGGAAGCTATGTTGTAATGAAGCATACGTGTGTTCATAGATACATGATTCAGGATTCTGCGCCAGGGTTATTGTCTTCTTTTTACTTCTTATTCTTCTAACACTAGAGGTCACTCAGACCCTGTCTTTAATATTGTGCCATTATTTATCTTCATTTAAGCTACATCTGAATTCCTGTTGTGGACTTGTGTTTTTCTTTATGAATTATACAGTTTGCCTCTCTTAACCTGCTAATGTTAGTTTGTAACATTCTCTATTAAACTGATAGTTTAATTGACAAATTAACTTGTGTTACTTTGCCAGATACTGGCACAAATGAGATTTTTCTTCATCTCCTCAGTGGTTGATGTCAGCAATACAGAGGCAGGTTGATTGGATGCAGAATGGTTCTAATTTCAGAAAAATCAATGCTATAACCATAGTGTTCAGACTGCATTTCTTCAAATGTTATATGTCCAGTCATGTAAAATAGGTTCTATTTTTGTTTTTCAGGTATTTTTAACATTTGTATCAGTCTTCTACAGATATACATTTGAATATTAGTTTGTCCTTTGGATTAGTTAGGTTGTCTGTTCAGTTATTAATATTTTATTAAATACATACTGTGTGCATGAAACTAAGACAGGCATTGAGAACACAGAGGCAGATGATACTAAAAGTGCTTCTGTGGACTTTTTTTTCACATTCTAACATGTTGGGATGAACTTATTTAAGTTCTTAAGTATAAATTTAGTAAATTCTAGGGAAAAGAGGGTGACCATTTTCTTCCACCAATAATTTTCTTTCTCTCTCCTTAATGCTTTCTAGCAGGCACACTGGAAATCATCTGTTCTTGGGCTGGGATTGTGGCTCAGTGATACACCACTTGCCTATCACGGGCGGGACCCGGGTTCGATTCTCAGCACCACATAAAAATAAAGGCATTGTGTTGTGTCCATTTACGTCTAAAAAAATTAATTAAAAAAAGAAATCATTTGTTCTTGGGTCTCCAAACACCTAAAAGACATCTGGAAATAGACAATTTTTTTTCCTGGACACCTGACCTGTGTAGCTGCTAAGATGTTGGTCATCAGAACACTTGCCAAAACTGAAGATCTTCATAAAGTTTTTGCAGAGTACTTGATTGACAAAATTTTGTTATGAACATAAGGCTGTTTTTGTAATGTGACTAAAAAGAAACTGTCTTTGCTATTCCTTTAGTTTCCTCTATGGAAACTTCTTGAAAATGCACAGACCACAACATGGTCAAGAGCAGCAAATTTTAGCCAGATATGGTGGCACACGCCTGCAATCCCAATGATTTGGCAGACTAAGGCAGAAGGATTGTTAGTTTGAGGGCAGCAAACTAAATTGCTCACAACTTAAGTGAAACCCTATCTCAAAAAAAAAAAAAAAAAAAAAAAGAACTGGGGATGTAGCTCAGTGGTAGAGTACCCTGGGTTCAATCCCTGTACGATATGTGTGTATATGTATATATAATGACTCAGAATCACCTGGAGGGCGTTTAAAACCATAGATCTGGGTCATATCTCAGAGTTTCTGACTCAGTAGGTCTGGGACGAAGGCTGACAAAGTATATTCTTAATAATTTCCCAGGTAACACTTAAGCCACTGGTCCTAAGATCCTTCTTTATGAACTGCCATTCTAGAGGAAAGAGCACCACATTTGGAATTTGGAGACTCAGCTGTTTGTTTTAGTTTTGCCACAAACTAGTTATGTAAAAATGGACAAATGGTCTCACCTTATGTGTCATTGGTATCTCATACATTCACTTACAACTCCATGATGGTCATTTCAAAGTTACTGCCTCTTGCCATTTATGGAAATTGTGTTCCTTCATCTCTCCTCCTCTCTTTCCCCATCACCCTAACTTCTCCCTAATGTAACTGTTTCCAGTTCCTTGAAGACACTGTGCTCTTGCCTGAGTCCTTGCCTCATGTACCCTGTGTCCTGAAGACCTCTTTGCCCACTGATTAACTTGTTAAATCCTACTTATTCTTCACACACAAGTTTAACAGGAATAATTAAGAAGCTTTATCTAACCTGCCCTGCCTCCCACTTGTCTTATTCAGAGCTGGTTATTTCTTTTAAAGTCTTCTCATATTACCTTGAACACAATATTTTTTCTATCAACATAGGACTCTTATTGGTTCATTGGAGGGCTGTTTTTCTGTTCCTGTTACTTAGTGCAGTTTTAGCACAAAGCCAGCACTCAATAAATGTTTAGTGCGTGATTAAATCTATACATGTAGCTGCTTTCCTTTCTATATTGTGAGTTCTTAGATGAATACCTTGATCATCCTCCTTTTTTGAGAAATTCATCTCTTTCCACATTATAGTTGAATTTCAATGAATGTTAAATTGCATGACAAATTAAAGTATTAGAATGAGAAGAACTTATATCTATTTTAGTTAAAATGTCTCCAGATACTAAGTGACTTTGTATTTTTCTGTTGTGCAGTTATCATAATTGGGTCTGATTTTTATAATAATATTTAACATTTAGAAGTGTGCTTTTGTGCCAGGGACTGGAATAAACACATTTCAGGGACATTTATAAATTTTGCAATGACCTACAATGTGAGTTTTATGTTGTCTACATTTTATAGCATGAAATGATGAAATTTGACTTAGCAAGATCATATACTTAGTGATGAATCTGGGATTCATACTTGTTCGATTATTACATTAAAAACAATTTCAAGAGGGAAAAACATTTAACCAACGATGTCGAGTTGCTAACCATATGTCAACACTTAACATGGTATTCAGGGAAGTCAATGAAAGCTGAATACGGGAAATGTTCTTGTGCCAGAAATAAGATGGAAACAAGTTGTCTAGGGTTGTCCTAAGATAGAGTGATTTTGTGAAGCTTTGCTAATGTGTCATAGCTTTATGGAAGAAAAAGCAGGCACATATATTATATGTCATCTGTTCTGTGGCAGAATTCATGCTAACATAATTCCTGTTCAGTTGCTAGGCTGTCAAAAGCCCAGGCTAAAAGGAGGTAGGTACTGTTGAATAAATCGAGTCTTTCCATGCTCTTCATGTTCCCAAAGTCCTGGCTCTTGAGACCAAGAGTTAGAAAGAGAGTGGATTTTGCCAATGGGATTTTGCCCTTGCTTACCTTGTCTTTGTGTCCACCACAGTTCTGTGTACTCATATCACATCCAAACAGGAAGCAGCTTTGTTCCAAGTCTCATTCCATCTGGAGGTGGCTCACACGGTCAGTTCAATTTGGGCACCAGATTTCAATAAATGAAATCTAGGCTGCAGTTGTCATGAGTGACTTTATTGTCAATAGTTGCTTAAAGTCTCTTCAACCTAGGAATTTATACTGATGGGATAGTCTGGATTCAATCACAAGTTCCCCCACTACTTCAAGTTGACCCTGAGACAAATATTTAATGTTGGGGGCTATGGACTGAATATATATTTAACTCCTAAATTCAAATGTTGGGACTCTAATCTCCAATGTGACGGTATTTATAGGTGGAGCCCTTAGTGAGGTAATCAGGCTTAGAGTGGGGCACGAGAGTAGGGTCCTCACAATGACATTAATGCCCTTACAGAACCAGAAAGAGATAAACCAGGAAGAAGGTTCTTGAGAAGAATTCGACCATGCTGGCACCCTGATCTCAGACTTGTAGTTTCTAGAACTGTGAGAAATCAATGTTATTTAAGCCATACAATCTATTCTGTTACAGCAGCCCACACTGACTAGGACACAGTTTATTCTGGAAGTGATCACATACAACAGAAATTCTCACATACAGGAGAATAAGGAGAGGAACATGAGAGGAAGAAAAACAATAAAGTATGTGTTCACGAGCTGGTCACAACCTAGAATTGTCCACTAGAGGTCAAGGACGTTGGGATATTTATCTATAACTTTCAACCCCCATAAGGTAAGGATTACCCTGGGGGACATGGACTCCATCATATTTCTGTGTTGTACTTTCTTGTGGCTAAGCTGCTTTCCTCGGTTTTTAAGAAAACACTACAGAGGCACCAATGGGGACCTTGGCAGAGATGCATGGAACTGTCCATTAACCTAGTGCTGAAATTAGGTGGACTGACAGGATGCAGTATATCTAATATAAATGAGAAAAAGGGCTTCTTGGGAATCATGGCTGAAATGATAAAATTGTTTATGTTCTATGAATTCTTTTTATGTAAATGTATGCTTTATTGTGTGTTTGGAGAGATTATAACCATGTTAAGTGATATTCAGTTTAGATTTGGTGTTAGTGCCAACCTCTCTTCATTAAAAATTGGCAAAATGCCAATTTCTGGAAAGTTTCAAAAGGAACAAAAAAGAGAACTGAAACCTTAGTTTTTTTCCTATTTTATGTCTCCCAGGGTGGCCTTAAACTTGTGAGCTCAAGCAATTTCCTGCTTCAGTCTTCCAAGTAGTTGGAGCTAAAGGCATGTGCTACCACATCTGGCTAAAACTTTAGTTTCTAAACTTATTAATGAATTGTTATTACTAGACTAGTCATTGGATAGGAATAGACAAACACAAGCCTAGAAAATGATGTGTATTTAATATAAGAGCATCTGAAATATTTGATTTAAGAATTACATTTCTCTTTGCATAAATTTTGAAAAAACCTAAATAAAAATGTAGAGAAGGAAACTGTATCCACCACAACCTCCCGCCCGGAAATAATCATTTTTACTGTATCAATATAATTCCTTCCAGTGGAAAATTCTTACTAGAGATATAAGTGATTTATTTCTTTTGGCTAATAAATGCCAGATAGATACTGATGGCAGGTAAAGAAACTAATTTATTGATGCTTTAATTTGCTATGTACAGAGTTAGATGTTCTAACAACTTTGCTAATCCATCAGCCCACGCATTGTTTGTTTTCAGGAGCCACCGTCCCAGCCCCAGAGCTCAGTCTGTGTGCACTGGGTACTGCCTGGCACCTGTCTCCAGCCATTGAGGGAGTGCTTTGTCTTCTACAGGCCCCAAGCAAGGGAGTCAGAAAGGTTAAGGGCAGCCTGAAAAATGCTGAGAAGTGTTTTTTTTTTTCCTAATGGAAATGAAAATGGAATAGAGAAAGGCAGAAGGAAAGAAGGAACTGCATTAGAATAAAAAACCAGAAGAGACATTTTCTTGAATTTATTATCCTTCCAGCACTGTGTCATGTCTGTTTTTAGCTTTGCTTGTTCAAATGACGCAGCAGATTTTTCCAATTAAACCATCATTTACAACCCTGCTCATCCCCAACATGTAAATAAGCGTCTTTTGGGTTTGTCTGACAGGCATTTGCTTTACATCATCATTGGTGTTTTGACATGATCAGAGCCGCAGATGATGGTGCCGTACTCCTAACTCCTTCAAAATGCTTTTTTCCTTTTTTAAAATTTTTGATTCATTGGTGTAAATAAATAAAACCTGCCCTACCGTGTCCTGCTACTCCTCCCCCCTTCTTTTCCCTCTGCAATTCAGGATTTTAATTTGAAAATGGTTATTTTTAGCTCTGCTCTCAACTGTGCCTATCCTCCGTCCTCACCAAGCTGCTGATTGCCAATACGCAGCTGGCTACGGGTGGCCAGCGCAATCTGCAAACATTGCAGATCAGATTGATTGAAAAGTGGTCTGCAGCTGATAGAGACCTCTCTGAGGCTCAGAAGCAGGAGCTTCCCAAAGAGTTTGCTTTCTCTGGGTGAAGTTTTCCAACCACACCTCCCTGGTATAAGGAAAAAGGTAGATTGATTACAAATCATCCCTTCTTTAGTAGTCTTGGGACTCGGCATTGGGCTTAGCACTCATGACTTTAGAAAATTGTAGACTTCAAAGGGCTATTTTCGAAACGATGTAGGAGAAAAGAGTCAGGTTTACCGATCCAGAGGTGGTCCCAGATCAAGGCTTCAGTGGAAATATAAGCAGGAGTCTCAATCTGATAACATGTAGGTCAGATGTTTTTTGCTTGCTTTACAAAGTACTTTGAAAAGTATCTTTATTATTATTTAAATATATTTAATATTCAGTTATGTATTCAACATGAAATTGAATATTATTTATTTAATTAGGTGGTATATAGGAAAAAAATATGTAAGTATCCTGTACCAAGACTTACTTTAAACTCTCCACAAATGTCAAGGAATTTATTTCTCATAGCAGGCCTATGAGCTGGGTTCCATTATTATCTTCATTTTACAATGAGGAAACAGAACTTAAATAACTTGTGCAATGTCTTATCGTGTGCATGCTATTAAAAAAGGAGATATTTTTACATGTAAAACTAAAACCCAATGTTTCTGGTTTGTCTTGACTACGTGGAACTTTTGGTGAATTGGGTTCTTGTTGGGCAACAAATATCTCCATTAGATAGGACATGCATGCTGTAGTTTATTAGATTATTCACGTATCCCTATCCCACTTTTAAGATGTCAACTATTTTCCCTTTTTGCTGGGTAGTTGAGAAAAAAAAATGATCTGGGCTAGATCCACAGTTTTTAAATGAGGGAGATAAGTTTTGGCAAAAGGAGGGTTGCAAAAAATCACGATGGGGATATCAGAAGTCCCCAGAAACTGCTTAGAGTCCTGGTCTCAAATTCTCTGTTTTCCAGCTGGATGATGATTGTGGTCACTTCTCTACTCAGTAGTATGTTGTAGATGACTGAATCTGAACTGAAAGTTAAGGACACAACTCTGGGTGAAACCAGAAGAGAAGCTTAGTCCATTAAGGAAGACGACAGTGCTAGTAATGTGGGTGATTAAGGGCAGCTCTTTCTATATGACAAGGGGAAGGGAACATTGAAGGTGTTCAGTCTGGGCGATCAGCTCTGAGGAGGTGACTTTTGTTTTAAGAGTGTGAGTACAAGTTAACCACATGGGGGTCAGTGGTCACTTATGGAGGGGAGATTATGCCCTGAAAACAGCTTTCCTGAGAGCATTGGGAACAGATGGCACAATTACTGGGCCGAGCATGGTGGGCAGAGGGAATGAAGGACCTTTGTGTTGTGCCAGGGGCTGAGGAAGGTTATGAAAGACACTTGTTAGTGGCATCTACTGCCTTCTCCTCTTGAAGAGTCTGAGCTAACTTGCTCTCAGTGCCAGGGGTGGGCAAGTGTCAGTCTGGCCAATTGATCCATCTGATCCCCAGGGCTACAGTGTTTTCTTCAGGGATGGGCACACACCTCCGCCTTTCCAATCAGAACAAATGTTTGGCCATTTACTGGGAAGATTGAAACAAAGTTGTTCTCTTCTGGGCTGGTCTTGTTATAAAGATGAACTGTTGAAAGATTGGAGCTTTCCCGACACTGAGAGATTCTGTTTGAGCATGAAACCCACTCAGAGATCAGAGCAAGGCATGGGAAAAGGAAAGACAAAGAAAGAAAGGCCTAAAACCAACTCTACTAGTAGCCTTTTTAACAATTTGCGTGATTTAGCAGTTTCCGCAACACACTTAAGCCAGTTTGAGTGAATCTTCATTAATTTGGAAAACTGAGAGTCATGACTAATGAATATATGTTTAAAGCCATCAGGTCCCAAGCCAAGCCAAGCCTCTGAAGTCAATTTGTTAATTCAGATGGAGGAAGACAAAGAGGGAGTAATGAAGCCGAGTGACCCAGAAATACCTATGTAGAGACACAAATATCTAAGTGGGTGATGTGCTAGCTTGGAGTTGGTTCTGAGCCACCAGGCTTGACAATTCCAGGTGAAGGGAGAAGTAGAAGGTCATAACTTCTGACAGTGGTACTTTGTGGTTGGAAAGCGCCTGTGGGACAACTGAGGTCACACTTTTTGAGGGTGTGTGAAAGATGATCAACTTCAAATTCTAATTTCATCAAGCTATATGTCCCATTTCTTCATTTACTATGTTCTTATATGTTATTAATATAAGTATTGACACTTCGTAGCAGTGAATTTTCAATAGTTATTTATGGATGAAAAATATAAGCACATGGATCTGTCTTTGGCTTGGAAGAGGAAAACCTAGAAGGTGGTAGAAGTTGAACTTCAGCATTAACATTATTGCTTGAGGTCACACTGTGATTTCCAGTGGTTTTAGGTACTACCCTTAGGAAACTCCCAGTTAAAACGATGTTGCAGGTGGTCAGCTGGGCAGGTGGTAATATTGAGTTTTGTAGACAATTGTAAGGAACTTGGAATAACTTACTCCTATATCCCACCATGTATTTTAAGACTAGATTCATGACACCTTTGCCACCTTCCTTTCCCAAGCTAAACATTATCAGTCATTCCAAATAATGATAATATGGATTTTATTACTCTCAATTCCTTGAGCTTTGGAACCAGTCTTATTCAAAGGTACACCTCCAGATTCTAGCGCAACTTCTAGCACATATGTAAGCTGCTCAATATATTTTGGGGTTTGGAATTAGTTTCTGTATTGTATCATCTTTATTTGCATAGTTTGAGTATTTTGTCTCAAAAGCATGGGACCAGAAGTATTTCTGATTATTTTGGATTTTGAAATATTTACATATACATAATGAGATATGTTGGGGTTGGGATCCAAGTCTAAACATAAAATTCACTTGATGTTTCATGTGCACCTGTACCCATAACCCAAAGGTCATTTTATATAATATTTTTGGTGCACCTGCATTTTGATGACAGCCTGTCACACAATATCAGCTTGGGCTTTTCCCCTTGTGCATCATGTTGGTATTCAAAACAGTTTTGGATTTTGGAGTATCTCAGATTAGGGATGTTCTATCTACATGTATTTTTTTTTCTCACTCTGATTCTCCTGCAGAATGCTGTTTTTTTTCCCCCCATCTCTATTCAATTCTGCCTCATCTGTCTCCACTTCTCATACAAATGAAGAGAGAGTGAGTTCCTATGAAAAGAGAAACTCAGTCATGGTGGGCCAGAGCCAATTGGTTTCTAATTAAATGAAGCATCGGCTTGAGCTGGCATGCATTTGTTCTGATTCAAAAGCCACCTTCCCTTCCTGCCTCATGATTGTGTCTCTTTCAGTGTCGGCACAATGTGGGCAGGGAGCAACTCTCTGCTCTGCTCCACTCCACACAGGGATAAAGGGACCTGTGAGCACAGAATACTTTGTGATGAAGCAGAAGCCTCTTGTTACAGCAAGGGGAGAATTGACAATAATAGGGGACTGACCAAATGGAAAGGATGGGATCACAGGCCGTTGTTCTTTGAGTAGCAGAAACTTTTCACTCCCCAAGAAGCAGGAAAGGAGCCAACAGAGGTGATTAAGGCAGTGACTGGGAGGAAGAGTAGTCGGAGATACAGTCTGTGTGCAGAAACCTCTCAGCAGGCTTGCAGAGCTGGAGCTGAACCTACGGCTCCATGAACCAATGCTTCATCACCTGGAATCTGCTAAGAACCAGGGCTTTCATTTATTCGTGGCAGTGGACATGGATTGTTAGATATCCTGCTTCCCCCTCTTGTTCATTCATGTATCCGACAGACATGTAGGGAGCTCCCTCTATGTGCCAGACCACTAGTTAGACAATGGGGACTCATAGGTGATTGAGGTGGTTGTCTATTTCACTAGGAGAGCTCCTAACTTAAATTGCAGCTGACCCTTTAGGTTGGGGGATCAGATGCCACTCAGCTGCAAGTTTTTTTTTTTTTTTTTTTTTAGAGAGAGAATCTCAATATTTATTTTTCAGTTTTTGGCAGACACAACATCTTTGTTTGTGTGTGGTGCTGAGGATCGAACCTGGGCCCCAGGCATGCCAGGTGAGCCCGCTAAGGCTTGAGCCACTTCCCCAGTCCAAGAGCTCCTAATTTAATGGTGGAAAATGATGAACGATACTGTGGTAAGCCCTCTGTGCTCAGTAACTATTTTTTTCAGGTGCTGGGAACCTTAGCAAGTACTTGCTAATGTTTATTTCATATAACTACATTAGGAGGTAAATTCTGTTATTTTTTTTCTCTGCCTTACAGGCAGAAAGCAAGATCATAAACATTACCCAAATTTCAGTTACAAAGCTGGGTTTCAACTCACTTAATTAAGAAGCAAGCACAAGGTATTGTGAAAAGATTGCACTGATTGGCTCTTCTTTCCCAGGGGCATTCAGAGAAATGTTACCAAATAAGTGCCTTTTAGTCTGGGTCTGGAAGTATTATTTAGCGAGACAAAGGTTTATAGGAGGCCACTTTAGCAGTTGAAACGTGTGAGTGAGACTGCCCATTAGAAGTATTACCGGATTCTTTTGCAAAGGTTAGTTAAGTAATAGCTGTCATTGAACAGCCCAGCTTGAAAATCTAATTTAGATTTAGTTTTATGGTTTAAGAAATATACTTTTGACACATGTGTAATGTTATCCTTTGATTAACTTTTAAAAACTTATTTATTTATTTTTTGTTCTAATTAGTTATACATGACAGCAGAATGCATTTCAATTAACTGCACACAAATGGAGCACAGCTTTTAATTTCTCAGTTTGTACACGAAGTAGGATTGCACTGTATGTTCAGTCATACATGTACCTAGGGTGATGATGTCCATCTCATTCCACCATCTTTCCTGCCCCCATATTCCCTCCCCTCCCCTGCCTCCCCTTAGCCCAATCTAAGTTCCTCCATCCTTCCAACCCCCCACCCAATTATGAATCAGCATCCACTTATGAGAAAGAACATTTGGCCTTTGATTTTTGGTGGTTGGCTTACTTTGCTTAGCATGATATTCTCCAACGCCATCCATTTACCTGCAAATGCCATATTTTTTTTCTCTTTTTAGCTATAGTGATGCAGCCACATCAATGTTCATAGCAGGTCAATTCACAATAGCTAAACTGTGGAACCAATCTAGATGCCCTTCAACAGATGAATTGATTGACTTTTGTAGCAAGACATGAAGGGTTAATAAAAGATTAGAAGGGAGGATGGGTTTGAAAGGAATATGGCACCAACTCTCAGAATTAGACATTACAGGATTTAGAGCAAGGGTAGAAAAGTCCTCACAGAAGTTGAGCCTATCATGATTGCTGTAAATGACATGAGGGTGTGAGCATCTGGCTTTATCATCCCAGAGGTGGGGACTACGGGTGCTTCCACTTGACTTGAATGGCTGAGTTCCAGAAGACAGAAACCATGTAGATCCCTGGATTTCACTGGTCCCCATGACTCTAGTGCTGTCTTACTGTTGATCATATCATGTCCAGCTCAGCAGACTTCCAGGCTTCATTCCTGACTTTTTCAAATCAATGATTCTACCAGCAACCAATATCAAAGTTATAAAAATAATTTTTTTTTCACATCACTCCTTTGCTTAAAAATTCTGAAGTCTTTAAATAAGCCCCCAAACCCTAGTGTGTTAGTTAGCTTTCCATCACTGTGATATAATATCTGAGAGAACTTATTAGAGGTTTACTTTGGCTTAGGAAGATTTATTTTGGCTCAGGGTTTCCGAGGTTCCAGTTCATGGTTAGTTGGCTCTGTTGCTGATCCACCTGTGGCACGGCAGAGCATCATGGTGGGCACACGTGGCAGAGAAACTGCTGCCCCTATGGCAGCTGGAAGGCAGAGAGAGAGAGGAAGGAGCTGGGGTCCCAATCTGCCTTTTCAAGGCATGCCCCCAGTGACTTCAACTCATTCCACTAGGCTGCACCTCTTTAAAGTTCCACCCCCACCCAATGGCACCAGGGGCTGGTGACCAAGTCCTCACTGTGTGGCCCTTTGAGGTTCACACAGCAGTCAGTAAAGCATAATAAGCCTCTCCAATTTTAATTATTATTATTATTATTTTTTAAATATTTATTTTTTAGGTGTAGATGGACACAACACAATGCCTTTATTTTTATGTGGTGCTGAGGATCGAACCCGGGTCTCACCGGTGCTAGGCGAGTGCTCCAATACTAAGCCACAATCCCAGTCCCTCAAATTTTAATTATTTTGTAATGCACGATCTCTCCTCTCCATCCCCAGTGCTAAGCTTCAGAGTCTTGCATATCTTGGGATATTCTTGCTCTTATATACCTCCCTCCTCTGGCCAATTTTTTTGTATGGATTTCATATTAAATATTCTTTCTTTAAGGACCTCTCTGACCCTCTTAAAGAAGGGGTGAGGGTCCCTGTCCTCTGTGTTCCTATAGTGGCTGTCTTACACCGGAAATGACTCTGTGTGGGTCTCCTCATAGACTTGTGAGCATGAACAGGAACACTTTTGGTCGTTGGAAATGGGAAGTACTCAGTCAATATTCCATGAGTGAATAAGTGATGAGGAGAGGAAGTTCATTCAAAAAGCATGGAAATCTGACGAGAGTTCTAGAATGCAGCTGTGGTTGTGTGGTTTACATAATGTTATGTTTGGTTTGAGTTCTGTCAGTGTACGGTTCTTTGCTTTTCGGTCATCCTCCCTGATGGAATCATTGGGGAAGAGGATCTTTGGCAACAAATAAAAATTACAAATTAAAAAAATATTTTTCATTATAGAATAGCCTTCTTTAATTTTAAATTTTGAAATAACTTCAAAATGACAGAAGAGTTACAATAATAATAATAATACAAAGAATTCCAGATGTTATTCACCCAGGTATCTCAAGTTTTAACATTTTGTTACATTTATTATTATTTATCTATAATGCTTTTTCTTAGGTAATAGTCTTAATGTCCTGATCAAAATCATTAATAGTGTAAGACCTTACTCAAGCCAAAGTTCTTTTATAAGAAGCACTGGGTTTGATCTGCATTCACATACTTATTTATTTGGAGCATCTTTGAATCAGAAACTTGAGGACCCTTTCTGCAAGGAGGAAGAAAAAGACAAGAGACTGAGATGGAGATGGGGTGAGGAAAGGAGAGATGGGTGGGCAGGGAAGGGGGGATGGGGGATGGGGGAGGGGGAAATGGGGAGAGAAAGTGGAGGGGGCATGAAAGGAGACTTTATGTGTCTTTGTGAGGTCACATACTTCCTCCTGCTCCCCTCTGATGAGCTTCCAAAGTTCCTCATCTCTGTTTCCTGGACTGGGAGAAAAATCTACTGCATGCAAGACTGGGGTCTTTTTTGATGAATGAGCTAGCGTATCTTTCCAGCCATTGTGGTTCTGGACGGACGGACAGACAGACAGACAGACAGACACACACACACACACACACAAGAGCTGACCTTTAAAAGGCATTCTCTTCTGGAAACTATGCAAGATTGTGCTTTTCCATGTTATACTAGTTTGCTTTTTAAAATTATTCTCCTCTCCATACTTCTATTCTACTCCGCCCTCAGAGATGAGAACTAACACTGTTTTTGCAGCATTCAGAGCTAAAAAGAAAAAGCAGGTTGAAAACACCTCACGGGTTAAACCGGTTCCTTCCCAGGATGTTTAGGAATGGCTGCGGTTTGGCTGTCTGGGGCCATGGTGTCAGGCGCTGCTGGGACCTGGTTGGTCTTCAGCTCTCATTTTCCATCACAGTGATCATGCCATCTGCTTTTTGTCGCTTGCTCTTATCAGACACGCCACCACAGACCACGCTGTACGTGACAGGCAGGCACCACAGTCAGGTTGGATGCAGACATCCCCGGGAGTGGCACCCACCCACCTCTCCCCAGATAAAGGAAACCTTCTTTTTTTTGGCATTGTTAGTCCTCTACCTGGACCCTGAGACCAGCACATGGAGAAATACAGGGGAAGAGAGCCAAGTCTGTGTCTTTGTCCAGGGTGCAATCGCTGCCTAGGCATTCTGCGATTATTTATGATTCCCAGCTATGTAGTCTTGATTGGTTTAGGAACAGAATACACTTAACTATAATGTATACATAAGGACAATTCTAGCCTCTCAAAAAATATGAGACTTTGGCTGCTAAAAGCAGTTTCTGAATCAGAATCAGCATTTTGGTGTTGGATTATATTGTCTGGCTCAATGATCATCTGTCTGGCCCAGTAGATACTGTTATCACTTGGCACTCATTGAACCAGGTAACATTTTAGCTTAAAAAAGGTATTAACAATAGCCTACTCCAGTTCTTTTGGTCTTTGCATGAATGTGCCTCAGTTTACTCATCTGTGGTAACCTTTCTCAGGGATTGCTAAGTTTCATGTGGCAGAGAGCATGTGGCCCTTGGTCTTGAACCTGTGGAGGAATCTGATGTTCAGTGGAAGGTGTTCAATTCATGTTGAATGTAGGAATGATTACTTCCCATGACCTCCCAGCCACAGAAGAGATTCTAAATGTCCTTTTGTGAGTTCAGGCCAGGCAAACAGAGAGAACAAAAATGGGTCTAAACGGGTTAAACCAGTTCCTGAACCACAATGGCTGGGTCTGGAAGTGGACCCAGGACCTTGATCTCGAGTAGGTCTTTGCCTCGCCTGACTGTACTCAGTTAGGGTTGCTGGAATGACCTAGAGATGTTGAAATTTTCCTTTGTTCTGGGACTAAGACCACAAGGAGAGTTTTTATTGTAACTCTTCTCTTCTGGTAATAATGAAAATGAAATATTAAGAGCTCTTCATTACAGGCCTTAGGGAAATACGCAAATATGTTACAACTTTCTAAAATATGTCCTGATTAAATATCTCATTTCTCCACTTCCATAATCGGGAGATAATAGACCAACTGATTGTGCTAAATGGATTCCAGCAAGTCTCACTGTCTTCTTCCATCAGGAGGGAATACTTATTTCTCCATTGTGTCATCTCCGTCTACAAAGAATAATTCATTCCTATGATTAAAAGTGATTTTTTTTTTTGGAAAATAAAAAAAACCCTAGCAATCAAAGCTTTATTTCTGAATTATATAAGAACATTTATATGTGTATGTATAGATATGAACGTAAACATGCCCTGGCCCATAATGTTGAAAGCTGTTTCTTGTTAGGAAGATTAAACTATTTTCTTTCTTTTTTTTTAATTCACTGTAGTTTATTTATTTATTTTGCATCCTTCATGATGTTTTTCTTTATTTGTTTTTGTAAAGTCAATGCATTTTTATGAACAAAAATAAACAATATAAAAATTATTACTAATTCCTGAATTGCTAGCATCATGTTGTGGTTTGTGTTTTTAATTCCTAAACACCTCCAACACCATATACCAATAAAGAATTCAGTTAAATTCAACAAATGTGGACAGAACATGCATCATATACCAAACATTGTGGTCAGACCTGGATATGTAAAGATGAGACAAGACTGTGTAGTCAGACATTTGTGTATCGTAGGTCTTCCTATTTCATGCACTAATAGTAAAAGATAATAGAAGAGGTTCTGGAGATGGAACAATGATCTTTATTTGGAACAAGCAGTTAAAGTATCTCTAAATAGCCTGATAGGGGTTTTGAAGAATGAGCAAAAGTCCACCATCCAGAGACAGTGAAGGTGACCATTCCAGGCAGCAGGAACAGATGGGCAAAGCAAGAAGGCTTAGGATGGCATCGTGGTAGAAACCAACAGAAGTACTTTTGGATTATTGGACTACTACGAAGAGTGGAACAGCATAAGCACCCTGTCACTGGAGTTGAGACCACAATGGTTTTTCCTTTAAAACTGCTGCAATGATGAATGCGGCTTAGATGATGAAGATCCATGAAGACTGGTCAAGGAACTTGCCCTTTATCAGATGGGAAATGGGAAAGTGATGAAAGAGAGAAAGAGAAATAAAAGACAACTGCAATCTGTTGCTCCCAAGACTTCACTCCTGTCCAGAGCTTTGCTACTTAGCCATGGAGCATGGGTGATCATACCTCCGAAGAAGTCTGCCAGCATTCATTAAGACCAATGCTTAATCTCAACTGACAACATCAATGTCAAAATCAGAGTTTGGAGCTGGCAGTGTTTCAGCAGAGGAGTCTTTGGAGCTTCCATGGACTGGTTCAATAAACAATCTTGCTGTGAAACACAGAGCTTGGTATTTAGAAGGTTTCAGCTGGCACTGGCACAAAGCGGCAGCGTCCTGTCCAGTGACTAATTCCACTGTGAAATGTTGAAATACAGCTCTTAGCTCCAAGAAAGCATGTAGGCTTCTATTTGCATGCAAATTGTTGCCATTCACGTGTGAACTACAGCAGGTAATGGCTCTGCCAGATGGGAATAATTGGGGCAGGGCCATCCTCCTTGCTAAAGGCCACAGGTACCCACACGTGCCGCACTGTCACTCATTCCTATTTTCCACATCACCCCCTGGGGAATAATTATTTTAATAATAGCCTTCAAAGAAAGGAAACTCCAGTCTACCCTGTCATCATCTAGTAAACAAAATGGTGCTAATTAGTGTAATACTGAGCTAATGTAATATTTGATACAATTAGTAAATTGAGTCATAGATATTGAGAGGGATAATAGGGGACATGGTAAATGGGTAGATCAAGAAAACTCCCTTGGATGTCGAAAAGGTACAGATTGCAGCAGTTTTAAAGGAAAAAACCATTGTGGTCTCAACTCAAGTGACAGAGCCCTGCAGTGGTTAGGGGAGTGCATCTCTGGAATAGACGTCAATCCCAGCTCCATTATGAGTCAGAAGATTGTGAGGAAGTTATTTAAACGTCCTGAGTGTCCACTTTGTCATTTGTAAAGTGACAAATAGTAGATGATGAAATTTAATCCTCTCATGATCATATGAAATGGGTCAGATTTAGGGAGTTGAACAAACTGCCTGGTACAGAGTAAAGTTAATAAATAAGAACCATAATAATCATTATTGCTGCCTGATACAGAGTAAAGCTTAAAAACTATAACAATCATTGTTACTGTTAATAAAGTAGTCATAGGAGCCAGTTGGATTAAATTTACTTATCTGAGTAGTATTATTTATTGCAGTACTGGGAATTGAACCCGTGACCTTGTGCATGCTGGGCAAGTGCTCACGCTCTGAGCTATATCCCCAGCCCCCAAGTAGTAGCTAATTGCTGTGCTGTGGTCATCGACTCACAGACACAACTTCTCCAATAAATGGGAAAGGACAGAGAACTTGTGTTCTCTTCTGGTCATCTGCAGTTTGTTCAGCACCTAATACTTAGTAGATGTTGAATGAAGAGTTGGTAAATGCACAGGTTTTGGACATTAGCCGTATTTGTTGTGTTGTGTTACTTGTTTCTCTTTCTCTGCCTCCTTCATATCTCCTTCTCATCTGTCATCATCATCATTGTCACTGTCATTTTTTATCCCTTCTATTTCCAGTGACATGGAGATGAGATTTGTCCTAGAAGAATTCCTGCTGATGGCAGGGAAGCAACTCTGCCCATATTCACAGGTCCTCTGGCTCGCACATGTCTGATAGCTTTGGTTGGATTCTCCACACCTGCTCTTTACCCTTTGCCAGCCCTGACCCATGGGTTACTTTTGTGGATTGCAGGATTGAGTTTGCTCACCTTCTAGCTTTTGTTGGATGAAGACAATGAGAAGTCAGGCAGGTGGGGGAGAGTGAGGGAAGGATTCTCTCTGCTGGGACCCGCTGTTGCCCGTGTTCTCTTTGTGGCCACAGCGTCTGCCAGACAACATTCTCTCATAGCTTCTGCTTCTCTCCTGGGATTCTGGCGTCTACTTCCTCCAAGCCTTGTGGGTTTCCCATAAGGGACCACTCTTTTACCAAAGAGCCCTTCTATTAACCTCTTCCCCCTGTGGCTCTCCCTAAATAGACCCTTGGTTGCCTACCAGGAGCCTAATTGATACAAGGTCCTGAGAATAAAAAGTTTCACTTCTTTATCCCAAGTCTGCATCATCTCCGGCTCCCACTTGCCAAGGGGCAGGATCTTAGCCTTTTTGTTGCCTTTAAAGGGGTCACTAGGTGAAGAGAAGAAGGGGAGGTATGTTCTGTGTCATTTCTACAGAGCTACTCTTTGTAAGGTCCAGCTGTTCCTGCTCTTTTTTTTAATGACATCTCTGTCCAGATCTCTTATATGTGGTTGTTATACTGCTTAGGTCACTCTGGGGTGGAGACACCCACCTCCTTCCCCTGATCCATGTGCTCTGCTTCTGACCCTGATGTTGCTGGAACATTTAAGCCTTTTTACTTGTTCCCCTGGGTGTTCTCTATCTCCAGGGCTCACCTTTCCCTTGGGTAGCCTAGAAATCACTATCCTCTTTTTATGTGTGACTATTTCTTAGGGGAGAAAACAAGCCTGGTCCCTTTGGGACACAGTTCTTTCTTTTCTACCAACCAGCCTCCTCCTCCCGGGGTGCACACCTTTCTCAGCTCCTTCAAGTGGGCAAGTCAGTGTGAGTTCAGGGTTCAGGTTCAGTGGCACCCAGCCTGCTGGCGCAGTTTCCTTGACATTCCTCTAGTGTCTTCCTATTTATTTTTTGTTATTTCCTTTTGGAGGACTCGCTGCCCTCACTGCCTCTTGGCTACTCCAGGGCTTCTTCCGGTTCAGCACATTTCTTGTGTTCCTGGACACCAACATGGCAAGAATTCAGATTGTCTCCCAAGGGGGCTCTTGGCCTCAGGCATAAGGAATGGCCATGTCTGGCCTTCTCTCTAGGAGTCCCTGAGCGACTCGGATCACTAATTGCAGTTAAGGCAGAGTTTTATGGTCAAAGATGACTCTTCTTCATTTCTTAAGGATTATTTCCAGGCAAGAGTTTCCTGCTGTTCAGACCTTAAATTCATAACAGCTGACATTTGTTGCTTTGAGGTGCTTTTACTTGCACTATCTCGTTTATCTTGAGTACTACAAAGAAGAACTCTTAGGCTTGGAGTTTTTAAATGGCAAGATCCATTGTGGTGGACAATTAGACTCCAGGGTCAGAAATCCTAGGTTCAAAGCCCTTTCCTCTACCCAAAGCCACCTATCAGCTAAGACCCAAAATGCATCCTAGGGTTCATTTAAAAATTCAGCAGCAACAACTTAACTTTTTCCGCCTCCTCTTTCTCCTCCTCTTCCTCCTCCTTTAGACATGGGGACAGGAAAGACTTGCTCTACTAACATATTAATCACAAACAGCTCTTTCACCATCTGTTGGATGAAAGAGATTTAATCAAAACACCTAAAACAAATTATGGTTGCTATTTATAAAGAACTATATAAAAACAAAAATCTCAAGCTTTTGTATAAAAATTTTGGTAAAGAAAACACAGCCAAGAACCCGAAAATAATATTCAGAGATTCCATTGACTCTGGTTTGAAACAAGATTCACTTAAGAACCGTAAGTTTTTAACTCATGAAAAGGCACTTAAATCGAGTTCCATCGCTGCAAGAGAAAGCTTCGACTTTGAAGCTGGTGAAATTTTATTTTTAGATTCTCGGCAAAGTGAACTCATAACATTGCAACAGGAGTCTCAGGGACAGCATGGGTTCCTGTGGGCACCTCCTTATTATCACAGTTTGGGAAACACTTTCATAAATAAACTGTAACGATCCAAGAGGAGTTCCTCCCATTTGAGATTCAGAAAGAATGCGATGCCTAACACAAGTCTCTTAATTATGAAGGGAGACAGTGAAGAGTATCTAATGTGGGGAAGAGGGAACGTCAGTCGCCATGACAGCAACCATCTCTTGACAGCTGTGACGTGTTGTGGCAAGAGCCTCTTCTCAGGTCCTCTGGGTAGGGTGTGGCATGCTCTAGGCGGAGTGGGCAGTCAAGTGTAGCCCCATGGTGGTGTCCATTGTTGGGGAAGCCACTGGAGAGGACGATGGAGGAAGGAATCAGCTTGACATTTCTTGTTGAGCAGAGCTCTCTGTCTTACATCTGCTTCCTGGTGCCATGTCCCCAGCTACTTTCCTCAGCCACATCCTTCTGCCATGATGTGGCCCTGAGGGATGGAGTGAGCCATCTATGGACTGAGACCTCTGAAACCATGAGCCCCCGATTAAACCCTGCCTTCCTCTAGTTAGTCTTGTCAGGTCTTTTGGTCACAGAAGTAAAAAAGCTGACCAAAAGAGGTGTGGTGTGGGGTGACTGTGAGGGAAAACAGGCACATTTTGAAACACGGAAGAGATCAATTTAGAATGAATGACAGAAAAGCTCTGACTTCCCCAAACTGATATGCTGAGATTTTGAAATTTACCAAAGTCCATATATATATATATATATATATATATATATATATATATATATATATATATATCTCAGCTGAAAAAAGATTCAGAAAGCGAATGAGACTAAATCTCACATCTCTGTTGTCCGTCCTCTCAAGCACCTTGAACATACACGTGTGGCTTGTGCTCAGTGGGTCCAGCAGCTCACAAGACACCCTCCTTCAGAACATCCAGTAGCGCAATCCCTCAGCTAATTGGCACTACTCCCATCTGATACTTCAGCAGAATCTGTTGGCTCTGCTTCAAAATGCCTTCGGAGCCTCTGGGCTTGTTTCTGTCCCTCCTGTCCTCAGTTTCGTCTCTTCCTGGCACAATAAAATGACTTCCATATTTATACTTATTTGATTTTTCCCCCACCTGCACCCCATGAAATCTATTTCCCAAAAAGCAGACAGTTATCTTTAAAAAATGTAAATCCTGCCCTGTTGCTCTTCTTCCCAAAACCTTCAGTGATTTTTCATTCCTTGCCCTGGCCTTCAAGCATCTGTATGATTTGGCCCCTGCCTAGTTCTTATTTCTACCGCCTTTGCCATCCCCCCCAGGACTTCCCTCCTCCGCTTTCTTGCTGGTACTGAAATATACAGGAGCAGGGCCTCTCTGCTTGCCTTTGCCTCTTCCTGGAAAGTGGATTTCCTGTCTAGTTCCTTTCTCTTTTACTTTTTCAAGTCTCATCTACTAAGATATCTTCTCTGACTA
This sequence comes from Callospermophilus lateralis, assembly GCF_048772815.1. Classification (NCBI taxonomy): domain Eukaryota; kingdom Metazoa; phylum Chordata; class Mammalia; order Rodentia; family Sciuridae; genus Callospermophilus; species Callospermophilus lateralis. The sequence continues at coordinate 42,074,169 of NC_135322.1, forward strand.
TTCTATCCAAAATTGCTCACCTCCAAATTATCTTTCTTCTGTTTCTTTATAGTTCTGTTGGCCCATGGACATTGTACTATATTTGCATTCGCTTATTTCCTTAATGAGTGCCTTCCTCATTAGAATCTAAGTCTTTAAGGGTGGGAACTTTAGTTTATATTGGTCATTGTTAAATTACCAGTACCTCACTCAGAGCCTGGCACACAGAGACAATCTATGTTTTTTCACCATATTTGATGCATGTATTCAATGTTTACCTTTTCCCTTGGATGTCTCTTGCTGATTTTCTAACCTGCACCAGACCAGAAACCTCTCACCTCAGACTCATGTATGATTTCTCCCAATGCAGAGAACTCCACATTTATCCAGAATTTGGAGCATCTGAAAAAGAATGATATATTTTTCAGAATGTCATAAAATCTGGATGAATTAGATGTGCAATAATGGCATATACCATTGTGTGAACAATCAGATACTGTTCCATACAGTAGTAGCAGATACAAAAGTGTTCAGGAATAATTGATGGAAAGGACATTCAGATCCGTAAAAATTCTGTCCAATGACTTATTAGGGATTATTTAGTGAGAATTTAGAGAAGAGGGTCAATTATTCTATTACAGTTTTAGAACCTCTTGGAGAATTTCGAAACATGGTAGTGTGAGAATTATCAAAGGCCCAAAAGAAGTCTGCAGGGCTTCCCCACACCAATGATAAACTTTTTGAACCATTATGCAGTTAATTTGAAATACTTTAAGAAATGATTCACTTACAATTCCCCTTGTATGAATATTCTGCTAATATCTAATTGAAGTGTCAAGGAAAAAAAATTTTTTTCCCCTGATCTAAAGCTTAAGCTTTCCTTTTCTTAATCTCACCCCATTACTCTTACTTACATCTTGCTCATGTTAAATATGCACTCTCCATTTTCACCCTTGCATGCTTCAGCTGTGTTTCTAGGCTAGTGGTCTGAATTAAATTCTTTCTGGTACTCTTCTTGGGGCTTTCTCCAGTTTAACTGCATTTTTGGAGTTCAAGAGCTCAGTTTTGAGTCCAGAAACCTATCTGGAGGCAGAGATGCATCAAAGCCTGCTTCATTCAGATGTAGCCAAGGTTGTCTGGACTTCTGGTCCTGCCAGCTATTATGCCCGTCTCTTTTTGCAGACACTGACTCATTTCATCCCTAGCAGCTCTATGAGGATATTATGATGCTCCGTTTAGAGTGAAAAAATAGGATCCGATGGAAGACCTGGGTTCGAATTTCAGACTGGTACTCTACTTCTGGAGAAGTTGTCTTTGGTTGCTATCTCACATAGATAAGTTAAGATTGAATCGACTTTGCACTCTTGATTCCTAGGTCTCTTTTAGAAATAATGCTTTGGAAGCCTCTTAGTAGATGACATCATAGAAATTATTTTTCTCGCATCAACTTCTTGCTCATCACCACTCCCCTCACATCCTGCTTTCAACTCTCTCTTTTTTCATGTTGTATTTTAGGCTGTTTGTTTGTGTCTGGACATTATACCTCTGCAGGTTTCCTTTGATAATTTAGCAGTCTTTATCAGTGTTTGCAGTGCCCCACATAGTACCATTTGTGAATTTCATTAACAAGCTATTTGCTCCCTCTTTCAGATCATTAATGAAGATGCTAAATGAAACTCAGTCCATCAATCCCTGTGCCACCCTGCTAGGTACTCAGAGGTTTATGATTATTCCTTGTTCGTGACTCTTGAGCCAGTTCCCAAATCAGCCGAGAGTACTCACAGCCAAGCCAATTTCAATTAATTCTGCAAAGAGAATTTCATGAGCAAAAGCAGCACCAACTTCTCTGAGAGAAAGTTGATCACTTGCATTCACTTAACCTACTAAAATTAAAATTGTGTCCAAGTAGCAATTATGGGACATTTCTCTGGTGATATTCAATCTTTTTTTTTGAATTTCCATTTACCTCATATCTTCTGTGGTCAGAGTTATTTCTTATATATGTCTTATTTTCAGTTTCACATTTGAAAATCAGTACGAATATATATTTTCTTTTTGCAATTTACAGAATGGCTTGTTTTAATCTTATTTGTTTTGTTCTCTATAGCAGCTAATAATCTTCCTGCCCACAGTAGATGCAGAAATGTCTTATGATTGGCATTATGTAATTAAAAAAACACACAGACTTTGAGCCAGTGGATCTAAGTTTCAAATCTCTGCTCCACCACTTCTTCTTGGTTGTCTGACTTTAGACAAATAATTTCTCCATTTCCAGATAAACTTCAGAATAATACATTTTGTAATAAAATTTAGAAAAATAACAGAAGCATTACTGTTTTTCAGAATTTTCATGAATTAGCATAGATGAGATATAATAAGTATACAAAAAGATAGCCATTATTGAATTGACTTTTTCTTCTTTATTTGCAATGATATCTAGTCTGACTTTTATATTTATATAATTGTTTCATGAATTAATTTAAAAGAAGTGAAAAGTATAATAAGAAAAAACTCAAGAAAGTCCAAAAGGAAAAAAAAAATCAACCTCACTAAGAATTAATGAATTTTGAGTAAACACCAATGAGATTCTTAGCTCAGTATAGTGATAGTCACCTGTAGTTCCACCTACTTGGGAAGCTGAGGGAGGAGGATTCCTTGAACTGAGGAGTTTGAGCCAGGCTGGACAACATAGTGAGATCCTATCTCACAGAGAAGGAGGGAGGGAGAAAGGGAGGCAGAGACAAATAGATAGATAGATAATGAGTAAAATTGCAAGAAAGAACCTTAAACAATATGACAAACCAATGAAATTCTATTTCACACTCATCAGACTTAGAAAAATTTTAGGGATCAGAACTGAGCATTATCAAAGTTGGCAAAGATGGGTATGGAAATAAGACCTTAAATACTGTTTGGCAGAATATAAAAAACCTTCAGTTTCCTAGGATTTTAAAACTGTTTTCCAGAGTTGAATAGCAACATGGCTTTATGATCTTCCAACAAATGTCCTTAGAGAACCTCAGGTGTGTGCTAAGAGTTTACAGTTCGAGGATATTCATTTTCATTACTAACTGTGATTAGATACTGGAAGGGATCAATGGATATACAATAGCACGTTAACTGATTGGATTCTAATCTTAATTAGGGATTAATAAGACTGTATATAGCTGGGCACAGTGGTGCACTCCTGTAGTCCTAGTGGCTCAGGAGGCTGAGGCAGGAGGATTGCAAGTTCAAAGCCAGCCTCAGCAAAGCTGAGGGGCTAAGCAACTCAGTGAGACCCTGTCTCTAAATAAAATACAAAATAGGGCTGGGGATGCGGCTCAGTGGTTGAGTGCCCCTGAGTTCAATCCTCAGTCCCCCCACCCCACCAAAGACTGTGTATAATAGAAAACCAACTATTATGCCTTAGCTAACCTATGAAATCTGCTTTTCTCCTTTAATATGAAGCCCAGAGATAGGGCTGCTTGTTAACAGTATTTCACAGGCCATCAAGAATCCCGGCTTCTTCACATACCACTCTGCCATATCTAGCATACACTTCTTTTCCTTATGGTTACAAAATAGCTGCACTGCCACCATAAATTACATCCTCACTTTAGGCAGGAAGAAAATAAAGAGAAGAGAAATGAAGAGGAGGCAGTTGAGTCATCCCAGACAGATTTTGCTTATGTCTCATTAGCTAGAACTTAGCAATAGAGCTAAATCTAGCTGCAAGAGGCCTAGAAAATATTCTTTAATTTTCCAGGGCACGTAACTGCACTGAAATTATATTTGTTTTAGTAAGAAAAAAAGGAAGGCATGGTATTGAGTCCACTGGCAGTGTCTGCCCCCTCTGTTTACAAGTTGAAAAGAATGAATGTTACCCATATTCATCAATGTGGATAAATTTCAAAAGCACCATTTGCGTGAAAATCTAAGTAACCAAGTAATATCCAAAGTATGACACAATTTATATAATTTTTTAAAAAGCTACATACAAAACAATAGATCTTTTATGATTATCTATGTAGGTATTAAGAAGCCGAGTTCTGAGATTAGTAAGAGAAATAGTTGTGAACATATTTTTATGAAGTTATATGTGGGCAGATACCAAGTGTCTAGTTGCAATGGTTTTCTGTTTTTGGACTCTTTTCTGCTCCAAACTTCTTAAAGATAAAATAATGTCCCCTGAGGTGACAATCTAATTAAATCGATATAATCATTTTCCAAGAATGAAATCTGTCATTTAAAATCCATAATAAATATTTTGAAGAGAAAAATAATAAGGAAATACAAATAGAGATTTGCTTTTGGCAATCTATTAAAATATTTAATTTTGAGTAAGAATGAAATTGTTAGTGGCTTATGTTATCCATATGCCCCCTGAACTCTGAAATTCTTGTGGAGGAAATTACAAAGATGAAAAGTAAATGCCATTTGATATAAGAAGACAATTGGATTTTTTTTTTAGTAATATGTGTTGTGTCATAAAACTGTGTTATGAAAATACATGGTTGCCCAGAGGTGATAGAAGTCTGAAAAGTTCCTTTCCACTTCCTAAATCAAGTTTAAAGCTGAAAGTATTTACTGGTAGCAATAATGCAATGATCAGGGCCAGTGTAACTGAATAAAACATTTATTTATGTTGAGAATTACCCTTATAATTTCTACCATTTTTAATATATTTATTCAATAAACTTTTGTTCAATACGGTTTCTACATGAGGGGTTTTGACAGGTACCGGGAGTTCTCATATTATACAGTTATTTCTTTAGCACTTAAGGAACTAATGGAGAAACAGAATGTAAAGTACAATAAAAGTAAAAAATAGAGTCAGAAGAGGGCCCATGGCTGCCTTCGCAATGGGATGATGGCAAGACTTAATTCAGTTAATGACTCAATCAATCAGCAGGAAATGGGAGGCTCCTCTGAAGCAAGATAATTTAAGATTGAATGAATAAAGGACCGTATGCAAAGGGTGTCCAGGGAACGAAGAAAGGACAGAGCATAGTGCACCCCAGGGCTGGGGATGGTACCTGCCCTAGGCTCAAAGTGAAGGGGAGGGGGCAGAAATGGTCCACTTCCTCCCTCCTCAGACCTGAGTGCAGCCAGAAGCCCGAGGACTTGGCCACTCACGGGGTCAGTTGGCAGGTGACTCTCTTGGGAAAGAGAATAGGGTGGAGAAAAGCTGGGTATGGATCTGGGGCCCACACCAATACTCAGAAGCATGGTTTTATCTGGCCCTGGAAGAAGAAGGAGCTCACTTAGAGGACTTTGCAGAGTTGGGGAGGGGGGAGGTAAGGCGGTGAGGATATGCCATTTTCCTGGGTCAGGAAACTGCACAGAGGAACAGAAGAAGGAGAAACTTTTCTTTCAGGCTTTAATGTGACTGAAATTTAGAGAACATTAGTGTACTGGGATGTGCTACAGAATGAATCCCACCATTATGTACCATTTTCATGCACCAATAAAATATGAAAAAAATATAAAAAGATAGTAGGGAAGATTTTTTTTTTCTTGTTTTGGGTGAAAACTCTAGATGTTAAAATGACCAAATTTTGAGTAATGAGTAAAAAATGACTAAAAAACTTCACTTTCTCTTTATAACCATGCACTAATGAACGTTGCATTATATATATATTGCAATACTTTTGCCTCTGTATTTATTCTCCCTCTTTCTGTCTTTCTCATATCAGGGGAAACCCAGCCCTTTGTGTGGGGGTTGAACGTTGCTGTGTGTGCTTCTGGGCTGCACATACACCTGTCTGCATGTGTGTGTGTGTGTGTGTGTGTGCTGTGGACCTCTTTAGCAGCCAAAGACTATAGATTCTTTTTCAACATAATCTTTCAAATATTTAAAATGTAATATATAGGATCATAGAGGAGACAATTATGTTAACATACAGTTATGAGAGATCTAAAAATTGTGATGAAGTAAAATATGAGCTTTATTAATGCGTTAAGTAGCCTGTTCTTCTGATAGGTCTATTAACTATCATAATTTTAGCATCATAATGTAAGCAATAAACAGAAAAATATGCTGAGAAAATAATTGTAATGTTAAATGGCAATATTTGTAACTTCTACCAGTGACAAAGTGATAATTGAAGACCATGTTAAAATCCACTTAGAGGTCAATAAAACTCAAGATATAATTTTTTTTTTTTCTATTCGAGTTTGGAAACTCTGAAGGTCTGTGGGCCCCCTCATTAAAAACCCTGGTTTTAAAGTATACTTACAATATGTATCTCTAAACAAGACAAATGAATTCTACAATGATTAAGTTTACCAAAACAGGATGGATGCCAAACAGAGAGAGCAATTTTTAAAACGTTAAAAAATTCTGTAGAAAATGCCGTAATCCCTAAATGGCTAGTCACGAAATGCCACAATGCAATAGCTGAAGATTTCATCTACTATTTCATGGAGACAGCCCATAACACACAGTGATACTCATGGAATAATATACTCAGTTTAATGTAATAAAAAACCCATGACTGCTAAATTGCTACAGTGAAAAATGTAACCTCTTTTTATGACAGAGCTTTAGCCAATTACAGTCACTGTTAATTCTTACAATTGGATGCAAGTCATGCCTTATTTCAGGGAATAGGCTACAAAGATATTATCTTCCATTAAACATCGTTACAGATGTACTACTAAAAGCTTTTTGTTGAAGTAAAATGTAAATAAAGACAAGTTCACATGTCATCAAATTAAGGTTCTCGGAGAAGCAGAATGGGTTCATCTGATGATGGAGTCTAGCAGTGTAAAATCTGCAGAGTGGGCTGGCGGTCTGGAGATCCAGGGAAGAGCCAATGTTGCAAGTTCAAGTCTCCAAGCTGTCTGCTGGAGAATTCCTTCTTGCTTGGGGAAGGTCACTTTTTGGGTTGCGTGGGCCTTCAGTGATTGCATGAAGCCCACTCATATTTTAGAGTCTGATCAGCTTTACTCAGTCTACTGTCTCAAATGTTAATCTCATCCCAGACACCCTCTAGACACCCAGAAGGCTCTTTGACCAAATATTTCAGCACTGTGGCCCAGCCAAGTTGACATCAAATTAACCACCACCATCATATATGTCCAGCTTACCCAATGTTCATGAACTGAATGTGCCTGTGTACCAGCTTCCTAATTAAATAACAATGTGAACAGAAATTCAACAACCTCTCCCCACCCCCATGCTCTCTCCCAGAGAGTGTGTCCATACCAGTACTATTGATATTGACAGGATACTCTGGGTTTTCCTCTTTGTATTTCCTGTAAATAGAATCACATGACAGGTTCCCCCTAATTGATTTTTTTTTCCTTCTCAGCATCATGCTTGTGTGCTCCAGCCATACTGCTGTGCATCATTATACACTATTTATTTTCAGAACTGCTGAGATTGCATTGATTGGATGTACCGTACTTTGTTTATCCTACCATTCACAGGCATTTGGCTAATATGAACAGCAATGAGCAATTCTAATGCATCTCTTTTGGTGAATGTATGTGAACATTGCTATTGAGTCTATGCCCTCATGTGGAATTGCTTGGTCATTGAAAGTTGGCATATTCAGCTTATTTATTTATTCTTTTTAGATAGACCTGGCAGCAGAATGTATTTGGACATATTTTACATACATGGAGTATCACTGATTCTAATTAGGATTCCATTCTTGTGGTTGTTCATGATGGGGAGTTTCACTGGACGTGTATTCGTTTATGAACACAGGAAAGTTACGTCCGATTCATTCCACTGTCTTTCCTATTCCCATTTCCCCTCCTTTCCCTTTATTCCCCTTTGTCTTATCCAATGAACTGGCATATTCAGCTTTGAAAAAGACTGACAAGTATTTTCAAAAGTGATGGTATGAATTTACACTTCTGCCAGAAATATGAGTTCTCTGATTGTTCTAAATCCTAACTAATTCTTGGTATTTTGGATCATTTTTTATTTTGGCCATTCTAGCGTATGTGTTATGTACTAGGTTGTTTTGAGGTTTTAATTTGACTTCCTGGAATAGTCAATGAAGTTGATGATCTTTCCATGGTCATTGCACACTTGGATTTACAAGTTCAAAAAGATTCTGCACACTTTGAATGACTAGCTCAAGAATTTTGTGTATTTTTCTATTAGGTTTTCTCATTCTTTATAAAAGTTCTTTGTTGGACTTTATATTTCAAATATACTGTCTGTTATGGTTTAGATGTAAGGTGTCCCCCAAAAGCTCAGGTGTGAGACAATAGGAGTTTACAGGTGAAATGACTGGGTTATGAGAGTTTTAACTAATCAGTGTATTAGTCATTTGATAAGGTCCAACTGAGAGGTGGGGTGTGGCTGGAGGAGGTGGGACCCTGGAGACATGCCTTTGGGGTTTATATTTTGTTCATGGTGAGGAAAATTCTCTCTCTCCTTCTCTGCTTCCTGGTGCCTGTCCTGTTCTGTTTTCCTCTATCCTGCCTCACCTTGACCTTGAGGAATAGAGTTGGCCATGTATGGACTGTGACCTCTGAAACCGTGAGCCCCTAAATTAACTATTCCTCCCCTTGTCAGGTCTTTTGATCACAGCAGTGAAAAAGCCGACTAAAACACTCCCTCGTTCTGTGATTACATTTTTGCTCTTCTAATGGTACCTTTTGGTAGACATATATTCCTAATTTCATTATCGTATAATTTGTTATTAAAAAAATTTGGGTGCTTTTTGTATCTTGTTTAAAACTCTTATGTCAAAACCATTATGTTTCCTCTAAAATTCTTATTATTTTAACTTTTTGCATTTAGTTCTGTGATCCATTTGGATTTAATTTGGTGTTTGTTGTGAAGCAAATGACAAGATATCTTTTTCCCCCCGTTTGGATATCTATCTGACCTCAGGCCAAAAGAAAAAAGCAATTCCTCATTGTATCCTGTGTGACCACATAATTCTATTTTTGGATTCTCTAGTCTGCTCTTTTGGTTTGTTTGTGTATCCTTTTGCTAAATACCACTCTGTCTTAATTATTATGGCTTTACACTTGAACTTCACAGGTGGCAGAATACATCATCTTGTTCTTTTTCTTCAAGATTTCTTAGTTATACCACTCTTTTCAAATCAGATACAATTAAAAATTCTATTTCAGGGGACAGTGCAATCTAGACCAGACGTAACTATTTGAGAAAAGAAATATATCAGTTGACAGAGAATTCTTTACCTCATATGAAATAATCATTCCTGTTGAAAATTTTATCCTGTATTAATATTAAGTGTGATATTGCAAGAAGCTCACAGGATTTTGAATTCAAATTTGGAGGAATTGTTATTCTAAACAGGTTTCTCTGATTCAGGCCAGCAAATTTTACTTAGCACCTAATATTTGCCAAGTGTTAGTATGAGTATTCCTATTGCGGTAGATTATTAATGCCATTAACTTTGTGGTCCTCAGTCTCTTTTGTAGAATTATTATAGAGGTGTATTAGAATATTTTGTTAAATCATATCCTTTTCTGAAAAATTGATAAAAACCTCATTGATTTTAGGTAATATAAACTAACTCTGACCAAAATGGAATTTATTCGAGACATTGGATAACTTATAAAATCGAAGATAGGTTGAACAAAAAGGCATTAAGAAGGATGAGGATGGAGATGACTCAGGAGAAGGGACCCATGGAGAATTGGAGTTCCCTAAAAACAGAGTCTTAAGCAAGATCTAAATGATAATTTTTGGGGGGTGGATACCGGGGATTGAATTCAGGGACACTCAACCACTGAGCCACATCCCTAGCCCTATTTTGTATCTTATTTAGAGACAGGGTCTCACTGAGTTGCTTAATGCCTCGTTCTTGCTGAGGCTGGCTTTGAACTTGCTATCCTCCTGGCTCAGCCTCCTGAGCCACTGGGATTACGGTGTGTACCACCATGCCTAGCTGTAAATGATAATGTTTTACTGGAAGTTCAAAAGTCAGGGAAGAGAGTGAGAGAAAAAGGAAGTGAGACAAGAAAGCTTGGGGAATGAATGTTGGGTGCAGCATTACCATATGGCGCTGTCTCTTGATGGGTTGTGAGACTCCCAGTTGGTTGTGTAGTAGGTACATCACAAAGCCATGCGGAATGGACAGGTGGACACACTACACATTGGCTTCCATCCAAAGCAGTCAGAAACTGGGGGAAGCTTTCTTGATGGCTCTATTCTGTCTCCCATTTCACACTGATTGCAATTTATCCAACAGGGAGATAGCTTCTCTGCCTTTCTAGTTTGGACCAGCCAGTCCCTACAACAGTCACACTCCATATCTTGGGACATGTCCCTGTTGAGAAAGGTCAGAAGGAGCCAGAGCATGAGACAGTGGGGCTGTGTGGCCGAGCATGGATTTAAGTCTCCCTAGGCAATCGAGGCAGAACCAAGCAACTAGAGAAGACAGGTGAGGTGAAAAGAATCTAATGAAGACTATGGGATGTGTGCCAAACACATGAATTTATGCTGCAGGGCAAATAAAAATCAAACCAAGCTAAACAAGCAAACAAGTATATTCTTTGGGCTGAAACTCATTCAACCACTGCTCTTGTGTGGCTAAAATGAAAAAGACTGAGAAGCTTAGTGATGGCAAGGACGCGGAGCAGCTGAGACTCTCTCATGTCACTGCTGGGAGTACAAAATGGTACAGTCACTTTGGAAAAGAATATGGCCATTTCTTATCCAGTTAAATACATAACGATCATAAGACCCAGCAATTCTACTCCTGGGTATTTACCCAAGAAAGTGAAAACATCTGCTCACAAGAGATTGTGTGCAAATCTTCGTAACAGTTCTACACGTTATTGCCCACAGCTGGAAACAACTCAAATATCCATCACCAAGCGATAAACGATAAATGGCAAGAGTATGTCCGTCCATGCAACGTCAGACACAGCAATAAAGAGAGATGAAATACTGATATACCTAGCAACAGGTGGAGGATAAAACCATGATGCCAAGTGAAAAAAATCTAGAGATCGGAAAGTGCTTGTTTAAAGATTCAGCGATGGCAAGATGAGTGGCAGGTAGCAGTAGAAATGAGAACCAATGGTTCTCTGGATCAGGGAGAGTACTATCTCTACTGAGGTATAAGGGAACTTTCTGGAGAGATAGAAATGTTTTATCTATAACTTGATTGGAGTGGTAGACCTGGGGGAGGAATACCTTTGTTAAAACATATTGAACTGTGGGTACCTTTTATTGAATGCAAATTATATTTCAATAAAATTAATTTGAAAATACTGCTCTTAAATATGTACCAGCCCACTCTACATTGTACATCATTGTACTCGCCATGGCGAACGCTAATATCAGCTGAACAACTCTGTCTGCCTGGTTTTCTTTTGTCTTCATCCCAGCTTGAGAGCAGGAGGGAGAGCCAGTGTGCACACTCTTGGCTAATTTCCACTGCCACTCACCACCATAACTTTGTAATTCATGAAAAATGCTGTTCACAAGGCCCCCCTGTCAGAATGTTTGGATAAAGGAAAACTTCCCAAAGTCTCCTATATACATTATCTCTAGGGTTCTTTCTGGTCTACCCCTCATTTATTAACATTTCTTTTTAAAATTTGTTCTAATCAGTTATACGTGACAGTAGAATGCACTTTGACACATCATACATAAATATAAATGCTTGTTCCTCTGGTTGTACATGACGTAGAGTCACACTGGTCGTATGATCATATCTGTACACAAGGTAATAATGTCTGATTCATTCTACTATCCACTCTACCCCTTTACTCCTTCCCCTCTCTTCACTTTCCTCTGCCTAATTCAAAGTACCTCTGTTTTTCCCTAGCCACCCCCATATTGTGATTAGCATCTGCATAACAGAGAAAACATTCGGCTTTGGCTTTTTGGGGTTCGCATGATATTCTCCAGCTGCATCCATTTACCTGCAAATGCCATAATTTCATTCTTCTTTAAGGCTGAGTAATATTCATATTTTCTTTATCCATTCATCTGTTGAAGGGCATATAGGTTGGTTTCAGAGTCTGGCTATTGTGAATTGAGTTGTTATAAACATTGATGTGGCTGTGTCACTGTAGTATGCTGATTTTAAGTCCCTTGGGTATAAACTGAGGAGTGGGATAGCTGGGTCAAATGTTGGTAGCATTCCAAGTTTTCTGAGGAATTTCCACATTGCTTTCCAGAGTGGTTGCTCCAATTTGCAGTCCCACCAGCAATGTATGAGTATACCTTTCCCCCCACATCCTTGCCAACATTTAATGTTGCTCGTATTCTTGATGATTGCCATTCTGACTGGAGTGAGATGAAATCTTAGAGTGATTTTGATTTACATTTCTCTAATTGCTAGAGATTTTAAGCATTTTTTCATATATTTATTGATCGATCGTATTTCTTCTTCTGTGAATTGCCTGTTCAGTTCCTTAGCCCATTTATTGATTGGGTTATTTGGCTTTTTGGTGTTGAGTTTTTTGAGTTCTTTATATATCCTGGAGATTAATGCTCTGATGTGTATGTGGTGAAGATTTTCTCCCATTTTTTAGGTTCTCTCTTTACCTTATTGATTTTTTCCTTTGCTTAGAAGAAGCTTTTTAGTTTGAATCCATCTGTTTATTGATTCTTGATTTTGTTTCTTGTGCTTTAGGAGTCTTGTTAAGGAAATCAGTTTCTAGGCTGACATGGTGAAGATTTGGGCCTACTTTTTCTTCTATTAGGCACAGGGTCTCTGTTCTAGTGCCTAAGTCTTTGATCCACTTTGAGTTGAGTTTTGTGCATGGTGAGAGATAGGGATTTAATTTCATTTTGTTACACATGGATTTCCAGTTTTCCTAGCACCATTTGTTGAAGAGGCTAATTTTGAGAGTCTGGGTTGAGAAATCAGTGAGATCAGTATTGGTTTCCTGCTTTGTGTAATCTGATACTTTCCTCCTGTGGCCTTTTAAAATCCTGTCCTTATTCATCTGGGCATGATGGCGCACACCTATAATCCCAGTGGCTTGGGAGGCTGAGGCAGGAGGACCACAGTTCAAAGCCAGCCCCAGCAAAAGTAAAGGGCTAAGCAACCCAGTGAGATCCTGTCTCTAAATAAAAAACAAAAATAGGGCAGGGGATGTGGGTTAGTGATTAAGTGCCCTTGAGTTCAATCCCCAGTACCATTCCCTGCAAAAACTTTCTATCTTCATTCTGTATGCTAGGTATTTTCATTATAATGTGCCTTGGTGTGAGTCTGTTGTAATTTTGTACATTTGGGATCCTTTAAGCCTCTTGGATTTGATTTTCCATTTCATTCTTCAGATATGGGAAATTTTCCGATATTATGTCATTGAAAAGATTCTGCATTCCTTTGGTTTGTATCTCCAAGCCTTCCTCTATCCCAATAAATCTTAAATTTGGTCTTTTCATGTTATCCCACAATTCTAGGAAGTTCTGTTCATGGTTTCTTACCATCTTCTCTGTGTGGTCAACTTTATTTTCAAGATTTTATTTCAAGATTATATTTTGTCTTTGTTGCCCGACGTTCTGTCTTCCAAGTGGTGATAGTTTCCATTGAATTTTTAGTTTGGTTTATTAATTCCTTCATTTTGAGAATTTCTGCTTGATTTCTTTTCATAATCTCTATCTCTTTTTTGAAGTGATCTTTCTCCTCCTGAAATTTATCTCTGATTTTACTCCTTACATCATCTTTTTTTTTTTTTTTCAAATCAGTTTAACTATGTATATTCTGAACTCCTTCTCTGACATTTCTTCCATTTTGTTGTCAATGGATTCTATTATTAGAGCATCCTGGTTTGTTTGGGGTGCCTTGTTCCCCCTTTTTTAATGTTGTTGGTGTGTCTTTTCATCTAGCAGTGTGGATTTGAGGTAGTAGAGTTTCTACCCTGTAGTGTCCCTGAAGGTTTCCAGTTCCTCACCTTTAAGGGGGAGATCAATATCATCAGTACCCAATGCAAACCATATACAGCCTTAAACCAAATAGCTCCTATTGAGACTCAGGCACCTCTCTCCCAGGTGGTCCTGAGGGCTGAGTGCTGGGACCTGAGGAGAGCTGTTCTGTGTCAGGTGGATCAGGACCAGGTGCTTAGAGCTGTGGGCTGTCCATGCAGCTGTGAGCACTGGGTTGGACTGGTGACTAGGGAGGGGCTGGGAGACTGGGGACTAGGGAGCCAGAGAGCCCTGTTGGGTGTTTGACTGATGCTAGACTTGGTGGGACCAGGGAATTGGTGGATGCTGGCCTGGGGAGGGAGTCGGGGCCTGGCAAGTCCTGGCCCAAGTGGGCCCTGGGAACTCAGTGGGTGCTGGACCTGATGGCTGGGCCACCTGAGAGCAAGGTGCCCTCACACCCTCTTCCAACCTGCTGTAGCCAGCCCTGTCTGTCCCCATGCACTTTAGAACTGTGGAGCTGGGGATAGCCTGGCTCTCTCCTGCCCCTGCAGCAAGATGTTGGCTACTAGCACACCCAGCAGGAAGACCTAGGTGTCACCAAACCTGCAGGCACCTTGATAATGGACTTACAGGCTTTGATCGATGTCCTGAGATGGCGGTGACGGTGGCATTGGCAAACCTGCAGGCACCCCAATATTGAGCCTCCAGGCCCTGGCTGGTGTCCCAATATGGTGGCTGCTGTGTCTTGAGATGGTGATGGCAGTGGCTGTGGTATCCCAAGATGGAGGTGGCTGAACTTGGAGATTCGGGCAATGGTGGCAGTCAGTGTGGTGGGAGTGGGTGGTGCCTAACATTTATATTTGTGTCCTCTGCATTATCTTTAATGTCTTGTTGCTTTTCTTGGCTTTAAAATCCTCTAATAAATCCATTCTGGATAGGAAATACTTGGAAGGGACAAAGGCAGAAACAGAAGAAAGTGAGTCTCCCAGGATTGGGGCACCTGCCTCATTTTATAAGTGAGCGTGGTTTCTGGGTCACTTGGAGAGAGCGGAATAAATGGCGCTCCGAACTTCCTCCCCTGGGTGGTGTGTTTGCTGAGAGAGGATTTGTGGGCTGGCTCATTCCAGCTCCCATGGCTTGTCCTTGTTGGGATTTCCTACCAATTCCTGTAATGGCTCGGCCGTCTGTCTCAGTTTTCAGGTTCTCCTTGAGTTCCCACGTCTCTTGAGTCTTTCTAGGTCTTGCAATGGCACATTGGGAAATGTCAGAATGTGGACGGCTAACCAGATGTCTTTTGCACTGGCAAATCCGTTTCCATTTACTTTGTAGGATTCTCTTTAGGGAAGGCTGCCTTCTTCAGCAAGATTTATTCTACCCTAAATGTCTACTATTTAATTCTGGTTCTGTCCTTTCAGAAAGCTCTACCTGGGCTTGCCAACTCCCCCACTGTCGCTTCTAATCAACCTGGCACTTCCTTCCATGACTGTATCTGGGTAATTACATTAAAAGGATAGGGTCCTGGGAGATTTCATCTTGAAAGTGAAAAATCAAGGATCTTGTAAGTCCCTGTTTCTCATGAAACCACCTTCAAAGGACTGAGCACATGCATATTTTCTTAGATTTTATTGGTGTATAAACACTGCTGTGATGAAACCGATACTACTTTTACTTGCTGGAGCAATAATTGGCTTTCTCTCAAAAGTCTAACCCAATTCTTTCCAACTTATTTTAGATAAAAGGGAAGTATATTTAGAAAATATATTTACGGGTGAAATTTAGAAAGACTAGGTAAGGTTGAATTTGAACATATGCCATGAAGTTTATTAAAAGTGAGCTTTTCACTAAATCCTTTAATCCTTAGAAAAATGTTCTCAAATTTTAAGATGCTGGGTTGGACCCCAGACTTACAGGATTAGAATATCTGTGAATGGGAACTAGGAAGCTGACTTTTTAACAAACAACCCAGCTCATGTGTTTTTGAGGCACATTTTTCTAGTCCACAATTTGAACTTTACCCCCACCCCAGAGTTAAAAGACTCAACTCTGAGTGAGTTTTAGCATATGCAGGATAGAAATTTATTTTTTACTCGATCAAGTTAGCATTGCTGACATTCCACATTTTCATTATATAATAAAATAACAAGTATATTTTTCCAGTAAGTAAACTTATTGAAGAATTCCAAGACTTAGAAACAGAAAAAAGAATACTCCATTAAAAAAAAAATTTAAGTTGACACTTCATAGTTAAACATATTTAGGGTATAGTATGATACTTTAATACGTGAAAGTAATGTGTAATCATCAAATCTGAGTAGTTAGCATTTCCATCTCCTTAAGCATTTATCATTTCTGTGTTGGGAGTTTTCAGACTTAAGAGGACCCCAGTCTATTAGGAGGAAGAATTTGTCACAAAGTCTGCACATTACACAGTGGGAGAGAAATGCAGCCATGAGCATTTTTGTTTTTACTCAAGCTTTTGTATTTATTAGGAGTATTTATCTGTTTTCTCTTAGGAACTCTTTGTAGCTGAAAGTAACAGCAGTATAGAACTGTATGTGCTGGTGAAAGAGAAGCGGGGAGAAAAACTAGATCCAGTAACCAGAGAATGGAGCAATGACACATTTTGAAGCCTCATACACAAGAGAAACACTGTGTTCAAGGCATTTGGAACTGTCTTATGTAGGGCAAATAACACGATCAAGTTTCCTAAGGAAAATAACCCTATAATATCAAAGCAAAAATTGGTTTGTGAAAGGATGGCCCAGAATAATTTTAAAAAGTGCAAATTATGTTTAGGGCCATCTGGTAAGGATGTTTTCATTTGCTCTATTACTTTTTTGGGAAAAAAAAACCCTTCCTAAATAGCTTCTGGTAAAGCCTAGCTCTAAAGAAAGTGAAGAAAGATGCTAAATAGAAGAGAAGAAAGAAACATATTTATGCAAAAGGCAATGGGAGTTTTGTTGCTTTTCTTTGCACAAGAGTAAAGTGTCATATGCCAGTGACCTACTTTGGGAAATCAAGTGAAGCAGATTCAAACGCAGATGTGTTTCAGGGGGCTGAGGTGGTGTATTTGACTGAATTTCTGTCAGTATTTCTTAACAAATTTTAGAAACAGAATTTGAGCAAGAACTTAGGATAGAAATACTCCAGTGACTGAGAATGATGCTTTTGGACAATTAAAAGACGTGATTGAAATTTGCTGATGGGACTGTCCTGGGGAAGAGAGTTAATAGATATATCATAATGATAATGGCTATTAGACATGAACTTGGTGTCAGCCACTGGAATGAAGAATTTAGTATACATTCTCACATTTAATCATTACAACGGTCCCATTAAATATGTATTATTATGATTTCAACTTGACAGGTGAGGACGCTGAGATTTAAAGAGGCCAGTAAATTTATCCAGTATAACACAGATAGTTACGTGACAGATTCAAGCCTGGAGCATATGTTTTTGAACTTCAAGTCCTAACATAATTACACCATTATCTTCCTGGTGTGTGTGTGTGTGTGTGTGTGTGTGTGTATGTATTTATGTTTATATCAGCATTTATATTTATGTTCAGATCTATAGTTAAGTTTTGGCACTTAGAGTTAGCCATAAACATTATGTCTCTTTCTATAATTTTGTATTATCTGTGCTAACCAAGAAAAGCATAGCTTGCCATCAATCCCTGAAATGTAGATATTCATAGTTAAGTTGGAGACACTACAAAAATCTGGAAGGAAACTCCTAAAAAATTTATAAGGGCAGAGACATTACTTTTCTTTTTCCTTCCTCCTGTCTCTGTAGTATATTATATAAAGTGGACCTAACACAAAACAGATATTTTATGTATTTTTAAGAATGAATGAGGAAATCCAATCATCAAATAAGTCAATATCTCTCTCTTGGAGAGTCTCTTTAAGAGTGTTAAATGGAAGTCATTTTGATTTTATTGCCGTAAAGACCGTGGGATGTTCTGGATTCAGAGGAGGAATGATTTGGGGCCTTATATCCATTCCTGCTTTTCTAAGACCAGGAATTTGACTGGGACTTATTGATTTTTTTTTCAAGTAAGAGTGCCTTTGAGGGGAGAGGTTAAGGAATTTTTCAGAAATAAATATCTAGGTTAGAGTATTGGAGATGGAATTATTTTTTTTCTAATTGCTTTAACTTCTTATGAGTTGAACTATATTTGGCACCACTTGATCATTTTTAAGAAACAAGTCGGTAATATAAAGGTGCCTGTTCTGTTTCCTTTAAACAGATGCCTCTAGATCTCCATAGGAAAAGAAACAAAACAATTGCATTGTAGATTACTTAAAAACCAGTTCCCATCACAGATTAGCCTGTGGCTGCTCACACAGAACACACCATGGGCATAGAGTAAAGTGAGAAAAAGAAGAGTGGAGAGAGGTTTAATTTAGGTATACCCCTGCTGATAATTCCTAGTGAAGGGTAGTCACATTTGCTTTCCATGTTCTCTAAACCGTTTTATGAAAGGGAAGTTTGGAGCTAATGAAAACCAAGCTTTTGGATTTCCTGAGTTTCATTCAGACAGTCTGGAGATGGTCAACTCAGAAAGGGGGATCTGGTGCTTTCCAAAAATATTCTCTATGATGTGGCTGAGGACTTAATGATACTAGAGGGATTTTGAAAAAAAGAATACAATGGTTTTCTTATTTAATAAATGTTAAAAAATACACAGCTTGCTATTAACAAGGATGGAAACACACGAATTAATATTAAGACAGAGTATGATTTTGCTTACATAAAAGTTTTTCTAAAAAAATGAATAAATAGAAGGAAGATCAATAGAGTAGAGGAAAGGGAACAGAGAGAGGGAGAAGATAAGGGAAAGGAAAAGTACTGTGGACTGAATTGGAGCAAATTATATTCCATGCTTATAAAATTATGTCAAATAGAACCCCGGCAGGGGGCAGTGGCACATGCCTGTAATCCCAGCAGCTCAGGAGGCTGAGGCAGGAGGACTGCAAGTTCAAAGCCAGCCTCAGCAACTCAGCAAGGCCCTAAGCAACTTAGTGAGATTCTATCTCAAAATAAAACATTACATGGGCTGGGGCCAGGGATGTGGCTTAGTGGTTAAGTGTCCCTGGGTTCAATTCTTTGTACTAAAAAACTCCATACAAACAAAAGAAGCAAACAATTCCCTCCTAATATTATATATGACTATAATGCGATAATAAAAATAATAAAAATAAACAAAAAAGCTTTTCTGAAAATCTCCTCATTGAATATGTCTTTATTGAAAGCATTTATTAATATCATCAATCTGCCAATCAGTTTGGGTCTCTAGTGGCTTTTTTTTTTTTGATATAGGGTTTTACTAGATTGCCCAGATGGCCTTGCAAATCCTCCTGTCTCAGCCTCTTAAGTAACTGGGATTATATAGGAATATGCCACCACATACAGAAGATTGTGGCTTTAGAGAGGAATGAAAGTGACAAAATTAGAGCTCACATTCAAAGGGGTTACATAGTTGTTTACAAAAAGTGGTCCTTCCTTAGCATGGCCAGAGGACTTATTCTGAATCCTCAACTCCTTGCTCTCACATCTCACAAATCCTAGTAAATACTGTAGACTGTACCTTCAAAATACATCCACAATATGGCCATACCCTGCTCTCTCTATCCACACTACCTGTCTAAGTGGCCATCATCTTGCACCTGGACCATTGCACACTTACTATTTATTTTTTTAGTTTTTGTACCATGGATTGAACACAGGGGTGCTTAATCACAGAGCCACATCCCTAGCCCTTTTTATATTTTATTTTGAGACAGGGTCTCCATAAGTTGCTTAGGGCCTTGCTGAGTTGCTGAGGCTGGCTTTTGAACTTGCAATCCTCCTGCCTCAGCCTCTTGAGCTGCCGGGATTACAGGCATGCGCCAAGGCTCTCAGCCTCCTTGCTCTTCTTAATACAGCACCTCAGACCTACGCCATATACAATGTCACCTCTTTGTCTGAAACAGTAGAGCCTCCCATCTCCGAGTGGTTGCCAAAGCCCAGACCATGGCCTGCCAGCCCCTACCTGATCTTCCCCTTCGCCCAGTCCCATTCTTCCTGATCTCATTTTCCCTAACTTCTCTCCCTCTCTGCTCACGTCATACTGACTTCCATGTTGATCTTGAAACACACCAGTAAGTTCTCGTGGGTGCTGTTTTTTGACCTCCCATATGCCTGGATTACTCTTCTGTTGTACATTTTCCTGGCTCATTGTCTTTCTTTGGGTCTTTCTTCAATGCCACCTCTGCGTGAATGCTTCCTTAGCTACCCAACTTAAAATGGTGACCCCCCTCTTCCACTGGGACACTCCTCATTTCCCTTCTCTGCTCTTCT
The DNA here is from genome assembly GCF_048772815.1 of Callospermophilus lateralis. Lineage (NCBI taxonomy): Eukaryota > Metazoa > Chordata > Mammalia > Rodentia > Sciuridae > Callospermophilus > Callospermophilus lateralis. Next base: position 42,094,309 of record NC_135322.1, read on the forward strand.
CCTTTACATCATTCCCCACCATCTAACATTCAGTGTGTTTCACATCTATGTTTTTTTGTTCATCTCATCTAGCTGGAATGTCAGCTGCACAAGGACATAGATTGTCGTCTGTACCTTGGTGTTTGTATCTAGCACTTAACACAGTGACTGAGGCATGGAGTTGCTCAATAAATCATTTAATGAATGAATAAATGCTGATAATGTTATGGGGAGCCGCCTCAGAGAACACTCTGGAGTCTGAATTCAAATCGAAAAGCTTTATTTACTTGGCTGGGGACTGTCACCCACCCGTAGAGACAGAAGCTCTGTGGGAGAACAGCAATTTCCTGGCCTGTGTCCTGGGAACTTAAAGACGAAAACCACAACCCAGGGGCTTTCCTTAGTGTCATACAAACAAGCCAATCATAGAAGCTAAGACAGCAATTGGCACAGCAACTCACAATCGCATCTTGGGTTTGAGCAGGTGTTAGACAACTGTATCCTGTGTTTGAGCAGGTGGTTAGCAGGGGCAAGAATCTACCTGAAAGTCTTGGGTAACCAAGACCACCATATCCTGGGTTGAGTACAGTTTTTTTTTTTTTTTTAAATAGAAGGCAGCAAAATGGGAGTCTTAGGCCTATGACAGTACTTGCTTTATAATTGTCTTATCTCACTTATCAAAAATCTTATATCTATAATCTATATTTTTTACTAATCTATAACTTATAACTTATACTCTTATTGATTGTATTTATCAGTTCACACCCCAACAATAATGCATGTGAAGGTGCACATCACTGCCTATGCATGTGAAGTACTTAGTAATGGTACATATGTCACTTAATTTTGCAGTAACCTTATGAGGTTGTTATTTGAAAATTCTAGATGCAAAACAGTGGTTCAGAGAGTCTAAAGTACTTACCCAAAGTACACAGGCAAGGAGTGGAAGAAACAAAATGGAACCAGGGTATCCAGTAACACAATCCCAACAAGTCAAAGGATCGGAGGGGCAAAATGTGATACAAGTGCTCCTCGGAACTGGGAGCTGTCAGGCCTGGTACTGGGTCATGCTCCTCCTTCATCAAGTTCTCCAGTTCTATTAAACATATTTTCCTTTTACTTACCTTACTTCAAGAGACTCATAAGTAGAAAGATCAGTCTTTTTTCTTCCCCAGGCACATCTATTTTCCCCTCTAGTAGATTTAAGGGTGGCCACATTTCATTGATTTATTTGTTTTAGAAAAAAAGAGAGATTTTGAAAACATGCTCTATACCATGGTCCCTGTATTCCCAACCCAAAGGGCAGCTATCTCTCCCCACTGTAGACCCTCAATTATACATCTCAGGAGGGATAATAATAGGGTTTAGTGACAGATTTGATTTTAAATCCAACTTTACCTCTTAACTGAATGACTTTAGCAAAATGTTCAATATCATTCATTCATCCTAAGCATGTCTACTGACAAAATAGAAATCATATGTACTTTTATGAGGATTAAATTAAGTATATATGTACACCCTCCCCCCCCCCCCGCCCCCACCACCTTCCATGACATGGAACGCACAGAGGTAATAGTAGTTAAGTTACTGTCAATCAGAGAAGTGGCACAGTTTCCTTGTCACATTGTTGAGTTTCCCTCAGTGACAAACATCAACAGGTGGACAGAAAAGGAAACCCAGATAGCTTTGGTGACAGTGTTGGTTTTATGATTAGTGATGTTAAACTACATCTTATCATAATATGCACTGGCTATGCATGTTATATATTTAGTAATGGGATCATGTAAAACAATTACAAAAATTTCCCTTAAGAGTAATGACCCCTGCCTGTGTTTCTGCCACACTCAGCCAAATATATACAACTGCCACCTCCCGTAACTACTTCCATCCACAGCTATCATCATCATCTTCTCCAACAAGTACAACCACTATTACTAACCTCTACCCCTCATAACTACCCATCTCAACTAACGTCACCTCCATTGCTACACACAGCTAGTACCACTCAACTATTACTGCTGTCTTCCCAAGTTGCTGTCTCCATTACTCCCCCACTCAAAACTATCTCCTCCACCTCACCACCATTTATTTGTAATACCCTCTCCAACTACCACTACCATCACTGCCCACAGGAGCCACTGCCCATTAATATCATCATCACCCCCAACCACCTCCTTCATTACCACTACCACCACCCACCACCCATAACTGCCACCTCTGTTGCCATTACTGCTATCCACAACTACCACCTCCATCATCACCACTACCCACAAGGGTTACCACTGCTGCCTCCCCTGTGTTAGAGAGATTTTTGTCAGGGTGACAAAATACCTGTCAAAAACAACTTAGAAGAGGAAAGATTTATTTTGGCTCGTGGTTTCACAGGTTTCAGTCGGTGGTCTGCTGGCTCCGTTGCTTTGGTCCTGGGTGAGGCAGAACATCATGGCAGAAGGATGTACTGGAGGAAAGCTGCTCAGCTCCTGACAGCCAGGAGGGAGGGAGGCAGGACAGAGGGACAGAGGAGGTGGGGTGGGGCAGACAGGAGGCTGGCCAGGGAGAAGACGTAGTCCCCAGAGGCACACCCCCAGTGACTTGCTTCCTCCAACCATGCTCCACCTCCCTACAGTTTCCACCACCTCCCCGGAGTCCATCCAGTCATCAATGGATTAATCCACTGATGAGGTCAGTGTCTTTTTTATGATCCATCGCTTTTCAAAGAGCCCCATCTATGGACATTACTTCCCTGGGGACCAAACCTTCAACACATGAGCCTTTGGAGGATGTTCTAGATCAAAGCTACAACGTCCCCCAACTACCACCCCACATCCCCCAACTACCACCCCACATCCCCCAACTACCATCACACATCCCCCAACTACCACCACACATCCCCCAACTACCACCACACCCCATCAACTGCCACCACCCATTGGCACCACTCACAACTGTTACTACCACCTGTAACTACAGCCCTCCACTGCTGCCACCCCATTCAATAGTGAACACTGCCACCACAATTATGTCTTTTATTAGAAAAAAGAGAAAGTTACAAGGTGGAAAACCTTGTAAAAACTAATTGAAAATTTTTCTAGAAAAGTAATCACTTCCATTACTTCTGAATATTATTGATTCACTTATAATATTATCCAATTAACATTTTCTATACCAGAAAAGTTGATTACTTATAAAACATTGCTCATAAAATTACAAAAAGGATACTGTAGTTCTATTGCATAAAATTTGGCTGTTTCAATATGTTCAAAATGCTGCCTCTGCTGCTTCTATTAGAAGTTTCTGACTCTTCTACCACGCTTTATTACACATGTTCTCCATTTCTTATAAACACACTCTTAATTTATGTTGATGCCCTTCATGTGTACACTGGGAACAGTAAAGAGTTACAGTCCAATACATTTTAACAATGTAATATATATGTTAAAACACATTCTCTCAAAAGAACATGGTGTTTATCATGGCATTTGCAGGTAAATGGATGGCATTGGAGAAGATAATGCTAAGTGAAGTTAGTCAATCCCCAAAATACAAATGACAAATGTTTTCTCTGATATAAGGTGACTGACTCATAGTGGGGGAGGGAGGGGGCATGGGAGGATTAGGCAAACTCTAGATAGGGCAGAGGGGTGGGAGGGGAAGGGAGGGGGCAGGGGGTTAGCAAGGATGGTGGAATGTGATGGACATCATTATCCAAAGTACAGGTATGAAGACACGAATTGATGTCAACATACTTTATATATAACCAGAGATATGAAAAAATGTGCACTATATGTGTAATATGAATTATAATGCATTCTACTGTTGTATATAAAAATCAATTTAAAAAAGTAAAAAAAAAGAGAATATGATGTTTATTTACAGCTGCCAGCTGATCTATAAATATTATTTCCTTTTTTGGTTACTGGGAATTGAACTCAGGGGCACTTGACCACTGAGCCACATCCCCAAGTCCCCCCTTTCTTTTGTGTTTTATTTAGAGACACTGACTTACTAAGTTGCTTAGTGCCTCACTTTTGCTGAGGCTGGCTTTGAACTCACAATCTTCCTGCCTCAGCCTCCTGAGCTGCTGGGATTACAAGTGTGCACCACTGCACCTGGCTAAATATTATTTCCTTTTAAAGAACATGGGGACATCTGTCTTAACTCAGAATTTACTGGATTAAAAAGTAATTATATTTTGTTATTTCTCAAGTGATTGATCAATCCAGACAAGAGAAAAATATTAGGGAATATTGCATTTGATCTCCCCCAAATACAGATATGGAATCCGAAGTGTTCTAGGGCTTTCCAAAATTCTTCATCTTCTTCCTTCTCCTCCTCATTTTTTATGGGATTTCATGAGATTATTTAAAAATTTTTTTGGTGCATTGTAAATAGGGGGATTCATTGTGATCTATTCATAGGTGCACATAACATAATTTGGTCAGTTTCATTCCCCAGTACTTCCTCCTTCCCTTCCTCATCCCTTTCCTCTGCTTTGCTGGTCTCCTTTCTGTTTTCACGAGTTCATTTTTTTTTCTCTCTAGCTTCCACATTTGAGAGAAAACATATGAAATGATGTTTGAGTCTGGCTATTCTTACTCAGAATGATGTTCTCTAGTTCCATTCTTTCTCCAGCAAATGACATCGTTTTATTCTTATTTTTTTTTTTGAGCTTTGACTCTTTTAATTCAGATATACATCATGTAGAATCGTAGATTTAATCAGAATCACAGAGGAGTCTGCCACCTCTGCCTGATCCCCAGGGCTCTGAGGAAGCCAATATCTAACCTATTGATGTTACCCACATGGTGTTACTCAACAGGAGAATAGAAAGTGCAGCCCTATTGTGGCGGGCAAAGTTGTCACTACAGACTAACATGGAATACTATTTTTATGCAGCATGCACTGTATTAGACTCTGGAGAGCTAACAGTCATGACAGGCAAAACTGAGACCTCATAAAATGTACTGTGAATTGGAAAGTGCAGAGTGAAAAGAGGAAATGCTGGAGAGTATTATACAGAACTAAATGATAAAACATAGAGTGACTTCTCTATATCCACTACAAGCTTCAAGAAAATGAAAGAGAAAGGGAAACCCTCTCATATATATTAGATACTATTGTTGTAATTCAGCACAATGTGGTAACACAAAATCAAATCATCTGATAACCCGGTAAAAGAAATAAATTTTATTATCTTCCAATAATCAATTCGATAATTTCCTTAGCCAACTAGGTAGCTTAAAATCTTTATCCACAAATATGTTTATAAGTCAAAAAATTTGCAGTTAGGAAATAAGTGGATTTGGTTAAAAAGTAGGGTGTCCTATTTAGATGACCCTTACTCTGTACCTCTGCAATCTGAATTCCATGTGAACATAATGTTATTCAGGTACAGAGACCACAATGCAAATTGTAGAGTTTGGCTTAAAGAATCCCTTTGGCTAAGGGAAGGTGCTGGTGGTTGTAATAGTTAAGCGCATTAAAAAAAAATTACCCATATCATTTTGAAATTGTATTCTGCATGGACATTTTCCCTCTGAGTTGAGAATCCATTTTAACAGCAGATTTTCTAAAAATATTCTGAACACTTCCCAGAAAATGTTAAATGTGGCATACAGAGAAAAGACTTTACTTCTCCTTGGTGCCTGTTACGACTGTTTTTGGACCCAAATCTGTAAGTTTTCATTAAATATATCAACTGTGATTTTCTTCGTTTAAAGCATTGACTATGATCAACTTTCACTGAATTATAAAGTTGAAAGCTTTTGTATTCACACACACGTGCACATGCGCGCGCGCGCGCACACACACACACACACACACACACACACACACAGCCTGCCATGAAATAGATTTCCTGAGAGGTCCTCCGGGTTATTAATTTTGGTGAAACTCTTGTGCTGAAGAGAAGGATAAAAGAGGTGACTTCCATGGTGAGCACAGGTTAGCATGGTGACTCTCCAATAAGGGAGAGAAACTGAAAAATCAAGCCTTGTTAAATGTGCATGGCTTTCCTGCTATCCTCTGTGCATGTGGGGAATCCGCCTATCCATTGCCTATTTATATATTCCTGCTGTGTTGTTAGTGCCAAAGGAAAATGACTTGCCCAATTTTCTACTCACTGAACAATCCCTTATTGCAAAATTAAATTAGCAGAAGGGAAATTTTGTATCTGTTTTTGTTGCCTTAAAACAGTTTATGCACATAAACTAGTTTGGAAATTGAATATCCCTCTTAGGAAAGAGAATGTTTATTCTGGAGATGTACACAGAGCATACACAAAAGATGTAATGCACGTGGTCCTCTGGAAGTTTTTGTAAACATCAAAGATACCACAGTTACGGCTCAATATTTTTCAGCTGTGTATAAGCCAGACTGACTCCCAACTGTTCGTTTGTACAACTCAAATTATTTGCCTAAGCTATGCTGTCTGCTACCTTTTCCAGGGACTATTGAACATCTTCAGAATTTCTTAATGAGTAATAGTGACCTATAATTTCAGAGAATTACTACTTGAGTGTAATTTTCACTAAAAAATGCCTGCCAGAGTCCAGTTTGAACTAAGTCTGTCATGAACAAATCATAGTCAATTAGGTATAGCAGGAAGACCCTCGTCTTAATTGAGAACTCAGAAACAGTACCAAGAAGAAATTTTTTTTTAAAAATTTTATTTTATTTATTCTAATTAGTTATATATGACAGCAGAATGCAATTCAATTCATATTATACAATTAGAGCATAATTTTTCATGTCTCTGGTTGAACACGAAGTAGAGTCACACCATTTGTGTCTTCATACATGTACTTAGGGTAATGATGTCCGTCTCATTCCACCGTCTTAAGAAATGAGTTTTTCACAGGACATAGAGAGAGAGTGATATCTGTGATTTGGGTGGGTTCTGGGTAAGTCTTTACCTCCCTCCCTCTGTTTCTCAGTTTCCCAAGGAGGAAGGAGGGTGGCATGATCTTGAGAACATTTTCCGCTTCTCATCTTTTATTAGTTAAGTCTGATTTGAAGGCACTGAGAATGGGTGGTGCAGAAGGCATTTGTTCGTTGCTTCAGGGGATAAACAGGACCAATGAGCCTGATGACTCCGCAGCCTTGGGCCTTCTCTGGTGTCATCCCCAGGAGCCAGCGTCCAACCTCCGGCTCTCACTTTGTCTTTTGGCCTTCAGTCCTGGGTCTTCTCTAATGGAACAGGAGCTCCGTTATCCTGATTCAAGCACAGACAGAACATCCGAGGTCCTGAGCTCCCTGGAAGTCGTGAAACTCAGGGAGGTAGATAATGAGTATTGTTTTCTACAGAGTATGACAGATTTCCCTGCTAGTGTAAATAGTTGGTTGATATTTCATGTCCTGTTATTTCAACATACAAGCACATATGCATGTCTTTCTCTCTCTCTCTTTTACACACACACATACACACACAATCATATGGATTGCTGTTATTTGTCACCTATTGATTGATTTATGCATACATTTGTTCAATAAAAATTTACTGAGCGCATACCATGCCCCAGATTCTGTTCCAGCTGCTGGGAATTTAGTAGCGAAGAAGAGAGACGTAAATATTTTTCTTCATGGATCTTATGTAATGGTTGGCTAGTGCTGGGTGAGGGGAGTAAGAAAAACAGTAAAAAGATAACACAAATAATAGGTCAAAATTTGATACTGAATATGAAGGAAAACAGTGGATACAGGAAAAGGAGCAGTGGAAGTTGCTGTGGAAGTTTGTAATTTTAAATAGAATGGCCAGAGGTGGCCTCTTGAGACGTTGACTTGACGGGAATAGGAGGAATGGACACAGTAGCCTTGTCTGCGTGGGGAGAGTGTTGCAGCATCAGAAAGGGAAAGAAAAAATGGCCAATTCATACATTTAATGTAAAGATCTGCTTCTGAGCCTGGGGAACAAAATAAATGCTAACAGTAGTCAGGAAGGCAGGTTGGGCATTAGGGTAGATCTAACTTTGCTAAATTATGGAATGAATGTCTTTAAGGACTAATTATTGCCAGATCTTTTTTTTAAATGTAAAAAATTTGTTTTTGGTAAAATGCTGATTGCACAAAACTTACCATTTTAACCATTTTAAGTGTCCTGTTCACTAGTGTTAAGTACATTTGCACAGTTGTATAGCGCATCTCCAGAAATCTTCTCATCTTGCAAAACTGAAATTTGATATCCATTGAACGAAAACTTCCTATTCCCTCTACTGCCCAAGTCTTTGCACCTACCCTCTCACTCTCGGTCCCTAAATGAATGTGACACCTCTCTGTAAGTCACATTGTGGATTAATACGGTGTTTTTCTTTTTCAACTTGCTTCATTTATCTTAAGATCCTCAAGGTTTATTCATATTGTAGCATGGGTCAGAATTTTCTTCATTTTAAAGACTGAATAATATTTCTTTGTATTTTTATACCATTTAAAAAAATTCATCCACTGAGGGACATGTGGGTGGTTTTCACTTTTTAGCTACTATCAATACTGCTGCTATGAACATGGGTGTACAATATCTCTTGAGACTCTGCTTTTTTTTTTTGAGTGTATAGCTAGAAGTAGAATTACTGATTCATATATTAATTTTATTTTTAATTTTTAGAGTGATTCCATACTGTTCTTCATAGCTGTTGAACCATTTTTTTTGTATTTTGTATTTAATTTTTTTCTTTTTTATTGTTGCATTATAATTATACATAATAATGGAATTCATTGTTATACATTACACATGCATGCAATATAACAATATAATTTGATCAATTTAATTCCCCCAAACCTCCCCTTTCCATCCCCTCCTCCTTCTCTTGGTGTCCTTTCTCTGTTCTACTGGTCCCTCTTCCATCTTCATGAAATCTTCCCGTTCCCATACATTTTTTTCTCACTTCCACATATGAGAGCAAAGGTATGAACCTAGATTTTCTGAGTTGGACCTATTTCAGTACCTGCACCATGTTATATACCCACCAACAGCATAGAGGGGTTGTTTGTTTTCGGCATCTTTACGAACACTTGTTATTTCTTCTTCTTTTTTTTTTTTTTTAAATTAGCCATCCTAATGGTATAAGATGGTATTTCATTGTGGTTTTTATTTACATCTTCCTGATGATTAGTGATGCTGAACATCTTTTCATGTGCTTCTTGGCCATTAGTGTATCTTCTTTAGAAAAATATCTAAGTCCTTTGATTTTTTTTGATCAGTCATTTTATTGTTGAATTGTAGGGATTCTTTATGTATTATAGATACTCACCCTTTATCAGAATATATACTTTGTAAATATTTCATTCCATTACATAGGTTGCCTTCTCACTCTGAATTTGAACTTTGATGAAAGTTCTAAAAAAAAGCATTGCCTATGCTTTTGCTGTCATATCCAATAAATCATTACTAAAGCCAATGTCAAGAACCTTCCCTCTACATTGTTTAAGGATTTTATAGTTTTAGCTCTTATGTTTGATCTTTGATTAATCTTGAGTTAATTTTTTGGGGGAGTACTGGGGATTGAACCCAGGGATGCTTAATCACTGAGTACATCCCTAGTTCTTTTGTTTTAAATTTTTTTTTTTTTTTTTTTTTTTTTACATTTTAAGAACAGGTCTTGCTGAATTGCTTAGGGCCTTCCTAAATTGCTAAGACTGGCTTTGAATTTTCAATCTTCCTGCCTCAGCCTCCTGAGCTGCTGGGACTACAGGTGTATGCCACCTCACCCAGTTTGTGTTAATCTTTATATGTGGTCTCAGGTAAGCTTAATTAATTAATCCAGCTTAATTCTTTTGCATATGAATATCTGGTTTTCTCAGTACCATTTGTTGAAAAAACTCTCCTTTCTCCTATTGAATGAGGTCTTACCTTCCTCATTTGACATATATGTGAGGTTTTACTTCTGGGGGTGCTAAATTTTTTGATGTTTTGAAACAAATCAGAAACTCACAATTTTATATGAAATAATATTTTAAAATTTTATATATACTTTTTAACTCGAATTTGTTATATATGACAACAGAATGCACTACAATTCATATTGCATATAAAGAGCACAATTTTTAATATCTCTGATTGAACATAAAGTAGAGTCACACCCTTTGTGTCTTTATACAAGTACTTAGGGTAATGATGACCATTGCTTTCCACCGTCTTTCCTACCCCTCTGTCCCTTCCCATCCCCTCCCTCCCCTTTTCCCTTTTGCCCTATCTAGAGTTCATTTAATCCTCCCATCTGCTGCCCACCCCACCTTGCAGCGTATTATGAATCAGCTTCCTTAAATCAGAGAACTCATTCGGCATTTGGTTTTTTGGGGTTGGCTAATTTCCATTAGCATTATATTCTCCAGCTCCATCCATTTACCTGCAAATACCATGATTTTATTCTCTTTTAATGCTGAATAATATTCCATTTTTTGTGTGTATATATCTCTATATCTATATCTATATATATCTATATATATCACATTTTCTTTATCCATTCATCTACTGAAGGACTTCTAGATTTGTTCCACAGCTATTGTGAATTGTGCTGCTATAAACATTGATGTGGTTGTGTCCCTGTAGTATGCTGTTTTTAAGTCCTTTGGGTATAGACCAATGAGTGGGATAGCTGGGTCAAATGGTGGTTCTATTCCCAGATTTCCAAAGATTCTCCACACTGCATTCCATATTGGCTGCACCAATTTGCAGTCTCACCAGCAGTGTATGAGTGTGCCCTTTCCCCCACATCCTCGCCAATACTTATTGTTATTTGTATTCTTACTAGCTGCCATTCTGCCTGGGTTGAGAAGAAATCTTAGAGTGGTTTTGATTTGCATTTTTCTAATTTCTAGAGATGTTGAACATGTTTTCACATATCTGTTGATTGATTGTATATCCTCTTCTGAGAAGTGTCTGTTCAGTTCCTTGGACCATTTATTTATTGGGTTATTTGTTTTTTTTAGTGTTAAGATTTTTGAGTTCTTTATATATTCTAGAGATTAGTGCTCTATTTAATGTGCATGTGATAAGAATTTGTTCCCAATTAGTGGGCTCTATATTCACCTCACTGACAGTTTCTTTTGCTGAGAAGAAGCTTTGTAGTTTGAATCCATCCCATTTATTGATTCTTGATATTAATTCTTGTGCTGTAGGAGTCTTATTGAAAAAGGTGGGGCCTAATCCGATATGATGGAAATTTGGGCATACTTTTTCTTCTAATAGATGCAGTGTCTCTGATTTAATTCCTAGGTCCTTGATTCACTTTGAGTTGAGTTTTGTGCATGGTGAGATATAAGGGTTTAATTTCATTTTGTTGCATATAGATTTCCAATTTTCCCAACACCATTTGTTGAAGAGGCTATCTTTTCTCCAATGTACATTTTTGGCGCCTTTGTCAAATATAAGATAATTGTAATTATGTGTTAGTCTCTGTGTCCTCTCTTCTGTATCATTGGTCTACAAGTCTATTTTGGTGCCAATACCATGCTATTTTTGTTACTATTGCTCTGTAGTATAGTTTAACATCTAGTAGAGTGATGCCACCTGCTTCACTCTTCTTGCTAAGGATTGTTTTAGCTATTCTGGGTCTCTTATTTTTCCAGATGAATTTCATGACAGCTTTTTATATGAAACCATAGTTTTAAGTGTAAGGATATAATGGAAAAAATAAAAAAGCATTGCAGAGCAAAGAAAATACATAGGTGGACCATTTTCACCCATTGGGTATAATAACTTGTTGCTTTTGTTTTGAAGAGAACATAGATGAATGGGTATAGGTGTGTGTGTGTGTGTGTGTGTGTGTGTGTGTGTGCGCACAAAAATTCTTCTTTTCTACTGGGTTTATAATAAAACAAATTTTTGTGGCAAATATTAGTATAGGAAAATAGGGCATTCAGATTTTACTAGGGGGATGAAGCAAGAAGTAAAGAGGTATTCTGAAGTCATTTCTCCTTTGCAAGGGTAGTCAACTTTGAGCATTAGCCATATATTTCCCCATGGGATCCACTTCCCTGAGTCCATGAACATGGGAAAGGGTGCAAAAGGAAAGTTCAGCGACAAGCTTATGCCCAGTGCTTTACAAATTTTAGTTTATTATCTCAGGAAAATTCCTTTGTAGATTGACTTGCATTTCAGATTGATTTTTATTTCCATTAAACAAAACAAAACAAACAAAACAAGATGCTTAACAGAAAGTAGGAAGACTAATTTAGGTTACAAAGTAAGTGAATTTCAGAACCAAAATTTAGATATATTTCAATCATCTTCTAGAATTTGCATGGTTATGTTATAATAATAAGTTTTCACTAAATAATAGTCTCCCAGTGGCTGAGATGGACAGCCAGGTGGCTTAGAGGAGGAGAAAAGATCATGCTTCTTCATTAGCCCATTTAAAACAATTAACTAGATTAAAAGAAAATAAAAATGAAATCAAGAGGAACCTAACCTTCCTGGCTTTACACTGTTGCTACCTTAATATAAGCCTGAAATCCATCAATTTATGCAAATATCTGCACCCTGTAATTAGATTTTTTCCTTTTAACCAAGTTCCTAAAGTGTGGGCACTTAGTAAGAGATGACAATTATTATTCTGCATAATAATAATGAAAAATTTGAATAACCATAATTACTGGAAGCAGCGGTTTTTCAACAACCACCTTTTGAGAATCCAAAGTGAGTTTCTGAATTCTCGTACGGGAAGCTTTTAAATGTGCAAATCCCTTCTGTGTCCACAGGCCACATATGCTTCTCTGAGAATACCAAAAGCAGGGTGTAGTCCACCGAATCACATAATCTGAGCTGGAAAGGAACCCAGAAAACCCCAATTCCCTGGTTTTGCTTGTGGTGAAACTAAGGATAATAAGTGTGTTCTTCAAGTCCAGAGCCAAGGCTAGAAATGGAGTTTCTTCAGTCTGAGCATAAAGCTTTCTCCTGTTCAGCTTTATTTTTGGTGGCATCAGTAATAAAACCAAGAGGATCCAGAATTTACAATGGAATCAAATAGTGTCTGTAGACCAAGTAGATATTCGACATGTCTAAGTTTCTTCTCCCCAAAATGTATGTAGATGTTACTGTGATTTTTAATGTTCCTTATACCATTTAGCAACTTGCCCGGCACTCCTGTGAACAAGGGATGTGCTAGATGCTCCAGGTATAGCAGGGAGCTTCCTGGCAAAGCCTGTGCCCACGGGAAGTTAATGCTGATGAAATGAGCCTGACATAAAAATAGATGAGGGGCTGGGGTTGTAGCTTAGTGGTTGAGCGCTTGCCTAGCATGTGTGAGGCCTTGGGTTCGATCCTTAGTACCACATAAAAATAAATAGATAAAATAAAGGTATTGTGTCCATCTGCAACTAAAAAAAAATGGATGAACAAGTAAAGTTAAAATGTGACACTTGGTAAAATGTTCTATGAAGAAAGAGAAAATAGGATGGGGATAGGGACTGTTGGTCAGTGGGGTTTGCTGTTTCCTCCTGAGAGGTTCAGGGAGGGTTTACCCATCTGAGAGGGTGTTATGGTTTGAATCTGGAAATGTGCCTCCAGGGCTCCTGTGTTGAAGGTTTGGTGCCTAATGCAGCAGTGTTCAGAGGTGGGGCTTTTGGGAAGTGATGGGATCATGAGGGTTTCACCTCACAAGTGGATTAATCCATTGTTGAGTTCACAGCTGGATGGGCTATTGAGACAGGGTAGAAACCAGAGGAGATGGGACCTACTCAAAGGGAGGGGATCCCTGGGAGTATACCCTGGGGACTATATCTTGTTCCTGGCCCCTTTCCCTCTCTTCTTCCTGGCCACCACAAGGTGAGTGGCCTCCTCTGCTACATGATCCTGCTACCATGATGTTCTGTCTCACTTCAGGCCCAAAGCAATGAAGCCAGCTAACTTGGGACGGAAACCTCTGAAACCATGAGCCAAAATAAATCTTTCCTCTTTTAAGTGGATTTTCTCATGTATTTTGTCACAATGATGGAAAACTAACACAGAGGATAACTTTAAAAATAAATGCATTTTTAGAATTCATTCATTCATTCATTCATTCATTTTTTCCACTGAGGATAACTTTTGAGCAGAGACTTGTAGGAAGGGAGAGAGCTTGCCACAGGGCTACTGAGGAAGAAGAATCAGAGGGAAAGACTTCACAAGGATGTCAGTGTGCTTGAAGTAAATTGAAGAAGAGAGCTAAAAATACTACAGACTATATATTAAAATCACATATTATATATTAATGATATATTTCAGTGTATTATGTTTCATGTGGAAATATTAATTTTTATTGGATTAAAAAAAATCTCTTGAGGGCTGGGGTTGTGGCTCAGCAGTAGAGCGCTTGCCTAGCAAGTGCAAGGCCCTGGGTTCAATCCTCAGCACCACATAAACATAAATAAATAAAATAAGAGTATTGTGTCCAACTACAACTAAAAAATAAATATTAAAAAAAATCTCTTGACTAACATTGAAAATTTTGGGCTATCTTCAGTTCCTACTCCCAATCCTATCACCAATCTAAGCATTTTGTCTTCCTTCTGTAATACAAGCTTCATAATAGCAAGTGATCTTGTCTATTCTGTGCATTGTTTTATTCTCTCTGTCTACAGCAGTGTTTAATGCATAAAAGATTTAAATTTCTGTTAGATTGAATAACATAAAATGCACATCTCCCACCCCCAACCCCAAATAATATGTCCATAAACTTTGAAGTTGTCTGAACAGCTCTGATCTAATGGGAAGAGATGGCCTATGGAATCATATGACCCAGAGAAATTATAACAGGTATTTCTTAGGGTTCTTGTGAGATGTAGCTATCATATTACATAAGCTGAATACCTAATATGCAGTTGGTAGATGGAAGATGCTCAGCTTCACCTCTTTCCCCTTATAGATCCGACTTTTGGAATGCATCTCTGATGTGAGCAAAATAAATGTTGAATGGATACATTTGTGAAATTGTTCTCTCTTCTCAAATCCCAACCACTGCCATCATCTATTGAAATCAGAAGAGGATAGAATTGGGCACAGTCACCTTATTCCAAGGTCCTGGCATGGACTTGGGCCTTGTCCTTTCCTCTGTCACAATATATCAAAAATCCTGTGGAGACTTTCCCTCCAAAGGGTTTTCAATAACCGACAGTCAAAAGATGAGTACAATAATTAAGACAGCTCTATTTGACATAGTCGGGAACCATTGCTGTGGGAACTGGGGAGAAGATAGTGTAGCTGCCCTCTTCTATTGCAAATCTATTGAATTTTAAATGAATGAAGGAATGGCAGAGGGAGAATTCAGAAGTTAATACCAAGTGCTGCGTCCACATGGGCACTTTGCTAGATGCTGTGAGAAACACAGTAGTGAAAAGGACGTTATGATCAAGTGGATGGAGAGATAATTACTAAAAGTGAAATAAGACTGCATGGAGATGGAATGAGTGGTGGGAGGCTGAGAATGGATCGGCGAGGCCGCGAGA
Organism: Callospermophilus lateralis; assembly: GCF_048772815.1. NCBI lineage: Eukaryota > Metazoa > Chordata > Mammalia > Rodentia > Sciuridae > Callospermophilus > Callospermophilus lateralis. The sequence continues at coordinate 42,109,705 of NC_135322.1, forward strand.
GCGAGGGCATCTTTCAGCAAGGAGTTGACATAGTGAGTGTGTCTAGAGGCATAAGCAGAATTTTGCCAGGGGAATTCTAGCAAAGCGCAACGGTGCAATCTGTGGGTTAGGACTTAAGGCTGTGAGCGTCACATTTTAGTTCTAAACAGACTCTACCATGTTCTTAGCTACTTGAACTCTAAATCTCAACTTTCTCGTCTATACCATAGAGGGGGGCATGCAGATAGACTTGTTAGAAACATTAAATCAGGTCATAACACATTGCATAAGGGATTTTCACAGGCACAGTTAACTATTTAATAAATAATGGCCATTATTGTTATTATTATTTTCTTGTTAATCAAGTATAAATTTTTGTGCAATGGCAGAAAATCCAGGCAGAATTTGCCGTGGAATCACAAGGATTCCATGTGGTTTTGAGTGTGAAGAGGTTAAATTCTACCTCATAAGGAAGTTATGGAGGAGGGAACCCCCTCATATTGAATTCTTAACTGCTCCAGATGCTGGGGGTCTGGGAGGGCATAGACATAGCTATCCTCCTAGGTACTTGGCTTAGTGAGAGACAGGCAAGAGCCCTTGTCATTCTAAAAGCAAGAAAGACTGCAATTAGGTTCTGTCATGAGAGAGCAGAAGTAGGAATGATCAAATTCACTTCGAAATTCTAAAAAGAGGTGACATTAAGATGCATATTTAAAAAGTGGCCATTAAAACAAACAAATCAAAAGCTTTTTCTGATATAGAATTGCTAACATTTTATTGGCTACAACATCTGGGTGAATTGCTTAACCTCTACCAGCCTTGGCTCTCTTATCTATTAACAGGGATAATATGCTAGCTATTGCTTAGAGTTATTGTGGGGTTTTTGAAAGATAATCCATGTAAAGGGGCTTACCCTGCATTGTGTCAGGCAACTGGTAATAAGTCACTGCTATTTATGATTATCATTTCAAGACTATAGAATCCAAAGCATTTTGTTGTAGCTATCTTGTTTGATCTGCATAACATCCTTGTAACATGGCAAGATAAATAGCTATCATTCCACTTTAATTGATGAGGAAACTAAAGATCGAAGACATGGATTTGTCAAATCACAAGCAACTGGGTGGGTCAGAGTCAGGACTCAAGCTGTGGTCTCTTTATAACCTCAGAGCTTCTTTCATTCAAATGAGATCTCATGAGAAGCCCTAACTTATGCAACAGTAAATAGGGCTGATCCGTTAAAGACTGTAAGATTTCTTTCCTCTTCTAATGGCTCTGCAGAACTCAACTTGAGAAAAAAAGTAAACAGGGCTAAAGGAAAGATCTGGGATTTGGCATCACTGAGAGCAGCATAAGGTAGGCTGGTCTCAGGGAATGAATGTTCATGAGGTTTGCTCACTGTGGGACCTGGGACACGTTTCTTCAATTCTCTCTGGCTCATTTCTTGCATCTACTACACATGTGGGTAATAACATCAACTACTTCCTAGTTTGTTGTGAGAGATAAATTTGATAGCAAAGCATTTAAAAATGCGCTTGGCATGTACTAAGTGTTCAATCATCATAACTGTAAATAATTTCATCCTTCTGGGCCTCACTTTTCTCTTCTGCAGAGTAAGAATAATAGTTTGCTAAGAGACCTTTGGTTAGACTTAAATGGGGTAATGCATAGAAAACGCCTGGCACATGACAGTAACTAAATAGAAGTCACAACCACAATCATAGTGATTATGAAAATTCTGGTGATGTCATTCTCTTCTTGGAATCCTAACTTTCTCCATCAAAGCCAGTCCCCTTTTGTGTTATCATTTTCCTCTTCTACCCAACTACTCCTGCTTGCCCAAGAAAGCACTCTCCTGCTTCTCACATCAGTCCCCTGGCCCCTTCTACAGGAAAGGCTCCTGTACTCCAATTAGACCCAGACCAATTGACCTGGGCCCTTCAGCGATACTGGTGCCTTCCACATTAATTTGACATCTGCACTTCACCTTGAAAATATGCTAATTACAGCAGGGATCTGAAGACTGCCCGAAACACAGGTTTGTAAGAGTCTGTGGTATGCTAGGGATAATTGCAAATTTAATTCCCTTTGAGAAGATGTACAAAACCCTGACCACTCCCATTAGCCCGAAAGAAATTAAAAATCTCTGACATCAAGTGAAAGGAACCAAAGGAAAGGAGAAAATATTTCACTTAGAAAAAGGCTCACAACTTTTCTCCCTGAAAAAAGTTTGTTTGTAGAAACTATGATTTTTTTTTGGGTCCATTTGTTTATATTAGGTAATTAATCTTCCAGAATTAATATTCTGAGAAAAAACTGGTCGAATCCTATTTTTTCAAAGACAAGTTTAATTTAAAAATAGAAGTAAAAAGGAGAATGGTAGGGAAAAATTCAACGTGTTTTATTATCATCAAAAGAGCACTAATTTAAGTTAAGCCTGCAGTACCATTGCAAAAAGAAAAAATATAGCCTTAAATTCAAAAAAACAATTTTTATTGAGGTGTATTTTATGTATCGTAAATTCCCCAGTTTCGAGAGTACAATTCAATGATTTTTAATAACTTTGCTGGGTAGTACGGCCATCGCCTTAAATCAGTTTTAGACTATTTCCACTTTTCTGACAAGATCCCTTATGTTTATTTGCAATTAATTCCATTCCCACCCCCAACTCGTGGCAAGCACTAATTTACTCTCTGTCTCTATAAATTTGCCTTTTCTGGACATTTCATATAGATGGAATCATAGAATATATGGTCTCTTGTGTATGGCTTCTTTCACTTAGGGTAATGTTTTTGAGATTCATTCATAATGTATCATAAGCCAGTAGCTGGTTTCTTTTTATTGTTGGATAGTGTTTCACCATATTGACAGACCACATTTTTGCTTTTCCATATGCATATGTCCATATAAGTGATACTATTTAGGTTGTTTCTACTTTTTGCCTGTTGTGATATAATCTTATTTTTACATGACCCAATGTGTTGACATCTGATCCTCTCTTGGTTCTTTTCTCCAGAGTCCAAACAACATGGGCAGTTGTAGGCTCAGGGGAAGGTGTCACTATTACTAGCATCCTGAAGCTTCCATCTTCCTCAGCTCTCTTTGCTCAACTCTCTGTTGAACACTCTATTTCAGAAGATGAGCAACATTTTTTTTTTTCATTTTCAGGGCTTAGTTCATGTTCATAACTAAGGTACCACAGAATTATTTTAATGGGCAATGGGGAAGGGAGACTGCTAAATGTTCCATAGCATACATTAGAGAATGAAGTTATCAGGTCGGACTCTCTATTCACACTTTGCAAAATTTGCTTTTTGTCAAAATTCCCTTCTTGGCCCAATTGAGGCAATATATCAAAAGTAAGTGAGTGAGAGACCCCCTGGTTGAAATTATTCATTCTATTCATTCACACTTACATTTTTAATAAAAACCTGAAGCTATCATCAAAAGTGTAAAGAGCTCAGTTGGTTGTACGTTCATGGTTTATGGTTTGCTGAAACAAGATTATCCATCTTGCCTATGATGGCATGAGAGTAGTAACTAGAGCCCCAAATGGCTCCTAAGGATCTCATACAACAAAATGATAGAAATAAACAGAGAGAAAGGAAAAAAGAAAATGGAAAATTGAAATCGATTCAGCTGCAGATACACACACACACACACACACACACACACATACACACACACATACACACATACACACACACATATTTTTTGGTACTGGGATTGAATTCAGGGGCACTCAACCACTGAGCCACATCCCTAGCCCAATTTTGTATTTTATTTAGAGACTGGGTCTCACTGAGTTGCTTAGCACCTCACCCTTGCTGAGGCTGGCTTTGAACTTGCGATCCTCCTGTCTCAGCCTCCTGAGCTGCTGGGATTACAGGCATGTGCCACCGTGCCTGCAGATATATATATATATATATATATATATATATATATATATATATATATATATATATTTTTTTTTTTAAATTCAGCTGCAGGTATTTCTAATTGCATTCTTCATTTGATAGAATTCATTTGCTTCCAAGTAGCCAACATTTACTGAGTGCCTTTTACAAGCAGAGTGCAGAATCCTCAACTATTAGCTGGGGATACAAAGACAAAGTTTATCTCCATTCATTTGACCACTAACAATATTTATTGAGTAGCAATTTTGTGCAATGCACTCCAGGCATTAGGCATTTAAAAGTGAAAACCAATTTGGTGCACGCCCTTGTGGAGCTAGCAGCCGAGGAAACAAAGAGAGCAAATAAAGAAATATACAAATAACTACATGTAGTGATAAATGCTGGAAAAGGATAAAGAAACCGGTGTGGAGCAGGAGTATAATGAAAGGGTCTCCAAGGAGGTGACATTTAATCTGAGTCCTAAAGGAAAGGAGGAGAAGGAGGATCAAAGAAGCAAGGGGAAGAAGTCCCAGGCAGAGGCAAAAGCAAGAGCAAGGGCCCAGGGAAGGAAGGGACAGAGCTGGGTTCTTGACCTGAGGGGTCCTCCCTTGCTGCTGGGGAAGACAGACATGGTACCGTGTTTATTTTTATTTTATTTTTTTAAATTAGTTGTTCAAAACATTACATAGCTCTTGACATATCATATTTCATACATTTGATTCAAGTGGATTATGAACTCCCATTTTTACCCCATATACAGATTGCAGAATCACATCAGTTATATATCCACATTTTTACATACTGCCATACTAGTGTCTGTTGTATTCTGCTGCCTTTCCTATCCTCTACTATCTGTTTTTGGAATACTGTGAACAAACTGTGTTCAGATACTATGAGGACAAGAACCATTAGCTCAGAATGATCCTTTGCATGTAGTAGAAAATAAGTTTAATAACTGAAGAGATGAATGAGTAAGTTGCCGAATGAACAGATAGATGGATGACTGAGAGAATGACAGAATGCTTGAATGCATTAATAGAAAGGAGCCCTTTTTGATAGGTGGACAGTGGTGAGTTTATAATGCACATTTTATAATCCAAGGATTGTGTGGGAGAGAAGGCACATAGGACGAATGGGAAGAAAGGGAGGGAGTTGGCTGAGAGTATTATCCAGCTTTATGCTTTTTTTTTTCCCCCTTTAGGGGCTAATTTTGAGTGGCTTCTTGAATTCTAATGTGAGGAACCCACACAATTTAGGCATGAAATGAGAGCATCCTCCACTTCTGTGACAGCTGCCTGGTGAGCAAAGGAAAATTAATTAACTGGCACGAATGGCCTGTAGGTCAGATTTTCTACATAAATGACTCATAAAACAGTTGTATCTTTTAAGATTGGATTCATCTTGGGAAAGTAGGGGAAGCAACATTTGTGAACCTAAAGTAATTCCATGAAAATTATCTTTGTCTACAAATCCATTTATACCTGAATATATACACGTGACACACAGATATATCAGTTGCCTTTTCTTCTTGCTTTAGAGCAAAACTTTCTCTTAGCAGATTAACAAGAGACAGCAGACATTATCTCCCAGGCTGCTGGATCCAGCTTGTTATGCCAGTGGCAGCCCTGACAACTGTCTGTGTGACGTGATAGCTGTCGTGGGTCAAGGCCAGATAGACTGTTGGTATTAAAAAAAATCACTTATATTACTCACAGTTGGCCAATTTCCAACCTGATGGATTCTCCATACATCTAGAAAATAAACAAGGCTGGTCCTGCAAGTCTAAGCCATTTGATTTCCTTCTGGAATTATTTACTTTTTTTTTTTTTTCCTGGAGGAAATGAGTATGTTCCATCAATGCAGGAACCCTGGAGTGCAAATGCAATTTCCCACAGCACAAGTGGTAACTCCAAAGAAGGCCCTTAGGACCCCCACCCACGGCCAGTAAAATCTTTTTTTTCCCCCCTGGTAACATTAATAAAAATGACCCATGGTGCATTTGCTCAAGTGGCAAAGTGGGACATTCCTGGTTCTAACCTTTGTTGAAATCATTCTCCTCTTACATTTTATCCTTTCATTTCAAAATGAAATCAACATCCTGGAGGCCATAGGGAGGCAGTAACATAACAGGCCACAGCCCCAGGCGGCTTTGATAAGTTCTCTGTAGGCAGAGAGCATTTGCCCTAAACCAGGCAGGGCTTGGTGGGGCGGGGGGGGGGGGGGGGGGGGGGGGGGACTATGCTTATGCCTGGTTCTGTCTGCAAAGAAGGGATAGAAGTGGGAAGTTGAGCCATAGCTTCAAAGTTAAACTTCCCTCCCTTTGCACGGCCACTGCTTTCTAAACTTTAATTCTGTTCTTTCCTTCTGATTGCACTTAACTTACAGTGACTTTTATTTAGTTTTCCAAACACAGAAAGACTTTTCTTCCTCTGTGAAGCCTTACTGGGCCCTGTATTCTCTGCCCAAAGCATGGGGGCTCCTCTTCTTTGGCACCCTGCATGTATCACTATCATATTGCATACCAGAACTCCTATAAACTGAAATTATTGTGTTGACCTCTCACCTGGTCTTTGACATTTTTTTTGTTTTTTTTTTTTACTCAGTGCTGAGGATTGAACCCAGGGCCTCATGCATGTGAGGCAAGCACTCGAACACAGAGCCACATCCCTTGCCCCTCACCTGGGCTCTCTAATGCCCTGAAAATGGGATCTAATTTTAAACATTTTTTCCCCTTTATATCTGTCTATACTGTAGGCACTTAGTGAATGAATAAGAGTGTAGGGACAGTCCAAGACTCCCATTCTAGGAATTTTTACTGCATATTAAATCCTTTTTTTTTCTTCATCTTCACTTAGTCTGCACCAATTTCAATATGTTTTTGCTATTTTTTTAAAACTTAGTTTCCTGGGGATAATTTTGTCAAGGTTATACCTATATTTCTGGGTGTACACTCTGAACCTTGCCTGGATTCCTAGGAATAGGATAGACAGAGAGAGAGAGAGAGAGAGGGAGGGAGAGAGAGAGAGAACCAGTTATATTGCCCTCTCTCAGCATTATATTGCTGGCAGATTAATATTCCAAATGCTAATCCTTCTCCTGATTGAACCAAATTTACAACTATTTTACAAGCAAAATTTCAAACTTCCTTCAATTTTCTTATAGAGAAAACTCAAGCTCCAAAGACAGACAGTATGAACATTGGGTAAAGAATCCCAGTGTCTCCCTAACTCACTCCATAACTCATTAGCTGTGTGAGAAGTGATGTAATTTATTGGAGTCTTAGTTTATCCATCTTATAATGGAAATACTAATAATAGATTTTTTAGATGAAATGGTATCATGCAATGAAGTGTTTAATGCTGAGTGCTTGGCATTTAGTAATAATATACAATCATTCATTTCATTGTCTATTTTGTCCTATATCTTCTCCTCTCTTCTTGCTCTTACCTGCTTTCCCTTCTATAAATTCATTTTTTTTCATTCAATAGCAACAGGTTAGAGGATGGTGAATCAGACAATTTTCCACCACTTAGAAACTTTTTAAAAAGTTTCTTCATAGAAATCCAATTGTTATCAGGATCTAGAATTTGTGCTCTTTCTAATTATTGTGGTCACTCTGTAGAGAAAACTTGTAAGCTTGTAAACACTGATAGTACTACACAGGACATTGATCACCCTCTGATATCAGAAAAGAGATTGTTGACAAGAAATCTGTGATCTTGCTCCTTATAGTATCTCTGACTTTTTTTTTTTTTTTTTTTGTACTGGGCATTGGACCTAGGGGTGCTTTACTATGGAGCAGAATCCCCAGTCCTTTTTATTTTGAGACAGAGTCTTGCTAAGTTGCTGAGGCTGACCTCAAACTTGCCATCTTTTTGCCTCAGACTCTCTGGCCCCAGGGTTTACAGGTGTGTGCCATCACCCTCAGTTTCTGTTAGTAATCTATGATTCAAAGGACCTGGGTTTGTGGATGCTGACTTAGCATTATCAGCCTTGCCATTTCTGTCTTCACCTTAAGGTCCCTTTCCAACTCAGGATGTGCCATTACATGCAAATGATTTTGCTGCTGGGTGTTGAGGTCCTGTTTTATGTAAAACAATGTATCACATTCATCTCTTCTGTCATTCATTCAGCACCCATGCGTCAGGTGCCTGCTTAGTGCCCAGCACAAGGAGTTAAAGACTAGGGAGGCACGTTTATCTACTAGTAAGGTTGTAGTGGGATGAGGAGAGTGGATGCTTTATGCTTTGCCTTTAGCATGATATTTATGCCTTGTTCACAGAAGTGGTCATTTCCTCCTTAGCTGCCTTCCTTGGCAGTATATTGACCTACCCCACAACTTAATAAGTGTTAATTATATGTTGGTTTTCA